>NC_142610.1:19320373-19928522 GCF_041222555.1 Hakea prostrata
TGGAAAATCCATTATATAGAAATTGGGTTTGCTGTTTATAATCTACATTGGAGCAAGAACAGCACAAGGGTTATGAATGCAGAGTGGTTTCTGCCCCAGTGCCTCCCATGGATGTAGAGTGAACTGAACCTCGTCTAGGGGTTGTAATTGGTTGTCTTTGATGGTACTCGCCAGAACTTCATTGGTTTCCTTCGCAGAGATCTGAAAAGATGAGGAATCAATGCGTACCTGGGGCATGGAGAAGAGATCATATACTTACAGGACATAATCCAAGAATTCAAAATCTCCATTGTTGTTTTTTCTGAAGACCATGCGGACAGCAAAGGGTGCCTCCATGTATCTAATGGTCAAATAATTTTACCCATCTACTTCAATGTTGAACCCTTACCCAGGGAGGGAGTTTGTTTGTAAATTTGAAAAAAATAAATGAGATTTGACAAAAAAAAAAAAACTTATATTTTCATTCGTCCCATTGGTAAAATGGTCATTTTATTTTTAAAGTTAACAAAAAAATAACTGTAAATAACTTGTAATTTTTTAAAAAGCATAGAATGTAAAATTTAAAATATTTCTCATTTAAGTGAACAATTAATAATTTTAGTCCACTTAAGTGAATGCCTTTGAAAAAATCTCTATATCCTTTTAGAAGGTTTTTTTTTGTCGGTTAGATTTAGCTTATATTGATTACCAAAAAAAAAAAAAAAGATTTAGCTTATATCTACTTTTGGACTTATGAACTCTGTATCTTTAGTGTCTCAATTCCACAAATAATTTCATTTGTCACCAAAGTTAAAATCATGAAGAACAACTTTGGAATTAAGAGACTTTAAATTAAGTAGAATGAAAACAAAATATCTAGCTTGTAACTTTAGTCATTATCAAGCAGACGATGAAGTGGTGAAACTTGACGATAAGAAGATTCCTTAGAATGCTTTTTTTAGGTACCTAGGTTCAATCAAGGTTCGAAATATCAACAAAAAATCGCTAGTCTGTGGCTAGCAACACCATCGACACAACAACATTTTGCCAATATTTCGGCGATTTATGACGGTGGAACTCCATAAAATTGCCGAGAATCTTGCTACTAGCCGGTTGCTTCACTTGAAACTAGAGAGAGAGAGAGAGAGAGAGAGAGAGAGAGAGAGAGAGAGAGAGAGCAAAGTGTGGGAGAGACAGAGAGAGATACTGGATAAAATAGGTTCTAGATGTACTTGCAGACCCGCGATGGTGGAGAAGAGTTGCAGCAGTGAGGGCTGTGAGGCATTTCTGTTGTCGGAGCTGGAGAAGGTGAAGGAGAAAGCTTCGAACCACGGTTCTCTTCCTCTCTTCTGGCATTCAACAACCCTGCGGTAGAACTCATATCGTTGGCAGCGATAGTTTCAATTTTTTGCAGATATTTTGCGAGTATGAAAATTTTTCAGCTACTTTTCGACGATTTTTGAGCAACTTTTGGTTGTTGTCATTTCAATGCTTGGCTTCATGTAGCCCTTAAGCCACATGCTGATTTTTCGCCGGAATGTCATGACATTTCGGCAACGTAATATACTTTGGGTTCAATCATAAACAAAAGAGGTGATATAGATGATGATGTTTTCCAAATAATTAAAATAAGGTGGATGAAGTGGAGATGTGCATCTGGGTCTTGTGTTGTCGAGATATTCCATTCAAGCTTAAAGTAATATTCTATAGAACCATCGTTTGACCAGCTATGATATACGGTGCAAATTGTAAAATTCTATGTAGTAGAAATGAAAATGCTAAGATGGATGAATGACAAAACTATGAAGGATAAAATAATGAATGATCATATTAGAGTTGGTCTAGGAATTGCTCCCATAAGTGATAAGCTTTAGGAAAGTTGTTTGAGGTGGAACGACCATGTTCAACTGAGACTATAAATGCCCTCATACGGAGAAGTGATATAATCTAGATTGAGGGAACTATAAGAGCTAAAAGTAGACCTAAGATAACCTTAAGAAAAGCTGTGAAAAATGATATGCATGATTTAGGCCCTATATTCTAACATGGTTTCCAATAGAACTGATTGAAATGTAAGAATCCATGTAGTAAACCCCATTTAGTTGGGACAATGCTTATTGTTGTTGTTGTTGCCAAAATCACCCTTCCCCATCTCTTGATTACTGAAAATCTTAAATAAAGACAAGGGATATTTTTGTCATAGAAACCATTTGATCATTAATAGCGTATCTTAATCTTTTTCGTACACATTAGTGGGAACCAAATGTAAAATATCACTTTTTTTCTGGATAAAAACACAAGGGCGGGCAGAGCCGAGACAAACAGAGATTCAAAAAGATCAAACAGGAGATAAAAAAAAGAGGGGGGAAGAAATCTAGGATCACCAAAAACATGACAAGGATGGAATGGCAAAGTAAGCTTTTTGAAACCGGATTTCACCCCCTAAACCGATCACATTTTTAGGTAAAAGGGAATCCAGATTCGAATCTGAGATTTTTACAACCAAACGGGTATAAATCTTTGGATTCATGAATCCAAAGATTTGAAATCTCTGGATTCATGTAACCAAACAGGCCCTAAGTCAATCTCAAGGGTCCAAGTAAATACTACCCATATTTTCCTTATTAACTAGTAATTTGGGACACCAAAAAAAGAGAATTTATAAATATCCTACATTGACCCATTTGCATTATTGCTTTAGAATAAAAATGATATGTCAACATCTAGCTAATAGGAGCCGTGGTCCTACCTCTTTGGACTCTTCTCCACAACCATAGGGTTGAGCCCACTTTTGACAATATCTCAGGGCTTTAATGGGCTTGGGCTCTCAACAACCCCGGGTTATGGGCCAGCCCAGTTAAATGCTGGTCCCAGTGCTCATCATTCAGCAGCAAACACAAATGGGTTTTTAAAGTCCGCACATGATATGTTCAGTAAGTCTTTAAATTTTTTTATATATATATATATATATATATATATAAATGAAGATGATGAAAATACAATTTCCGATTTTGACTTTTAAGAAGACAAATTGAGATAGGAAAACCAGAAGCTCTGGTTGATAACAATTCTTGGCCATTCATTTCTGATCATCATTTCACCCTGCTTGAATCTCTAAGCTGAGAAACATTTGCAAAGTTACAGAACTCATGAATTGAAAAATCCAACATTTTATTAGATACAAAAAGTCGACCACGATTGATCTTTATGTACACCTTGCAGTTTAGTTCAAACCCCCTTTGTGGGTTTCCAGGAATCAGAGAGACTACAAGAAAGATACAGGGATAAAAATTTCTAACCTGCACAGCAATTGGAAACTACAAGAAGGTGCCAAAAACCTCTCTCTATACATGGATCAAAGAGCTCATGAAGACATAAACCCTTGACTTACATCTTCATTTCCAAGTCTCTTTTCTTTGTCTTTCTCGATCAATTGTTTAACAGCACCAACCTCAGCTCTGACTCCAATGGAGCCTTCCTATCTTCACAGAAAATGAGCTGGCTTCTTCTTCCAAGAGGCAGAGAGAGCTACAATCTAAAGGAGTCCCTTCATTATCTCCAGATCCTTCTCTTGGAATAGAGCACAAGGAGCTGTCTCTTCCTCACTAGCTAGCTCTTCCTCACTTAAAGAACTTGGTGTTCTTACAAGATCTTCCTTTTTTTGTTGGGTCAAGCGTCCAACCAGTACATCTAGTGCCTCCTTCATCCACCAATGTTGACACTCATCTCTAGCCTTAGCCACAGACATCTATAATAAAAAAAAAAAAATCAAGAAACCCAGGATTAGGTTCTAATTCATTTTTTCTTTGATGCAAATCTAAGGCTCATTTAATTTAATTGTACTCACCCATTCCCTTTTTCGACGATTCTTCTCAGGCCAATGATCAAGTTGTTCTTTAACAAGCAAAGGGTACATGATACCATCATAGATTGTGTTATATCTTTTGCTCCTGAAACCCCATTCACCCAGTTTACCCTGCAAACCATTTGATTTACAAATTCAATTCCAGATACAAATAAAGAAAACTATAAACAATTAATGTTTCAAAAGAAGTTGAAACTGACCTGAACTGTGCCTCTTACACCAGCTTCTTCCTCTGTCTCCCTTGAAGCTGCTTCTTCAATTGACTCGTCTGATTCCCAACCTCCCTGATGAATAGAAAATAGAGATGATATCATGAGTAAAACCATTTCCAGAAGTTGAGTGTTAAGTTTTAGTTTCTCTCATAATTAGAGGGAAAATGAAGATTTAGTACCTTAGGGAACAAATAGCCGTAACCCTTTTGTGAAGTGATCACAAGGATCTCCAATTCATCTTCATCGTTGATAGTATTAGTGTCATCACAAATATGATGTTTTCCATCTTTGTATCTGTAAGGTATACATCTGCAGAAATCGAAAATGCCCACCAAGAAGTAAGTTCCATAGTTGAAAATGCTTAAAATTTCTAGAACGTCAAACACGTTTAAAGGGAGAAATTGAGTAAATCCACTACGTGTGAAGCCATTTGACCAATTCCAGCCAAACCCATTTCGCAATTTCTCCTCTTTAAAGTTCAAACAAATTCTCAAAGAATTTTAAAAAAATCAGATCCTAACAATTGAAGAAACAGTCCGTACCCAACAACTATGCGACGACCTTCTCTGTAACGCTGCATAGTTCTTCCCGTACGAGAAACCAAAGAAACCATTTTCGTTAAGATTTGCGAACTGGAGAAGAAAGCAAGAAACCCAGAAACCCTTTTGCTATGAAGGTTTTTTTCCAAGCAAAGATTAACAATTTCTTGCGGAAACGAGAACAGAAAACAAAACCCAGATGGGCTCTTCTATTGTTGGAAGATCAGAAGCTTAAAAAAGCCCTCTTTTCTCTAAATTTTGTGGAGAGAGGAGTGTGGAGATGTGCTTGACATGGATAAGGGAGAGAATGGCGGTGACGCGCTATTAATAGCAGCTGAGGATTAGTAGGCGAACGTCGAGAAGCAACAGATGAGATGATCCATCCACGTGGTAGAACCAGATGCTCATCTCCAGGAGAGATTCCATCTGATTGCGTCCGTCCATTAAACCTGCTTTATTAAAGAAAATAATTTAAGAACATAAATAATAATAAATAGAAAACGATTTGGTGAGATTATGGACCGAGTATCCGAGTAGTGGACTTCAAAGCGCCGTGGATGCGATCAAACCATATACCATTACGCGTTGCATTGCTTTTCCTAGGGGGATCCCACACATTTCTCCGTCATTTCTTATCAAAATTATTTATTTCTATTTCTGTCGCAGTCACTCCTCTGTGTATATGTTCTTTAAAAAATATTTCTTTTAACCTCAGCTTTGATGATGCCAGATCATTTTTTTTTTGAGAAAGCCTTTTTGGTAAAACTATTTATGAAATCTGGCCGACTTCGGATTGTAAGGGCGATTTTTAATTCTTATTTTTTATTGCACGTAACTCTCTATCTCTTGATGGGTTATCTCGAATGGAGCTACAGCAGAAAAATTTGACAAAATTATCTATGTCAGTGATATATTATCTATGTCAGTGATATATTTTGATATTAGACATGATGATATTCTTATTTATAAGGGAAAAGGTAGGTATCAAACCCAATATAAATTCTTTGAATAAAAAATAAAAATTCAATATAATCTTTTATGCTTTTAAATTGACGAACTATACTGATGGATGTTTAGTAATAACTTCTCTTTTTCAGAGAATTCACAAAGCAAAAGAGATTATTTTTTTTAGTCATCTATTTGGTATTTCATCTCTCTATTTATAATATTTTTTTTCAATTTTAATTCTTTAATTAAAATTTTATTTAGATTTAGTTAAGTGAAGGAAAGCAATATTAGAAAATCTTGTTTAAACTCAACTAAATAGAGGAATAATTATCTTGGACTACATAACTATTTTGTGGCTACTTCTTACGCAAATTGTAGTAGTGAAACCCATCCACTACGATTAACACTTTTAGTTCAAGGAGCTGATCCGATCATTATTGTGTGTGAGACCCTATGATTACATCTGATAAGAGCTATAGTGTGTTATAATAGTTCTAAGAATATAAGAAGAGTTGGTAAGGAATATAGTGGTACACTAGTACCAGGAAATCATAGGAAACCATAACTATCGAGTTTAGGGTTAACTACCAATTTAAGTTTATTCTAGCTTGTTCATTATAAAATCATAGACAATTCAAACTAGAATCAGTGAAAGATCAGTCCCTTAACTAATTAATTCTAATTTCTAATCTTAACCTTGTTTATGAGGATTGAGAGTGAAGGTTGCAACTCTACATAACCCATCATGAAGAGAGAATCTTCTTACCCACAACTTGAGTCGTTTTAATGAATAATGCTCAATGATAAAAGATAAGAAAGATAACGATGCTATTCATTTTTTTTTATCATAAAAATAATGTCATTCATTTATTTCAATCATAACGTCAAATCATAAAGAAAAAATCATCTGCTTTGCACATCTTTGCTTTGTAGAGCAGTGCAACACCAAAGTGCGACACATGTCTTATTCTAAATAGATCATTGGGATTAGAAGTTTGGTTTTTAAGTGAACAAGACCCATTTGATAACCCATTTAGGCCAAAACTCGCCCATTTCTAAAATCCGATTTTAAAACTTTGGAACCCACAATTAGTGCCATCTTTTTTCCTCTCAGTTTCTTCTCCTCGCTCCTCCTTTCCTTAAACTAAGAAATGGTACAAGGAGCTGATACAAGTAGAAGAAAGAGGTTTATTGGAAATCAATGGCCCATGCATATTCCAGTCTATGCAGATTGATTCTAATCTGACAACGACTGTGCTCTCACGGTAGTTCTTTTTGTCGTTGCTCAACCTACCTAACAAAATTTTGTCTGGCTACATAGCATGGATGCTAATAATCCTTTACCCAAAAAGAAAGGGGGAAATGTCAAAAACAGGATTATAACCACGCAAAGCTGTGATGTTGTGAACATAGACATCGGCTTGTCAATGAACCATGAATGACATTTCATTGTGGTCTTTCAATTATTGCATTTTTTTCTTTGATATTTCAACCAAAATCCTTCCTATCTTGGGCTTATAAATATATACTAAATTTCCAGTAATTCCAAAGCTAACATCATCTTTATCCCTTTCTCGCATAGGATTCCCTCGAAAGGTGTTCCGGTTGTCTCTTGAGAGATTGGAAGAGAAAATGAAGGCAACAGTTTCAGCGCTACTTCACTTTTTGGTGTTACATCTTCTGGTTGTTCCATCTGCTTCACATTTTGGTCTTATATCCTATGAAGTAGATAGAACAACTGGAAGATGGAGCAAGAGAATGAGAGATGAAGAAGGAAATGAAGTGAGGGAAAAAGATTGGACTAATTATGAGTCTCTAAGTTTTAGAACCGGATTTTAGAAATGGGTGGGTTTTGGCCAAAGCGAGTCATCAAAATGGGTCTCTTTGACTTGAAAATCAGGCTTCTAATCTCAACCACACATTTAAAATAAGACATGTGTCGTGCTTTGGTGCTCACTGCTTTGCAAAGCAAAGAGATGTGCACAAGCAGATGATTTTTTCGCACTATGCATCTAATAACGATTATTTATGATGTTTCACTTATCTATAAGCTATACATGATTTGTCACTGAGTTGAAAGTGATTTTTCAAAAATAGGTTAAGTTTTGGATTTGAAAGAAGTAGGCATTCATAAACTTGTTTCATCACAAGTCGACAAAGACTAATACCTGCAACAATCCACTCAAGATATATCCCCCACCATTTATTTCTATTTTCTAAACACTTAGGTGCAATTAAACCAAATTCTTGAGATTAAGATGGATAAATTACATGAAGCCTCGAAATTTAAAAATTATCATATGAAAATAATGAGTTCGTTCTTCTCAATTTCAATCTCAAAGATTCCCACCAATGCTCTCTAGGGGACAGAGCAAAGATCAAATCGAGATTTCAAATCTATAGACTCAAATCATGGAGTCATAAATAAAATTAAGTGTTGGGTGGAATAAAACGGGATTCATCCTAAAAAATATTTGATCGACGTGATTTTGGAAGGCAAAGATAGCTTTTTTGAAACTGGATTTCACCCTACCCATAAATCTAGATTCACGTTAGTGTAAAGGTGAATCTATAGAATTCATGAATCTAGAGATTTTTACAACCAAACGGGTATAATTCTCTGATTCATGAATCCAAAGATTTGAAATCTCTAGATTTATGTAACCAAACAGGCCCTTATATTATAATCTCTTATAAATAATGCCAATGTCTCTATTTTGGGCCACATTAAAGTTACTTAATATAATTTAAAAGAAACATAATAATGCTATCGATGGGTCTCTTTCTATTATTGCATGTAGAAGATTCCAAGTCAATCCGTTAACCAAGTCTTTCTTTAATGAATGAACAAAGAAAAATAGAACATATATAACACCTTCCCTTACTAGAATCTGATCCTTCACGACTCTAATCCTTTTATTTATTTTTTTAATTGATAATCACTTGATTACGAAGATAGAAAAAGATATTGTCGATCTAAAGAAGCACAAAGAAAAAACAACAATGGCTTCTTTAGATTCACCACGCCAAAGGAAAAGTAAAATGCAAAGAGACATAATCTTCGACTTTGAAAGATTGTTAGTCTCATAATCTCATGCGTGCATTTGTCTTATAATTCTACACATGCATGCACGCTTTTACATCATCATCTTAACATATACGCTTATAGTCTCATATATCTTTCGTAACTTATATTCAACCATATCGATCAAAATGAATCTTACAATCAAAATGTTATTTTTGAATGGTCTCCAAACGCGTAATTTACATTTGGAAAAACAATTCTCATTTGAATCAAGTGGTCCAGATTGATGGCAAATAAAAATAACATAGATTCCGAGACCATGCCACGTGGACCAATCACCGTCCAAGATACCTCATTACGTACACACCATACAATATTTATATTATATGGGCTGTGATGGGTTTGAAGACATTGTTTTGGTTTGCGTTTGTTTGTTTGTTTGTTTTGGGTTTGAAGGATAAGAGTTCCAAGTCGAAGCTTGCTCACCTCATCATCTCTTCATCTCTTTTGGGTTTTGGCTCTTCTACAAGGAAATTTACAGAGAAAAGAAAAAGGATTATATATCCAAATGAAAAGCATGTCACTCTCCATTATATTCCTTTGAAATGGTCTGAGTAAACTCACGTGAAGTGGAAAAAAATGAAACTTGATAGACCGACCAGCCGCCATTAATGAGTAAAACATTTCTTCTGTAGTCCATTTTGGGTTACTATATATTTATGATTGGAAGGTGATTAATTACTTTTGTCAAGTCTTTCTAAATTGAAACTTATATTACAGTAGTGATTAATAGTATAATAGAGAAGAATAGGCTTGAGTGAGCAACTGCACTGCAACTTCTTCTCTATGTTGCAAATGTGAACACGCCTCCAAAGTGTGCCATTTTTGAACATGCATGCAAGGTACAAATTAATCAAACACCTAACCATTATTGATCATACATTAATGGTTTAGATATGTATTTATATAAATGCAACTTGTATCATCAAGTAGGTAGGTGAGTTAAAAAAATTATAATCTTATATACGTTGTTCACACTTGTTTTATTTGTAAGCCGTGTATAAATAATCTTGTCATTTTCGATAGGAGATGATAACATTTGAAAATGATATACTGATATTATTTTTTTTTGGGTGAAAAGAAAATGATATAATAATATATTAATGCCAACTTATTTCAAAGACCAAAAGATTAAATGTAGAACCAAATAATATGGATAGGTATATATGCATGTAGAAGCATTTAACCAATTACTCTTGGACTTTTCATTTAATGGACATTGAGCAGTAATCTCACACAGCACGGGTATAGATGGAAATTACATGATGGATGTCAAAACCAATCAACCCTATGATGAAGAAGACTAATTTTCAACATATAAAATGTTTTGTGATTCATTTCGGAGCTTAAACATGTCCAGATGGTTATTTTTCTATGTTGACCACCAATAAATAGGCATGGGTATTGATTAAAATTTCGAGTCCTTCGAAATCATTGGTTATGTGAATTGCAAACTAGAGATCCTATGTTATTGTTTTGGTGTTTTTGGGTATAGGGGCATTTTGGTCATTTTCATTTGAAGGAGGATTTTTTTTTCACCGTAACTATTTAAAACTTCTTAATTAATTGAAGAGGGGGAAGGTAGAAAAATGGCTAGGATTGTATCTGTTCTTATTTTTAGAGTGAATCACCATCTCTCTACATGCTATGGATGTAACCTTCAAGTAAACCACGTATATCATATATCTCGTCTTATATACATGTATACACTTTTGCTCTATTTTTCTAAAAATACCGGTACCAACCAACTTCTTAAATAGTCCCAAAAGAATCAGTTCATCTAACTAACTAGGTTTCTATTCTACCAAAAAAAAAAAATACCATAACCACGGGAACCGGGGTTTTTATTGGGAATTAAGCTTTGGTCCTACCGATTCAACATTCTCAAAACAATAGAGAAGACCGGGGAGGTCAATGCACGGGGCAGGCCGGAGATTTTGGGGCGTGGCTTGCTGGTGCCAGAGAGGAGGATTCATATGTAGAACTTCCACCACAGAGAAAGGGTAAAAGCCCTCTTTCCAACCAAGGTTTTGATTGGAATTAAGTTTGGTTAAATCCATGTTTATGCAGTCACTAATTACAATCTATTTTCTCAATATGGTCAATCGAGGAACTAATTAACCCTTAAACTGGGTTACTAATTAACTTATTTAGCTAGTCCATTAGCTAGCCGTGCATGCTTTCTTGGGCGTTTGTCACATAAATATCAAGAGTAGGTAGGTTTTTTTTTTTTTTATTTTTAATAAAAAATAAAACATTCATATTAAGATATAAATCTATATTGGTTTCACTTAGTATTGCCTGTGGTAGTCAAACATAGCTAATTTACAACAAAAGTCCCGTAGTGTTGGGGATTTAAATTTGCCAAAACATGTTCAGGGGGGCCGACATTCATTAAAGCATTAAAATAAAGTGACATTATGCATGGTGGCCAAGCAGTATATGGTGTTGTCAAATGGCCAAGTGTGAAATAACAATAAATATCAAGAGTTGACTTGCAAGTTTCCTTGGCCTTGATTCATGAGGGAGAACCAAAACTGGCCAAGTGTGAAATAGGTTTTAGATTGGACTCGAAAGAAAGACCTTAAGAGCTAAGGTGGTCCATTAATCCAATCATATAGAACTCCATGATTGAACAGAAACAACTGCAGAAATCTCAATCAAGCTATCAATGAAAGTGAGATCTTGACTCCAAAAATGAAAATGACATTAAACCCGGCCAGTGTTTACATTCATCTAAAATCTTTAGCCCAATTCAATCCGAAACATTACCCAAAACCAAACCAAATCAAAATGAACTTCGTAAAAGTTTCGGATTCACCAATTTATCACATTAAAACAACTGATTCAACCCGAATCAAAACCGACCCACTTTTCATTAGAATATACCAGTTCTAAAATGGGGTCCAGCATTCCAGCCATGAGCCAGCCAACCTTTGTCTTCCATGGAGACTTCTCGAATAGGCACAAACTGGCCAGAAACATTTGGTTTTAGCATGGATTTAGTACTACTCATGGAACCCACACTCTCTTTTAGAGCTTCTATGGATAACGATATGATAAGGGTTTAGACAAAATATATGATTTGTGCTTGGAAAAACGCCTCTTTGGCGTGTGGAACTCGCAAAGTGTCATTAAAGGTAGAGAGATCAGTGAGCTTTGCACCTTTGCTAGTTTTTCTTCCAATTCTCATTTTGATTTCTTCTTTGCCGACTATTGCAGAAGCCTTAATTGGTCCTTGGGTATTAAATGATGTCATTTATGTCGGTTTGTCTTTTCTTCAAATAGTCTTCATATTTCTTGTCCTCTTAGAAAATTATGTCGACCCAGAAAAATCCTCCACACCTTTGGAATCCAATGTAATCTTAAATTCGAAGATGGGTTCTATATAGTTAGTTTTCAGAGTGTCTTGAATGTCTTCGTAAAAGGACATGGCATCTATCAAAACATCAACACTGAGAGAGCTCTAAACTTCACTGAAGATGGTTTCTCCTTAGAAGACAGCCACAATCTTGGCTTCTGTAAATATCAACACTGAATGAATCTTCATTTTGATTCTTTATCTCAACTGCAACATCAAAAGTGATAAGGAGCCAGGGGAGGAAATATGCAAAAACGTCTTGTTTGCCAAAGACACGAAGACACAGCTATCCTTGTTAGGGAATGAACAATTGAATTAGCCTCCCTAGAAATAAACTTAACCACCAAATCCACATGAAGAGAGCAAATATATTGAATGTCTTCAATGAGTGGGCCCACTTCAAGAAATGGGGGATTTTTCAATTAATCATGCGGGCAAGAGACATATTATCTGTCTCAACAAGCACTTCTCTAAAACCACTTGCCATCATAGCTAACAAACCTTCTAAGACAGCAATAGCCTCGCCCACCAAAACTGATTGAGACTGACATGGAACTGATAGAGCCAAAATAGGGGCACCACCAGAATCACGAACAATGCAACCACATCCCACACGAGATTCGTTGGAAAGCCAAGAAAAATCACAGTTCAATTTCAGCTGACCCATAGGAGGGAAAGTCCAATACTGACATCTCAATCTAGTTGTAGAAGGCACTGGAGACTTTTTGGTTTGAGCATTAGTAAACTCTACATGAGCCTTCAAAGCTTTATCCACAACAATACCTGGGTCCCAATTATTACCCTTGAAAATCAATTCATTGCGAGCAAGCCAGATAGACCAACAAACCATGAAAGCCAACCCCAACAAATCCTCCTTTACCGAGTTATTAGGTAGAGTAAGTAATCACCACCCGTTTAGGAGAGCTAATAAATTTGCTAAATGATTCCCTCTAACAACTGCATCCAAATTACATCCAAACCAAATAGCTCTCGTATATGGGCAATCAAAGAGCATGTGATCAGTTGTTTCACAATCACACCCACGTCTTTTACACCCGGGGTCCACCTTGATTTGTCGCCGTAGAAGATTATCTGCAGTAGAGATACCTTGATTTGCTGCTTTCCAAACAAACGCTTTAACCTTTGGTAGGCATTTGTTTTTCCATATAGTCCTCCAGCCCTGAGACTGAATTTGTATCCAATAATGCTATCTAGATGATAATGCTTTAAGACTCATTTGGTTATCTCGCTGATTGGACAAAAGATGATAGGAGCTTTTAACAAAAAACTGACCATTCTTTGACTCACCCTATATCAGTTTATCCCTAGAAAGGAATCTCTTTAATTTGATATTCAAAATGGCATGCACTTCTCTTGAAGAAAATAACTGATTAAGGAGGCCATGATTCCAAGTAGGTTCTCCATTATTTATCAGTTCTAAAACATTAGATACCTAAACTCCAATAGGCTTTTGAGACTAAATTTTAAATCTAGGTAAACCAGGAATCCATCTAGATTTTCATATGTCAATATTAAAGCCATCTTCAATCGACCAAATAAGCCCCAATTCAAGACACTCCCTCCATTTTAGAAGATTTTGCCACGCTAGATTAAACATTTGGTGGTCGTATATTATATTAATCTAATAGAAGAGATGAAAACATTAAATTTTCAGAAATTATGAATCAAATTAGTTTTTCTTAAGGAGATGGGTAGAGGAGGAGGTTCCTGTCACAGTCTCATAATATCACATCACCATCTGTGAAAGAATTTTTGCTACTCCAATTATTTTCAGTTCCAAACTAAGTGCGATCAGTATAAATTAAAAACTATTCCACGTGAAATCCAAGGCGAAATTTAAGTTAAACTTGCAATACTAAAATGATTTCCTAATTTTCTATTTGATAATTCTTATGATGCTCAGGCATAAGAACAACGTGATAGAAATGTCTAATGAGTAAAGTATAATTTTTCCAAATGTTTTTTAATCATTCGATGTAATAAAATAGAATTTGATTGCATTCAAATTGATACTAATCCACAATAGACTTTTAGTCTATAATGAATTATGAGATTTTTTTTTTTCTTTTCAAATTTCATTGCAGATACCAAATACAAAAATGAAATTCATCAAAAGAAAAATGAGAACGAAGATTGATACGGAAAAGATTTTAAGAACAGAACAAGAGAGAAGATCAAAGTGGACTCCAAGACTTTCTAATGCTTGCACAACTTTGAGTGTTGTAGGCTTGTAGCATGGGTTGGGAATTTAAAGAACATGAATAGTGAAGCAATCGAGGGGGACTGAATAAATCATGTTCTCTAACCTGCCTTATTGTATATATGATACGCAATGGAGACATTTGATCAAGGTTTAAAGTATTCCACGATACCATACGATAATAGTTGATACGTATCCATATTTGACCAAACTGATACGTTACATCTCGTCTCTCCATTGAATTACTCTAAAATACATTAGTCAGAGCGATACAATATTAGATACAGAACGATATGTCTCTTAAAATCACTTGATTAATACAATACTCAAGAGTTCCTTTCATTTTATACAAGAGATGGTTAAGAGTCCCTTTCGTTTTATACAGTACCCAACCTACAAACATGTCACATGCCCTAACACAAATGACAAAAGTAGGTGAAATTACTACCTACCCTCCATAAAATCAATTATTTTATCCATATTGATTCTACTACAGATGCCATGATATCATTGGCTTTGCGTCATACAAGGATTGGACAACTAGAGATCATTGTCTAGTCATGTAGAAAACACATGTAATCACAATCGGGCATGTAGGAGGATCTACTCGAATAAGATTAAATTATTCGACTAAGGGCTGAACAGGAAAATCCAATTGTCCTATTTTCGAATATAGAAACGATAGTTATTACCTCCTTGTACTAATATCTTGCTTCTTGTTACTACAACAAATATTTACATGTCATACATAAAAAGGAGAAGAGAGGTAGACATAAAGAAGTGTTATCTCTTATACTACACGTTGAATAAGGAATTCAATTCCAAATACCGAATAAAGAATAAACTTAAGATAAGGAAAATGTCCATTAAATGATTTCATGTTCAAAGTCCACTTAAAGATATTATATGGAGTGTTGCAATCTTAGTCCCCTTTGATGTGTTCCCGTAACCACAAATTAGTTATCTTGTCGAATAATTCTCGATTCCATTTCAATTGTTTGGTTAGCTCATCATGTATCAAACCCTTTTCTAAGTTTATTGATTATTCAAAGTCTAAATCGCTTATGATTTTTTTTAAAAACTTTATTATAAAGTGACAATCTGTTTGAATCGAAACCGAAACATATCGTATAAGAATTAAGACAATGACTTGATAGTACGTAAAATTAGAACCGCAAAAGAATAATATATGCTCATATATAGAATCTTTTTTTTTTTTTGAACCACAAAAATAAAAGAGCATTTTTCTTAATGATACATCAATGGGAATCATATCATCCCAAGAATCTCAATAAAGGCAGCATTATTAATGCCAATGTACCCCCAACCCAAAAATGAGTAATTTTTAAGCCATACAATTAAAAAAGAATGAGAATAATCAATTTAAAACCTAATTGACCACCTATATATAACCCCAAGAACTGGTTCATAATTGATTTTAACTGGTCCGGTTCAATTTTGATCGATTCTGGCCCGATTAGATAATCAGCTCGGATCCAAGATTTACACCCTTTTATTGACTTGGAAAAAAAAACCTATAATGAGATACCAAAAGGTACCGTACTCCTTTGACCCTGAAATTGGGTCTAAAAGCAACCAAGGGTCCAATATTTAACCACAGATGTGTCTCAAAGGAAAAACCCAACAAACAAGTGAATGTTGCACCACTCATTATAAAAATTTCATCCAAGTCTTTCTTCTCAATTCTATACTATGTTTTCAAATCTGATGGGCTTGGCTTTGCCCTAGCTAAGGCCAAACTTGGTGATTTGGGTATCCCTTCAAAGATATGCTACCACTGTTCTTTAATGCCAATCACCCCTAGGATATGACCCAAAATTCTCATCCAACTTCACAAGAAGAATGTTCAAAATTTTCAGCTATTTGGGGTTAACTAGTATTATCGCATTGGTATAGTTTGGTAGGAGTTTATGTATATGAATCGATTTGATTCGTCACTGGTGGAGATCGGTCGATTATATACATGGTGAGATGGAATTAGGGTTAGGGTTGAGCAGTATTATAAAATTTTGTGGTCTTGAGTTCCTCTAGTCAAGGTCCAGTACTATTCATCTTGTCGCTCGCAAAGAAAAACAATCATGTTAGGTAGGAAACTACAAAAAAATTAGATCAAGATCGTGGTCATGCATTTGTATGTGGTTCTAGAATAATCATCATCAACATACGCATGATGCAAAGTATACCTAAATCTATTCTCTAGTCATTGTTATACTGCTTCTCAGATTCACTATGATTATCATTTTTCTTCATTGGAGTTCCATTCCGAAAACTAAATTCAAGCAGGAAAAGAAGAAATTTAGAAAAAAAAACAAAGAGAAAAAAAACTTGACTTTCCAAAGGTCTTTAAAGATAATTTTGTGAAACCCAAATAGGAAAAGCAACAGCAATGGTTGGTTAAGAAAAAAATTACCATTTGGGTTTGCAAGGTTTCCTGGTTTTGTCAAAGACAGCACCTCTTAGTTATAAGTTAAAAATTAGATATTAGAGAAAGAGAGAGATTTAGTTCACTCCTGAGTGAGTTTTCCAAGCAAGTGAACAAGTTTGCTATGTCTCTTATGGGAGAGTATTGTAGAACAGTGCATGTATCTGTCAGATTAGTTGGAATTAGTCATTTGTAGTATCTGTTCAAGAACAAATATTCGTTAGGAAGAGCTTTCAACATTTGTGTTCTTCCATTAAAATCCACAGGAGCTGATCAATGCATTTGACTCTTCCACATATAAAGTTTATATGTATTCCAGGATTTCTACGATTTCTACGAGTTCTACTTAATTTATCTCAATGTCATGGATGGTGGGCAGATATAAAGGCACTTAACTTCTTCCTAGAAGCTATTTATAGTATGCAAGCTTGTGTAAACCAAGCTTGTCTCGTCTTCTCTACTTATATTGAAGAGACTGTGTAACCTCCACCTCTTAGCACTTGGGGTGGGGTCCACAATTTCTTTCTATAACCATTGATGTGATTTTGTAGGGACCACATTAACCAGCTTGTGGGACCCAAATATTTAATGGTTCCATTAGCAAATTAGTATGTTGGGTTTCAATCATCTTCCAATGACCAATGACCCACCATGTAGGTCATTTTGGTTGGCATAAAGCAAGGGGTTCATGTGTGTAGTGGGTCTCTAAAGTCCTATGTATGTGAAGGAGATTCCATGCGATAAAAGAATCCCATGATCATAGTACTTAGAATTCATGATTTGAAAAAACTTTGTAGATGCATTTGTTCTTCTAGGGTTACATTTGTTTATGATTTCATCTAAAAATTTCGACTTATCATGCTCCGATAATAAGAAAATGTATACGCAAACAATCTTCGTGTTCTTTTAGGTTGATTTCCTTATAAGATAGGAACTGTTGATCTCCTCAAATCTGAGATTTCTCTTGCCTTCTTGAAGATTAATTCATTATGTGAACATAAACCGACCTTAGTTCCAAATCAAATCATCTGACAGATGGAAGACAAATTAAAGTTGCCTAACTACCTAAAACTCTTGTGATGTCAATATCATGTTTAAGTGGGAATAATATGACTAAATTTCATTGAAATTACCACGAAACTTAAACTAATTTAGACATATAATCCTATTGAAGATCATGGCAGGTCCCCCTTCACTTTGAGGTCATGCCTTAGTTGCTAAATTAATCAACAAAAGAGCACTAATTAGGGATATTTAATTTACATTAGTGGACCTTTAGCTCCCCAACCCCCACTCTACCATGGAAACCTACTGAGAAATTTCCATAAAGCATGCATGTTTTGTCTTGTCTTTTGTCTTCAGTAGAGTTGCTAGAGCTATAAGATATTGATGCATATATGCTTCCAATATCTACCACTGACTTGAAAAGAGACAATCATACAAATAAAATTAAAGAGGCTTGAGTGGAGACAAGGAATGGAACAAGTCTATTCCCTATCTTGTGGGTGCCCTTCACTTTCTAACCTATGGACAGATTAATTTTTCCATTGATGTAATCTTATGAGGACCAAATTGATCAGAAAAGGAAATTTATTGGAAAGTAGAGCAACTAATTTTTGGGGGGAGAGGGCAAGATGCTTGGTTGTATGGTCCCATTTGAAATTTAAATGATGGGTCTCAATCAACTGCAACCACCATGGTGCATGTCGCCTTGGTAAGTCCAACAATGGGTATCCAAGAGAAGAGTCTAGTTCCTCTATCTTTAATCTTATATTGAATCTGTCATCATAGATGTCTATTTTATTAGTGTTCAAAGGTAAATTTTCTTCTTGAATATATGGTACAAAGAGCATCAAAAGTTTGAGATACTCCGAGGGTGAAGGATCCCAAATCCAAGTATTTATTTGTGTTCATACTTGTGGGAGAGGGCAAGATACTTGGTCATGATCCCGTTAGAAATATATATTTGGGGTTTTATTCATCTGCAAACGACCATGCACGCTTTGGTAAGTCCAACAATGGGGTACCCAATAGAAGAGTCTAGTTCTTCTGTCCTCGGTTATATCTTGAACACTCGCCACTATAAGAGTTTACCGTGTTTGTATTCAGAGATAGACCCATTTTTTGGTTGTGTAAAAAAAGAACATCAAAATAAGATTATCGAGGGTAGAGGAATCGCGATTCTAAATATATATTTATTCATGTACAAAACACATATCAAAACATGGAAGCCAAGAACCACAAGGGACTTGGACGAGCTTAATCACCATAGAGGTTGTCTTTTGGGAAGGCACTTGCCACTTGAGCTTAGCCTTGCTAGGATTTGATTGATTCTATTCAGTTTTCTTGCTTGGGTTACATGTTACACTTCTTATGGATTTCAAATGGGCCTGAGAAGAAACAGAAAACTCCAGGCCCATTTTCCCTGATCAAAGATGGGCCAACCTGTCTGGCCCAATTTTATGGAAACCAGAGTGAAAAAATCTTGGACGAGCTTTGATGGATGGTTAAGCCCAAAAAGATATTTGAGTGGTGGACAGACAAGGAAATCTCTTTTCGCTCTCCTGCTCTTTCTTCTATATATTGCTCTCTCTTCTTCCTTCACTTTCTGCTCTTTCTACCTTGATTCTGATATTGTGGTTTTTGGGTTTTGGTTTGGTTTTGTTTTGTTTACGGTTTTGATATACTAGCTGCTGCGGTAGATGACAGTTGAGATAATATCCTATCTTCGATTTAATTATAATCAGGAATGTGTGATACTTGTTAATGAGGATTTTACAATTGCACTAAAAAATATATGCTAATTTATTTATAAAACTTTCGTCATTGTCATTGTGGAAAATTTAAATTAATCAAATGTTCTCATATTGTTCAAGAGCAACAATCTGGTTCTTCTCCTCCTTCATTGCTTGTCTTTTCCAAGAATATTGCTCTGGTATGAACCCGAACAGAGTGGATTGGAGCTTTTCAAAGATGAAATAACTGCAAATCTTTGCATTGAAGGTTGAGAAACACAAATCCTTTGGATGAGTATAGAGTATGAACAATACCTTTTGCAGATTATGTAACAATGTAAGACATGTTTTATCTATTATTTACCAGAGGTGAGAAAATAATTTAAGTAAATCAATATTAACCATCATTCAAGGTTGGTTTGGGCATTTTTAAAAATAGAAACATTGCCACATGAACAGTTAATAATAGGTTCTTAAAAGCAGGGGACAATAATAAAAGCTAACCAAATCTTAAATTTCATAAATCATTTCAAAAAATGCAGACAATGAAGTTTTAATTTAACCATGATGTAAAGCTATGGATGTTATAAACAAGCTTCTCCTAATTGCTATGAAAATGAGAGGGATGGAAAAACCAACTAGCGTCGAGCAAGCCCTAAAAATTAACAGGGTATCACAATTCACAAATAAATCCTTCAGCAAACAAATTTCGTTTTCTAACCCCTATAGGGTTTTTTTTTTTTTTCTTTCTCTTCAAATCATGAAAAACTCCCATGAAATTCTTCATCTTTATAATCTCACGTGTAACTCTTGATCTTATTTTTTTTAAAAATTTCTTGAAAAAACATTTTAAAAGTTTTTTTTTTTTTTTTTTTTTTTTTTGTAATGATGCTTTTTTAATACTAGAAATATAATGCCGTCCACAAGTGTCGAACCCAATACTTTTCCACTAAGAAGCAGGGCCCCGTTTTATAAACCGGGGTTTGACTGCGCCCCCGTGTGGTGGGTCCGAGTCTCCAGAGATTTTTTGCATCCACTAAGAAGTATGTGTCTTTACTATTGAATCAACCCTGCATTGGCAAGAATTTTTAAAAGTTCTTTTTAACTAGAAATTAAGTAGTGATCTCAAACGTCGGTAGCATGTGTTACACATTAAATGCGCAGCATTCATGTTCATTACTACTTTATATAAAAAGTAAAGCTGCTCACTAGAAGAAAAACGTGACCTTCTTTAAAAAAAAAAATAATAATAATAACAAAAGCTAAAACATCTTGATCCACACTTTGATATGTAAATCATAAATTGGGCAACCTTCAAGATTATCTTTTTTATATTTGACTTTATAAGAACGTGCTCACATGCACATAATGGTGATTTTTTTATTTATTAGTTTTTTTTTTAATTAATAATTTTTTTATAAAGAATTTATTTTATGAAAACAAGGTCAGCATTAATAGAAAATTAGGAGTATGAGTTAGTGGGAAAGCATTGCTTCATATGGTACGGTCGGTGTCATGTCTACCTGCTTCTTTTTTTTTTTTTTTTTTTTTTTGATAATTAGTACTTTATTCAGAAACATGAAGAGTGCCGAGTAAAGCTCTAATAACCACTGACTGGAAATAGGCCATTCAATCTGGTTTGTAAAGTTAAATGCTTCTTAGGCCTCATCTCACTACAATGTCTAACAAAAAATTTCCTCATTGCCTTTATACACACTTATGAAATTATCGACAAAAATAATCATAATTAAACATGAAAATTAACCAAAAGCATGATCAACAATGGAGATAGATGATGGAAGGAGAATTATGCTTTATAGAACAAAAGCTTTGAGTCTAGATCTTTTATCCTAATAGGTAGAAGTCTATTCTGTTCTTATATTTTTTCGTCACCCATTAGTAGAGGTTTTATAGACTATCGCACCTTTAATTCATCTTGTTACCCCCTACTAATATATGATGGAGATGCGTGAGAATAATACAGATAGAGAATCCCAACTCAGAAGCTCAATCCTCACATTTCATTTGTTCAATGTTTCAAAAGTGGACATTCTTCTTGAATATATGGCAAGAGAATCTTGCTTTGCAGGCCAAAAGCTCTAAGTCTAGGTGTTTTCCCCTATTCTCACACGTTAGGAGCAAAATTCACATGCGGTCCCACATCTAATTCGTTTTGTTTAAAGTTAGAGGTCCCCTTTCTACTATGTGATGGAAAGTGTAGGGGAGTACAAATGACTACCGTATTGATAGAGAATCTCAACTCAAAAGCTCTATCCTCGACAACACTATCCTCACGTCTCACCTTACCTGTGTTCAAAGCCAGACCTTTCTCTTGAATACCTTACTTGTGTTCAAAGGTAGGCCTACCTCTTGAATATATGACGAAGAAATGTAAAAATAGTGTTTTCTGAGATGTCAACACCATTTTAACATGCACAAGATTGAGGGTTTCTTGACAAATCAAGCAATTCGAGACAGACGGACTGAGATTGCGAGATTTTAATCTCAACCGTTGGCAGCAGATACACATTTAATGCAAAGCATTCAAGTCAGACTAGCAAAGGTTGCCCTTTCCACACGCACGAGAGGTATGAATGAAACCCAACAGACTCCATGTGAGAAGCACGGGTGAGAGAATTGACAAAATCCGAATCGTGTAGGACCCACAATCAGTTTTTTAATCATAGCTTGATCATGATTCCGATCAGACAGTCCATGCTAATTTCAAAAGTTAAATGCAAAAAGAGGGTGGCCCACCACACACCCCAAAATTAGTTGGATTCATTAATCAACTTCCGTGATACGGAGATACGATCACGCGGCACGTCTGTTTTGGTAGAACGCGGAAATGTAACCGTTTGGCACGAGTATCGTTATTGCCTTTTCTTCTACGCATCTCATATCAGGATATTATCCTACACTACCATCATCATTACCATCCATCTCATCGTCAGTTTTTTATGACTCTCTGATTCTTCGTCGTATTTTAATTCCATACTCCCTTAAACATTATCAAACAATCTCCACCTCCATTCACGCCTAAAAGCTGGAAACTTTCCTAATTTAAAATAAAAACTCAAAAAGAATTTTAATAATAATAATTAATTATTAAGTAGCCGAAAAAGGGAATTTCTGTCGCGTGGATCACAAATGACAACATTAACGGTTCGGATTGTATACAGATGTCACGCGTTTTCTCAACTGATCAATCTTGATCGTTCATTACTACAGAACATAACGGTCATAAATCCACCTGTATTGATTAGCGCGGGAAACGTTCTTGGAAATGAACAGGTCTCTGGCGAAGTTTCGCAACAGTTTCTTTAGTATTAAAAGTAGCCGTTGTTCTCGTGGCTTTAAAAGCTCTTTTTAATCTTTTTCAGATTTTGAGAAATGTTGTTTTGTGACTAATTATTGGAGAGTTTAAAGAGAATTTTGAGTCTGAGATCGCTAAAGATTGGTGACTTCTAACTAATTTGGACTTGGGAACCCCCAGTTCTAACGGAAACTCCAAATCACGCGGAGATCCTTTATTTAGTCTTTCAACAGAAAGAGATTTCTGTCATATGGTGGCTACATTTTTTGATCTTCAGCATCTATCGAGATTCTTTGGTTATTCAGACTTGAAACCAGAAGAAAAACCATGGGTATTAGATCTTTTCTTGCTCGGAGGAAGAAATCATCGTCTTCCAAGTCAGGTTCGCCTTCAGGGTCAAGCGATGGAAGTCGAAGAAACCCATTTGAATCTGGGCCGATTTCGTTAACGCAGGCGAAAACCCAGATCGAGGAGCTTGAGAACGTTTTCCAGAAATTCGATGTGAATGGAGATGGGAAGATTTCTTCGTCTGAGCTTGGTGCAATTATGGGTAGTCTCGGGCATCCTACAACAGAGGATGAACTGGAGAAGATGATTAAGGAGGTCGACTCGGATGGAGATGGGTTCATTGATCTGAATGAGTTTATTGAGTTGAACACGAAAGGGGTAGATACTGGGAAGGTTCTTGAAGATTTGAAGGATGCTTTCTCCATATATGACATCGATCGAAATGGGTCAATTTCACCTGAAGAATTGCAGACAGTGTTGAGGAGTCTGGGGGAAGAGACCTCGCTTGCAGAATGCAAGAAAATGATCAGTGGGGTCGATTGTGATGGCGATGGATTGATCAATTTTGAAGAATTCAAGATCATGATGACGGGCTCTAGTTAGGGTATCTCTTTTTTCCAAATAATGGTGAAGAGCGATGACTAACACTGGGATTGGGATGATGTTCTTCCTCTGCTTTCAACTTTTCTTGATCTCATCTGCTTTGTCAGGGTTAACTATCTCCGGGTTCGAAGGAAATTACATTTTCTTGGTGGTTAATTGTATATAATGCAGCCGGTGCTCTTCCTTTCTTGCTTTCAACACCATTCAAGAATCTTCTGTTTCTGTTTTTTTATCCTGTTGGGTTGATTTGAGGATCTGGGTATACATGAATCGAATATCATTGGTTTAGGTTTTACTGGGATTTTCTCTTTCTGATTCATATATGAACAATTATCCTTTCCAACTCCAGAAATTTAGACGATTATTTTAGTATTTGGTGATGTTTGGTGGATCATTCTCTGGAAAATTAAACTTTCTGACCCGATCAGTTATTGTTTAAATGGACATGCATTGCTGTTGTTCTTCTTTGTTGTGGATTTTTTTTTCCTGGTCGCATCTTCCCCAATAAAAAATTCCAAAAAGTAAAAGCATTTCGAGTAATTTCTCCAGGGAGAGAGTAGTGTAGTCTGGTTTTAGGGTTATTCCTTCGGCGATCCATAGATGAAGGTCAGCTTGGATTTCAACCCTGCTTTACCTGATGCCCTTTGAAATGTCTTCTAAGAAATACTAGTGTGAACCTGTTGAGAGCTGGAACAGGGGAAGCAATGGACCTTCTGCTTCGCATCTAAACACTCGAGGTTTAAACATGGAAACTGAATCGGATGATTATTCTGCTCTGTTTTTCGTTTGATTCTGGCTGATTTCAGTCGATTTGGATCAGAATTGGCGGTGACCAATTTGATTTCTCTTTGCCCTTGCGTCAAATTCTGGAAATGCAGAGCTGGGATGGAAACTAATGACACTCTGTTATTGTTCTCCCTTGGAATTTGGCAATTCTGAATCCCTAAGCCGTATTGGCTCTGTTAGTGTTCTCCCTCTGCGCTCTGATACCTGCACCAAGAGATGGATCGCTTGTCGTATGAGCAAAGTAGATTTTTCCCCAAAAAAAAGAATCTTGTTTTTTGATTACTTTTCATTAAAGCTTTGAAGGGAAAGAGAACTCCACCTAACTCACCCAACTTTCTGTGGAGGGCCTGCACTTAAGGCATCACCCACCAGCCAGGCTCTTTCAAGCTCAAAACGGATGTGGCATTGAACCAAGGAAAGAAGGGCATTGGGTATATCCTAAGAGCATTGAATGGATTCCGGGTGTCAACAGAGCGGTTTGGGGCGATTTCGGTCTAGGCTTAATGATTTTAGGCTGAAAAACACCAAGCCTAAACACAGCCCATTTGCAAAATAACGGTTGTTATTTGGTTTCGATTGGTTCAGTTTGGGTTTGGGTTGGCTAACGATTTGTGCCAACAGTTTTAATTTACCAACACGTTATCAAACCGTTATAGTCCTTTTTGCATTATTGTTAGTCACTCTCATCAATAGATTTTGCATAGAAAATATAGAGCATTTTAAGCAAATGCAATTTTGTGGCATTGGATATAAGTTAAACTTGAAATAGATTAGAGAAGTGAGACACAAAATTGAACTTATGAATATTCCATAAACATGGGTACTATTAAATAGAAAACTATGTCTCCAAAACTATATCTCAATAGAAAACTAAGACCTCTCCAAAGGAAAAACTAACGGGCTGGCCCAAATCAATCCAAACTATTCCGGCTTTGCTCCCTCAGCCCAAACACAACAAACTAAAATTTGGTTTGGGTTGGTTCAGGCTATGACGAACTGGTTCAATTCAATTTTAACAGTTTGATTGGTACCCCATAATGGATTGTGTTTGTAGACCAAATTTGACCCACTAGAGTGCTCTTCATTCTTCAAGGAGAGGTGGTCGCTCTTAGGGATAGATAGTTTCTGTTTTTAGAGGAAGAAACTCAAAACTTGGTGGTCGAGTCTAACTCTATGGAGTTAGCTTGGTGGTTAATGATGCTAGTTTGGTTGGTTAATGATGCAGACTCCCTTCCCCTTGTTTCTATTCTTCTTGGAGTTCAGAATATTAGATAGTTTAGGGGTGTGTTTTTGCTAGTTGCAGTGTGAGTTTTGCTTAGAGAGCGACTAATAGTGTACCTGACTCTCTTGCTAGGAGAGCCATGTATGTTGCATTCCGTGTAAGACATCTTGCATCGCTCTCTACTTGGATCTTTCACATGTATATTTCAAACTCGTTGCGTTGGTCACACTCTAATAAATATGATTTCTGAGCTAAGAGGTGTTGGTCTTATCAACCAAGCAATCCTAGGATGCTATATTATCTAATACCCGCATCCTCAATATATAAGAATTTGCCAATTAAAAAGAAAAATAGTTCATCTTTACTTAAAAGATATTATGAGAGTCATAGACATATAATGTACCAAAGAAGGAAAGAGGGGGGGGGGGGGGGGGGATGGCTGCAGAAGTGAAAGTGATACCCATCATTTACCCATCCATGAGGTTTGATAACCATTTTGTATAGTTTGCTCTTGAACACAAGGGATCTTCTATGCCACACATGTAACTAGGTATAAAGTTCTTTGGAGTCCAAATCCTCTACCCCCAAACTAACCGTGCCCCCTTCCCCCACATTTACATGAGTGTGGAAACCACACTTCCCACTCTAACACGGACAGAGTTGAGGCAATGTGGTCTGACATGAGGGCATGGTCAACTTAGGGGCAGAAAATATCAATTCCATTCTTTGTCTCAAATTTGAACTAGATTTTGAACAACTTTGTTTGCTTACTTTGAATTAAGTTTTTTTTTCCCTTCAACATTAATTTTACATTTTAGTAATTGAACTGTAGAATCTAAACTTGTTCGTTGAGATGTATATTTTTGCCCCCCCCCCTCAAAAAAAAAAAGGGCCTTGGAGTCCTTTCGATCAAATGGGGAAAGTGTTGTTATTCCAAATGGTGCAAGTAGTTAATAACTATGATTCACGATAATAATGACGCGTAGAACAAAAAATGACTTGCAAGATAAATTTGCCACCTCTTGAGTTATTCCCTAAAATTAATGCTAATCTCTGAGTTATTTAAGTGAAGAATATATCAAAACCACCCTTATAGTTAGGAAATCATAATTAATGTTGATGTAAACATATTAATTAAATGTCTCTAAAGGACAAGAATAAATTGGTGTTTTCTTGGTTGAAAGAGGAAACCTAGATGCCAATGGAGCTAGAATTGACATTATTTTCACTCGTTATCATCTTTTAAAGTTGTGAGCTAAAAGGGGAGGTGGGATGGTAGGACTAGCTGTCCATAATCTAATAGAGCATGGGAGCTAGTGGAAGATACACAGATCAAATTATACAAAATTTGAATCTGGTGCTTTTTACAGATGGGCAGATCTTCATCTTGAATCTTGAGAAAAACAGTAATGAATCTTGAGAAAAACAGTAACAGAGGCGTTCTTTGTGATGCTAAAAGACCTGAAAATATTTTGTATAAGAAAAAAAAAAAACCCAGAAATTTGATGTTCCTTTCCTTCATTTCGATTTAAATAACTGTCCCCCAATGTGCTTCCACCTCTGTTTCTAGAGGTTGAATTTCTTGGTTTCTTGTTAAAAAGGAAGAAAATTCACTTTTTTTTTGCTAGTTTTGAAAACTCGAACTTAATTTTATCCAATTTTGTCAAGTAAGTGAATCATTGAATGACTAATTTTGTAAATGAAAATCTAAATACAGTTAATCATGTAATTTTCTTGAATTTTTCTGTTGTACATTCTAAACCCTTCTTGTGAACTCATATTACATGAAAGCAAGTCACCCATCACCTTAGAAGAAAGTTCATCAGAGTTCTCTGCAACATGATTCCCATGAATAGAAGTTAGCTCCCGTCTCCAGCAGCAACTTTAGAGCATTGGCAACATTGGCAACATTACCGGCAAGAAAAGTCTCCCCCCTCGCCTGTAGCAAAAACTCCTGGAGAAGAATATCAGCAAGATAACTGCCAAGAAACTTCTTCACAATTATGGAGATCTTTATGCAATTTAATTTTGGAGATCTTTATGCAATTTAATTTTGTTTTCTCTTTTCTTAGGTAATGAAAGAGTAGCGCCCAATCCTTTTCTGCAACAAATCAGAAGTCTTGAAATAGAAAATGCTTGTTTGGGTGAGAGTTTGAAGTACACAAGTTTTTGGGGACAAGTAACAACATATTTCCAGCTGGATGGAGTAGTCAGGGTAGCTCCTTAGCTTTTATTTGAACTCTTTTATTTTTGTTTTAAGGGTTTAATCCTTGTTAAAGCACTTATACCAAAAAAAAAAAAAAAAAAAATCTTTGTTAAAGCACTGGATTTATAATTTCAGGGTTTAACATCAAGATTCTCAAAATCAAACTACAATGTTATTACATGTTAGTAGATTTCCTCTAGTATTTTAAAGTTATTCTTTAAAGAGAGATAACCAGATAAACATAACTATTAAGAAATGACAAGAACCACAAACAATTCTAATTATTTATGTGGATCTTGTAAGATTATTTATTGTTTTCAGTCATTTAATGTGCTAATGAATAAAGAACCTCACATAATTCACATTATTAATAAACATCACAATTTAAAAAAATATATATTGTGCTCACATAATTTCATTTTCATTCACACTTCACATTGTAGTTGGAAATATTAATTGCATTTATGAAATATCCAACAACCTTATAATTAATTACGGGTACGATTTGAGATGAGTCTATTTGGTTGAGAACTGGTCCAATATAATTTTGACAACTAATACCAATTCTACAAACTAATTAATCACCAAGTCATATATATGAGATTTATTACTTATTTTCGGGCCAGCTTGCGCGCACTTTTATTACATCCTCAGGGGATGCTTGTCATCCGCAAGGGTCGAACCCATGACCTCTTCACTGAGAAGTATGAACTTTACCACCCTACCAACCCTGCATTGACGTAAATACGGTAAGTTTAAATTTACACACTACTAAAATTAGATCACAACCCATGAGATCTTTTATGAATTGGATTTTTGGTTATATGCTCTCTATCCATTCTTTTTTTTTTTTTTTATATGCTCTCTATCCATTTGTCTCAAATTCATTATCTTTCTATATTATTTTGAGAAAACGAACTCTGCCCAGGATTGTGGCCTCCCCTAGCACTCCAATCCTTGTTGCAATTTTTATTTTTTAATTTTTTTAAAATTTATTATATTAATTTATGGGATATAAATTATTACATATATTATCATAGAGGATTAAGAAACACCTTAGACATTCAATCGACAACCTTATTCACATCACGTCTAACATGGATACATCGAATGCAAGCCATACTACCAAGGAAATAACCAATCTCATCAATTTGCCATCAACCTTACCTTGATCTACACAACTTGGATCCAACAAGTTGATGGCCTTGAGGGAATCAAATTTGAGCTGTAGAGGCAAGTAACTCCTCTCCATCGCCAACCTCAAACCCTCAAAAATTGCCTTCATCTCTGCATCAATTATGCTGCCAATGAAGACATGTTGAACAATCCCCCCTCCGATGAATATACGCCCTCCAGGTTATAGAAGACACCACCAATCTTTACGTTTTTTTTTTTTTTTTTTTTTTTTTTTTGGAGGGTGAGAGGTGATGATTGTGGCATCTGAAGCATATATCAAATGATTCTAATGATTTTTTATTTTTTATTTTTGAAAAACCTACTAACATAATTTACAATTATAATCGTGTATCCATAGTTGTAGCAATGTACTTATGATGAACCAACCGATTTGTTGGGGAAAACACAAACACTGATCGCATGATATCAACATTTGAATAAGAGAATCACTCAAAAACAAAGACCTTGATGCCCAACCTTCTGCAGCTCTTCAAATGAGATATCAGCAAATTCACGTTCTACCACTTTTGATCATCCCTACAGAAACCACCACCAACGAGCCTATTTGTCCAAAACTTGTTATCTTTCTATATTATTTCGAGAAAACAAACTCTGCCCAAGATTGTGGCCTCCACCAGCACTCCAATCCATGAGTATCTCTCATAGAAGAAACCTCAATTGTGACATTACAGCATAGTACCATATAAGCTCAAGTTGTTTCACTAGCCACTTCGGATGAATAATCACTCTTATCACTCTCAGCTATGGATTTCACATCTTTCCCAACTAATATTCCAAAAAATAAATGCATTTCAGGTAATTTCTCTAGGGAAGAAGTAGCTTAGCATCTAAAGACTCAAAAGTTTAAACATGGAAAACTGAATCTGCTGACTATTCTGCTCTGTTTCTTGTTTGAATCAAGCTGATTTTAGTAGATTTGGATTGGAATTGGCATTGACCCTTTTGATTTCAGTTGATTTGGGTCGTTCTTATGCAATAATCTATATTGGGTTTCTTTCTTACCACCTAATTCCTTCTTCCTCAATCTCCATTGAAGACGATGGAAGGCTCTGTTTTTTTGGCCGGTAAAATACAACTAGATCCTTCCCCATCGTGCATGACTTCTTCTTCTTTTCAATCATAAATCTTCACAAAATTTAGGAGATAATGGGTCATGGACAATGTTTTTAAACTTAGATTGTAAAGATAAAAATATTAAGTGGATAAAAACAATGTTCTATTCTCTTGTGCCTATTCAAATAGAGTGGTGGTCTCTTTTTCTTTTTCTTTTTTAAGTGTGAATTTATGAATGTTTATCATGCATGACATGCATGAGGTTTAGATGCATAAGAAAATGATGATTAATTTTTATCACGATTAGTTTTTGTTGAATTGAGTCTTATTAGTCAGAAATTATCAGTTACATGTCATTAAAATTTATGAATGTAGGGTTATGCTGGATGATATTGAGACATGGGAGAAAACCAATAAAAAAGGTAAACATAATAAACTATTAATATTACTTGTGTATAGTTATACAGAAGTTTTTTGCATTGTGGCTTTTGACGTGAAAGATATTCACTTTTGGTGTGACATTTATAATTACAGAATCGGCTGAAAAATATTGATTATTATGCCTAAAAACATAGCATAAGATAAAAGAATGATACTATGAAGGTTCTGCAATCAAAACATTTAGTGCGAGAAACATACCTGAAAGTGCGAGAAAATGCAATGTCAAAGTCCATTTTGGCATTATATTTTATTCCCATTTTCAATCTACAACACTCTAACACTCAAACCAAAAAGAAAACATACCCACACATTAAATGGTCAGAACACAGCCATTACATCTAAGAAAAATTGAGTTTTTAGTTTTATGCTCTCTATCCATTCATCTGATATATGGAGCTTAATGTCAGTGCATCGTGTCTAAGAGAAGTTTATCCTTCTAATTAGCCAACTTGACAATTTGTACAATATTGAGGCTGATATTTTTTATTTTTTTCTTGAGTTGCTCGCTAGTATCAATTTTTCACAACTTGGAGATCTTTCCCAGGAATAGCAGCTAGCTCCCGTCTCCAGCAACATTTCAGAGCATTGACAACATAACCGGTAAAAAATAGTCTCTCCCCTAGCCTGCAGTAGATGCTTCTGGAGAAGAACAGCTGCAAGATCACTGCCAAGAAGTTTCTTCACAATATCTGTTGACTTCTAATCAGCTTTATGCCGGTATTCTACCTTACCTCTCCTCTTATCCATTCAATTAAGGATATTTGCAATTTAATTTTGTTTCTCTTTTCCTCAGTAACGAAAAACTGCTGGCCATTGTCTATTCTGACAACAATATTTGTTGAAATAGAAAATAGTTTTATATGGCAATAACTGGAAGTACACAAAGTATTTTTCTAGTGGTGGATGGAGGAGTCAAGGTAGGTCCTTAGCTTTTATTTAAAAAAAAGAGAGGTTAATTTCTTTATATGAATGCTTTGTTCTTGTTCGCAGTAGTTGTTAAGACTTCACTTAGTTGAAATAATTATACCACTTAATTAAGGTGTAGAATAGGCAACTTAGGTTTTGATTTAATAATAGCACAACATGCAAAACCAATTTATATACTAGAATTATTTTTTAAGCCAAAAAAACAAGCTTTCCTTAAAGTTCTTGTGCCAATTATGGTTATGATCAGATACAAAAGAGTTAAAGAAGTTTATTAAAACTCAATGCATAATCAATCAGTGGACACTGTCTGGTCATTATGATGAGGATGTGCTAATTTAGCTCATCAATCCCTGCTGATCTATTGTCTCAGATTATATCCAATTTATTTATTTTTCTTCTGTCTGATGACTCTAATATTTTGTTTGGTGTTTCTTCCCTATGTAATTTGGCTGCCATTGAAACCGCAGCCTGAAGAAAATTTGTCATTAAACAAGCCAAGAAAAAGTGAATAGAAAACCATATCATGTTCCCCACTGAAAATATAAAGCCTTCACTTCAATCGTCTTTCCTTTGTTGATTAACCAAATTTCTCATGTATTTGGTTAATTCTTTCAGTGAATATAGTATTGTTTGATAGAACTAAGTCCATCTTTTCACCCCACTCCCAATAAGTATGCAGAAACTTGATTTCATTAGTTTTTTTTTTATGTGGAGCAGGCCCAGCAACAGATGAAAGAGTCATGTTTAGGACAAAGATGTGCAGATGGTCACCGAATTGTCCTACAAAGGCAGTGTGCCAGTTTGCACACCACCCCAATTAAATTCAACCGAATCCATTTGGCAAGCGGCAATTTTGTCATTTACACATTTCAGGAGGGATGTGTCCCTTTGGGGGAAGACTGTAAATTTAAACATTACCAAATAAGATAACAATCATGAGAGCATGCTCTCTATCCATTCACCTCTTTTTTCTTGTTTTTAAGGGGAGGGAAGAGATTAGGGTGGGAGGTCATGATTGTGGCTGAAGCACATAAATAACTCCATAACACTATGGCATGATATCAACATTTGAATAACAGAATCACTCAAAAACAAAATGGAATAAAGTAAACAAACAAGAGTTAAGTCTAGAATGCGTGTGATAAATTTAGAATTGATATATAAGATGGTAATCCAAAAACACAGACCTTGATTCCCAACCTTTTGCAGCTCTTCAAATGAGAAATCAACAAAGTTGGTTGGTGCAGTTTGGGTTCTGGTTAGCTAACGGTTTATGCCAACGGTTTGAATTCGGGTTGGGGTGGTTTTGAGACCATTACCAACACATTGTCAAACCGTTATAGCCCTTTTTGCATTATTGTTAGTCACTCTCAACAATAGATTTTGAGTAGAAAATAGAGAGCATTTGAAGCAAATGTACTTCTATGGCATTGGATATAAGTTAAACTTGAAATATATTGGAGAAGTGAAACCCAAAATTGAACCTATGAATATTTCATAAATATGGATACTATTAAATATAAAACTATGTCTCCAAAAATATCTCTTAATAGAAAACTAAGATCTAGATCTCCAAAGGAAAAACTAACAGGCTTAATAGAATTAGTCTACTAAAACCTCTTCAAAACTACATCTTAGTAAAACTAGCAAGGTAACAAGCTGGCCCAAACCAGCCCAAACTATTCGGGCTTTGCTCCTTCAGCCCAAACACAACCCATTAAGATTCGGTTTGGGCCAGTTCAGGCTATGACGGACTAGTTCGGTTCGGTTTTAACAGTTTGATTTGCAAATTGACACCCCCATAATGGATTGTGTTTATAGACCATATTTGACCCACTAGAGTTCTCCTTCATTCTTCAAGGAGATGTGTTTATTATGTTTATTCCTAAGCAGGGTTTGGGATTGCTATTATAAATAACTATAAGATGGACCAGGTCTCCTTTGTGGAGTGGCTGGGTTGGTGATTGCTTTTAAAAAAAACAAAAAGGGGGCCCCTCCAATCACTTAAATTCTTTTGTTCTCTTCTCTCTCCACAAGAAAAAAGTACCATAGAAAGACGAGGAGATTGGAGAAGGCTTCGTAACTCTGCAAATTTGGCCTTTAAGGTTTGGATTAATCTTCTTCAACATACATCTGGTGTAAGGTATGTCCAATACTTTCTAAATATCATATCGTATTCTAGTTATTGCATGGTTTTATTATTGATTATGGTTTTGAGGAAAACCCTATAAGATCTAACAGCACTTGCTCTTAGGGATGGACTGTGTCTGTTTTTAGAGGAAGAAACCCAAAACTTAGTGGTCGAGTCTAACTCTATGGAGTTAGTTTGGTGGTTAATGATGCTAGTTTGGTTGGTTAATGATGCAGACTCCCTTCCCCCTTTTGCTATTCTTCATGTAGTTCAAAATATCATATAGGTTTAGGGTGTGTTAGTTGCAGTGTGAGTTTTGCTTAGAGAGCGACTAATAGTGTAGCCGACTCTCTTGCTAGGAGAGCCATGTTTGTTGCATTGTGTGTAAGACATCTTGCATCCCTCTCTACTTGGATTGTTCACATGTATATTTCAAACTCATTGCATTGGTCACGCTCTAACAAATACGATCCTTGTGCTAAGAGGTATTGGTCTTATCAACCGAGCAATCCTTGGATGATATATTATCTAATACCCCCATCTTCAATATATAAAATTTTGCCAATAAAAAAAAAGTTCATCTCTACTTAAAAGACATTATGAGTGCCAATAGAGTCATAGACATATAATGTACCAAAGAAAGAAAAAAAAACAAAAACCTAGTTGTAGAAGTGAAAGTTATACCCATCCATGAGGTTTGATAATCATTTTGCATAGTTTGCTCTTCAACATAAGGGATCTTCTATGGCACACATGTAACCATGTAATGTTCTTTGGAGTTCATATCCTATGCCCCCCAAACTAACCGTGCCCCCTTCCCCCACATTTACACGAGTGTGGAGACCACACTGCCCAATCTAACAAGGGCAGACTTGAGGCGATGTGGTCCGACATGAGGGCAGAAAATATCAATTCCATTACTTGTCTCAAATTTTAATTAGATTGTGAACAACTTTGCTTACTTTGAATTGAGCTTCCTCTTTTTTTTCCCTTAAGATTTATTTTACATTTTAATAGAACAAATATAGAATCTAAACCATTCATTGAGATGTATATTTTTGCCCCCCCCCCCACAAAAAAAAGTCCTTCGAGTCCTTTTGATCAAATGGGGAAAGTGTAGTAATTTCAAATGGTGCAAGTTGTTAATAACTATGATTCACGATGGTCGTGATGCTTAGAACTAAGAAGGCCTTGCAAAATAAATTTAAGGGAAATTTTTTACGTCACCCCTTGACTTATCCCCTAAAATTAATGCTAATCTCTGAGTTGTGTACAAAATTTTCTCAACCAAAAAAATGAAAAGAATATGAAGAAAATCCAAAGGTTTTTGGTAGGAAAGAATGTGCGAAACCCTGGTGGCAAAAATTGGAATCTAGCGGCTGATGTAAGGTTAAGTTGGTCCACTCAGCAATCCATTCTTGATGAAGAATCTGAATACAATAAAATGGGAGGAAGCTGAGGAAGAGAATGAAAGGTTGGAGCCATGTAGTTTGAAGAAGTAAGATTTATATGGGAATATTTTTTATCAGTCAGTGTTCTTTATATGAATGCTCTGTTCTTGTTCACAGTAGTTGTTAAGACTTCATTAGTTGAAATAATTATACCACTTGATCATGGTGTAGAACAATTCAAGGTTTTGATTTAATAATAGCCCAGCAAGCAAAACCAATTTGAATACTATATAAGTTTTTTAAAACCTCATACAAGCTTTCCTTAAAGTTTATCTGATGCCAATTATGGCTATTGCCTACTGGAAAGCATCATCCCAAATATAAAACATTCACTCCAATCGTCTTTCCTTTGTTGATTAACCAATTTCTCATGTATTTAGCTGTTTCTTTCTGTGTATATGACATGTTTGATGGGACTAAGTCCATCTTTTCCCCCCACTTCCAATATGCACAAACTTGGTTTCATGAAATTTTGTTTACGTGGAGTAGGTCCGCCAAGAGATGAAACGAACCATGTATAGGACAATGATGTGCAAATGGTTACCAAATTGTACCATAAAGACAAAGTGTACTTATGCATACAACCGAATGAATTCGCCTGAACCCTCTGCAAAAAGACAATTTTTTTGCCATGTACACGTTTGAGGAGGGATATGTCCTATTGGAGCGGCTTTTTAATTACCTCCAGTATCTCAAAATTATTTTTTAAAAAGAGATAAAGAAAAACATAACTATAAAAAAAAAATAACAACAGTCACTAACACTTCCAATTATTTATGTGAATTTTGTATGATTATTTATTGTTTTTAGTCATGCATAATCATACCATGCTAATGAACAAAGTAGTTCTAATTCACTAGCCAAAAAAATAAAAATAAAAATAAATTAAATGCTCTTTAAAAACCTCACATGATTCACATTTTTAATAATCATCACAATTTTAAAAATTTTTTGTGCTGACATAATTTCATTTTTATTCACACTTCACATTGTAGTTCAAAATATTATTTGCATTTATGAGATATCCAACAACCTTATAACTAATTATGAGTACGATTTGAATGAGTTTGTTCGGTTGAGAACTAGTTCAATCAAATTTTGACAAGTAATATCAATTTTTTGAATTCTACGTGAATTATAAACAAAGGACTATGAGATATATTTGCAATTGAGTACACAAATTTGCAAACTAATTAATCACCAAGTCATATATATGAGATTTATTACCTTACCTCCTCTATTTGAAATTTTTTTGGCCACACAAGCATATATTTTATTAATTATGCATAAAGTTACTTGAAGATGTTGTCAAAGTATGTGTGAGCTGACTTGGACAAATCTCAGTTAAAAAAAATTATCATGGTAGAAATGAGTCCCACTAATTCAATGTTTAATTTTTTATGATCATCATCAACCAGACCTTTTCAATCTTTAATAACATGAGAAAGAAAATCACAATCTTGAGTGTTAATTTTTTTATTGAAAAGTTTAACCTATGGTGAAGACTGTAAGTTTAAATTTAGACCCTACTAAAATAAGAACACAACCATAAGATCTTCTATTAATTGAATTTTTGGTTATATATGCTCTATCCATTCATTTTGTAGACAAAGTAAGTGTAAGCTGACTTGTTGAAATTTCTTTTTTAGATCGAGCAAAGTTCTGATACTTCAGAGGGTTAGAAGACGGGAAATGAAAGGGGGGTTATGGCTTCGATGTAGCTCCAATGCCTCCACTGCCACGACTTGTGAAACCATTGATGATGCCTTGTCAATCCCTTTCATAGATCCAAAGAAGTTTATTGCAATTTGTATTCTTATTTTTTAGAAATATATTATATTAATTTATGAATAATAGGGAATGGATATTATTAAATATATTATCATAGAAGATCAAGAAACACCTTAGACATCCAATCGACAACCTTATTCACATCACGTCTCACATAAATACATCGGATGCAATCCATACCACCAAGTAAAGAACCAATCTCATTAATAAGTCTACTAACCTTATCTCGACCTAATTTAGACTAAAGATAACTCGGGTTAGCTCAAGAGGACCCAGATAAAAATTATTCAATTTAAAAGAAAAAAAAAAAAAAACTGGTGACGTTAACTTTAACGACAAATTTCCCTCCCAATTTCAAACGAAAAGAAAAACATTTTGCAGAGAGAGAAGAGCGAGAGAGAAAGAGAGAGAGAGGCGTTTCGTGAGTTTGCAGATCTGCTGAGATTTGAGGGAGAGAGTGGTAAAGAGAGATGACAGTGGCGGGAGAGAGAGGTACTTGGATGGAAGACAGCGAAGAGAAACTTCTGATGGAGAAGATTGCTAGGGTTCTTGACGAATGTCGATCTTCGTATGCCATCCACCCAAGAAAGTTGAAAGAGCTCTTAGCCCTACGTTCGTCTTCTAATCAATGCTTTTTCCCGGCGTTTACCAAAACCCTAAATCCTATATTCGGTTTCCAAAGAAAATCAGCCTCTGCAGAACGAATTGTTCGTTTCGTCGCTGTATTTTCGGCTTACCGTGATGACAAGCACATTTCCGAGTGTGATTCCTTCCTGGAAGAGTTCTTACGGTTCCTTATGATCGCCGCTGTTGCCTCCAACAAGACCGCCAGGTTCCGATCCTGCCAGATAGTCTCAGAAGTAATTTTTCTTACTTCCTGTGACTAAAATTTACATTTTAGCTTTTTGCTCAAATCATTGCTTAATTTTCGATTAAGAGTAGTATTTACTAGAGAAGGTAACTTTATGAATTTCGACAGCATCTTAATTCTTGTTTTCTATTTGGTTTGGGGAGAAATGTGTATGCAGCTGTTGATTGAACATGTTGTTTGACGTTGTAGATCATAATGCGGTTGCCAGATGATGCAGAAGTGAGCAATGAACTCTGGGATGAGGTGATAGATTGCATGAAGCTCAGGGTAGGGGATAGGATCCCAGCAGTTCGGACATTTGCAGTTAGAGCACTTGCACGGTTTGCAAATGATTTGGAGAATACTGATATCGTTGAGTTGTTCGTTCAAACTTTACCACTCGAACAGAACCCTGTAAGTGCATATATCCAATTTGACAATTTGTTGTGTATTGTAGTTCAAGTTGATTTTAAACTATTTTTCCCTAGTTGAATGTTGCATTAGTTATCAAATAAGTAATGGAACACCCTTGTTTGTGGACTAACTGTTAAAGTATGTGCAGGAGGTTCGTAAGACAATTGTTATATCTTTGCCTCCTTCCAATACAACATCGGTAGCAGTCATTGGATGTACGCTTGATGTAAGTGAGTCGGTGCGAAGAGCTGCATACCTTGTTTTGGGGAGTAAATATCCCCTTCAAAGCCTTAGGTAATTCTTACTTTGCTGACTTCATTTTCCTCCTTTCAGCATTATACCAAATGATATTGCTTTTGAATCTACATTAAGTAAAGTTGTAAAGGTTCCAACCATATGTAACGTGGGCAATATGTTAATTGTTTCATCATCAACCAGAAACCAAATATGGTAACCTGAGCTTGCACTCATATGGTTAATTTACTAAACTGGCCTTTTCTCTCATTTGATATTTCAGCATCAAGCTTAGGACCATCATCCTTAAGAGGGGACTCACTGACAGATCTGAGTCTGTCAAAAAGGACTGTCTGAAGATGTTGAAAGAAGAGTGGCTTGTTAAGTGTTGCAATGGGGATCCTATAGTCCTGCTTAAGTTTCTTGATGTAGAAACTTATGAATCAGTTGGAGAGGCTGTAATGGGGATCCTTTTAAAGGCTGGAATTATTAATGTGCAGGATGGTCAAAGAATGAGGCAATTCTTTGTAAAAACTTCTGACACAAACGAAGGTTGGTAGAAAGGGTACAGAAAATTACTTTCTTCTTACTTAAAGATATTTTGATAGGTGGAACCTTCTCTGTTAAGATTCTTTCTGATGTGATATTGTACTTTTTATGTGAAAACTAGTGAAAGCATATGCTTGTTAGAATGTTGCTTAGATTTTGGACTCAGAAGTATGATCCAGCATTTGTTTGGAAGACTTGGATCGAGGGACTTGTCCAAAAAGTATCTACTGTTGAGCAATGATTTCTTATTAGTTGAATAATTTATAAATCCATTTGGAAGGCACTTAATGTAGATGATCTGTACTTGCCACCTGAAAGCAGATGATTAAATTCCAGATTTGGTGCTCCTAAAAAAAATTTAGACTACGAAGTAAATACCTCACTGTTTATACCAAATGGAATATGTGATTTGTGAAAGCTTGCTCATTGAATTTAAATTCTCTGGGATTACTATTTCTTGTTGATGCTCTTCTTTTTGCATTCTTACCATTTTCTTTGGTATATTATGTCAGGACAATGCACTCCAAGCAATCAGCTAATGGAAGCAGAGGTTGCTCTTTATTGGAGAACCTTATGCAGACATCTGCAGAATGAAGCACAAGTAAGTAATGCCACTGTTTATTCTAAAAATCTTAGCTCTGTATATTCTTTTCCATTAAGAGACAAGTATTTCGAGGGAAGCTTCCTTGTATTGATCGTATGTCATTGTAATTTTGTTATTGAAGAGCAAATGAATATAGATATTATGTTGTTCCACTGCACCATGACTACTTTCATAGGCCTAAAAACTATATGTTTCTTTTCTCTGGGTTTTTGTTTTGCATGTTCTTAGTCGTTTCTGTTATTTTAACGTGCAAATTTCTTCTCCAAGTGTAAAACTCACTTTCAAATCAGATACATCATGCATCTCTAAACTTCAACTTGCAATGTTTATGACTGAACATCTTATTTAGTTCCTTAATGCCAACATCTCATATTCTTTCATTGACAATGCATGTCAAGTAATTTCTGCTAAGATTTCCTCGACCCTGAGCTTTCCTTGTTTAATTGTCTGAGTTTGATGTACTGTCATATAGGAGAAAGGTACTGATGCTGCAGCTACAATGGGCACTGAGGCTGTGGTGTATGCAGCGGAAGCTTCAGATAACAATGACCTCCTTGAACAAATCCTTCCTGCAACAGTTTCTGATTACATTCAGTTAGTCAAAGCACATCTAGCTGCAGGTGGGACAAGATTCTTGGTAGTTACTAACTTAGAACAGACAATACTTGTGGATTTGGCTGAATTTGCTGAAGCATGTGTTTAGCATTGCAGGATCAAATTATCGGTTTGTATCTCGACAATTGCTGCTGCTAGGAGTCGTCCTGGACTTTTCTGATGCTACAAACAGGAAGGCTGGTGCTGCCCTCGTGCAGGAATTACTGCACTTGCCTCTTGAGCATGAAATTGATGATGATGGAAACAAGGTGGTCATTGGAGATGGCATCAATCTTGGTGGTGACAGGGAGTGGGCCACAGCAGTTTCGGAGTTGGCAAGGAAGGTGCATGCTTCTGTTGGGGAATTTGAAGAAGTTGTTCTTGGGATTGTAGAGAACTTGCTTGGCCTTGCAGGGAGAGAACTGCTGATTATATGCAGTGGATGCACTGCCTTGCTGTAACCGGTCTTCTCTTGGAAAATGTGAAGTCCTTCCATTTGTTGCAAAAGAAGGCTATTGAACCTGTTGAACTTTTACAGTCTCTACTGCTTCCTGGGGTAAAGATTTAAGCAGAAGGTTTTCTGGGTTTATTTTTTAATTTCTTAGTATTTGTTTATTAACTTATTGTCCTATACTAGAGCCTGTGTTATGTCTCAACTTTGTCTTTCAAGTTTCAATATTTCCAGAAGAGTCTTACTGTCTTTTGCATTCTTATGAAGTGCAGGCAAAGCATGTCAACTTTGATGTACAGAGGATTGCTGTAAGATGTCTGGGTCTTTTCGGTTTGTCAGAGAGGAAACCAAGTGAAGATATAGTAAAGCAGTTGAGGCATTCTTTTGTTAAAGGTCCCACTCTAGTTAGTGTCATGGCCAGTAAAGCACTTGTTGATCTTTGGATGCGGCACGGTCCTCAGGAAGTTGACAAATCCATATGCCAGGATCTGTTATCAGTATCCCGGGAAGATAAGAGAACTTTTGCTCCTGTTAATTTCTGCGAACTGAATGCCGATTCAAGTATTGAGTTACTTGATCTCCTATATGCTGGACTTGACAGGAGTGACTGGGGTGAATCCTCAGAAACAGATGACCATGAATCAGTTCAAGCTGTTCTTGGAAAAGGATTTGCAAAGATTCTTCTTCTCAGTGAGAACTATGCACGTTTATCTGTTTCATTACATCCATTAGTATTTGCCAAGCTAATCAACCTTTATTTCAGTGATGAAGCAAAAGAGTTGCAGAGGTGATTTACCATTTTACTAGCATTGTATTTGCACAAATTGAATACTTCTTTTGAACTAGTTATTTAATCTTATTTTATTTTTTGTTTCTGTTTGCCAGTTTGAAGCAATGCTTATCTGTCTTCTTTGAGCACTACCCTGCTCTCTCACCTGATCACAAGGCAAGTGAAATCTCTTCCTAGTGTGAGTTTCTTTTTTTTTTTTTTTTGTGAAGACAACTTAATACTTGGCTATAGATTTCCCTATATACTAATTGAAAATCATTTTCTTCATGTGTAGAAATGCATCTCCCAGGCTTTTATACCGGTCATGCGTTCAATGTGGCCAGGAATTTATGGAAATACAGGGGGTAATCCTGTTGTAGTGTCAAACTTGAGAAAACATGCAACAAAAGCATCACGTTTCTTGCTGCAAATGATGCAAACTCCACTGTACCCTAAAGAAAGTAAAGTGGAGGATGAAAATGGCAGGAGAAAGTCACAAGGAACCCCCAATGGTTCTGAACCACCATCAGTTGAATTCGACTGTGGGGAGGAAGGGCTTGCAATTCGTATTGCTACAGAGGTAGTCCTTCTAGATTAATGTTTGATTTGACATAGTTGACTTGTGACTCTGGCAGTATTTTCTCTTGTAATACAAGCATTTTGGTCACAATTTTATGCTTTTGCCGTTATTTGACTTTACATTTTATTATGTCTGCATGCCATAGCAATTCTTTCCTGAGCAAAGTTGCAGGTGTTTTAAAATGTTGGGATTTTACTAATTTCTTATTTGGATTTTTTTTGAGATGGTGAGCTTCCCCATCAAGAAGACAGCTGCTGAGAAATCATACGTGTCAGCACTGTGTAGAATAGTTCTTTTGCTCAATTTCCGGTCATCAGAACAGGGGGCAATTAAATGCATGCGAGGATTTCTGAATCGCATGGCCGAATGCGTTTCAACAGATAAAGAGCTACTGAAGGATTTAAAGCGGATGGGAGCACAACTTAAAGGTTTGGATGAGTATCCAGATGAAGACTTGTCACAAGACCAAGCACATCTAATTCTGGGTAAGATTTTGACTGCTTGGATGTATATATTTCATAAAAGAGAGACACCAATATGTCACCTAACATGGTCATCAGACTTAGGACTAGCTTGTGAACCAGTAGTATATCAGTGTTAGCAATAACTTGATTGCAGTCAAGTGTATGCAATGGATGATACCTAAAAAACCATAGTCAGTGCTAATACTTCATATAATGTGTACTCTCCAGTATCATAATGATGATTGATGATGGTGTTGGACTTCTCTATTATTTCAGGAAGGTTAGAAGTGGACCTCAACATTGGCTTGGATCCTGTAAATTCCATGCCATCAACACCGGCAACAACACGTTCAAACAGACCTCACCGATCAAGGAAACAAGTTAGGCGTGAAGATGTTTCTTCTGATGAAGAAGTAACTTCAGCCACTTCTGTTGTTCCACCAACTCCTTCTATGTTAAGTTCTCGATCGCAGAGAGCAAGCAAGACAGCTGCCCTCAATAAGATGATGGCTATAAGAACAGAAAAGATCCAGGAGATTGAAGATGAAGACGATGATGAAGGGTCTGGTGTGATAGCTGAAGAGGCTTCAGATGAATCTGATGAGTTTAGTGAATGAGTGGGTCTGCTTGAACAATGCATCTAATCTTTGTCCATTCAGTAATCTGGGGGAATCATTTGGATCATATAAAACCATGAAGCTGTCTTGAGTATGTAACTGATCCTATTTCTGATAGGAGCAGTCTTATTTGTATCTAGTTTGATTGATCACCTTTTGTTCATGAAATGGTTGTATTGGTATGATTCCTCAATTAGATTTCCTTACCTTGTAGCTTTCAGCCCTGAATGTTCAGAGCCCATGAATCAGAATAGCAGAGCTTGCCAATGTGTTATATGCATTTTCTGCAACTCGAAAAGGATAGGCAACTCGATCCTAAAGATAAGGGGAGAACAAACATTGTCTGGTCATTGTGGTCTATGCAGACATGTAGAATTACCACACTAGGTGAAACGAAAATCTCTTTTGGTGAAATTAGTGTCACTCATTGAGTTATTCAATTTATCAATCTTAAACCTCTTATGAGAAAATATATAAATGACATGCCTTGCCGTTGAAAAGCACGCGGATGTAACCAAATTAAAATTTCAAAAAGACAATAACACCCTTTAATGAAAAACCCTATCCAACTTGTTTTTGCCTTCCTCTATTGTTTGTAATTAGTATTTTACTTTCATTGTTTCATTTTTTACACGATTTCTGTTTCATGGATATTTTGTTTGCTTAACCTCTCCTTTGTCCTCTTCCCGTGGTATATATTATTCTCATCCTTACACCCCCAAAAAAAAAAAACCCCCCCCCCCCCCCCCCCCCCCCCCCCCCCTCCTTTTTTTTTTTTTTTTTTTTTTTTTTTTTTCCCCCCTATAATTATATAAAAATATCTATTAAAAAAAATTCTTTCAAACATGTTTTACTGTTGAATTGATAACTCAAGATACCATTTATTTTAGAGGATAATTCAAGGGGAGGTGGTGAAAATTTCCCATTATTATTCTATTTGAATTAAAAAATTTTCCTTTTGTTATTCTGTTTCGATTTCAGGGGTTAAGGTAAGGGAAGGGTTTACCCTTTCAATTTAATTTTTTAGGTGTGACATAATTACAGGAATAGCCTTGCTATCTTCGATAACCTTCTCGCTGTAAACCATCAATGTAAAGGGTATTATGGTGAGTTCAGATTTAGGTGAATACTTGTTTCATCTACCACTAAAAGCAAAGCCGCTACCCTGAAACTCTGAAGAAGAAGAAGATGGTTAACTTTGCTGCTTCTAAGATGTTAATGGCGTCAAGGGCAAGAGAATTTGTCAGCTCATCGACCCATTTGATCCAGTTTCGTCCTCTAACCTACGCTTCCTCTCCTACTGCTTCTGCTACTGCCTTTCATCCGGCTCGAATAGTGCCTTACCCACCTGATTTGATCAGTTGGGTCAAGAGGGAAGGGGGTTTTGTTCACAATGGGTTGAAAATTGCAAATGAAGATTCCTATGGCCTCGGTGTGGTGGCTGCTGAAGATATTCCTAAAGGGTCTGACCTTATCGGTCTTCCCAATCATTTGCCACTTCGTTTTCGCTCAATTGATTCAGATGGAGGAGGAAGAGATGGTCTTGAGCCCGTTTTAGCTGAATTAGCTCATCATGTTCCTGGTATAGTCTTTCAAATCTTTTCTTATAAACCTAGTTTTTGTTTTTATCGTTTTCTTTCTGGGTAACTTGCATTTTTGCGAGATTCCACTAGCTGGGTATTTCAAAATTCAAACAGTGGAAGTGCCCAAACATCAGAAGAGGCCTAAACCATACAACCATCATAGTGCAATGGAACTACACCAATAGACTCAGGAGTGCCCGAAAACAAGCATTTGACATTGGAACCTACTGCTTATACATTCATTATCTTTATCTGAGCTACGCATGTTCTCTAAATGTGTTATTTTTTATTTAGTTATCAGGGTAGATATCTTGAATTCAAATAAGGAATCAAGGGAGGGGATAGGGAAACTAACAGGACAAAATGCAAAAAGAGGAAAAATTTTCGAGTAAAGAGAACAAACAGTGAAAATTTCTGACTTTAAGTTGAAGCATCAGCCAGACTTGAAATCAGGTTGAGAGGCCTGTATGATGGATGCTATCAGTCAACAGAGAGTCCCAGAAATCTAAAACCAAATAGATGAACTACTGCTAGGACCACTAGGGAAAAGTGGGCAGGATAGGTAGAACTTGAATTCTACCTGATTAAATTCAGAGTTTCCTAACAGAATTCAGTAGAGCAACTTATAAGAAAAAAAATCTCATATATTAGATTTGGAGCACTTCTGATCAACAATTGCAAGATGTGCTACCATGAGCCTTTCTTGGTTGTTACTAACAAAATAAATAAGTGTTAACATGTGATACACCAAATTCTTCATTAAAAGTAACATTTGTCTTTGCTAAATTCAAATGGTCTTCAGGCTTCAACAAATAGCATCAAATGCTGCTATGAACTCCTCTTGGTGTTACTAAAAAAGTAAAGAAGTGTTAAACTCTAATACATCTTCAATAAAAGGTACATTAATTTTGCTAAATACAGATGGTCCTTGGGTTTCAGCAAATAGCATTTGTGTTTCTTTATCATCAATATAGGTTCGTGACTCATATCTTGCAAACTAGGATAGAGTGAGTTTTCAATACAAGGAGTAAATTGTACCCTGTGGGGAGCATGTGGCAGAGGAACTCTGGGCAATGAAATTGGGTTTGAAGCTTCTACAAGAAAGAGCGTTCATTGGTTCCTTCTGGTGGCCATACATCAGTAATCTCCCTGAGACATACAGTGTACCCATCTTCTTCCCAGGAGAAGACATAAAGAATTTACAATATGCTCCTCTTCTTCATCAGGTATCATAATCAATCTCCTTACAACAGCCAACTTTTTCAGGATCAAAGTGTTGGTTTTGTAAAACTGACTCTGAAAAAGGTCATCGTTTTTTTACTTTCCAGGTGAACAAGAGATGCCGGTTTCTCCTTGATTTTGAGAAAGAAGTCAAAGCTGTGCTCAAGAATTTTGGGCCAGATGAGCATCCTTTCAGAGGCCAGGAAGTGGATGCAAGTTCCCTTGGATGGGCTATGTCAGCCGTTTCTTCTCGGGCATTCCGTCTACATGGAGAAAGGCTCCCAGATGGAACACATGCTACAGAGCCTATGATGCTTCCTCTTATTGATATGTGCAACCACAGTTTCAACCCAAATTCTCAAATTGTCCAGGAAAAAGATGGAAAAAACCTAAAGATGGTGGTCAAGTTGAGTTATATTTCTTTTATCTTTTAGTTATTCCAACAGAGACGGATGGAAATAAACCTCGTTCAGATTGCTTTTTTGCTTCATCTCTTATGTTTTAAAACTGATCTGATCAACTTTGTCTACTCAACCAGGTTGTGGCAGAGACTCAGATCAAACAAGATGATTCAATAACCTTGAATTATGGTTGTTTGAGCAATGATTTATTCCTTCTGGACTATGGGTTTGTGATTCCATCAAACCCATATGACTGTATTGAGCTCAGGTATGATGGAGCTCTTTTAGATGCTGCTAGCTTGGCTGCTGGGGTTGAATCCCCCAACTTCTCTTCACCTGCTCCCTGGCAGCGACAGATTCTTTCCCAGATGAATTTGGAAGGAGATGCTGCTAACCTCAAGGTTTCATTTCCTTGATCTTTATTATTATTGGATATTTTTAGCAAAGTTTAGACAGTTGAATGGAAAAATAGGATCTTTGTTGCCTGACACATTTGAAAAGGTTAAGGCCTAGTTGAGTTTGAGTCAGAGATTGTTTTACAGGTTGAAAGCTTTTAAAGCATTTGCGTCTGATTCACTGTTCCTATTATTTGACTGTTCTTTCAGGTGACTTTAGGAGGTACTGGACTGGTGGAAGGCCGCTTGTTGGCTGCTTTAAGAGTACTTCTTGCAAATGACATAGAGTCAGTACAAAAGCATGATTTGGATACCCTTAAGTTATTATCTGTTGAAGCTCCTCTTGGGGTATCAAACGAAGTAGCTGCTCTTCGTACTGTCATTGCGTTGTGCATGATTGCATTGGGACACTTCCCCACAAAAATAATGGAGGATGAATCTATACTGAAAGGAGGTGTTTCTCAAACAACAGAGTTGGCAATTCAGTTCAGGATCCAAAAGAAATCTATCATCATAGATGTGATGAGAGACCTAACGCGGCGGGTGAAGACACTATCGTCGAAGGAATCTGCAACAATCTAATTCTGAGAGCTTGAGATACTAGCAACTGGGGATTCTTTTGATTGACCAGTTCACACAATAATGTAGTAGTTGAATGTTGAGATTTTTTCTGGAATTTGCTAATGATTTCTCCCATTTTCAATTAGTAAACGATTTGAAGATTTGAAATTTTGAAGAGTTTATCATTTTACCTAAAGAAATCAATAGTGTCTCAAAACACTGAAACCCAGATGTTGGGAATAACAAACTGAAGACTAAACTTAGGGAAAAAAATAAAGAAGGTAATTATGTCAGCATCACTTGTACTTGGTTAGATGGAAACAGCAGGCTTGTGTAGAAACATGCAATACCTTTTATGGGTAGGAACAAACTTTCTCGAAGGATATGAAAAAGTTGCCAGTGCCAGACTCGCTGGAGGATCGAGGCATTACAAGAAACCTACTGCCATGGAGGAGTAGTAGGATGGAGGACCTTTCAGTGGAGAGGCATATATAATATCTCTATCCCCATATATAAAAAGCGCCTTTGTACCAAAAAAAATATATATATTACCTACTCTTTATCTCTATTTACTTCTTTATTTATCAAAAAGAAAATCTCTATTTATTTATGGGACTTGAATCCACAATCAAGTTTAAGCAAGTCTTCAGTGGGTAAGCATCTGACAACCATGCCAAGAACCACCTGTTTTGCATTTCCAACCACCCCCACCCATTTCCTCTTTCTCTAGCATATGAGATCAGTGTAATTATTGTATGAATCATAAAGATTCTATCCAGAGACCCAGAAACCCTGTGAAAAACAGAGGGCAATGAAGACAAATCTTCTCAGAAATGAATGCAAAAGGGGAAGAAAGACAAATTATTAAATTATGCAGAGGCCCAGAAGGCAGAAGCTCTGTTCTGTATCAATCATGTCTATCTGAAAGAACCCAGATGTACACATAACTGATGCAGAGAACTCATATGAAAACTATGTAGAACTCGATTATAGTATGAAACTCCACGTACAAAACTCAGAGGGAATGAACATGAAACCTTCCTGACTGAACCAACAAAACTGAAATTGGACACAAGAAAATTGGTGCCCATCATCCCTCTACAAGGTTCCAAGTCATGGAAAAGCTACTGAAATATAAACAAAACATATTTACATCTGAAAAGGAGAAACCCAAAAACAAGAAGAAAAAATCAAAAGAAGACTCCTGGTTCCAACTTCTCTTCCATATATTTCTATGAATCACCAACAGAGATTGCTTGACCCATTCGTCCCAAAGGAGAGCGTGAGAGCTGCCTTGTGAACTCCTTAAATACAGGCCTTATTTCTTGTTGTGGAGGTAATGGTTCCTTCTGAATCTTCTCATACTCTTGCTTGATTTTCTTCACTTGGCTATGAATTGGAACACCCATGTCATCACTTCTCTGTTCCTGGGTATTGGTGTTCTTCATCTGCTCCATCTCTAACAAACGCTTCAACCAGAAAACCCTTCTTCAATCACACGTTTTGATAAGAATTTCTTGATGGGTGGCAAGTATTTATAAATGAGGATTTGAGAAAAAGAAACGTTTTTTTCGTGGAAACTCTTCCTTTCTCAGATTGAGAATTGAGAATTGAGATTTCCTTGTGTGGATTAACTCGAAACGTTTTTGACCAAAACAAGATTAATTCAAGACGACTCCTTTGAACCGTTTCTGACTATTACGTGTGGGACCCATTTTTTATTAGGTCCAATTCAAGAAGGGATGAACACGTCAACATCCATTTGGAAACCAGATCTAGATTTAGATTGGTATCCACATTTTTTCAATTAAAAATTGCGGAAGATTGCTTGCAAATTATTGTGGGCCCCACGTAATCCAGTGATTCAAGGTATGATACGATCTTGCGTGATCTGAGTGAATTTTACGGTTAAGTTTGTTGGGATGCATGCAACTGACGTGGTCAAAATGTTTTACCACGTGTCAAGGTAACATCGATTGACGTGGCATCTGTTTTTCCTTGTTTTTATTCTCCTCTTTCTAGATGATAAAACCCTTTTCTCTCTGAGAACACACCAGTCAAAAATTGAGGAAAGAAGACCTTGAGACCTTCAATGGAGTTTATCAATTTGGACCCAAAACCCTAAAACTAGCTAAACTGACTTTAAGAGAATCCATTGGATTTCATTTTCATTTTGGAGAATAAAATGTCATTTTCTTTAAATGGAAAATGTTAGGAAATCTCAACATATTTCCTAAAAAACCAGAGACATTTGACTCATACAAATGTTGTTATATTATAACCTAAATTTCTTATATTTGATTTTGAATATGGACTTGCAGTGACATATATTAGTAGGAGATCTGAATGTTTGACTTATGAAATTCGTGATAGAAGCAAAGGGTGTAGACCCAACGCAATGGGTAAACCCCTTTACTGTATTTAAGTTTATAAATACGTATCATATGTTCTCCAGTTAGATCACTGCGAGATTCGAAATTTTCAGTAAGAGTTTTGTACCGCTATTCTGATGATCGGCTGAACGATCTTTTATGTGTTTTCCTTATACATAATAAAAGTTCTTCGTTTTTGTCCATGAGCGTAGTACATTGCATTGCTCTATGAACCTGTTCCTTGAAATTTTATTTTTTTTGTTCGTTATTTTTTTTATATTCATTTTAACAAATATTAAGTTAGTTTAAAATTCTCGCATGGAATCACTTCATTTCTAGTATCTACTATGTAAAGTAAATAATGCCCTCTTGCCATTTTATATTCCAGACAAAATCTTCGACCCTAAGGGAGAAAAATTTCCCCTTTTGGGGGGAGTAATTCTCAATTCCTGTGGCACTATACCTGATGAGTGTAACCAGAATTATCCATTTTTTTCTGTTTCAAAAAAGAATATTGTCCATTAAGTCAAATTATTAAGACTATATACAAACCAAATACTAACAAGTTTTGAGGTTTTAATCATGGCATCCATTTGCTTTAAAACAAAGATTAATTATTTATATGATATTCTGACAAGTTTTGATTTAATGATTAAAAAAAATTATATTTATCATTATTTAATAGTACAGAAGGGATGTTAGATCCATTAGAAGGTGAGTGGGGGTCAATTACAATCTAAGCTAACCATATAATTATACGGTTGGTAGAAGTTAGTTGAATTGTGGTGACACTAATTGGTTAAGAAATTGTTAATCTCATCATCAACTAAAGAAATTATCAACATTAGAGGTGGAGTAAAATAATTTATCCACATTCAATGAAAGCGAAATTAAAACTTTGATGTTCTAGGTTATAATCTCATCGATTGTTCCATTCATCACACAAAATATATTCTTGCATAAACAAACTTTTCGTACGTATGTTCGTATTATTTTAATAATTATTCTCCAATAATAAATTAAAAGTTTAAATGTGTGAACTAAAAATATAAGTATTTACAGAGAATTATTATATTGTGTCTAATGTGAATTTGTTCTTACTCATTTTTAAATTTTAAATCTATTATTTATAAATATTTTTTGATAATTAATTATGCAATACACCGGTAGAGAAGCCAACTGTTGCAGTCTCATCATTTTTCCAGCAAAGTATAGTTTTTCTTTTTTTGACCTCTAACCTCGCTTACATATTTTTTAAAGAATTTTTTTATCAAATTAATTAAATATATTAAAAACCATTTCTTTTTAGGGCTCTAAATATTTGCCATCAACTCACATTTTTTTCTACCTAGTTGTTTGCAAAACCCTAAAATTATTTTTTTATCCTAAGAAAAGTTTAAAGTTTTATTATTAAAACGATTAAACCCTCCTTGACAGTTGGTCTGTGGTCTGCCACAGACCTCCTTGCCCTTTCCAATCAGTACAGACTTCCATACGGAAACGCAATTTCATAAATTCAAAGTTCAGAGGAAGCTCCAAATTTCAAATTCCAAGTGTCTTGATTATGGGGAATTGGGGACCATTGGCTTATAAGAGAATGGCTCTGGCATCAGTGTCTCCTTGGGAAAAGTTAAAAAAAAAGTCAGTGTTTCTGTGTTAGGCTTCACTGCCACGTTTCACCTAACCAGGAAGATAAACCCTAATTTTCAGAGATCAGTTTTCCATGTGTCCTCTCTTTTCATCTTTCAAATTTCAATTTCCCATTAGTAATGTACATTATAAGGTACAGAAGGTACATGGAATGGAATATTAAATGCTACCCACTAAATTCAGTTCTGGAATGATAAAATCTGATTCAACAATGAATGCTCCAAACTTATTTCATTTTGGACTTGGAAAACTAAATGCTTGAACAACAGGCCTCTTCAGTTCATCCACTACTTCTGCAATTATTTTTGGAAGATACCCAAAAAAGAAAACACACTGATATCAGCATGAATCACTGACAGAATAGATCCATTCTTCCCCACTTACCCCCCTTTACATAGGGGAAAATATCAATGCATACCATTCTGATGTTTTAAGGTATTAAATGCCCAGCTGCAAACCAATATAAACAACAAAGATTGATGAAGAGATCCTCCCATTTATGATTCACCATGAACTGAGAGAAATTGGATCTGTAGGAAATATAGATAGAGAAGCAGTGAAGAATCCAGGATTGGATGTGTCATGCTTATCTCAATATGTTTTTCGTGTGAGAAGAGAGATTCATGAACAGGCTCCGCTCTACCCAATTCCAACATCACAGAGATTGATTTGTTTGGATGAAAATCTGAAAAACTAGTCTAATAATCTTAAGAAACAGTAGATAAGGAAAAACCCATTATGTTTATTAGTAGTAAACTGTTATTGAACAAGTGGAAAAATCAAAAGGCAGCAAAAACAAATTCGCCTGCCTAGATCCCCACCAATTTATAAGGGCAAAAACCCAACTAACAAATCTAACATTACAAGCAAATTTCTAATTGGAAAACAGGATATGGATCCAGCAACACAGCAAGCAGACCCCTTGAAGAACTCCAACTCAATGGTAGGACTGATTGGATAAGACTCATGGTTTCCAGAGGATTGTGGTCTCTGCAATCATGGAAGTAACCACATAGGGATCCATGTTTGATGCAGGCCTCCTGTCTTCGAAATAACCCTTGCCTTCTTTCTCTGTATCACGCCCAACTCTAACCGAAGCACCACGGTCAGCAACACCCTGTGAAAGTTTACAACCACCACATGTTGAGTGAACATATCAGCTTATTCACCTTAACAATTGAACATTTTTGGAATGCTGATTTCAGTTTTAACATAGTAATAAGTCTATACCCATTTGAATGTGTTGATATCTGCGGTTTCATGTCGCCCAGTGAGTCGGCGTTCATTGCCCTCTCCATAAGCGGCAATGTGATCTTTGTGTCTCAATCCAAGTTTTTCAATTGCCTTTCTTGATTATCTCATACCCTCCGGCATTCCTCATGGATTTGGTGCTGGAACCCACAAAGTAACTCATAAGATGCATATGGAATGGTGGGAAGAAACTAAAAGGCCAGTGTCACCACTAAATTATGATTAGTCAAGCAACTTCCTAATGATTTAGAAAAATAATGATACAAGGTAAGCAAAAGTACCTGTAATTTGTGTGAGCACCAGCTCCATTCCAGTCACCCTAGCGTGACAGAAGTGAATAAAGAACAGGCAAACAAATTCTCAATCAGAAATGACATGCCTATTTGATAAGAAAAATGTTGCAGCATTAAAAGGTAAAACTTCTAAAACATTTGACAGATCAATTTGATAGATTTTAACCTTGATAGGTTTTGGATCAAAAGAGAGCACAACACCAGCAATCTCTGTAATTCTCTGTTGAAGAAAGAATGCAAGTGATTAGTAAATAGAACCTATCATTGTTTGGAACCCTCTCTCCCTTAAGAGGCAGCATTGTTATTTTGGATGTAACAGGCATCATTTTCAGAGGATTACCTCCAAAAGGTAGCGAGCCACCCATAACTGATCACCAGCGGAAATGCCAACAGAAGGGCCAACTTGAAATTCCCACTGAACAAGATACAAGGATATAAAAAGGTTAAGAAGTGATATAATCTGAAGGAAAAAGCCAACCCAAAAAAAACAAAAAAAAAGGAGAAACAGAAAACTCATATCTTACCTGGCCTGGCATCACTTCTCCATTGATACCACTGATGTTGACACCCGCATAGAGGCATGCTTTGTAGTGAGCATCAACAATATCACGCCCAAAAGTTTTGTCAGCACCAACACCGCAGTAGTATGGTCCCTGTTTTGCAACAAATGTTGAATTTCACAATATCAGTCATGGGCCCAGGAAGCTTTATAGTCTTATCTCAAATATGAAATGTCTGATTTAGCTTCACCATGCAATCAACAAAATCAAATGGCACTGGATACCTTCCACATCACACTCTCACCACTTTAATAATTTCAAAACTTATCCGGCACATAAGATTCGAACAAATAATGAAACTTGGATCCAAATAACTTAAAGAGTTCAAAACTTAAATCTTTATCCATGTGACAAACAGAAAATCAAGCAACAAAGAATTAACAGCAAACTTGATGCAAAAACCAGAGACCTGGAAATTTTTGGAGCAAAAAGCTAATGGTAGTTTCTAAATTCAGTGTTCTTTTTTCCAACAAAATTTAGTAGAGCATAAAATTGAAGAAATTATCATTACCTGAGGGCCAGGAAATCCTCCCAAGGGCCATCCAAGGGGCCAATTTGTATCCTTTTGCAAAAGGGTGTACTCTTGCTCAATTCCATACCTAGTTTCCAAACATGATTACAAAACAAAATTTAGAAAACTAGAATGACCATTATGAACTGGGTAAGAGAGAAGAAGGACAAAATCATACCAGGGTTCCTCAGCAACAACAGCAGGGTGGCTGAAAATCTTTGCAGCATTATGTCTCTTGTTGGTGGGAATGGGTTCTCCGGCCGGTGTGTAGGCATCGCAGATGACCTACACCATGAAAATAAAAATAAAAATGGGTTTCTAGATGGGAATGAAAGGATCAAAAGGAATTACATCTCACAGTGAGCTAAGCTACTAATAAACATTGAAACTGCAAAAAATAATGACAAGAATCATACAAGAATATTGTTGCCCCTCCTGAACGGATCCCTGAAGATTGCCTGAGGGCTGTTTCAATACACCAAGAACAGAAAAGCCTCTCGTTAAGCATCACACAGAAATGATAAGAGTGAAATGGAAGGCCAGAAAGTATAAAAAAGTGAGAAAAGAAGAAGAAAACCCACTATAAGATCACTTCACTATCCTCTCCTGGAGCTTGTCCAGTGCTGGAACCATCATAGTTCCATTTCGGTAGCTTTGCTGGATCCTTCACTGGGCCAGAGAGAGTCTAACACAGGAAAAACAACCGAACAACCACAACATATCAACAAAACTCATATAGACAACAGCACAACCAAAAGATAGGCATAAATGGATGAACAGAGTTGGTACCCTTGCTTTACTCCTGATGTCCATTCCAGATCCACCGATCCTATTTCCATCAATTAACAGAAAAACATTAAAACCACTTACAAGGTAAAATGAGATTCTCATTAACCAGACCACAAATCGCAATAAAGTCAGAAACAGAACAGAAAAACAGATATCCATTTGGCTTCCAGGAGAAACTATGAAATTGAGTATTAAGAAAATCTAGAACTCTTATGGCGATGGAAGCTACAACACCCAAGTGTTCAAAAACCAAACCATACCCATTAGAGAACAAGTAAGAAAAAAGATATCCATCTGGGTTCAAGGAGAAAGTGAAATTAAAGTACTGGTCATTAAGAAAATCTAGAACACTTTGGCGATGGAAGCTACAAAACCCAAGAGCTCAAAAACCAAACCATATCCATTAGAGATAAGAAGTAAGAAAAAAGAGCCCAACACATACAACGAATAACCAGCCACCAAACTAAAGAGAAAACAGGAAAAAAAAGTATGAAATACCAATGAAAGTTCCACAAACAAAGAAAACAAACGTGATATAGAAACCCAAGAAAATGTAAGACTATAACTCAAACCAAACGAAATCAGTAACTCACCATATGTACTCAGCAATAATCTTTTCTGTAGAGTCTGAGAGGTTAAGATTGAGAAGATCAGTAATCAACGCCATCATGCAGAGAAACTAAGAAACAGCTACAATATTATCTGAGCCCCTGCTTTCAACTGTGTAGAAGGTGGGAGGAGGTAGGGATATGAGTTGCCTTTTATAGTGGTGTTCCATCAATTAATTATTAATCTTTTTTTTTCTTAGTAAGTATTTATTAGATTATTGATCGATTGCTTATAATAGTATAACTCTGTCAGGAATAAAAACAAGGTGGAAAAAGCTGAAAAGTCGCTCAATGAGAAAGCAAATAAGGAGCCCCTGCATTTCTGTGACTTTTATTTTCTTTTCTTTTCCTTTTTCCTCTTTTTCTTATGAACTGATTTTCTGTTACTTTTCCGGAAAATTTCCTTGGCTTCATCCTCTGATCACTTATCTGTTACTGCTTTTCTATTATTCTAGGTAAATTTCAGTGACTTCTCTTCATTGAATTAATTTTTTTTTTGGGGTAATCCCATTGAATTAAAATTTACCTCTTGAACACTCCTTCACTCATAATTGGTTCCTAATCCTCTAACTCCATTCATGAGAGACTTCACAACATGCGAATTCTCTGCATTTGGATAGGAGTATGTCTGTGCGTTTGGTCATTGGATACCTTATTTGTGATACTCGAATCCAAGTCTGAGTCCACCTCTAAATGTCAACAAAGTAGACCTCACCCCCACCGTATGATAGCGGGAAGTTTAGGGACTTAGGTAATAGGGGTGCAAGTTTGGCCCTGGCGGCCCTGACCCGCCCTAAGCCTACCCTGAGCTCGAATAGGGATTGGGTTAAAGATTTTGGCCCTAAGGGCTGGTTAGAGCCAAAATATTCAGGTCCTGAACTAGGGCCAAGGGCGGGCTTGGGATTACTCTCTGGCCCGCCCAGCCCATCCCGGCTCGTGCCTGGTTTTGGCCATGATCTTGGCCCTGATTCTAGCTCTAATTTTGACCTTGATTTTGACCCTGATTTTGGCCCTGATCTTGGCCCTGATTCTAGCCTTGATTTTGACCTTGATCTTGGCCCTGATTTTAGCCTTGATTTTGGCTTTAATTCTTGCCCTGATTTTGGCTCTGATTTTAGCCTGATTCTGACCCTAATCCTGGCCCTGATATTGGCCCTAATCATGGCCTTGATTTAGGCCCATGATTTTGGCCCTGATTTGAGTCTGGACCCTCCACCCATATTAAGAGGAATTAATTATAATTCACATGGATGAATATTTGACACGTTTCAAATTTAAAAAACATGATCATGTTTTGTAAAAAATTAATAAAAATAAATTATATATTCATTACCACTGTAGTAAGTATCAGCCTGATTTTGGCCCGATCCTAACCCTAATTTGGCTCTAGTCTTAATGTTAATTTGACTCTAATCATGTATTAGATTTTTACTCTAATCTTCACATTAACATTGATATAACTATAAGTCTCGACTTTGACTTTTAGTCATTTTGATCATATTAAACTATGAGTTCATTTTTTATATTATTTTTAAGATAATTTTTATTTTTCGAACTAAGTCAATTTTAGTTCCAAAAAATCATTTATTTATTTTTTTTTGGAACTAAAGCGAGATAATATATTATAAATAATAAAAGCTAGTATATAGAGAATTAATATCTAACAAATCTAGACCCCAACTTCTCATCATGAATATTGACATCTTTCTTTTACCTCTAATGTGATATTTCAGAAGAAGGGGGAACAAAATATTAAGGATAGATAGCCATATATGTAACTAAAATATAATTTTCTTTAACTACGAAAAAATATCAATACTAAATTATCGTTGATTTACTTGTTAACAAAGTTTTGAATATGATTTTTTTTTTTGTTGAATAAGGATATCAATAGGAGGGGTTTTCAATTTCCATCACCAAAGTAATGGGAGAGGGTTTGCAATTTCCATCGTCAAAGCAATGAGAGATTTTCAGAGATCAATATAGAATTATGGAGTATGAATTTATTTATGTTTAAAGCAACATTATCAACTTATTGATTATTTTATCATTTTGTATGAGTTTGAATATCTTATATTTCTATGAATTTTATTTTTAGTTTACTTATGATATTTTATTTTTATTATTATTATATATATTTTTTATGAATTTACATTTGATATTTTAGGTCCAAGGATAGGATCAATTAAGGCTTGGGCCAAGATAGGGTCAATCAGGACCAGGAACAAGGTTAATTAGGGTCAGAGCCAATTAGGACCATGGACAGGGCCAATCAGGGTAGGGACAAGGCCAATCAGGGCCAGGGTAAGAGCCAATTAGGGTGGGAATGGGCTTGGCTTGGCCCTGTAGGACTTAGGGTCAGGGACAATAATCCTTGGCCTTGAACTAATGGCAGGAATGGGCTCAGATTAGAACATATAGGGCTGGGCTTGGGATTGCAAAAACCCGACCCAGCCCGGCCTAGTTGCAGCCTTATTAGGTAAGGCAACTTCATTCACATACATTCATTATTTATTATTATTTTTTTAAAATCTTCATCTCCTCAATTGTTCTTAGCATAAATTTTATCAAACGGTCAAATTTATGCTAAAACCACCGTTTTTTTGATAAAACATTAGAAAACAATTCTCACAAAAAACGTCATTTTCATTAAAGACCGTTACCAAACATGCCTTTAATCTCATGCTTATTTATTTAGACATATACAAATGATATTATTCTCTTTACTATCGTTAATAGTGTATGCTGATTTCTTTTCTTTAGACCAATATGAAAAACCCAGTCTAATTTATTTTTTTGTTATTTGATTCTAAAAATTTAATATATTTTGGAGTTAGTTACACCTAATCACTACAATACTTTTCATTTTATAATAATTTGATTCAACTTTCTTTACAACCAAACAATCAAAAAAAAATCCTTTAATTGAGATTATTTTTACCTCTGTTTCGAGATTCTTTTCATGTCAATCAATACATTCAAAAGAATTGACTCACTTTTAAGACCCTTAAATACCTAAAATACGCAACCCACAAACCACGCCATGATCTTGCACCTATTGTGTGAAAATGTGAAATAAGAACCAAGTTAAGACTTGGTGGGTCTTTTTCTGTTTTCTTCTTCTACTTTTTAATTTTGTTTAAGTCTTTCTCAAGCTTTCTTCCTAGGCTTCAAAGCTTGACAGTAGAGCACAGAGATAAGTTTAGTGTCACAGCTCATATAGAATTTAAGGTTGAGAAGAACATAAAAGAGTCATTAATTTTACTGCCAAGAAGAAAAATGCTCATCATTACATGTATTAATCAACAAGATCACGACTATTGACATTTGGCCAATGCACATTGCTTGTCAGTTTTTTTTATATTTGAATAAAAATTATAAATTTTGTTTCTTGTTATATCGTTATCTTAAATTGTAACATGTAGTATTTTTAAGATTCAACAGGTGTAATTTTTCTCGATTTTATGATTATATTCATTAAATTTTAGAACTGACATCTGCCGTGATCCGAAAACAAAGTAGAAATATCAACTAGAGCCAACAAAGACGAGTCTAGAACACCAATGTCCTTCCCCCATGCTTTTGCATATAGTAGGGGCGCTAGTTCTTCCCATTGACAGATAAGAAAGCCCGCATGTAAATATTTAAAAAAAAATTAGAGATAAAAATTTTAGCGAGTTGCACTTTATACTGTGTGGTTCAAAAGTGTCATAAAGCACATCGTTCTCCCGTGACTGAGAGCTGATCCAGAGCCAACAAATACTAGAGTTTTCTCATTGCTTAGGCGAAATAGTTGAACCACCCAATGAGGGATGCTTTCAACTTGGAAACGATTATATTCTTGACTATTTTCCATGGAATCAAACAATAGCATAAGTAAAATACGGAAAAGGACAGTACGTTAATAATAGAGAAAGTGTAATATGTCCTTTTCGCGTGAATGAATTATAAATAGTGAGTAGAGACAGTTGAAAGAGATTGATCAGGGTGTTGAATGTAAAAATCTGAACCGCACCATCATTTCATCAACTCTTATAAAGGGAAGAGACTGATCGCTGATCAAGTGGTGTTGAATGTAAGAGAGTGTACGGACAAGGATCATTTTGCTAATAAATTATTAATTAATTTTCTGATTCGGTAATATCGAGAAAGTCTTCGGCTGACGTGGTTCAATTTCCTACGCATAGAATTAGATAATTTTTTTGCTGCAAAGATTCTGCACCCTTCGGTTCTCTCAAACAACCGGCTGACCTGCCTGACCGGTAACCTCATTCTTCCTTTCCAACTTGAAAATTGCTTGGATGGTGTATAATTAATGTGCAGCACAGGTAGCAATCACTCAAGATTTTGACTGAGATTTCGATCGACGGTCTATTTTCAAAAAAAGTGTTTTCACACTTTTGTTAAACGGACAGTCGTGATCTCTATCTCTGCTGTTCGCAACACAGTGTTGCTCATTAATGAAGTCGAACTCTTGCAACTTTGTCAATTCTTTTATGAGTGTGGGTTATCTCCAAATCGGATAATGCTCTCCTGACATTTTTTTATCACACATTTTATATAAAGTCTACGTCTAAAACTGATAAATAATTGACTAAGATAGAACCTTTAATGGATTCCACGTTGACCCCACATCAATTGTGTGGTGAAAGTTGAAAAAGCATAATAGGCCAGCGAGAAAGTGATGTGGATTCATTTTTCCCCTCTCTTTTTAGTTTGTGAAAGGATGTTGTCTCCCCCCCTCCCCCCCTTACTTTTACTTTTGTGAAATGGACAATCGATATCTCTCTCCACCGTTCGCAGGACAGTGTTACGCATTACAAAAGTCGAATTCTTCCAACTTTGCCAATTCTTTTACGAGTGTGTGTTATCTCCAAATCGAATAATGCTCTCCTGACGCTTTTTTATCACACATTTTATAAAAAGTCTACGTCTAAAACTGATAAAATAATTTCCTAGGATAGAACCTCTAATGGATCCCATGTGAATCCCACATCAAGTGATGTGGATTTATTTCCCCCTCTCTTTTTAGTTTGTGAAATGATGCTATCTCATTCGAATTCGGATCTTCACTCCCTCGGGGAGCACTTTGTGTTCTCCGACGGCTTTACCACCACAAAATCGGTGGGCCCCACAGCTGGGAAAAAAAAAACTCCCATCACCCACCCTTGGCCCCCCTGTATTTTGGGGTGGAAAAGCCGGTTTGTGCTCCCCGACAGGGTCGCAGATCCAGACTCATCTCATTCCCCCCCCCCTTCTTTTACTTTGTGGGATCTATAAACTCATTATATTGTAAAATTAATAAATATCATATAACTCATAGATGGGAAGTCTGGTTCCTGAATAACATTGCCCACACATTACTTTGCTATACCTTCAAGAGGAGGAAGATAGTTCATCTTGTTAGTATTCACAGATGAACCCTCATCCTAAATGTGGTGAAAGAATAAAAAAAATAGAGAATCTCTTAATTGGAATTCTGACATCAACAAAAAATTCTTGGTGATTTAAAAAATCCTGGGTGAGTCTTAGACTCTTAAGTGAGTTTTCAAAAAAAAAAAAATCCTCCTAGATTACTAGCATGAATCAAATCTAGTATTTGAGCTCAAAAGCATCTGAAAATAGTTATTGGTAATTAAATTAATGATCATATCATTTACTTAAGTACCTGACCTTTGAGCTATTAAAAGGTATAAAAAGAGATGAAAATGGTGATAAAATCTTCATCATAAGGTTTATTATCCAAATTTCAAAAAGAAAAACATATCATGCAAGTTTTATCATAAAATAGGTTCGAGTACATGAATGTTTCTCTCATTTGAGGTTTATACATATTATGTGAGTTTTAAAACTTTCAAATGTATTTTTACCAAATCGTAGACTCCTGACTAAGTTTCAATTCTCTCCCACAATCCCTCGATTACTAACATGAAATCTTTGTCATATGGTTTATTTTCCAAATTCCAAAAAGAAAAATATGTCATGTGAGTTTTTAAGTATACTTTTGCCCTAAAAGGAAAGAAAAAAAGAAAAAAGATCACGTAAATGTTTGTCTTTAGACACACTCTTGAGGTTGCTTGTTCGAGTTGATTATGAGAAATACTAATTATTCAATGCTTTATTTTGTTTTCATCTTAAAAGACATACGACTACGTGTGCTTTAAATGTCAATGGATTTGTAACTAGATTCAGTTTTCTTTTTTCTTTAAATTATGCTTTAAGATGATGTAAATCGAATGACTCATTCATAAGCTTCGTATGATAAGTAAATCAAAATATTACAAGTTGTGTTGAAGTAGTTGCAGATTGGAAGGAATATGGTAAGATTAAACAAAAAATATTCTCCTGCTCGACGCCGTTGATTTTCAACTAAACTAATATAAGATGATATCATTCGATGCTGATTTAAGACAAAGACATTAAATTTGAACTTTGAAATCCCTTAAAATAATTACTAACTTCAATTATTTCATTTCTTTAAGATAAATTATTGTGTTAGGCTTTAAGATGATGTAAATCGAAGGACTCGTTCATAAGCTTCGTATGATAAGTAAATCAAAATATAGAAATTGTGTTGAAATAGTTGAAGATTGGAAGGAACATGGAAAGATTAAACAAAAAATAATCTCCTGCTCGACGCCGTTGATTTTCAACTAAACTAATATAAGATGATATCACTTGATGTCAATTCCGGACAAAAACATTAAATTTAAACTTTAAAATCCCTTAAAATAATTATTGACTTTTATTATTTCATTTCTTTAAGAACAATTATTGTGTTAAGACTTTTTTTTCTTCTATGCACGATTGTCCTTCATTGAACATAAAAGCCACCACTCATTAGGGCTCTCAAAGGCCACAAATAAGAGATTTGATTATCTGAATGGGTGGTCTAAATTTGTTTATGATATTTCATGGTTGTCAATTAATCTATTTGATATGAATAAAATAAGAGTCATTACAACATACTTGCATGCACACTTGAATGACAGAAGATTTGCTATAATTATGAGTATATGCACTTAACTTTTTTTCTTTAGATTTGCTTTAATTTTTTTTTTATAGCTTAGTTTAGATTTTCTTACATCAGTATTGATGCAACTCAAAAAATTAGAGTATTGAACTAACTAAAAAAAGAATTAGAGAATTATAATTAAGTAATAAATTTAAATATTTTTATTAGGTCATCTGATTAAAGCCATAAAAGTCTTCTTAAGAAGGTGAGGGATGTTCTTTTTGTTAATGGTAAAAATGGTCATTCCACATATACTCTAGCCTAAACTGGTTTGTGAACAGTCCGAACAGTCATTATATATAGTCTGGTTCGACCAGGCTTCCCATGGAAAGGCCGACCATAACGACAAGTATATTTGCCTAACATGATTAGGGAACAGGACAAAGGAAGACTCATATCATCTATCAATTTTATAGAAATATAAGTTAGGTAGGGAACTCTTTGAAGAGTTACTTTCCTAGAACAACTCATCTTAGAGTCACATTCCGAATCTAACTCTACTATCCTACACTATATAAACACCTCGGTAAACATAATGGGGTAAGCATTCATATTTTGTGTGATCAATTACTTGAATTCTCTATTGAGTAGTTCAGATCATATCAATGGTACTGACTTGCTCGTCGGAGACGTACCTCGACCACCGAAGGTCGAGCACGTATTTTGTAGGTTCGTGACAGAAAAGAACGAGCAAGATTCCGTATCAACACTTTTATATTGAGTCTTTAATCACTAAATGTGCTCTTGACCTTTAGAAACTCCAAAAGGCACTAGATTAGAAGATTTATTTGATTCTATATTAAAAGATTTATTTGATTCTATCATAATTCTTCCCTTTTGTAGACCAAGTGTTAACCAATCCAAATGAGAGAACAATAAAATTCTTATATCAATGAAAAGCGAAGGAATTCTTAAAAGAGGAATATATTAAAAGTTTAATTTGATACCAAAGTTAAAGTGGCAGACCTCAAGTAATTTCCAGTGGATCATACTTAAAGCTTGAGATCAAGGCATTAAAACGGTCTTTCAATTAGCCAAAAGAAGTATCCATAACTTTACTTGTGTTGAAGCTTTCAACACTGAGTTTACCCATATTTGAAATCAAAATTATTCTTTTCATTTGAAGCTCATGAAACCAATCAATCAAAGAAGCTCATTCTATGGACTAGACAAGGAAGGTTAATATATAAATAAACCTAAAACCTAAAGGCTAAATCAAGCTAATTGGGTAATCAAATAAGCCAATTGCTAACCTACCAAGAGATAATTATAATATATGATCAAACATATTATAATCTGTTTTTTTTTTCTTTCTTCTTCTTTCCAATCTAGTGTATCTTACTCCATACAACTTTATCATCTTCAAAATACTAAGTATAAAAATATTTGAAAAATATAATATGATATAAAGATCATTTTGTTTCTCATGTCTATGCCACAATTTTTATTAGTGACCAACACATCTATATGACAAGAATACATAAGGTTACATTACTCTTTTGTTAAAGTAAAAGAGTCAATACGAACCTTCATTATCTTTGGATGTAAAGTGACAAACGGAGTGGATATGTCAATTACAACTTTATTGATAAAAGCAAAGATGAATTCATATGAAAAAGGAAATATGAGTGATATACCCATTAGGGTTTTGAAAATAAAGTCATCAATATAAAATTTACTTGATCAAATAAGAGAGACTGTCAGTGTTGATGTTGATATTATGAATGTGTTTCCGGCATAGTGTTGTCAATTTTCTACGTAAAGTCTGTAAGTTTAAGTAAATCTTAGATTCGAACCACCATTCTTTCATATCTTTTTCTCTCTTCCTCTCATCCCCTAAACTTATGACCTCTAGTCTTAAATGCCTATTAAACTTATTGTGGTGTCTCAACATCTTATTCAATTCATCCTTAATAAGAATAAATTACAAAACAAACCTAACTTGGTATGGTTCTCATGGATACTTTTGTGTTCCTTTTTTCACATGCTATATTATCCATTTTCTTGATTTCTGTTGCATTGGGAGTGGGAGCATTTATTTCAAATCTGAAGAACCATACAGATTTTATTCCAAAAGAACATATTCACAGAACATGTCAGTATCCGGTAAATATCTCTATCCTGCCATCCTGGTAAGGATGAGATAAGTTTCATTGGAATTTCTTGATTGCTTTGGAAATCTTCTTTTTCTTTTTCTTCATTCAAAAGATAAACCAACATTATTGAGAAAGCATATTTTTTGGTCAATCAATCTTTACTGACCAACCAAATTAGTGCCTTTCATGGTCCATATCAATGATTTCAGATGGATTTTAAGCAAACCCTTTAGAATTTTAGTATGGTCTTTGAAGTTTAAGTCAAGTGTTTTAAAGTTGGAATTAGATCAGTGTAATTTTGAATTATGTTATTCAATTAGTTTGGTCAAACATGAGGAGATGAGGACAAAATATAATTACTCCTATTATGTGATTAGTTGAATATTATTTCTGTTGCTTTGCAAAATTCAAATGTTTTAGTTGTTTGTTTGGTTGCAAAGAAAATGAAAGGAGAGAAGTTACTCAACTCATGATAAAATAAAATAAAAAAATTTATGATGATTAGGTACACCTAATTCTAAAAGCATGACAAAGTTGAAGACTTGAAGGTAATTAGTCTTTCAGTTTTTCAATTAAGGAAAGACCATTGATTGTTTATCACTGTAGAGAGAAATTGGGAAAGGTAACGGAAGGTCAGGGGTCATTCAGATTTCAGAGATTTGATTTTAAGGATTGCCAATCCCTATGAAAGGCAGGAAGTCTTCATGAAAAGACCTTAAAGTTTCCAAAAGGCTGAATTCAATTGTCTTTTGAGTGTAATATGAATTTACCCATTCACTAACTTTCCAAATTGCTTCTTAAGCCTTCTGGCTAAATGTTTCTTTCTCTTCTGTTTATTTTCTTTTCTAATTTACTGTTTCAAATGAGTTCTTACCCATGCTCTCTTTTACTCCTTTATCACACATTTAGGAGAAAATCTACTTCTAAATACTGATAGGATAGATAAAAAAAAGTCAACTACTTCTGAATATTGATAGGAATATAGAATAGATCAGAGGTGAATGTCTCTCCTAATAAAATGTATGATAGAAAGATGTTGGGAGAGTATAATCCTCTACCCGCAACTTTGTTGGGATTAGCGTGATCAATCACACACAATCAAACAAAAGTAAAAAGAAAAAATAAGACATAGATACCCTGTGCCACCCCAATGTAGGGCTATGTCTAGCTTTTAGGTTTTTCTTTTTTGACTCTTAACGACTTGTTACAGATATTATGTTATATATAGTCTCAGAAACCCTATGGCATGGGCCCAAATTACAAAGGAAACTCTGACACCCAAAGTGACATAAGGCCTCTTGCGTGCATAGGCTACATAATGTGGAGCATGTACCCAACAAATCCTTACGGATAGAGAATCCTAACTCTTCGCAAATAAACCTCCAATCATTAAAAAGAAAGGAGAAAGCTTACCTTGTGGCTTATCACTTAGCTTGACTAAAATTAGAACCTAATAAGAGTTCCCCCACCTCACAAACAAAAATAAAAGCCCAATTTGTTAGGCTTTCTACATTTGACATTTTGTAAGGCCAAGCCCATTGAAAAACTCAAACCTGGGCTAGATGTTAGGCCCATGAATTCTGTGGACTGGTTCTTTGACAAAAGATCATCTGAACCATGTTTTGTCTGGGCCAGCCCAGATGAGAAAGCAAAAACCAGACCGTTAAATGTTCGGTCTAATAGGCGTTAGTTTGAGTCTAAATCCTCCATTCGCAAGAGTAGAAGATTTTCTCAGATCCCTCCACCATACATTTAAGAGAATGACTCATCTCTAAACACTGATAAGATTAGCTGAATCCCAACTGTCAAGTCTTCGCGCTGAATTGCTTAGGTCTAGCCCGTCAAAGTAAAGGTTTGTCATTCCCATTTCCCTCACATTTCTCCGATGCGCATTTATAATGGGGTCCACCTTTAAATACTAACAAAATAAATTAAAAATGAATCCTCTCATCTCTTAATTTAAACATAGGTGTCTACCCTGGTGGATAGAAAATCTGAATTTGAGTTGCATCTATAGGGATTTATACTATCTTTACAAATCATAAACCCAAGTATCTTTTATTGTATTATATTATATTTGCCAGTGAGATTTATAATATAAACACGTGTCATTATACTAAAGTAGCCAATGAGAATCTATTATCATGCGCAAGTGGGCTCCAATAATCATACAAAGGTTGAAAAATTAGGTATTTTGGACTCTTCAACATCATATGACTCTATCCCATGTTACTTAGATTTCATATTTAAAGTCAAATGTTTATTTTAATTTTAAGATAGGAGGATTGATGGTCTTGTCACCCTAACCTTTCTTAGTGAGGAAGGAATTTGTGAAGTTACACTGGAACCACTAATATACGGGATAAACATTTCATCTTTCTTTTCATGTGAAAAAATCTAGAGTTTGAGAATTTTCAAATAGAATTTTGTTTTTAGATCGAATACGTGTCATGCATCTATTTTTCAAATGTTTTATTACTTTTACAGTTATAAATATTGATATCAATATTTGATAATCAATATTTGGTAATCAATACTTTATAAATAATTACTATGGTATTGATTAGATCATGTTAATGAGTCTAGATCACCTAGTGTTTCCTAATGTTTTTTCACCAAATTTTGTGTCAAATCTACATTTAAAACTACCAGAATAATTTACGAATATGACTTTCAAAAAATCTTCATGAACTCCACACAAAATGTATCGTAAAAAAACATTCACTAGGAATGTGATCTGGACTCATATCAGCTCGACAATACTAACTTTGTATCAGTGTAGATTCTCAAAGAAGAAGAAAAAGAAAGGAAAAAAAAAATTTAACCACAACATTTATATATACTAGTATAGTATAAACATGGAATGCTAAAAATGTGTGAAGTGTGATTGTTTTTCTCGAATGTAATGAAAAGACTATAGTTTTACACGCTAAGAGACAGAATCATACTATTTTGATTTTATAGTAGGCTTTTTCAATCAATCAAATATAAAAAATGAATTTGGTTGAAGAGAAATGTTGGAAAGTTTATCGGTTTCTTACTTGAACGGTGCAAAATTTTCACCGTCATAGTGTCTGCATCTGATTCTGGTTTTCAACGGTGGTTGTCATTCCGCGATAGAATTTATAAATTGTTTATCTGAACGGTCACCGTTTGCTCTTTAATTCGGTTTCAAGGAATAAAAAAATGATGAACAGTTTCAGTTTCTACAGTTTCTGGGTTTCAGAGGGTTGAGGAATCCTAGTCAGCTTCACCAATCCCTTTCATGGCCTTCAAATTAACGAGGATGGCGACAAACCCAGGGACCCAACTCCAATTTCAGCACCTTCTATCCTCCCAAGTCAAATTAAAACCTAATACACAAATAGAGAGAGAAAGTAAACAAGTCTAAGAAACAGAGCAGAACCCAGATGCTAAATCATTAGTCCTATCCAATTCTTGGTTTTCATTGTTTGATGGAGCCCAAATTTCTTCGACTAATCTCTCATCAATCCCTCTTCTCCATCGTCCGATCTGGTGATGTTGATTCCCTGAAAATTACCATTGAAGGATCCAATGGAGGTGAAGGAGAAGATCCAGCTTCAATCGCTGCTTTAATGGCGTTGCAGAATGATTCCGGTGAAACCCCTCTGTACATCGCTGCTGAAAACAATCTACAAGATGTTTTCAAGTACTTGGTTAACTTCTGTGACCTTCAGATCGCGATGATCAGAGCCAAATCGGACATGAATGCATTTCATGTCGCTGCTTTGCGTGGAAACCTAGGTATGCTTCCCTTTTCCAAGTGTCACTTTTTGGGTTGCTGTTACTGAATTCGTGATGGGTTATGCTTTTTTTTTAGGTTCATTTTGTGAAATTAATCCTATTTCGTAAATTCAGAAACTAAAGGTTGATCACTTTGGCTTGCCCTTCTGAAGCCCTTGGACATGTAAATGCTCTAAAGCCTGTTAAAGGTCTGGTAGTAGAAAAAATCTGAACTTTAAACTTTCTGTGATGGATTATATGCATCATAGCAAAAGTTATGGCCCATTCAGTCTTGTCTCACATCACTTCTCTATATGCCGTTTTATCTACAGTGAGGATGGTTAAATTGGCCTAGGGCTCTCTCTGGGATCTATTATCCTTGGAACGATTTATTCATGGTTGACTTGATAGATATAGCCAAAAGTTGCTTCAGCAGAAAACGCATGCCGAGAGCATTTTTTTTTGTGCTCTTATGGTAATTGCTGAAGAATATACCTATCAAACCAGTTCTTCTAATTCAATCTGAAGAATTGACTCATCAAAATAATGGATCACTTAGTTCCGTTGGCATGGACATCACTAAATGTTCAGGATTCTTCTATTCAATCTATTCCTTTTTGTTTCTGGTATTACATTCATACACTTTGCTTCTTTTCCCAACCAACCACTTGGCATCTGGCACACTGTCAGGGGCATGTTCAATATACCCTGCATGGGTAGATTTAAAAATGGGAATTTCTCATCTAAATTTGAGTGTCTCAACGACTGACCAACTCCAGATAATGAAGTTCTGGGCTTTCATGTGAATCCTTGACTCCTTAAAAAAGGGTGAACCTGGTACCAAAGGCTTTTGCACAAGTTCTCAAGAAAACCCTGGATTGTACTTTCTACTGGGTTCATGAGACATATGTCACACTGACTACAAATCTTCCTTAAATTAAAGCTTTCTTTTTATGTGTGTGACAAACTAGAATTCATTACAGCCTGTAAGAATTTGGACTTCAATGTGATAGTGATTTTCTAAGGTTAGCATATATAGAGTTCAAACATGGGAAAAGATAACAAGAACGCTTGCTAGTTTTAGTGAATTTTGACTATTTAGTTATCAATGGAAACATATCTGTGGTAATAGAGGATTTACAAAGTGCTTCTCTTTGTGTCCAGAGATTGTGAAAGAGCTTTTGAGCAGGTGGCCTGAACTGTGCAAGTTATGTGATGCCACAAACACCAGCCCTCTTTATGCAGCTGCACGCCAGGACCACTTGGAAGTTGTGAATGCGATATTAGACACTGATGCAAGCACAGTTAGGATTGTGAGGAAAAATGGAAAAACTGCACTGCATAATGCTGTTAGATATGGGCTTCACCGAATAGTAAAAGCTCTCATCGACAGAGATCCTGGAATTGTTTCTATTAAAGACAAGAAGGGCCAAACTGCACTCCACATGGCCGTCAAAGGGCAGGATCCTTCTATAGTAGACGATTTATTATGTGCTGATCCTACAATACTTAATGAACGTGATAAGAAGGGAAATACTGCTCTACATGTAGCCACAAGGAAATGCCGTCCACTGGTATTTCTCATATTCTGACCTGTTGTGGGAGAATTATTTTTGTCATTCCTTCTTTTCCATTAATTTTTAGTTTGACAGTTATCAAGGTAATTAGAAATTGTGTTCACTTCTACAAATTCTAGCAAATTGCTTGCTGCCTTATTTGTTACATGAATTTCATGACCAGTTGATTTGCAAACATTTGATAATCACTGTCATAGCAACTAATTTCCCCCCTTGAAGAACAACATTATGAATTATTTCTCAATTTTTTTTTTTTTTTTTGTTTGGGGGGGGGGTGGGGGGGGGGTGGTATAGCACTGATGCAATATAGGCTGCCCAACTGGGCCGTGGAAGACTTCATTTTGGGCCATATGTTGTTTCAGTGGGCTTTGGGGTATTAGTTTAGGGTATTCATTTCAATGACCTTAATATAGGTGCATAAAGTGGGGTGGAAGTTGGTAAACAGAATTGGTAGTTGTAAGTGTTTACGCTAGATTTGGATACATATAGTTTTTAAAAGTTCTGTTTTGAATCTATTAAGTCAAGTAGATCTCTTAAAAGAGCTATAGAGTGTACTTTACTAACCGGTTAGTCTGTTGACAAGCCTTCCCCCTTAACTTACATACATTTCCTGCCATATCTTCTAGTTCTAAGCATAAAAACATGATGTGTATTAAAAGAAATTAATGAGGAAAATAACTACTCTACACTTAGGTGCTCTAATTCCTAGGAAGACTTAACTGTTAGATTCTGAAATTGAAGTAAAGAATATTGTCACCACAGACCAAACTTTCAAAATGAGGAAATGAATCTTTAGAAGCTACTGATGTGATTCCATGTGCACAAATTCCATATGTACTCTTATTCAACTTTGGCCTTTGTTTCCTTGGATCCTTGAATCTCCACCACTGGATAAATAAGTTTGCAAGGATTTGAAAAGCTTTTTCTGATAAACTTTGCTTTGGGTGCAACTTCAGTCAAATGTGATCCCTGGTGATTACACCCAATCTGAAGCTTGGTTGAGCCATTGTTTTACGACCCTTTGTGGCTTCAGTCAGGCAACATAACCTGAGTCCATGAGTATTAGTTAACAAATATTAGCCTATAAATATGTGAATGAAAGCAGACACAGAATATTCTGCATTTTTTTTTTGGAACATTGGTTTGTTCTCAAGGTTTTGAGTCCAAATCATAAACCTACTTCAGGTCACTGTAGGTTGTATAATATATATCCAACCTCACCATCACACAACATACGTCTACCTGACCTGGCCTGCTTGATCCAACCTGGGACATCTCGAGTCATAACTCAGGTTGTTTTCTGGTTTGAGCATTTTGGTATTATCCTTGTCTTTGTGGCATTGTGAGTTGACAATTTCAGTTCTGCTGGTTGAGCTTCAGTTGAGCACCCAATGGGTCCAATTGGCCAATCGAATTGCTTCCTCAAATAGCATGTTTAAACATACTTTTGACTTGGAAGAAAGGATATTATATTCTGTTCTGTTATTCCTAATTGTTCATACTCCAATGATGCATCTCTACCCTGGTATGAAGGAAGTTAAGACCATTTCAGTAATCATTAAATTGATTCTTATGCATGCAAATTTAATGATTCTACTATTAATCTTTATTTCTTTGGATTTTGTTGGATTTTCCTTTAGAGGAGTCGATTTGTTCATTGCTTTCTTCTATTGATGCGGTTCTTTTGCCAGATAGAAAAGACATTACAAAGGAAATCAGTTCAACTTTCTTTGTTGCTCATGAAACTTTTTGTGTTATTTGTTGGTGCATTTGTTGGTTTGTTATATGAAAAAAAATGAAGACAATCAGTTTCAAGATCCATCTCCATGCATAAATAGTGTTCTGAAAACCTAAAGATTCCAACTACTAATTTACTGGATCTTGATTTATGTTATAGGATTCATAAATGTTATTCTGTTTTTCATCATGCTCTATCTGGTATTCTCTTTTCCTTCAGATAGTGATCCTTCTGCTCAGATATACTTCCACAGAGGTCAATGCTATTAATAATCAAAATGAAACTGCAATGGACTTGGCAGAAAAACTACAGTATGGAGAACCTGCCTTTGAAATTACTGAAGCTCTTGCAGAAGTTGGTGCCAAACATGCTAGGCATGTAGGCCAAGTGGATGAGGCAATGGAGCTGAAAAGAACAGTAAGTGATATAAAGCATGAGGTGCAATCACAACTCCTACAGAATGCAAAGACCAACAGGAGAGTATCTGGGATTAAAAAGGAGCTACAGAAGCTGCACAGAGAAGCCGTCCAGAACACCACCAATTCTGTGACAGTTGTTGCTGTTCTGTTTGCCTCCATTGCTTTCATGGCTATATTCAACTTGCCTGGTCAATATTTTATGGATGGACCAAATGCTGGAGAAGCTAATATAGCTGATTTTGTTGGTTTTCGCGTGTTCTGCCTTCTGAATGCTACGTCGCTGTTCATATCTCTAGCTGTTGTTGTGGTTCAGATCACTTTGATTGCCTGGGATACCAAGGCTCAGAAGCAGGTTGTGTCAGTGGTGAACAAATTAATGTGGGCAGCTTGTATTAGCACATGTGGGTCTTTTCTGTCCTTAGCTTTTGTGGTTGTGGGAAAAGACAGCTCTTGGATGGCTATCACTATAACAGTATTGGGTACACCAATCCTTGTAGGGACTCTTGCTAGCATGTGCTACTGCGTATTCCGACAACATTTCAAAGTACTTGGGGATGATTCTCAAAGACGCATTAGGAGGGCTGGTGGTAGCAAATCCTTTTCATGGTCTCGACACTCTGGCTATTCAGATCCTGATGCTGAATCGGATCATGAAATGATCTACGCGTTGTAACTGCTTCTTGGAGGTGTAAAGCATGGAAGAAGTTGCTTTTAAGTTGTAAATAAGGCTAGTTTTGGAATGGAATTCAGTAGCAGTAGCTTCACACTAGTTGTTCGAGTCTACTGGAGGCCGTGTTTGTCTCTGATGTAAGGGGCTCCTCTTCTTTAGTGTTCCAATCATGTGTATTTATGGGAACAGAATATAGATTCATGCAGATGCAAGCAATAATTTTAGAATGATCCTGCAGCTCTCTGTTGGCATTGATATTAAGCAGCATTTTGTCCTCTTTATACTTCTCTAAGGTGAGTTCTCAGTCTCAATTGATCGGCTGAATGACTGCACTTCAGTTTATAACAACTCTCCAACTCAGAAATCGGCCTGTGAGATTTCTTTCTCAAGGATGTTCTTAATGAGCACAAGAGCGAAACTAGATCCACATATTTCATGATCAAGATCTCGAGGTGAAAGAAAGTCATGATCAATGTTTCATGTGAGGTTACTCATTTCTCAGCCTAATGCAGGCCTGACAGAAATAAAGCTGCTTCTGTACATGCTAGTCATCTGAACCTTCGCCAATGAAGTGAAATGCTGAACAGATAGAACTCAAGAAAATGTTTAGAAGTAGGCTGCTGCTCTTTTTGAACTTTGTACAGAAACATTTTCTGTTTCATCAAGGATAACTACACTTACAGATCCCAAGACACCAATTTGTAAATAGCCAGTTCATCAATTAGAAGAATGAGTTAAAAGAGTCAGGTAACATAATCGTTGGGTATTCATTTTCCTGTATTACATTTGAACATTGCACTTCTCATTCTTCCATTCCCTTGCAACTTAACCTTCTAGTTTTCCTGGAAACCAAATCAAAACAAATGAGATGCATAATGAGATCTAAGGACAAAATCCTTCTAAAGCAGGATGGTTTATGAGGAAGGTTCGCTTCAGCACATCATCTTAGGGTTCAAAACGCATACAAGGTTTCACCATGTTGTCAACAATCCCCTAAACCTTTCCTTTCCCCGTGCGCTGGAAGCTTCACAGGTTCTCTGTGGCTGAAAAAAAATACAGTCATGGATAATCATGGACTTAACCTACCCATGACGACTCAAGCAGTACTCAATTGGGGAAAATTAGTAATTCTCAGGTCTGCTCTGGAAGTTGTGAAGATGTATGCATGATTAGCTGGTATAAAGAAACTATGTGGAACTTCCTACCATGAAGCAGAGTGTATTCTGCTCTCCGTTCTTCTATCTTTGATGTAGCAAAGAGATCAATCAAACAAAAACAAAACAGAAAAGGAAAGGAGGAACTGCAAAATGAATATTTATAAAACATAACAATATACATATTTCCCTGAATTATTTTTCTCAGATTTCAGTAACAGCACACACTAAATTCAAACTTCCCACCTGGTCATGTGGTCTTCAATAAAAAAAATAACAGAAACCACATGAGCATCCCCAAGTCCACAAACACTGAATAGTCGCTCGGAACTGTCCAAGCTCTGAATCTAACCTAATTCCCATCACCAGAACCTTTAAGATATTAAACACGGGAAGCTACTAGATATACACTTTATAATTACACTACGTGCCATTCGCAGTTCACCAAACGTTGTATCTGATTAAAATACACCTCAGAAGCACAGAGGTCGGTGGAATAGCCACCTGAGCAGACAAAGAAATGCTCTTGTCAATGTTGAAGCTGTACTAGTGTCCTGAGCCTCTCCATGATGATTTTGAAGAACGGCTCACTTCTGGAGCTGTCGAAACACGACGAGATTCTTCTGGTCTTTGCACATCCTGCACATTAAATTGTCAAAATATGAGGTCCCAAAAGAAATCCGGATACAAGTACCCTTGAAGGATTCTATTTCAGATATGAACATCAAGCTGAGAAGAATAAAATGACATAATAGACAATGCTGATCATGAAACAGTTTAGTAGCATGCTATGTTGTGGCAGGGCAAAGGTTAAAACAAACCAGAGACAAGGTAGACGCAGTAGAATTTCGGGATAGCATTTGTGATTTCGCATGCGTGCGATGTTGGAGCTGCATATGCCCGAACTGTTGCAGCAGTGAAGCAAAGTTGATCCCATTATGTGCATTTACCATATCCTGTTTTTCTTCCTCCATGATTTGTGATCCACTTGGCATCTCATGTGAAATTTGATTTGGACTCCCAAATGATGTTTGCTTGAATTGATCCCCGCTAAAGGAGTAAGGAGGAACAGTCCTCAGTCGAGTCCGCAATATTTTGAAGGCTGAACTTTGCTGCATTGATGAAAATATCACCATTATTATTCTCTTCTCTTCTCTCTTTCTTTCTATCCTCCTCCATTTTCTTTTCTTTTTTTGGGTTGGTGTTTTGTGTTTTTTTTTTTTTGGAGGGGGGGGGGGGTTGGCCATGTAAGGGTTCACAGATGTGACTGTTTTTTGGTTCAGAATTTATACGGTCAACAGATACACCTGTACTTTGTAACTAAAATCCATGAACTTACAATAATCTCATTGTTAAAAGAACTAAAAACCAACAGATCAGAATCTTGGCACACCCATGCAATAGGATCTGACAATTCTGCTTATATTAAAAAAAACAGATCAAAACCAGGAAATGGAGATGGTTTCCAAAATTATCACCCCAAAAAAAAAAAATTTAAGAACCTAACGTATTTGATTTGTTTCAATAGATATCGCAAAAACAAATTGTGCTTGTATTTGATAACTCACAAGTCTAAGTAAGCTTCAAGGCACACAATAAAGGGAGATAGTGTGGCAGTCCTACAAATGTGAGTCTGAGATTAACTAACATCTCCCAACCCTGGAATTCCTTGTCTCAAATTAATAATAGAAAGTTGGTTAATGAGACAAATGAAAACAAAGGGATCAAAAGAAAAAACCAATGGAGGTTAAGAGGAAGTAACTCTTCAGACTTACCTGAGGTAGCAACATCAGGAGACCGTACAATGCTTTCAACAACCATATGTATCTTCCAGGTTCAAGAAGCTGGAACATCAACAAAATCAATAAACCAATCAAAATCTGAACCTCATAAGAGATGATAAAAATTTATCAATATTTAGGGACACCTAATAGGAACATTAACAGGGACATTCAGTGAGCAACCCTTGGGGATCATGATGCAGTATCAATAAAGAACCAGTCCAACAAGGGCAGGAATTACTTAATAAGTACATTGTTTTACTATTTTCAGTCTTTTAATTGCTTAGTTTTCTTACATAGGAGTGAGTTAAGTGGACTTTGGTTTGAACATAGTTTTGAGTTTCATGATTCAACCCAGATATTTGTTTTTCCCCCTTTAAATACATGGCTGTAACACCCAGCTGAGATTCAGGTGAAATAAGATAGTAGATTGTAAGTTATTTTTGAACTATGCGCTCTTCCCCACACCCAACCGAGATTCGAGTGAAGATAGTAGAATGTAAGTTATTTTGAATTATGCGTTCTCTTCCCCCTTTCCTCTGCTTTCACCTTCCCCTTTCTTCCAATTTTTCTTCTTCTTCTGTCAGCCTAATGCTCTCCCACTAATTTTTAATAATGCCCTTATTAAGACCCCAAATTTGCAAGTAGACAAAATCCATAAAAAAAAAACACCCAAATTTGCTGGGTTGACCATATTAGTATAAAGCCTGTATCCTCGGGCAAAAAGAAAACTAAGATTTACAATTCTATATATTACAAACATAACATAACACCCCAACACACAAACCGATCCTATCTTGTGAGTGGTTTAGAATATCAAAACTCTAGTAGGGCTTCGTTAAAGGCAAGCCAAGCTAGCTCAGCCTCTTGATAGCCCTAACCACAAGCCTGACACCAGAGTATACATTAAAAAATTTCTACTGTCATAATGCCAACTTCAGTTTTTATAAATGCATCAAACATACTGTTATGAACACTATATTGAGTAGTAGCCTTGCTTCGACCTATTCTTTTAGATGAAAGGGAAACGAAAGAATGGTTTCTTCGAGTGAACCAAAACCCCAATAAGCAAATGCTTAATTTGATAATAATTTTCCTTGTTCATACTACATCCATGATCCCATATATAAAGAAGACCCACACACCCACGACTCACTAACCTCGAGGATTAAGTTACCCATTAGAACCAATTCCCTAACTCCCTATGCACTATTTAGGAAACAACCTAAATGGTTTTATTTTCCTAATATGCCATAACACGCATCAACCTTCAACAGTTGCTGACCCTTTCCACCCTAGATACTCACTATTGAAAGTGTTGCCACCTCATCACTTGAGAGAGCCACCTCATAACATTCCCTACCCCCTTGATTTCACCTTTGTCCTCAAGGGTAAGGAAAGGCTTCTAAAATTCCTCTAAATTCTCCCAAGTTGCATCTGCAGGAGCCAATCCCTTCCAATGCACCAAAACTTCTTCCTTTTTCCTTCCAATTCTTTGATCTAACAAAAGTTGTAGCTGAACAATAACAATGTCTTCCTTCCTCTTGGACTTCTGGCAGCTCCCCAAGCACTTGGATCTTTTCTCCCACCATTCTATTGAGACAAGATACATGAAACACACTAACATAGGGTGAATCTTTAACCCTCTTGGCAACTGAAACTTGTACACCACTTGACCTATCTTTTGGATCACTTCAAATTGTCCATAGTAACGTGGTGACAACTTGAGATTCCTCTGAAGTGCCATCGAGATATGTTGATAAGGTTGAAGTCGTAGGCAGACAAAATCTCCTACATCAAAACTTCAGTCTATGTGCTTCTTGTCATACACTTTTTTCATGCGATTTTGCGTCACTAGCAGCCATTCCTGTATTTGCTTAAAAACTTGATCCTGCATGTTGAGTTATTTATCGAGCAATTCCCCTTGAGTTGTGCTAGGGACATGAGACAAAAGCATGGGTGGAGCATGACCATAAACTATTTCATAAGGTGTCTTTTTATTGTAGAATGCACGCTAGTATTGTAACAATATTCAGCTCATGGAATCCAATGGACCCATTCCTTCAGCTTAGGACTAGTAAAACACCGCAAGTATATCTCCACCTTCCGATTTACCACCTCTGTTTGACCATTTATCTGCGGATGATACGCTGATGAAAATTGAAATGGGTTCCTTGCAAATGAAACAATTCCTTCCAAAAGTGATTCACTTGAAGACTAGATCTCTATCACAAACAATAGTCTGAGGCATCCCATACAATTTAAAAGTTTGCTCAAAGAATACTTGAGCCATTGAGGTGCACGAATATGGATAGAAAATAGGACAAAAGTGTGCAAATTAGAAACTTGATCTACCACAACATATATAGTATATTTTCCCTTACAATTTGGCAATCCATCCATAAAATCCCGTGAAATCATGGTCCATACCTGGGGGGAATCCAAAGTGGTTGAAGTACGTCCGTAGGAAAGGTATTTTCCCATTTGTGTCGTTGACACATGTCACGTTGCTTAACGTGCTCCCTGATTTTTCTCCTCATTTTATTCCAATAAAAAATGGATTGTACCCATAGGAGAGACTTGAGATAGCCTTCAAGGGTGCTAGCATGTAACTCCTCCACAATAATAGGAAAAAGTGGAGAGTTTTCCAACAAATAGATCTTATTTTTAAAAACACAAAGCACCCTCTCTGTAACTCCATGGCCTAATTGCCTCTCCCTCTTGTATATGCTTCTTGATTTCTTGCAATTCTGGATTAGTTTGCACCTCCTCTTTAATTGGATCGAGCCACTATGGGACCGGTCCAGATATTGCAAAGTTCTCTCCATTTTCTCCACTTCTAGATAATGCGTCTGCAACCACATTTTCTCTTCCTATTTTATAGGAACTTATGAAATCATACCCCCTCAATTTGACTAACCATCTCTGTTTGGCTAGTGTAGTGATCTTTTGATCCCATAAATATTTCAAGCTTCTTTGATCCATCCACACAATAAATTGTTGACCTATTTAATAATGCCTCCAACGTTTCATTGCAAGAACTAGAGCAATCATTTCTTTTTCATAAGTGGATAAAAATAAATTTTTACCTTGCAATGCATGGCTAAAGAGAGCTATTGGCCGTCTTTCTTGCATCAAAACTCTTCCTATGATAGTGCCAAATGCATCACACTCAATCTCAAAAGATTTAGAAAAATCTCATAGAGTTGACACAAGGACCTGAGTCATAGTCAATTTGAGTTGTTCAGATGCTTCTTCAGAACTTGGCTTTCGTTTGAACCTTCCTCTCTTTAGCATGTCCGTGAGGGGGGCTGCAATTTTACCGTAATTTTAGATGAGTTTATGGTAATACCCTGTCAATCCCAAAAGCCTCACAATCTACACACGTGCGTGAGGGGGGCTGCAATCTACACACGTGCGCCACAGATTGTCATGTTTCTTTACTAGCAAAACTAGGGAAGAGTACGGACTATTACTTGGACGAATAACACCTGACTTCAATAGGTCTACTATCATTTTCCCAATCTCATTCTTCTAATAATGAGGGTATCGGTAAGGCCGAGTTGAAACGGGCCCACTTCCCTCTTTTAGTGGAATACGGTGGTCACAAGTACACTTAGGAGAGAGCTGTTTTAGTTCTTGAAAAACATCCTCATAAGCTTATAATAGTTGCTTAAATATAGTGTTTGTAACATCAGAAAGTCATTAAAAAATTCATACCTTGTTTGTCCGCCACTTGCATGGATAGGGCATTAATGTGAAGTGACGCTCTTTCTTTTTCTAAACTTAGCAACGTCCACCACTTTGTCTTCTGCTGATTTCAGACCTTGTAATTCCACCATTCTTCCATCCATATTGAAAAACATCCGTAATTTAGAGAAATCCTACATAATGAGTCCCAATCTACTTAGCCATTGTGCTACCAATACCGCATTATACCCCTCTAATAGCAGTAAATACAAGTCCACCATAATTGGGATTTCCTACAATACCATGTGAACTCCCTTGCAACGTCCAGATCTTGTGAATTTTTCTCCATTAGCCACAACTACTTCAAACTTGCCTTCACAATTGGGAATCAAATCCATTTTGCTAGCAATAACGGGTATTTAAAAAAGTGTGCATACTACCAGATTCACTAAAAAATATTACCCATTTGTAACTCAACTCCCTTGGACTTGCATGGTTTGAAGATTTGACGTTCTTGAGATCGCATGAATGAATATTTCTGGTACCGCCTCTTCTATTTCTTCAATGTCAGCAGCTTTATCTCCCTCACCTTCTAGCCCCATAGCCTCAATAAGAAAAAGCTTTTTTGCTTCAATGCCCAAGGTTCCCACTTCTCGTTGCAATTGAAACATAAGCCTTTAGATTGCCACTCACTTAGGCTCAATGAGTGACATTTTTTTTAATTGCCATAGTGGGGTGATTTGAACTAGGTACAGTTGAGACGATCTTCCTTGGCTCTACTGATGAACCACGCTTCACAGATTGGGCTTTTGCCTCATAAAGATGAGCAAACCCGATTGCTGCTGATAACCTCACTGGTCTACAAGCTTGTACATCCAGCATTAAGTTGTCCTTGAGTATGCTAACAAAACAACCGACTTCTTGTTCTTGCATTAACCGACTCGCTCGATTAATAATCTTTCGAACAGGTTTGATATTCTTTAACTGTTTCAACTTGCAGCAACTTGGTTAGATCTCCAAAAACAAACTTGAAAATACAGTGGGGCCATACCACATGTGGAGTGCTTCTTTAAAAGCCTCCCATGTAATGGTTCCTTTCTCCTTTTTGATCAATTGGAACCATAATTGGGGCACCTCCAACAGTTGCAGAATGGAAATCAAAGACATGGGATGCCAACCTGTTGGATCCCCTCCCCGTGACTGGTCGTGACCTAGGAATTAGGGCGGCTGGCCCAGTGGGCAACATGGGGCATCTCCGTACTAGTGTGACTAATTATGAGACGATTCCCCACGCTCACTGTTACCAGCCACGTTGTCCAACCTCGTATTCATTGCTGCATCATATCCATCATCTCCCAAAATGTAGACTCTTGTATCGTAACCATCTTGCCCAGATCAGCTTCCACATGCTCGAGCCGCTGTGGAGCCTTAGTCTGATACTATTTTGTTATGTGCATTAGATTGAGTAGCCTTGCTTCAACCTATTCTTTTAGATGAATGGGGAAACAAGGAATGGTTTCTTCGAGTGAACCAAATTCCCAAAACGCAAATGTTTCGTTTGATAATAATTTTCCTTAATTTGTACTACATTAGTTATCCTATATATAAAAAAGACCCACACACCCACAACTCACAAAACTTGAGGATTAAGTTACCCGTTACAACCAATTCCCTAACGCCCTATCTACTATTTATAAAACAACCTACATATTTTTATTTTCCTTAATATGCCATAAGACTTATTCAACTGAATCAAGGCCTTTTCCAACCTAGATACTTGCTAAAATTAATAAACTGCTGCCACCTCATCACTTGAGAGAGCCACCTCGTAACAGATATATTTTCCAATGCATTCCGTCATTCATATATTACCATCTCCAACAGAATCAGCATCCACTGGGATTTGATAATCATACCGGTACGACATACTAGACTCCTCAGTTATACTTAATTCTTAATGAACAAAAAAGAAAAGTCACATTGTATAAGCCCCATTAATTAGTACTTAAAATAGCTGGAAGACAGAATTTTTTGCAATGTCAATAAATGCTCTTCATTTACTGACAAAAATTATAAAGTAAAATGTCAAGCAAAAATGTTCTAACGGTAAATAATCCTTCATATTTCAATCCCTCAGAGGACCAGCATCTCAAAATGCAAATGTTTTTGTGTGTTTCTCGGGTTGAACACCTCCACTAGTAGTCACTCTTTAAGGCAGCACATGAAGTCCAATTCTACTAACTGGTGAGAACTTAAATGGAGACAAAAACTAGGGCAACAACTAAATTTGTGTTGAAACAAGATAACTACACAGAAAGTACAGACCTGCAATCTGAGATAAGCAAATATTGGTGTCTCCAGCAAACGAATTAATTTGTCCAGCTGGGCTAGAAATTTGACATTGATATCTTCCTCCCCCAGAGACTGAATGACAGAACTGGCATGCTCGTATGCCTGTCAAGAAAGGTTATATACAATTAAAATTTAAAAGAGCAGCATAAATGATACCCATACCATGGAACTTTAACCATTACAAAAGCCATACCTGAGCTAATAAGCAAAGACTCATCGTTGCCATTGGTGAGTGGCACCAAGAAGAATACAATGAAACAAATAAGTCCTTCCCAGCAGGATTCACCAGAGATTGTTTTAAGAGATATCTCAGGCCGGATAATTCAGACGATGTAAGTAAAATCAAATTCAAAGCCTGAACCATCATGGATGCAAAATCCAAGTCTGCTTCTCCTTCGAGGATAGCTGAAAGTTCCCTGTAAACACGTTCAGCATCCAGCAGCACACAAAGTCGGCGAATTACTAAAGCACCACGCCTGGGAAAAACACAGGTGAAATTTCCAATGAGTATACAAAGATGCATTACTCATGTGCATTTAAACCAGGAGTAAATAAAGATGGACTCTAAGATACCAAAACAGAAATGAAGACATGAGAAGGAAACTCACTTCTCAAGAAGTGAGTGATCAACCCGAAAGTTCTGGACTAGGAAAACAACAAGACGTCGGAAATGGGGAGCATCTCTTGCTATACATGCATGGACCTCAAGTACCAAGAGCACCACCTGTGCATACAAAAGAATGGAAGCATTTTTAAATGGATTTAAAGAAACAGATTGCGGACATTGTCACGACTGGGATTTCATAGAAAAGGAAATGCAAATATGCAAGAGCAAGATATTAATAGTAACAATGCTCATGCAACAGTTTAAACTTAATGCATCAATTGCAGAAAGGTAAGATAACAAGGACAATTTATATTAATTTTTAAAACTACCTCAGCTAGGCAAGGTCCAAACTGGGACTAGAAGGTGTAGCTAGTTGGACAAGTTGCAAAAAAGGATATTCCAACATGAAGAAAGTGAAAAACTGACTAATTCTATTTGAAGCTTTTGGTATTTCACCAAAAGACCCACACCCGAGTGCCATAGCTTTGGGTCCGCTATCCCGATCATGATTTTCCTAACCCCATAGGGAAAGGAAAGGTCCTTCCCCTTCCCTTTTGAGCCAGTTGTGGGCGAGTAGGAATTTGAACCCCCGACAACATGGTTTGTAGCCACATGCTCTAATCCTCTGAGCTACAGGCCCCACCCTATGTCCACCGGATTCCCAGGAGTACCCTCAAAAAGAAACCTTTCCTCTCTTCAGCCATTTTGGGTTCAGAAGATGTGAATGCCATTCTTATAGAGAGAAAGGCACACTGCTTTCATACCACTAAAAACAGCAAAGCCTGAGTTGAAGTCTTGACAAGGATCTGAGTAATTTTGACCATTATCAATACAGCAAGACTAGTTCTTTATAAACAATTATCCCTCCAAATTTCCAACTATCTATTAACCACAAACATTTAGATGCAGAACCATCAGTACGGTGCCAGCAAAAATTAATTGAGCAAGTTTAGAACAGGAAAAAATGAAGCAAGCAGATAAGAATGAAAGCCTTTACATAACCATTTGCAAAAAAACCACGATAGAATATAATAATCACATGTGCAATATTGATAATAGAAGTAATGCAACTGCTAATAAGAGGACAGATATAATGTAAACCCATAGGATCAAAGGCCCAATCCATATATGACCCAATCAAAGCTTATTTCCAGTAAAATAAGCCCCCAGTGACTTATCCACACCAATAGTAGTGGCTACCTCTCTATTGTTACAACCGGCATTCATTCAAATTTGATAGGTCAATTTCCATTCATATTTTCTGTTGCATCTGTCCTGGAATTTTGGTTTTGACTTGCTTATGATCCCCACCCCCCACCCCAAAGTTTCTGCTACTTGCCCTGCTTTCCTGGTGCCACAAGAAGTAGCCTCACACCACCTATCTGACATCAGATCTCTGAGATCTTTTGCAAGGCTGGTAGTAGCAGCCACTAATATTAGTATTTGATCTGAGTTTCAGCCTTTCAGGCCCTGATAAAAAAAATTCACATCATCTGGTCTGCAAAGTCAATTATCAGTTAATCACTGTTATTCTCTTTGTTGAGATCCTAGTTTGCAAATGCTCCTAGAGGATTAAGGAATTTCATCGCAACCAACAACACTAAGTCTTTTCTGGCAAAAGTTAAGCAGGTCTAAAACACCGGACAATGATAAATTACACAAGAACATACCTTTTCAAATAATCAAGAAAGTGAATCTCAAAATGACAAATTAGTCAAAGCTTTAGTTTTGACAATAAACACAAAACCCAATTTGATATAATGACGTATACAAGAAAGAAGAGAACCAGAGAGATTACCTCATCAGAAGCATCTGATAATGTTCTTAGAAGGGTATCAAATATCTCATCCAAGAAAGACAAAACCTGTTTTGGTGTAACCATAAAAATAAAACAATCCCAACCAAGAATAAGCTACAAGCATGAAATCAAAACCAACAGAAGACAAGGTTAAGTATACTAATAGATAATTATGATAGATTTTGAAAGAGTACACTAATAAAGCATCAGCCAAGAAGATCAAAGATGAGGCAGTACAGAATTTATTAGCAGAAGGAAAGATAGAGTTGGCAGAAAGCAGATGGCCTCATGGGCAGAGTAGTAAACATCCCGTTGAAGTTACAGTACAGGTTTGAGAGTCCTCTGTATAACCCCCACATCGTCAGTCGTGACAATAATATTGATTCCCTACTGTCCCCCCTCCCTTCCTCCTCCCCCCCCAAACCAACCAGTAAAGAATTAAACATCCCGTTGAAGTTACAGTACAGGTTTGAGACCTCTGTATAACCCCCCCATCATGACAATAATATTGATTCCCTACTGTTCCCCCTCCTTCCCCCCCCCCCTTTCCCAAAAAAAAAAGGAAGAAGAAAGAAAGGGGGGGGGGGGGGGATAAGAAAAGGGGGAAAAGAGGAGCATCCCATGGGAATAATATGCCCATTTCTGCCATGAGGAAAACCAAAATGGTTAAGTATATCCTATCCCAAGAACACTAGCAATAGAAGAAACATTAACCTATCTCTACAAAACTGGAGGCATCAAATATATGTAAATATCAAATAATGCCTAATATTAGACAAAATATCCATGGATTACCTCAGAACGATGTCTGGCTAAGAGTGTTGCAATCCAATGCAACGCTTCAATTCGAGTGGCCTCCCATTCACTAGATAATTGCCTAATAAATGATAGAAGATTTAGCAACCATCAGCAATCAATTTACAAAGGGTAAATCAGCTTTTAGGATGAAACCTGTAGTAAATTGAGTTAATCTATGAAATATTGAATCCTTGAGTGTAATTCTCTTGTAGCTCTTTCTAGGAGCACAAGAACTTCATAAACCCTTAGATACAGAAGCATCAGTAACCTTTAAAACCTAGCTGTTTTCCCAGGTGACAAAAACTGCACCTCCTTGCAATGGAGAGGATGGCTCCAATATCAAATCCCTCAGTTGGATCAGCCCTAATAGCACGAAGCTCATCATTGGTTTCGCGAGCAACCTGTTTGACAGAGCATTGAAATTTCAGCAATGAAAGAAGCGTGACAGTCCTTTATCAGATAAAATAAACAAAATCGTTGCATTATCCAACAGAAGAAAAAAATTCATTACCACTCTGATTTTCTCCTCTTTATCAGAAATGCAGGGCAAAATGGCTCCCAGAATATCAGCATAGTACGGAATAAGTTGATCTCCCCCAAGTTTTACAAATTCATTTATCTGTATGATCAAGATGTATAGAAAATGATTTCAGACTGATAACACAACCTCTCATCTGAGTCTTAACAAATAATTAAAATAAGAAACCTGACTCTATTCCCTACCAACAGAAGATCCAGCAAAAACAAATCTGTAATTAGCACAAATTCAAGGAAAGCTACAACACCAGACAAGCAAACAAATTTCCTAATCCAATGAGTCAATCTACCTACCCATGTGACAGCTGTCAGCCGAGTAAATTCATCTGGAGAAGCAGCCCTTTGTACCAATATTTCTGCCATGCGACCATAATCTACAGACTTAAAATGTACCACTTTTCAAATCAGGAAATTGATGGCAAACATCAACTAAATATTTTTCATATCATGTTATGGTTCAAAGTTCAAACTAAAATATATCCATCCAACAAATCCCTAATCAAAAAAACAAAATAATATAAAACCCACCACCACTCTTCCGTGCAATTGGAGGTGTGTCTGGGTAGTGAGATAAACTGATAAAAAACTGGAAATATTTGCACAGGCTACTTTAACACAACTCTTACTGGAGAATTCTTGATCTCTTGAAGAAATTCAGAAAGTGCCGAATCAGCTTGTTGTCGTATTTCATGGCTAGAATCACTTAACATGTTGAATAAACCTGAAATTTCAACAAGTGCCCAGAGCTAGCTTTTAATTACAACAACAGAACCACAGTTTACTTAAGAAAATTCTATGAATCTGTAATGAATATCTACCATCAAGAAAATCTGGAAGAAATCCAAGCATGTCAATCTCTGGAACACTATCTAACACAGTGATCCATCCTACCAAAAATTGGCGAACATAAGGATTTAAGACATTCATTCGCTCCCTTAGCAATGGTATAAACTCTTCAATGCTGAGAAAAATCATACAACCATAGAATAAGGTTATACAGCCAAATCGTTTAAAGGTAGAATGTGGACCTTTTTTATACATAAAATCAAACTGCCACTACTTCAGTAGAGACTACATACCTGAATTGATCACTTTCAGTCACAATATCCTGCCCATCAAAAGACAAATGTTAAAATTACATAAAAAACTTAGCATATCCAAAATATGATCAGAGAGAGCTTGATTTACCTTGACAAGCCTATCTAGGAGATGAGCAGCACTTTGCACATTGGCGTCTGAGTCAGCTGACAGCTTGCATAATGCATCAAAGATCTGATTAAAGAACACAATGAAATCACCTCTAACAACCTGCACAGCACCCTTTGAGAATGAGATTCAACCAGAATAATATCGATGATGTCTAGCAAAACTAAATGGAAAATGGAGCCAAAAAAATTAATAAAGGGAAAGAGAAAGAACATAAAAATATTAATCCAGTCTCACCTTTGCAATATTATACAAAGCTTCACAAGCATAATAACGAACCCGGCTATCTTGGTCAGAAAAGGAATTGAGTACAGGTGGGACAATTTGCTGCCAATTAAAACCCAAAAGACTAAATTAAAAAAGTCATCCAAGGCCAGTGGGTAAAAAAAGAAAGATGGCCAAGAACTGGCATAATTAAACAATACAACAATACAAAAACTCTTATGAACAAAAGATTGTCAAACATGAACACTTTTTTTTTTTTTTTTTTTTTTTTTGGGGGGGGGGGGGGGGGGTTCAATATCATGGATATCACTTGGCCTCCTTAACTCGCCCATGTATTCCAGGTACCAAACACCAAGTTCTTTGGACCAGTATGTCCCTCAAATTGTACTTGTAACTCTTCCTGAATTCAGCTGATAACCTATCTCACCAATCAGGAAATCAATAGCCACAGTTCAACAATTCACCAGGCTTAAAAAGTTATATATAAATATGCAACAAAGCCTGAGTTTCAGATACCAATGGATACAAGGAGAGTACAAAAGCCTACAAGGATATCATATTTTGTCATACATAACTTAATCTTTATTGAAAAAACAAAAAGCAAAGAATATATTACAAGACTAACACTATAGAGGAACAATACAAAAAACATCACCACACACAAACCAGGTTGATGACAACATAATTCCAATGCTTTCCTAATTACCATCTTAATTTAACTCGAGAAGTTTCAGGAAGAGGTCCCTTTTTTCTTTGCCCATTTAAGACTATTTTATGGGGGACAACAGAAGTAAAGGAAAACCAATTAGGTTCTAGCTGTAATAAATACAAAACCTATCTATCATCCAATGTCTCCTGAGTCCTGCCAACCATCTGGGGCAGTCGTGCAAACCCTGTTCTGACAATCAATTGAATAGTTCTAATTTAACTTCTCTGAATGACATACTGCTACTGCAACATCCCCTTGCAAATCAACTAGTTACATACATGAAGTATCAATACAGGGAAATTGCCCCGGTCTAAGTGTTCCATAGTTGCATCAGAGTTCGGGACTAACATTGGCTATACAGTTGGTTGAAAAAACCATTTTGGAACTCTTCACAAAAACCATAATTGATGGGGGTAGAGAAATGCAAAATGAATGTGGCACATAACCACCGGTGGCGATTCTGGCCAACAGCCTAGACAGTGATCCGAGGAATTACCTCCAGATGCTGAGCGGCTTCAGTTGCCAAACCAACCGTTGCAGCGGCAAGTCCTATTAAACCTCCCTGGAAGAATGTGGCAAGCAAATCTAAGTTTGTGGACATTACTATGGTTGATATATGGTTTTTAATAATAAAAATTGTATGTCGAACTAAAAAAAGAATTTTTTTTTTTTGGTAGACAACCCAGATGAACATTCCCACTCACTAACCTTGCGATGGTTCGCCTGTGGCGAGTACGTGAACTCTGTGGTCAACAGATTGATCACAGCCGAAATTTTGTCATGATCTCCGGCAGAAGCAAGTGTCTTCACAATCCCTTCCACCTGAAGCATTCATTGCAAGTTTAAACACCTCAATTGAAGAACTCCAGACCAATCAAAACCCTAAGAGATTCAGAAGACACCGAAATGAACGGAAATTGTACTATTAAGAACACCAAAACCTCAAGGGCAGCAATCTTGCGCTTCTCATAAAGTTTATCCGCAAGGTTCCGAAGGACAGATGGTGGAATTATCGACGACGAGTCCGCCATACCGTCCCGAACTCCTTAATGAAACTCAACTTCGTTTTCGAATCTTCTCTTCTTCAAATCGGAACATTTGATGAAGTTCTCCAACCAGATCGGCAATTAGCAACAACGTTGAACTTCCTCAACTCTGGAGTTCTGAAACACAGATCGCAGTAAGGGTATACCAGATCAAAAAGAAAATGAACTGAAACCCTAAAAATCCCAGTTTTCTCTTTCCGTATTTTGTTCTATTGGATTAGCATTTCAGTTATTCTCTCTTTTACGAGTTCCTTCTTTTTCTCACACACTCTCTCTCCTTTTCAGCTTCTCACCGTCCCTGCGACAACCGTTGGTCATCTCGGCACCGCGTTTAATCTCAGGAGACAGGGTTCGTATTTACGGAAAATGCCACTAGTTTTGTCTAAATGACGAATATACCCTTCTTCAAACCTATTCCCGCCGAAGTTAACAAGTCGTTGGATAAAGCCGGCAGCTTGCGTGACAGGTTTCCATTTCCAAATCCGGTGGGGAAATCACCTCTGCTTCCCTTTGTGATATCAAATGATAAAAATACCCTTCCATCTTCTTTTTAAGACTAAAAATACCCGTCTTTGAGACATACTTGTGTCAATGGTAAAAGTGAGAAACGTTTGGTGCAGTTTTGGATTCAAGCTTTAATTGTTTGTGCTAATTAATCAATAATAAAAATTGTTCTTTGTGACTAATCATTTATTGATATTCATCTTTTTTTTTCCTTTTCTATTTTCTATTCCTCTTGAATTAATAGGAAATATAAAGCCCAGACAAGAGAATAATGAAATAACTTGCGAATGGACGCGAAGAATATGGATCACAGGGCCATTAGGATTACGGACTGAAATATTACCATTTTCCGACATTAACACTCTTTGCTTTGACTTGTTTTATAATTCATCATATGAGAAACCTATGTTATGCCGGATATTTTCTGTCATAATCATCACTTGCTACATGGTGTAGCAATTACATAATGAAGTTCTATATAAGAAGGCGAAACCTAACCCGAACGGGTGCCTGAAAAACATTTATTCTTTGTCTCAAGAATTAAAAATTCAACCTCCTGTGAACTCAAGTCATTCCCAACCAAACGCTATGCATGTTGAGCATAGTGAGATAAAATACTCCAATATGCAAAAATTAGTGCCTCTACATGTAACAATTTTATTTTGTGCAAGCACAGCTCAATAGTCAACAAAGGAAGTAGAATGCTGCTGGGCAATCATACATTCAGGATAAATCATATATTGTTCCAGTGGCAAACAAGTGGGTAGATCACTAATAACATCTCTAGCCAAATGATTAGCATCAGGGCTGAAATTGGCATTAAATTACAACCTTCGGATTGATTTAATAGCAACCAACTGGAAATGCATCAGTCAATTTCTATCGAGCTCGAATACTCCCTGGCCGATAGAGGCAATTCATGATCTGCTATTCTTAGCAACCAAGATACAAGCAATTCCTATTGACACATCTGAAGAACATGAATTCCTAATAGAGGCTTATCTTTTAGCGGCATGGGCATTAGAGGAACAAGAATCAAGAGAGTGGAACAATATAATAAGTAGTTTGTAATAGGCTTTGTTATCTATTTTTTTGTATCAACAAAAAGAGATAACTTAAGTAACTAGATTGATAAAAACAACTAGAAGAAATTAGAGGATAATAGAAAAATGAAAAAAGAAAAAAAAAGGCACTGATTGCAAGAGATCAACAGCCGCCTTCTTTGTTCTTTGTTGCTTAAACGAGAGAGATAACCCAAGAAGCCAGAGAGATGAGCCCCAGACCACTCATTCCCTTGTGCACAAGATGAAATAGAGCAGATAGATAGCCTTGACAAGCCTTGTGGTTCTGTTTACTTCAAATTTTCAGAACTAAGCTAGCTGCAAACCTCTGGTTCCTGATGGTCTGTTTCTGCTATGAAGCTTCTTTTCATGGAATTTGATTCTTCAAAGTGAATTTTTACCACATGGGTATGGTCTCTCTTGTGAAAATAACATCATGATGTCGCATACATCAAGTCATCAATGACACAATAAAGAAAAGGCAATGCATTCACCTCATTATATGAAATTCGCTCACTCTCTTAACTGTTGGAATAACAATGTGAAATGGATGGCGAACGGTTCTCAGCCTCTCTTTCTGACCCTCTCATTTGCTCTAGAATTAAAGAGATGAGATTAATAGAAGAAGTGAAAGAAACCCAAGCAAAAATTTGTAAACGTCAAGTATAAACCCCACCTCTTTCTTGATTCTCTTGGCCGGAACAATGTGTAACGTCAAGTAGAAAAGCAAGGTTGGGTAGAACTGTTGCATGCACTACTGTAGACACAAAAAGAAAGCAAAGCATCTCACCAAAAAAGAAAATAAACCAAACGAGTTAAATCATATGGTCTCTTTTAACCAAAAATAAAAGAAAAGAACAGAAGAAAAAAAATATAGTCTCTTCACTTTATCCTCACTTATAAATAAAGAGGAATTTAGAGGTTTCAAATCACTCAACAACGAATTGGTATCATGTAAGTAGAGGATTGTGTTCCGTTTTTATACTTTTCAATAATATATACCTTTAATCTAAGTTATCAGTACTTAGAGGTGAGTCTGCCTCTTAAATATGTGGTGAAGAAGCATGAGATGTGCATAATAATTTGGAATGATATACTACTAATTTGAGACGGTGTTGATCTATGCTCCACTCACACCTCTCCACCACACATTAGGAGATAGGTCATCTTTGAATTCCGACAAATTAAATCAACGGTGAGATCACCAGTGAACCTCCTCTGGACCCATTTATGAATTATAACAAAATAACTTAAAGGTGGAATCAGTAGTGAACCCCTTGTGGGCACGTGTCTCTTGACATGCAAGGGAGAAGTGTCAAGGGATTACTCTCAATAATAAGATATTGACCTTCTGACCACCAGTTTAATAAAAAACCACTACTCCAGTGTCCAAAAATTTCTCTTAAGGTTTACTATGTTCCTAAAATAACCCATGTTTACAGCAAGAAAAACCCTTTTTTCTTGGGGCCTCAGATAGAAGATTATATTTAGCTTCCCATAATTTGGAGGCATTAAACCCTGCCTGTACAAGAAAACTGAGTGGGGACTACCACCACATATGGTTCAAACAAAACTTCCTAGCACCTCTAGCAAGTAAGCAAGGTAGCCTATTTATATAACAAAACTGAATTACTTCAAAATGAGTTTCTAACCTAATTAATTTCCTCAATAGGTCGCTACTAATTCAATCAAGTGATTGAGTGTGCCCATATCGTCATGCGCATGTAAACTCATCTCTTTTCATCTACCATGTTTGACATAAATATTAGAATATTAATTAAATATTCCACATAAGATAGACTTTATCGATTGTGTTACACTTTGATTAGGTTTATTATTGGTCTGATATGGGTAATATACGGTTACTAAAATTCTTATATGGACCGGCTAGTGTGGACTAATAGAGACAGTTAGATCTTGATGGTCGATCTAACGGATTTGTCTATATAAAGGATGCTAGGTCCCTCCACTAAACCCTAATCATAATCACATTTGCTTAGTCAGAAAGTTATACCATCAAGCCAGTGAATAAGGAGGAGTTTAGAGGAGAAGATCTAACATCAAGTTGATCATAGAATCAACTTCCACTTCAAGTTCATTCCTAGTGGGAGACAAAAAAAGATATTCCGCTGCGCCTCGTCTCCAATGGATCCTATGTAAAGATATGTTCATCATCATCTTGTGTCATTATCATACTAAGGTGTTTTTAGTCGATCTATGCGATATTGGATAGAAATATTTTTACAGTAAAATGGTAAATTCAATGCTAGAAATAATCATACAAGATGAACCCAACTTAGCGGTTCAATAAGTTACGTGATTCTTCACTTGTATATCACAATACATAATCTAACGATAAGAATCATAGGCAACACACTTTTATATAGGAAATACTTACAATTTTATCACACAGTTGCTCGATTGGTAAGACCAACACCTCTTAGTGAATAGGTCATAGATTTGACCCTGATGGCATATGTGTTTGTCTAATTCCTTACATATAAAAACCGTATTCATACAAAAAAAAAAAATTACAATCCTAACATCTTATAAGGAAAACTAGAGTTTGAGAAAATTGTTTTCAGAGCAACTGTGGTTCAAGTTCCTAACCGAAGCCTAGAGGAGGAACCAAATCCTATCAAGCTTCTCTTGATCAATAGATTCGGGATCGATGATATGCTAACGCATGTGACCGGTAGAACAACATTCCTGAATCGATTTTATCTTCGACCAGGTAAAAGAAAGTTACTAGTTCGTTCTTCAATTATCTTTTTTTTTCTCTCGTTTCTTTTCTTGCTTTTAACCCCTGGCCAGTACTTCTTTTGTTTGATTCAGTTTATTAGGTTAGAGAGTCAAATGTATACTGGTTTAAATCAAACTTAATCAAAACCAAAGTGATTATATTCGGATCAATTTCTGGTTTCGATTTCTTTTCACAGTTTGGTGGACACATAGTAGGTATATGCAACGTCCGACATGTAGGCTCGTGTCGGGCCCTGGCGACACGGCGACTCGGGCAACATTTAGTGATTTTCAAGCGGCCTCATCATTATTTTGTGGTAAAGAAGCGTTGTGGGAACACATTTTTCTCCCGTGATGAAAAGGTGATCCAAACTTACAGAAAACTCGATACTTATGGATTCTAATACGGAATAATTGTTATTGAACCCGGTTCATAAAATCGATCCGGTTTTCGAATCGCATTTTTCAGAATCTTGGTCGGCACTTCTTCTAACGCTCGAAGCCGGGAAGGTTGCGTTTGGCGCAAACAACCGCATTCATATATATACTTTCATCGTCTCGCCTGGTCTCTTAAGGCGGTCTAACTGCGACTCTCGTGACGTACGACTCTCCACACAATTCCTTTCACCGCAAGCATCTCTCTCTGCTATATAAACTCTCCACACGTTTCCCCCCAATTTTCTCTATCGTTTTCTTCGCCTTTCGAGGCTCACTCCTTTCTCTCTTAAGGCAAGAAAACAGAGAGAGAATCTTGAAGTTTGCATTTTTTTTGTGTTCTATCAATTTCTATCTAGGTTTGGTGATTCGATTTTTTGATTGGGGTTTTTTTTCCACTGCATTTACAGAAGGGGTTAGGGTTGGGGTTCAGTTGTTTCGTTTCGGATCCCTCAAAGAATGAGCCAACAACGCCGAGATGATCGAAGAGGGGTTCCTGCTCGTACTGCACGTCAAGAATGGGTTCCTAAAGGATCTAATGCTATTGTTGTGAATCCACCCAACAGACCTCCGATCTTCAATTCAAATGAATCGAGTTCCAATGGAGCCGGTGGAGACTCGAATTACAGCTCCGCTCCTCCTGGTGGTCGTCATAGAGGAGGGTTTGCTCGCCGAAGCTACACCGCTCGGCCTTCGAATCCAAAGAAGGAACCAGAGGTCTTGGAGCCTAAGGTGTTCGATGTTCCGCATCTTGTTCAGGAAATTCAAGATAAGCTCGCGAAAAGGGCTGTTGAGTGCATGATTTGCTATGATATGGTGGGGAGATCTCAACAAATATGGTCGTGTTCGAGTTGTTACTCCATTTTCCATCTTAATTGTATAAGGAAATGGGCTCGAGCACCGACTTCTGTTGACTTGTCTGTGGATAGGAACCAAGGTGTCAATTGGCGATGCCCTGGTTGTCAATCTGTGCAGATGCTGATGGCGAAGGAGATTCGATATTTTTGCTTTTGTGGGAAGCGGCCAGAACCACCTGTGGATTTGTATCTGACCCCGCATTCATGTGGAGAGCCTTGTGGGAAGCCATTGGAGAAGGAGGTTGCAGGTGGTGGCGATTCCGATGATCGATGCCCCCATGTCTGTGTCTTGCAGTGCCATCCGGGTCCATGCCCTCCTTGTAAAGCTTTTGCTCCACCTCGGCAGTGCCCTTGTGGAAAGAAGATGATTACAACCAGATGTTCTGAGAGGAAATCGATGCTTACTTGTGGACAACCTTGCAATAAGCTTCTGGAATGTGGGCGTCACACATGTGAGCGGAGTTGTCATCAGGGACCCTGTGATCCTTGCAGAGTCTTGATCAAAGCGTTGTGTTTCTGTAAGAAGAAGGTGGAGGTTGTTCTTTGTGGAGAGATGATTGTTAAGGGGGATGTGAAGCAGGTTGGTGGTTTTTTCTCGTGTAATTCCGCTTGTGGCAAGAAACTTGCTTGTGGAAATCATTTCTGTGGCGAGAATTGTCATCCTGGTCCGTGTGGTGATTGCGAATTGACACCTTCGGAGGTGAAGACCTGCTACTGTGGCAAAACAGAGATACAGGATGAAAGACGGACTTGCCTGGACCCAATCCCTACCTGCTCGCAGATTTGTGGTAAGCTTCTTCCCTGTAGGATTCACAATTGTAAGGAGCTGTGCCATTCTGGGGACTGTCCACCTTGTATGGTTCTGGTGAAACAAAAATGCCGTTGTGGTTCTTCCTCTCGGACCGTTGAGTGTTACTTAACAACAGACGAGAGAGAAAAGTTTTTATGTGACAAACCTTGTGGGTCGAAAAAGAACTGTGGGAGACACAGGTGCAGTGAAAGGTGTTGCCCTCACTCTGGTTCTAATAACCAGGTTTCTGGCGATTGGGATCCACATTTGTGCTCGATGGTATGTGGGAAGAAGCTGAGATGTGGGCAGCATTCTTGCGAGTCACTCTGTCACATTGGCCATTGCCCACCTTGCCTTGAAACCATCTTCACTGACCTGACCTGTGCTTGTGGGAAGACTTCAATACCACCTCCTCAGCCTTGTGGTACGCCTGCCCCTTCCTGTCACCTTCCATGTTCAGTTCCACAGCCCTGTGGTCATCCATCATCACACAGTTGCCATTTTGGTGACTGCCCGCCTTGTTCGATTCCGGTGGCAAAAGAATGCATTGGTGGACATGTAGTTCTCAGGAATATACCTTGTGGTTCTAGGGATATTCGTTGTAATCAACTGTGTGGCAAGACACGACAGTGTGGTATGCATGCTTGTGGCCGAACTTGTCATCCTCCACCATGTGAGTCTTCCAGTAGCTCTGGTGGGAAGGCTTCTTGTGGTCAAGTCTGTGGTGCTCCCAGGAGAGACTGTAAGCACATATGCACTGCTAGTTGTCATCCATCAGCTCCCTGTCCTGATCTAAGATGTGATTTCCCTGTAACAATCACATGTTCCTGTGGTAGGCTAACTGCTTCAGTCCCTTGTGATGCTGGAGGCAGTGGTCACGTTGATACTCTTTTTGAAGCATCTGTTGTTCAAAAGCTTCCGGTTCCACTTCAACCCGTGGAAGCTACTGGAGGCAAGAGGGTCCCTCTTGGACAGAGAAAACTCACATGTGATGAGGACTGTGTGAAATTGGAGCGAAAACGGGTTCTTGCAGATGCATTTGATATCACTCCCCCGAACTTGGATGCTCTTCATTTTGGTGAACACTCCACGGTTTCTGATGCTCTTGCTGATATGTATAGGCGCGACCCAAAATGGGTAGTGTCTATTGAGGAGAGGTTCAAGTTTCTGGTACTTGGAAAGAATAAAGGAGGTGTCTCAAGTGGTCTAAGGGTTCATGTCTTCTGTCCAATGCTGAAGGAGAAGAGGGATATTGTAAGGCAAATTGCAGAGAGATGGAAGCTTTCAAGTCATGCAGCAGGGTGGGAGCCAAAGCGTTTCCTTGTGGTTCATGTTACTCCAAAGTCTAAAGCTCCATCTCGTATTCTTGGGGCCAAGGGTGTTGGCCCTGTTCAGGTGTCTCACCCAGTTTTTGATCCGTTGGTTGACATGGATCCACGACTTGTTGTGTCTCTGCTTGAGTTGCCAAGAGAGGCAGATATAAGCGCTTTGGTCTTGAGGTTCGGTGGAGAGTGTGAACTGGTCTGGTTGAATGACAAAAATGCTCTGGCCGTATTCAGTGATCCTGCCCGAGCAGCAACTGCTTTGAGGCGACTAGATCATGGTTCGGTGTATCATGGTGCTGCTGTAGTTCTTCAGAATGGTTCTGCACCACCTTCTGGCTCCAATGCCTGGGTAAGTGGTGCTGCGAAGGAAGGGAGTGTAGTTACAACGAAGGGTAATCCATGGAAAAAGGCTGTTGTACAGGAATCCAGTTGGAGAGAAGACTCCTGGGGTGTTGAAGATTGGCCTAGTGCCTCAGCTGATCTATCTGTGTCTGCATGGAAAGGGAAAGACGCACCATTAGCTTCTACAAGGAACAGATGGGACATTCTTGACTCTTCAGTTTCTGATTCTGCTGTTACCTCTTCTGTTGGAGCTGATAATTCAGGGAATCATCGAGCGCCAAGTTCCTCCACCTTGGAACCGGAATCAAAAACTTCAGGTTCGAACTCGACTGTGCAGCCTGGACTAACAAATAATACAGAGTTGTCTGAAGTAGCAGACGACTGGGAGAATGCATATGATTGAGAGAAGTAGATGTGAGGAGACGCCATCTTGTTCTTGGGTTTTTCCCTTTTTTGTGTGTGGCAGGACATCATATTTTGGAGGTTGATGGAATTTTTGTTTCGAACATTCCCCCCAAAATCCCCCACCCAACCAAGTATTGTGAAGGCTTTAGTAGCTTGCCAATCCAAAATCATTTTTTTACTGGTAATTGTAGATTCAGTAGTGAAGAGAATACATACTTTTTGCTTGTGTTTGTATAGTTGGTGCTTTTCAATTATACAGATCGATACATTGCAATCAATTTAACTATAATAACATAGAACAGACAGTGTATGGCTAGATGTGAACTTTCCAAACGACGTAGATGACAGGCACAACTCCAAAGTACAGCTGCTGGTTTACACCTGAACCTAAACATGTGGACTCAGATATGCACTCAAACGCCTGAGAACCTAAACATATGCTCTGTATTTTATTATTGAAAACAAACCAGTTACCTGAATCCACTGTGATCATTCTGAAACATACCTTAATGTGCATAAACAACCTAGACAATGCTCATTTGGTAAAAAGAATCCTTGAAGCGACTTCCTAAACCAAGACAACAAATTATTTATGTTCCTCCCCCAGGTGTCAAGTCTCAGTAATAAAATTGACTCTGTTTGAGATTTTATATGTTATTAATTGTGGCCATTCTCTAGATATCAGTGGACCCCAGTTTACCTTTTCCATGTGGTAAAGCACAGTTTTTATCAGTGAGATAGCATTTAGAAAAATATGTTTTAATCCACATTTGAAACTAGTAGATGTAAATGTGAAACTTTTGAGTAAAGTTGTAAGGAAAATTGAAACACTTGGGTAAAAACAGAGTTGGGATTTTGAGCGCAGCAAATATTAAAAATTAATGATCAGTGTGCCTCATCCATATTTCTGTGGTTCAACCATACCAGTTGCACACTCTCCACCAAATCTTAGGACCAAAGCACTTATATCTGCCACCCTTGGCAACTCGAGCAAAGACACAGAGATGGAGCTTTCGACTTTGGTTGTTGGCAAAGGTCATGCTTATTGAAGCAAATCTTCTTGTTCCTCCTTCTGCTGAGTGCCGACAGATATCCCTCCCCCTCACCTGTACATGCTCATCTCAGATTTGGCAGAGATTAACTCCCCGGACATTGTAAGTAGGAGCATCTTCAGAGTCATTCGAAATCTTAATCCAGTGCCATTTTTGGAAGCAAACCCTGATCCATCTGTGTCTCTTCCACATCAGATGGTGAACCCACATGCCAACGATGCCCTTCTGGCTCTGTCATCACCAAGGCAGCTGCCAGGTATGCTAGTTATTGTTAAGTCCATTCTGAATTGTGATACTTTGATAGACTTTGAATTGCCTCCAAGCCTGGTTGAATCTTCCTCAGTCCCTCTGTTGTTAAATGCAGGCCCTTTGGCTATAGATATACTTGATAAGTCCAAGTCAGACCCTTAAACTCCCTAAATAAAGTCTTATTGGGCCATAGCTTAGGGACCTGCTCGCTTTTGGGTCAGCCATATTCATTTAATGGCAAGGATAACTCTCATTTATCCTCTTGAGACTTAAAGGGAATGATTTCTAAAGGCAAAACCATTGAACATGAGAACCCATGTTCTTCTGATTCTAGTGTTGTTGAAAGTTGGGAAGATTTGACCCTTTGAGTACAGGAGAAACCTGAAGAATTACTTTCTAGCCATATTCCTTCTAGGGCCTCAAATTGCTTAAAACGAATATTAAATGATAGCATAGAAAAGAAGGATTTGATTCCTCTGTCTCCTGATTCTGATCAATCTAGTACTGTGGCGAAGAAAATTGTGATTGCAACTGTTGAACAAAATAACCCTTCCTTTCCTTCTTTGGGGTTACCATTGAGGAATTACCAAACCCGGTCTCTGATTTTGTACCATGCTTGGGGTAAAACAAAAGGAAAATGGAAGAAGATATGCAGATAACTTTATCAATTTAAAAAAAAAAAACTCAGAATTTTTTATATCATCTTGAAGGCAAATTCAAAAAATTCTGCTAGAATTTCTTCTTCTTAGAAAATGAAAACTCAATCTAGAAGGATTCACACCTCTTCTCCAGTGATCCTTGCAAACTCATCTGAGCTTGGAAATTGGAATGGGTTTAAACTCTCTTGAAAACTTGGCAAATAGGGTGAGGAAGGCTACCTTGAATCAACCCCAGGTGATAAATGAAGATTATTGGCTGAAATTGTCAAGGGAGGGGTCAACTCCTAGCAAAACAATATTTGTATAAAATAATTCTGATAGATTACTCAACGATGTGGTTTTGGCTCATGATACTTCTAAAATGCAGGTTCCTTCAAATCAGTCAAACTTTGTTCAGGGGGCATATCTCAGCTGCCTGCTACGTGAGATTCCTTCACAAAACAAGTTGGGAGGTGTTGCATTGTGTGGAGCCCTAAGGGTAGATTTATTGTAGCAAAACAAAATTTTGCCTTGGATTTTCAGCTGTTGTAATGGAGCTTGAGGCGACTAGGACGCCCTTTTTGTATTTTGGAACTTTGTATTACACATGTAGTGATATTCTTGGATTGTCTGCATGCCGTGAAGACTTTAAATGGCCAGATATAGCTACTAGATTGGCCAAGTTACAACATCCTCCATGACATTTTATTTTTTAAGGTTCAGCTTGTTTAGCAGGTCTCTTAATGCCAAACAAATTATCTTGCCGGGGCTCAAGAGTTTTCAAGTTAAATAGGTCTTGGCAGGTGTCACGGCGCCAATCTGCTTTATAAACACTTCTATGTTAACCTCTGGTCCTCGGCTAAAGAGTTTAATATAAGTTCAGCTTTATTTAAAAAAAAAAGAATTTGCCATGAAGTGTTTGGGAAAGGATTGTTCCTCCTCTGTGTGTGTATGTACCTGGGGAAGGAATTACATTGTCAATTAAAGATTGCAGCATGAACGTGTATCTAAGGTGGTAGCTTTCTATCGAGTATCGTATGCTAACATATTTTAATACAGTCCAATAGAGAGATATACCGATATGTATTCAATTATATCCAACATGTCATAAACTTGAAAGGAAATACAGACACATCAAAAGAAAAACAAAAATAAAAGATAAATGTATGAAAATACAAGGTTCAATCCGAACCAAGAAATGAAAATTGACCAAATGTCATACATACAATAGACAAGGTCATCCTGGCTAAGGATTGGGTTGAGCCCAAGCCCTTAGAATAATGGTTGTAACAACTATTACGACAATTAAGTATAAGAAATATGGCCCGCGTGTATCTTCCATCACAAACGCCCAAAGAGGCGACAAGCCACAAAGACTGACATAGACACGCCACAAGGCGAAAATACACGCCACAACATGGTTGCACATCCACTCTTCTAGAATAACGGGGGTGTACAAATAAATAAATAATCCACACATACACGGCGGAAAGAGTTTAGGTCCAAGTAACCAATTCATGGACACTTGGACAGCCTCATTGAAGGCGTTTTTTTTTGGTAGAATCATTGAAGGCGTTTGCATGTACAGTTGGTATTTGCTAGTCAGGTCAGGTCAGATCCAAGTCCATTCCAAGGAAGCCACCGAGAAGTTGCGATTCTGATAGTGGTCTCTCTCTTTCTCAGGACAATTCGGAGATGTTTATCCGACGAGCTGCCGGTTTATTCAGGAGCTTTCGATTCCCTTCAAGAACCAACGCTGCTACTTGCGGAAGAGCTACCGTTTTTTCATCAATCACACACTCTAGTAATTCCTCTCGCTTTCTTGTTGCATTTCAATCAATCTTCAATCCAGCTTCTTGCATTTAGTGTTTGTCTTGCATGCATTTTGTTGATCATTGTAATGTTAATTCATTATCATATGTATTCAGTTTGATTCTAATTCTCGCTAATTAGAGTCAATGCGACAATTTCTTTGCCCACTGTCAGTGAGATAGAGTTCATACTTTTGTTGCTCTCGCTTTGAATGCAATTTGAAAGGTGGACTTCCAAATCCTCCCCATCCCCTCTTTTTGGTTTTTCAGTCGGTGCCCAATATCCGTTTTCATTTCATATGTTCTTCAACTTTGTCCTCTCCGACTTTAATAGATTTGTCAATCTTTATTTTTATTCTCTATCGCCAGGTTTGGAGATGCCGTTTTATTTGGAGTGAATGTGACCTTCTTTCCAGTTTCAGCTCCTCTAACCAATTTTCTTGTTCAGGTTTAAGGTCTTCTACCGAACATGGTTTTAGAGTTTCTAGCTGCGGGTATAACCAATGGGACAACTCTTTATGGCTCATATTCTCCGGACAAGCTGGTAAACTTCATTCAGTAGGGTGATTTTTGATGACCCGTTCTCTGATGCTTTTGCCTTAATTGTTCGAATCTTCTTGTATTCTCAAGGGGAAAAATTGATTTCATAATATGTTAAGAATTTGTAACGATTTCTATCTAAAATTTGTTATGTCAATAATATGGGTAAGGAGTATCCTCTTTCATTAGGGATCTCTCCATTCATATGATACTTTGTCTCCCTTTTTAGAGTTCTTTATGTAGTAGGATGTAATTGTTGTCACATGTATCTCTGTGATCAGAAGCTATTTCAGAGTTTGGATATGTCAACTGCATCTACCGGACAAGGAGTACTCCTACAGCATGAATGTGACTTCCCTTCATTCTTATGTCCTGAATCCAACATGACGGGAGTAACAACATGATGTGGTGTTAGTCCTACACTCTTCTTCTGGGTTGTTGTGGTCTATGTAGCCACCTTGCAGGAGATTCTGTGAAGCCTTGGTGCTTCTGTTCCTGCTTAAATCAAATGGGATACTGACAAGCATCCTGTTGCGTCATATTTCCTCAACTCTATAATCCTACCAGTTTCTAGGGTATCTGCTCCTTGACAGTGCTGCCAAAATCTGGAAGTCTGCAAAGGGAACCTGTTTGCAGATTGGTAATTATGCACAATGCAATGAGTCTGGGAGAAGATTCATAACATACAGCAGAACGTCCCATTTCTGTCCCAGTATTTTTCTGCAAAACGAATCTGTGGCAGATACTTGACTCGTATGGGATTTTTTTCTTGCACTTGCAATTTAGATACTGTTGCGTTTTGAGAGTGGGAAGATAAGTTCCATTGTATGTGACTTCGGTGCTTGCTTGAATATGGAAGTTTGACCAGATTGGAGCACATTTCCTTAATCATGATCTTTTTTCCTACCCTTGAGCAGACCTATGCGTTGTCTAATCTGAGGATAGCTACCATAGTGCTGTTGTCCTTCCTGTGCCCGTGGAGCGTTCAGCACTTTAATCTGGCTCAAACACTTCCCTGTGGGAACTCGTCCCTTGGGAATTTTGTTTGTGATAATGCTAATTCTATTCCTTCAAAGTTTTCTGTGAAGTGTGATATCTATGGGAAAGAGTGTCATATCAAATTCTGAAATTTAAATGGGCATCCTCCACTCTCTCATGGTCGTCAGTAGGGCATCCCAGCATTTGCTGCCAACCCGATAAAGCTTCTACAAATGTTCCTCTCTCTTTGGATGAGCTTGTGCACCTGCGTTGTTTGATGTTCAGCTTGAGACTCCTTCCTCAGCAGCATCTGTCAGTGCTGCATCTGCTAATAGACTACTATCATGCCACTGTCATCTGAGTCATCCCCTTCCTGATGCAGACCCCAGGATGTGTGGATATTAGGATTTCTACTTCAACAAAATGCAGCAAACCAATTATTTATAGGTGGCTTCAGGAAAGAGACAAAATGAGGTGGTCTTTCTTGAAGATTTTGGAGTACTTTCTTGTTTCTTTGAAGATTTGTAAAGTGGACACTTCACAATGGATTGGAACAGTTTGACTTCAATCGTTTGAAAATATTAACATTCTACAAGGTTCTTATAGGAAGTAGAACCTTGGAAGAACATGAGTGCAGACAAACTAGGGAGAGGGATCAAATTAGGTCTAATTTCCTATTCATGGTTTTAGGCTGATATTTTTATAATTTGTTATAAGCATTATGTTCACGTTTCTGTTCTATTTCAGTTGCAGGTATTTTTTTCTTCCCTTTTTTATCTAGATTTACCTTATAACAGTTATTGGCACATAAGTATTAACAGGAAGACAAGAAAATTACTTCTGACAGAGATATTTGAAATAGCAATGTTTGACTCACAGCTTTCTAATTACTGATTCAGATTTTCAGCTGGAGGTGACTTTTGGGACCATTCTTCTCTCTCTTTTTTGTAGGGGGTTGGTGTTATGAATTGCAACAGAGAGACAACCTTTATCTGGAATATCACTAGGAAAGAAGAGATGTTGAGGGAGATAGATGAACAGCTGTCAGGCTTGTGACTTGTATGTCTCTTGAGAGCAGGATAGAGAAAGAAACTGAGAAAAGATAACAGGGAAGGAAGGGGAAAGAAGTTAACAGAGAAGAGAGAGTAGAGACAAGAGAAAAGACAGGGGATGGGAAGAACACACTTGCACAGGCCATACAGGCACAGCAACCTTTCAATTCATTTTTTTCTCTCTTCAATCTGAGACTTTTGATGGTTACAACTCATATTTAAAGAGGGAAATAAGGACATTCAAACTAAACTCTAGAACTGAAATTTAATGGAACTCTGCCACCATCTTGCCTATTTGATGTAAAAACAAAAGACTGCATGATAAATATAAACAAACAAACCACTAATATCCTTCAAAGACCCAGATCTGGACTGGTTCTTGGTTCTCCAAATGGGTTCTCAAACAGTCAGCCTCGTCCGAGGAAGTGCTCCCACATCAGTGAAGGTCTCGCCTATTTTTACTATAGAATTCATCTTTTATTAAGAAGATGGATTGAAGAAAGGAATTATCCTTTGTCTATAAACATGTCTGTAAGAACATAGACAAAACCTTCGTTCATTAATCTCTTGCTGTCAATTGTTTTCAATTATTGAGAGAGTTCAATTTTTTGTTGGTAATCTGGACTTATCTTTTTGTGGGGTAGATCTGTTTGGTTCACATGTAGTGCCTGGTTCTCTCACTTCTCTGGCAAATCACTTTTGGACATGTTGTGTATGTCAAACAAACATATTTTCTTTTGAGCTAAATGACAAATTTCTTTGTATCTTTGACAGCAATAGTTCTGGGTTTAAATGGCAACCTTGCCTTGGCGGAAGATACTTCAGTTGATCCAGAAAATGGAAATATTCCAGGAGAGGCTGATCTGACCACCTTGCGTAGAATTGAGGATGGCTCTGTGGTTTCTAATATACATACATCCAAGTGGAGGGTTTTCACAGATAAAGCAAGGGATTTATTTCCACAAGCACGTAACTTGAGCTCGAGTCTTTGTTAATTCAGTTCTTTTCTCTTAAGTTTTCCATAGACTTGGTTGGTTGCATTTCTTTCAATGGTTTCCCCCCCCCCCTTTTCCTTTCAGGGAAAGCTGGATGAAGCTGAACGTTACTTTTTGTTAGCATTACAAGAAGCTAAACAAGGTTTTGGGGATAGGGACCCTCATGTTGCATCTGCATGCAACAATCTGGTAGGTCTAATGCAAATGTACTCCCAATTTAAACCTGTTTTCCCCCTCTTCCTGGACATCCTTTCTTAGTTTTCAAATTTGTTCATCTTGAACACAATTTGTCATGCATGCTTACTTGTCTATAAGAAATTTACCTGGTGATTATTCATTATTGTATAGTTACGCGTTTAAAATATAGTTGCATGTGCAATCCCTGTTTGCAATAGAATGACATTTTAGCAAATTGTACTTTTGAAACAATGAAACTCTAATGCTATTACTTCTGAAAAGTGAAATTCTCCAAAGAAAATAAAGGTACTTGCTCACTGTTTTGACATATATTCAAAATGATATGGTCAAGGATTTAGTTTGACATTCATATGATTGCAAAATAAAAACCAAACACTTTATTTATAGATTGGAGGCCTTCTGATATTACACATACAAGCTACTTGCCCTGCTTTGATAATCCTCAGGATAATATGCTAGTCTGGAGAGAATCTCCCTTTTCGTCCTCATAAATTTGACGGGGTAGGAAAGAGGGGTGGATGCCCCTAATAATCTTGCAAAGGATGTGGTAGTCATTTTGTAGTCCAGTTTGGTGGTTTTATTTGACCATGGTTTGAGAACTCAGTTTCGGAGCCCAACTCTCTCAGCCTAAATACCGAGTTGGACTGAAATATTGCTGCATTGATGCACTTTTTTTGGGTTGAATTGAAGCCAGGTTATGGTGGGAAGCATATGATTACAGAAAAATACTGACAGCTCACCAGGAGATTGAGATATTTGAGATACTGATTCGTATCCCATCTTATCTGAGCATCCCAAATAAAGGAGATATATTACTAAGATCTTAGTGAGTTCTCAATCTATATATCTGATTGGATCAGATTATGACTGCTGGTTCTGCAATTTTTTCTTATGAACTTTCATCGACTATTATCATGAAGGCCTGAGATTGATGTTTGTGCTTCTAATGTGTCTACCTTTAGTGAATAGTGTGAAACAGAATGGAATATTGATGACTTGGGTTTCAAAAGAGCACAGCCATATTCTATTAATAAAAAATGAAAGGTGAAAGTACAAGAATACCCTCAGAAGACATAAATAGAATTCAAAGTTATAACTAAATTTCCCATAATCCCACATTGCAATTACACCCCCCCCCCTCAAGTTGGTGCATAGATGTCACACATGCCTAACTTGCACAAAATAGAATGGAAAACCTTAACAGTAAGCGCTTTTGTAAAACATCAGTTAACCGTCACTGGACTGTACAAATGGGAATACAGATAAGTCCTTGATCAAGCTTCTCTGTTATGAATGATGAAAAAGGAGAACCAAGTTCTTATGAGTTTTGACTGCTTAGTGTTTTCCATGCCTTTTATGAGTCTTTATGGATCCCCACATCTCAAAGGCTATATGCCTTAACATTAGCTGCATAATACCACCACTCGAAGTGAACTGCAGGTTCTCAGAGAATATCCTATGATTTCAAATAAAATTATGTTTATGTTTCAGCTGGATAGTGGTATGGGAATGTGAATGCTTTAGTTAGCAAGTCTATCTGCTGTTGTTCTTCAATGTAAATCAAGCTTTAGCAAGTCATTGTTTTTATGGTTGCATACTTGCATTACAGGCTGAGCTTTACAGGGTCAAAAAGTTGTTTGATAAAGCTGAGCCATTGTATCTGGAAGCTATCAATATTTTGGAGGAATCATTTGGACCTGAGGATATACGGTATATTATACTTCTTATTTCTGTATGCAGGTAGCAGGATCTGTCATGAAAGTAAATTCTAGCTGACTTTTAGTAGTGTAAATAATTCAATTTTGAATTTGAGTTTCAAGTTGAAGTATATCTGTTTGTGTATATTGTGCGACAACTTACTCAAGGAGTTCATTTACGTTCTTGAGAAAAACCAAAGTTGACATCTTATTTGGTGAGATATAAATTATCATTTAATTTAAATTTAAAAACCATGTGACTGTGTAGTGCTAAAATTGTTAGTGTACAATGTTAGATGATTGCACGTAGTTTATAAAATGGTACGACATTAAAATATCATTTCAGTGCAAGTGGAAAACTTCCTCACAAGCTTTCTCAAAATTTGCTTCGTAAAAATTTGGTATTGGTCTTGGATGTTCTTTTACTAGTCTAATGATTTAGATGTAGGGTTAAGGTATTGCATGGTTGGCAATTGTAAACTAGGTGCTCATTTATGATATCCAAACAATTTGAGGCTTAAAAAAATTGTCAGGGAAGGGATGTGAATTATCTTCTCATCATCATGAAATAGTGACTATGTTAAGATTATTTCATAGATATTTTTTTCTTTTTATATACCAGATAAGGCCTTTGAACCTCATTTTATTGCTGCACATTGACCTTCTGTTCTGTTTAGTACTTAGGGGAAGATGCTTTGGCAACAGTCTCAATTTTTAGATGGAAGGAAGAAGTAAGAAAGCGTCTTTTCCTTGTAAGTAGGAAGAAACAGGAAAATTCCTTTTCCTTGGTAAGAAAATTGGCATTTCCAATGATGGTGTGTGTGTGCTAAGACAGTGGGACTTCTCTCTTCTTCATTCAATATATTTCCAACATGTTTTTTGGTGTATGAATTTAGATTGGGATACAATTCCAGGTTTTGCAAAGTGGTGGGTCTTTGCCTAGCCATAGTAGCCTCTGGAAGTATAGTGTCCAGATGACCGGACCTTGAGTTTGGTAGTGACTAAGGAAGAAAAAGATAAAAAGGCATTCCACTGGCAAATGCCAACAAAAATTTGTTCCACTATGCTACCAACCGTGGAGGGAATGGAGGGAGGGCACAGCCATCTTCCCCCTAAATAAACAAGGACTCCTCACTAAGTTGAAGTATTTCACAGGTATGTGAACAAGAATGATCCCACTCACAGCAATGTGTGATCGAGAAGAACACTTGAGTGCTAAATTCTGTACCTAAGAACATAGACTTAATAGGGGAACACACTTAAGTTCCTGATTTGTTCTTCCAAGACGCTTAATTTATTGATTGACCATGAAAGACTCAAACCTAGAAGTTGCTTCTTCTTTTTTTATTATTATTATTTTTTTTTTAATTTGGAATTTTTATATTGAAGTACAATGATTATTTTTTAAAAGGTTCTCTCTACTTGCAACCGACCCGAATACAGAAGAGTTATAACCTATTATTTTACCTCTCTGTTTTGGTCATCCTCTGACTAGTTTTCAGGTTAAACCTGTTATTTTTTCATCAGATCTAATTATCTGAAAATTGGTATTTAAGCAACTTTAGTCATCATCAAGGGTAATCCTAAAATCTCCTTATACTTTCTTTCCCTGTTCATCTTACTCAATGGCTCAACCAGACTGCCCCTGCTTCTTCTTCATGGATCCACCACCCCACCCTTATACTACTCTTCTGCTTCTTGCTTCGCTTAGCTGTATTTCTGCCTCACTTCTTCCTATCCCGTCATTATCACCTTTCAGAGAACAAAGCAAAAGCTCATTAGATTTCTGAAACCTCTCTCATCACTCAGCAGTGTATTTCTCTTTTTCTGTTTCCATTATTTCTTTTAGGTTCCCTAAATTCTTCAGTAGGTATGATGCAGATCCTAACACAATTTGTGCTCCCTCAGCCTTTTCCTTAGAATAAATCCAGGGTTCGGTCATATGGGTGTTGGGCCTTCATTCCATGGGTTTACTTTGTAATGGTCCTAAAATTTGGGTATTTAGGTTAAGCATGATACTTAGTTTAATTTTTATCTTCTAAGATTGAAGCAGTTGATAGAACTAAAAATGGGTAGAGGCAGGCCTAGAATGACAATTGGAGAACCAGTAAGATAGGATTTGGGCTTGACCTTAATCCTAGTTTGACCATGGATAAAGCGGTGTGATGGACTAGGACCTGCATTCCTGATTCCATATAGGGGGATGTTTTGGGATGCTGCTTTTTCTATTACTTTGATTTCTTCCTTTATTAATTATTGGTTATTTTCTTTACTTCTCTTTACTTTTGTTCTTTATACTACTTTCTCAGCTTCTATTGGATCCATGTAGCCAGCCATATTTAGTTGGGATAAGGTTATGGTGGTTGTTTTTGTTGTTAAGATTGTACCAGTTGGACCATTGGTTCAATTTAAGTACATGCCAAATTATTAGTATGTAACTAGGACTTAATTTTTTTGTCTATTTCAGTTCCTAGTTTAGGGCTTCAGGCTACAGGTTAAGCATCGGGTTAGGCCTTCTCTCTTCAGTATCAGAATCTGTTTTATTTATTTATTATTTATTTTTTAATTAGTTAGTTAGTTTAAGGTTGACATAGGGTACACTATAGAATGCAGAATCTGATTATTGAAATAGCTTGCAGGCTGCTGCTGTTTTCTTTTCCAGTGAGAGAGAGAATCTGCTTAGTATTAGCTTCTTGCAGTTTCAAATCTAAGCAGTTGGTTGTGTGGCATTTTAGGTCCAAGTTGCTGTTGGGATTGATTGGACAAACTGACTCCTGGTTGGTTAGATGCCTGAAGGTTCTTACGAGCTTTCCTTGTTATTAGTTTTAAGAAAAACACTAACTGTTCAAGAACAGATTCAAGTGCAAGTGTTCCAACTTGAGAGTACTTGCTGCCGAGCCGTCAAACATCCCTTGTTCAAGTAAGCATTGATCCCCATCCCCAAGATTCTACTTCTAAACTGCCTGATCCCGAAACCATAACTCCCTCTCTTTATTTTCGTGTTTTACAAATCCCCCATTTTCAAGAACCTACAGCCCATACACACCATTGGAATCCATCCAGACTTAAACATGTACCTGGAAACCATCCTTATCCCTATGAGGTTACACACCCCATCTCTCACTAGAGAAGGCATTATGACGTTAACATTGCAAAACATTAAAATCTCCAATACCCTTAGTTTTTTTTGTTTTTTTCTTTCCAAGAAACAAATTTCTTCCCATCAGAATTGTTTCAAGCTACCCCATTCCATGCACACCCCATTAATCATGAGTTGATCACTCAGTCCAAAATACTGATTGCGATACCCCTTCTCAAAAATCCTAATCATCTCTTCCTTACAAATTCCTAAACATCCTCACACCAAGTGACAAACATCCTAACTGTCCGTCCTATCCCTCAAGCAATTACAACCTTTGTCATCAATGTTCAATATCAAAAGCATTAACCTACCCACACCTATTTCTTTAAGAAACCCTGAGACCCTAATTTTATGTTGACTAACCCTACCCAGATTAGCCCACGTCGAGCTGGTTCCAAAGAGATCTGCTCAGTCCTTGCTGTTGCAGATTCATAACTCAAATGGACTTCTTTTCGTTAGTATGTAGCATAGGGTTGGGTTGTGTATGTAATAGGCCTCCGATTCTGTGGATTAACCTTGTAATGGGCCTAGAATAGAGGTACTGAATGTGACTTCAAATCTAGTCTATGCTTAGTAAAGTATTTTAATTAAGTCAATGAACAACAGCTTCAATTCCATTTCAATTTAAGTCATATTTAGTTTATTAGAGATCATTTTCTCACTTAAAAGAGTTACATGATTTAATTAGTATGTAATTAGGGCCCCACAACTTCAATGCAAGATAGTGTTCTGTTTTAATTAGAATTAGTTTTTTTTAGTTTCCTAGTCATATGAAGTTTTGCCTAATAGGGGTAAGGATTGAGTTAGGCCTTCCCTTTTTAGTGTGTTCTGAAGAGATATTGTTATCTGGTTCTTAGTCCTGCTGAGGCTACATCAGAATGTTATCAGATTCTCCACGAATCAAATCCAAGTGTTAGATGATAATCAATTTTCATCTTCTCTGTCACTTATTCTGAGACCTGAGTGCTGCTTCAGATAGATGTCAAAATCTTTTCCCTGTTCTGTTGCAACTATATTTGTCCTCCATCAATGGCTGCTGCTGTTGGGATAAGCTGATTTTGTTGTTGTTATTGTTGTTATAGAGTCTTCTGCTCAAACTTTTTGAAATAACATGGAGAAATTTATATTAGAAAAGCCATCAAACCAATCAAGGCGGCAGCCCTGCGAGGCTGCAAATCTTAGGTTTCCTGGGTATGTCTCTCATTCCATTTCACAACTTTTTTCTCAGCTTCCACTCGAGGTTACCCTGTTTTCATGCCCAAGAGTTTGAATCTCTCTCAACTCTATAGGAGGGATCATTAAGTGGGAATCATTAAATTCTGTTGGAAAACCTAGTGTTGTCTGGAAACTGATGGAGTAAATGTTTAGTGTTAAAAAAAAAATAATGAGTTGAAGTGCCTATTAAATGTAATGACTTAAAGACGTTTGAGTGAGTGGATTTATAGGGTGTACAATTCCATTTTCACCCTCACTTGCTGCCCAACTGTGTGGTTGCCACCAACTTTTCTGAATGATAAATGCAAGATGTGAAGATACCTTTTTGTTCCATTTTATCCAATCATTATGTTGTATAAGGCTAATGTAAAGTAGGTTACAACAATTATCTAACCTACTTGAGTGACAAGTAGCTTTCCCTTTTTAAAAGCAGGAAAAGGATATCTTAATTAGTTGTTGATGGTTTTATTTTCAAATAGTAAGCTGAGAGAGGAGAAAAGCAGGCTGAAATGGTTAAGGGGGCGGTGGCATTGGAGAGAAGTGAAAGTGGAACATAGGGAAAAGGGTTGGTGTTGAATAGAGGTAGAGGCCGCAGCTTTAGTGGAGGGATTGGCACTTAGGAGGAGGAGAACCAGGGTTTGGTATCTCAAAGCTGGTTCTCACTCTGACCATGATGAAATTGAGAATAACGGCTTGTTAGTCTTCTTCAGCTCCACTTTCTTGATATTAGACCAGAAAATGTTCTAGAGAAGGTACATGTACAATACTACCTCTCGGACAAGCATACCGTTGTACCCAAATACAACGAATTCTCAAGTCTTTAGCCTTTTCCCAAGAACTTGGGTTCCCATTTTGATTGCATGTGCATGTTTGTTCTTCTTGTTTCCCTTTCTTTTATTCATTTATATCCTACCTTAAGAATCACAACCATGCATATGGCTAACTCTTCCCATTCCCATTTTTGTACTCTAAATATCATTTGATTGGTTAACTAACTAGGTTATTGCATTTTATTTTTGGCATTAAACTGCACTCCCTGGACATCTCATTCTAATACGGTGAACTGTGAACATGAGTAAAACAGTGTCGGAGCTGCCCTGCACAACCTTGGACAGTTTTATCTTGTACAGAGGAAAGTTGAAGAAGCTCGTATATCCTATGAGGTACTGGCCACTGCATCTGAGTAGGTTATCTTTTTTTACACTATACGACACTTCTGTTACTGAGATGCAATTTTTATCTCACAATTATCATGTTGGCCTTATTCTTCTTTTGGAACTTCCTAGGACACACTTGTACTTCTAAAAACTGCCAAAAAATCCCTTCATTTCAACTGACTACCATATTTTTCCCCCTGTTTCATGTTTACTCTGGTAGCGAGCTTTGAAGGTATGAGATTTTATGTTTGGTTATTCTTTTGATTGTTACTTTTTCATTGGTTATGCAATCTTTTTCTCTCAATAGATAATTTTGTAGATAAAAGGGCGTGTTCTAGGACTTGGCCATCCTGACTATGCAGATACAATGTATCATCTTGGAACGGTATAGTTTCAAACTTTACTGTTAGTTATATTATGATTTTATTCTGTTTTATCGTTGTTGGTTTTTCCTTCTCCATCCCCCACTCCCCTTCCTTAGATATCTAGTGCTGCCTGGTGTTCTTTAATTGAAAAAGATGCATTCTAGCAGAAGTGCTCGATGAAGTAATTTTGGGGTGTGGCTATGCTTGAAAAATTAAGATTCAAAATGAATAAATTTGGCCTTTTCTCATTGGTGTTGTGCTATGCCATGAAAGGAATAACGAAAGACCATGTGATTTGTTAGATGTCCTATGATCATTTTACACTAACAGTTGATACTGTGCAAACATGTTTGAGTGTACAGTAAGTTGGATGAGATATCAAGTTTATTATTACATAGAATACAGCCTTGATACAGAAGGCGCACAAGTTCTATTGGTGCTTGATAAGAACCCACGGATCCAATCCGAAAACTAATAGTATTTAATTATTGAAACAAAAAACAACAACAATAAACGAGGATAAACCTGGTTACAATGGTGCCAGTCACTCCCACAGCACACTGCTGCCCCTCAGCCAATAGGCTGCCCAAACACTCTCATTAAAATTCCATATTCTTCCCTCACTCCTCCCCCATTTATAACTCACCAACGAGCAGTTGGTTCCCTCTTTCTCCCTCGTGGCATGAACCTAGGGCCCTAACAGTGCTTAAAACCAAAAGCATGCTATATTGTCTCCCTAATAAGTTTCTTTGATTTGAAAACAGAACTTTTGAAATCTGACTAGAGGCTGAGCCAAAAAAGAGGTAGGGTATCAAATACTGTTTGGGTAGAAGACTTAATGTACTTCTTATATCTGAATGGACATATAACAGACATTGGGTCCCCTCTTTCTGGACGTTGCAGCAAATCTTGTACTCTATCTCTTATCAAAATTAAATGCAGTTTCTTTAATCCTTCTTCGCTGGTTTTTTATTCCCCTCTTAATAGGTTGATTGTTGCATCCTGGGTTGTCTTTTTCTCTTCATGTTTCCCCTCCTCACTGAGAGCTGGGCTTCAGTGTATTGTGCTTTTGTTTTTCTTGCTCTGGGAATTCTTGTATCTGTTTTTGTCTCATTTGGTAGTGAATTAACAATTCACTGTCATACAACTATTATAAAAATACAAACTTATGAAAGATGGCTACATTTTTTATTCCTAGAATACCCTGAATCATTTACTAAAAAGGTACGATTAATTATGCTTAAACTGTAATTTGATATTCTCGTTGTTTTTTTAATTTGAATTCTGTATTAGTATTAATTGTGATTAATTCTCTCCAGTCAAACCCCAATTAAGTCCTTGATATTCATGTGTAAATCCAAACAATCTCAATTCCCATTAGAATTAAATCTATTAAAAAAAACCCTCACCCACAAAAATAAAAAATTTAAAAAATTTAAAATCCAATCGTTTATTTATAGAAAGGAAGAAAAATGAACCTACTTGTTTACAATTTAGTATTGATTGTGATTTATCCTCTCCACTAAACCTATATAGTAAATGCCTCTTGATATTCATGCTTAGAACCCAACAATGTCAATTCCCATTAGTTTTACATATACTAAAACAACCCTCACCAAGAAAAGAAAAAAAATATACAAGAACGCCAAACCAAATAACCAAGTCTTGTATCTATTGACGGAAAGAGAACAGAAAAAATAAAATAATTGTTTACAATTTATTACTACTTGTAATTAATCCCCCCCCTCAAAAAATCTTATGGTCAAGTTTATTCTCACCTCGAGATATTTTTATTATTTCTTTTCATCCTGATTTTTCTGGTCAACATATTCCATATTATTAATGTTATTTGTAAATTGTTAGTAAAAGGGTGTTTGTATTAAAGTAGAATAAAATTGTGCATACAAAATTCAGAATAAAAATTACAATGTACCCAAAAAAAAAAAAAAAATTGAACACATACCTCCCCTGCATCATCTTCTTTTATAAGTCAAGCAAAGATGCCGAATAGGGGAACCCTTTAAACTCCATCACCTTGTTCGTGGATAAAAATCGAGCCAAGTGATCAGCACAACTATAATTATTTAAGAAACAACAAATATCCACGGTTTTTTACACTTTTAACTACATCTATTTCATCCAACCATACTTGGCATAGAAATAAACATTTCCCTTTTGTTATTCATAAACCAACCAAATGGAAAGCAGGCTTAGATATTGATAAGCATTGCTGGCTGGGGTTGGAAAACAGTGTCTCAACTAAATTTTGATCTTGTTGGTTCTTTGTGTGATTCGTCTTGTTCTTTCTTTGCTGTTGTCTTCTCCAGGTATTGCATCTTCAAGGAAAGGACAAAGATTCGGAGGCACTTATTCAGGACTCAATTAGGATATTAGAGGTTCTACAAAGATCTACTGTTTTCTGGAATCATGGAGCTTGATTGCAGGTATACTAGCATTCTCCATTTCCATTGCTGACTTCTGATTCTTGTCTGAGATGTTCAGGAGGGTGGCCTAGGGGAGTCAGTGATATGTCTCCGAAGATTACGTCATCTTGCTCAGGTAAGACAGAATTTCTGTCCACTATTTCTGCAAAAGTTTGTAGACAGTTAATTGTTGGAAGAATTTTTTTATTTTTTATTTATGGTTATTTGTAACATCTGGCCACAGAATCTTGCTTTTGAATTATAATATGTCTACCCTGAATGATAGATACTCAAAAGTATATGGGTAGTGGCAGTTTTTTTCTTTGTGGTAAACTCTGGACTCGTTTGAGTAAATACACAGCAACTAGGACTAATTAGTAATTTAACTTTAGAGAGGAGATTACTCAATTTTAGAGTAAAAGGAAGAAAAAAAGACATAAATAATCTTAAGGAATTAAAGGTATTTATTGGAAACAGACCTTTATTTGTAAATAAAAAAGAAGATGTCTTCTTCTGCCCAATAAGAATGACAGAGGCAGATAATAGGTCTAACTTTGAATGAGAGAACTTACATTTTTTTGGCCTCACATTGGCCTGAAATTGTTGGTAGGGATTGTAACTGGAGTGTGAAGGACATGCTGATTCCAATAGAGATTAAAATATCAAAGGATTATTCTGAATCTTTGACTTGGGGTTTAGAAAAGATACCTGATCTTTGACTTGGGGTTTAGAAGGACACTTAATTCTGCATGAAGCCAATGAATATATAGATTGAGAACTTCCACAAGATCTTTGACAGTTAATTGTTGAAATCTTCCAGCAGGATTGAACCCCAGGAAGAAATAGTTATGGTTTGAGTTTCCCAAAGGTTAGATATTACTTTCGGAATTTCAGTATCAAATATTTGGATATCAAGGATTTCAGGCAGTTCTATTGTAACTAAAGAGTACCAGAGTCTGCAGGTTGCAGGGAAAGAAAGATAAAAGCAGAATACAACAAGTAATAGATTACAAAACGGGAGTAATAAGGAAAAATATGATATGGACTGAATAGAAGAAGAGATTTGAGAAAGTTACCTGAGAAAGGAGGGTCTGGACTCTGAAATCAGCTTGGGAAAATGGAAGAGAGCAGCACAAACCACTCACAATCTAGGAAGAAGTCTCAGTTTTCATTGAATGGTCCATTTTACCAGTAGGTTGGATTTTGTGCCTTTTTTTTTTTTTTTTTTGGATGAATGAAATAATCATTAACCAAAACCCTGAAGGGGAGAAAGAATGTACAGCAGGGAAGAAAGGAACAAGAAAGAGGGAGAAGAAGAAAAAGGGATGGGGGTGGGGATTACAATCTACTGGAAGGCAACAAAGAAGAGCCCAAACCCCAAGAGACAACAAGAAGGCTGTTCCATGGGGTGGCCAAAACAGTGGGATGGAGGAGGGACTCCAATCTGGCTGAAACATCAAATCAGATGGCTCTCCAAATCAAGTCAATGGATCTAGATTGGGAGGTCCATCTTCTAAAGTTCCACTTCCACCAAAGATGAGAGATCAAAGCATTGAATACCAATTTGCCTCCAACATCACAAATGGAAGAACCTGCAAAATGCCCCAAGAACTAAATCATTCTCTAAAGAAACCAAAGGAGAGTCTGGAGTGTGGCCAAATGGAGATAATGGCTTTCACCCACGAGGAGTTAGAGAAAGGGCAGGAGAAGAAGAGGTGGTCAACATCTTCAGGGGCATTCTAACATAGGATGCAGTTGGGATTAATATACAGGAGAAAAGCTTGTCCGATGTTAAAACAGAAATAGAATACCAGTTAGGCTCCACTCTCCTATGTACCCATTCACAAGAGAAGATAAAATGCAAATTGCAAGAGTTCCCTCCCAAAACCTATTTTCACAGAATCGATTTTGGGCTGGGTTCATCTCAGTCTAGGTTTTCAGATTGGGTTATATTGGTCCAGCTACACTTATGCTTCTGCATCAGTGGTGTGTGGACTTTACGATTTATGCAAAAAGAATTCAACAAAAATGAAAGGAGTCCCACTTTAGGAGATATGAATAGACCTAGTTGGCTCAAATTGTGTCCTGCTTAGAAGTAATTTTGCAGGAAAGCTTCAGCGAGAACACATTGCAGTCACGAATTCTGCTGATCGCTAGACCACCTTTAAACTTTGGAAGACAAATGGAAGGCCAGTTGATGGGCTGGACCGCTGGAGAAACCTGAAGGACTCCTTATCTTTCCAAAGGAAAGCACAAAAGAAGCCTTGCATTGATTTGATGGTGGCCTTTGGGAACTAGAAATTCCATCACCCTGCAAAAAGATAAAATGGTTCTTATGCTGCCATACCTCAGTGATACAACATGCATTTACTGTGCTAAACTGCTAATCTGGATTCATATGATTATGATCATGCGTGAAAGTCACCTCATACTTCTACTGTAACCTGTATTGTTCAGTTCTCTTGATGTGGCCTTTGGGAACTAGAAATCCCATCACCAGGCAAAAAGATAAAATTGTTCTTATGTGTCCATTTTCCAGTGACGTGCATTTGCTGTGCTAAACTGCTAATCTGGATTCATATGATTATGATCATGTGAAAGTCACCTCATCCTTCTACTGTAACCTGTATTGTTCAGTTCTCACATTCATCTCAGGGGTAAAGGTTACCATCAAATTAAATACCTTAGATGCCTCCTATTTTTATATACTGCATGACTCAATATGTTTTGAGTTCTAAGTTCTAACATTATCGTCAGTTTTCTTTCTCCTTTAGTTTGTTGATGTATTTCATCCTGTTACATTAACTGCTGACTTTTTCTTTTTGTTTAGATGTTCCTAAAGTCCGATCGGCTTGAAGAAGCTGAGCAATTGCAGAGAAAGATCCTGCACATTATGGAACTATCCAAGGTAAAACTATTTTCTAAGTGTGCTTCCTTCATTGTTTCACTTCCATAACAGGTACAAACAGTTCAATGAAATGGTTTTGTGAGACTGCCAGACTGGCTTTTATAGTCCACAAAATCATACAGATGAATGTGATTTAAATAAAATTTACTAAATTTTCTCAGTGTTCCTTGTTCAATGCTCAAGTATATGATAAAGGAAAGCTTTAATGAGATTGCTTCTTCTCACCATCATGGGGTCCACCATGCTGTTGCAGATGTAAAGTTCTTCAGGAACTTTCAGTTCCCAGGAAATTCTTGTCTCCAGCTGCAAACTTTCCTGGACTTCTATTTATGGTCTGTGTGAGATATCTTCCTTAGAGTTCTGCAGTACCATAAAAAGTGGTCTCTGATCGACTGATATTCATTGGCTTCATGCAGAATTAAGTGTTGATTTGTTATTCTAACTTAATTTACAATACCTTTTCTTTTGAAGTCCTCAAACCCTTGTATAGCAACTAGGAATCTCCAAGACCCTGATATATGACTGCAGCTTGTTATTCTTTGCTGCTTCTCTTTCTTGAGTTCCTCATTGTTCTCTTCTCTTCTTATGTAGCTTCTTATTTTGAATGATAGAGCTTATGCATGCAAAAAATCGTAAGTGAAGCTTTAATAGATGGAAGCCAGCATAGTTGTCATGGCGGCGAGGTGATCTAAGGCGGTTTAGGGTTGTCGAAGCACTTAAGCCATATGTTGCCAACCAAGGCAATGAGGTGGTTAAGGGCCTTGAGGCAGTTAAGTGTACATCCCCCATCCCCTCCGTTTCTAACATAAATACTTACACCTTAACCAACTTAAATCCTCAAAGCACCAAAAGCATACATCATGCATCAGCATTCTCTTATTTAATAATCCAGTAAAACTTAGGTAAGTTATAAGAAGATTGCGGGGTGGAAAAAACTAATCAATTATTCAATTCAAGATGTTAAGAAAACGAAACAAATAAGTAGGAAGATACGCAGAATGAAAAAATGAGGAAGAAGAAGAAGCATCAGGCCGTCAGCAGCATATTAGCACTTAGCATAAATACATGTTTAGTTAAAAGTTTTAGATAATAAGCAGAAGCAGCAGCATAGGAGTATAGGACTAAATTAAGAAAAAAGGCCCCCCTCGGGGGGGGGGGGCTAAAAACAAAAAATAAAGAACAATCGAGCAGGGCAGGCTGGCAAGTAGTAGCATAAGGGGGAGGGGGGGAAAAAAGGAAAACAAAAATGAACAAATGAAGAAAGATGAAACCAAGAAGTTGAGGAGTAGGAAGTTGGAGGCTGGAGGTAAGAAAAAGGGGGGGGGGGTAGGGTGAAGGAGAACAGAGAACAAGTCTGAAATAGATAATAGGGAGAAGAAAAGTGAAGTAAATAAACTTACCTTGGTTGGAGATGCCAGAAGAGGAAGAAGAAGACAGCAGGTGCAGGTTGGGATCGCTGGAGCTTGAAGAGTGGGGAGAAGAAGACAGCAGGTGCAGGTCCCCAATATGTAGGCATTCTGCAGAGCCACCAACCTGAAACTGTCGCTTTATCTTTGAATATGAATGGATTTTACAAGGTTTGGATGTGTAGATGTTATTCTCTATGGTAAACCAAACTTGACCCACTACCAATGCTATTGTTTTCTTATGGTGGCATCCCTTCTTAGCAAGTCAATCATATATTGTTTCTATTGATTACTCTAATATATATATTCCCCTAGGGATGGGATTCGGTGGACACTGTAATTGCGGCTGAAAGCCTGGCCCTGACCTTACAACCCATTGGCAAGTTAAAGGAAGCACAGGAGCTTCTAGAACGGTGAATCAGTTGGTGCTCAAGTTATTGCTTTATGAAAGTTACTATTATGAATGACATAAAGGCTTACCATTTATTGTTGCAGGTGTCTTGATGTTAGGAAAAACATACTCCCTGAAGATCATATTCAGGTCTGTGAATTAAAATGTTGTGCTCAAAATGTCTCTCTTTTCTGCATTGCAAATTTCTTCAGGTCTAATTACCAACCTCAGTCTGACCAAACTAGCCAACAGAAACAAAGTAATCTGTCACAGTTCTGTAAAGTGGACTGAGCTAGTTTTGGAGTTGATTGAAAAAGCTTGATATCTGAAGATTAAAAAGGAATCTCCTTCCCACCCTCTTCCCTTCTCTCCTCTTTCTTTCCACAGATTGGGGCCAACATGCTTCATTTGGCAAGAGTAGTGATGCTCCAGTCAAACCGACTGAGGAAGGTTGATATTGCTAAAGCAAAAGCTGGGCTTGACAAGACAAAAGATCTTTTAGACAACTCAATAAGGTTTGTATTATTTTTCATGTAGTAGTTTTTCTTAGCAAAAATTATATCATAATAATTTCATCCAGAATGTGTTGCTTTTTTATTTTTTATTTTTTTTATTCACTTAGTTGCTCTTTTTCCCTCATTCCTTTTATTCATTTTTTCTGGTATTGTTTCTAAGTTACTGACGATAAATATTTCATCCAGGCGCAAATTATTGACAGTAAGTGTATCGAACAACGTACATGTAGTATATTATTGACCGAATCATTAGGATAGGAAATTCTGTGTTTTTTCTGCTGTTTGGGATATATACAGATCAATGAGGGCCCATTGGCTGGAGGGGTTTTTTCAGTTTGGTGTTCACTGTTTTGTTGATGCCTAGACTCCAATGCCTTGAGTTTCCATGCACCATGACAACTATGATGTGATTTTCATATATGTGGCTTCCTAGGTTGCATGCTTCAAATTATGTGAATTATCCGTGTCGAATGTTTGTGGTTTCGGGCTTGGCATCAATATGGATGGCTAAAAAATTTTATTTTATTTTATTATTTATTATTATTATTATTTTTGGGATTAAGAGCTTCCTATATACCGGAATGGGAATGAGAATATTAATGCTGCCGAATGGGTGCGAACCCAAGACCTCCCCTTTATTTTTAGAAATTGCAAAAAAGGACAAACTTGTCCTTTCTGACAACCAAAATCATTGTTTCAACTCTAAGTATATAAAGTATTCCATGGGATTCAATTAATAGATCCCACTTGAAAGTATTATCCTTCCTAATGATCATATGAATTATCATTCCATAATAGGATTGCACAACGAGTTTTGGAAAGTCCAGAACAGAAGGGTAGCAACATGCAGAATAGTGGACACTCCAGAGCCAATGGGAAGGATAAGCAAATAGCAATGGTGATACTGGTGAGTTACCGTCGTTGTGAGTAGTCTGATCTATGTTCACCACCTGAATTTACATAATAGGCACAATATGTTCCATTTACCTGTCTGCTAGAATCCTGACAGTTTAGAGGGGAGTTATTTTCTGATGTACTGTAATTATACTATATTTGTTCTCATCATGAGTTCCCTTTCCCTGTACTTCATGGTCTCTGACATTTGGATGTTGAAAATCAAAGTTATCAAAAGCTTTGGCTAAAATTCTTGAATGCAGTGTGTGTCTGTGTGTGTGTGTGTGTATTATCTGATTTGATTGCTTAAGTTCAGTTTGTTCTTGGGTCCAATATAATATTTGTGAAGTTCTTAATTATATAAGCATTTTTGGCTCAAAATATGCACAGCTTATGGGAATAATAAGTAAAAATATGTTTAGATTTGAAGCAATGAATTTTTCTTGCCTGACATATCCTGTTGAGAAGCAAGCCCTGTTTAATTGATAAAGTAGTAGAGGGCATGTACAATGCATGTAATTTGTATTGAAAATTCTTTTTTTTTCTTTTTCTTTTTCCCAGACAATTTATCCCTGGTACAAGCTAAGTTATCCTTATTTCTCTTTCATTTTATCGCATACTTATGTCCCCATATTTTCTGCTCTCCAAACATATAAAGTTCTAAAATTCATAAAACTCCAATGATAATAATAATAATTGTTCTCATCAGCCCCGAAAAAGAACACTAAGAAATTTCATTGAATTAAACATAATTGGAGCAAAAAAGTGAGAGCATTAATATTGTATTCAAATATGAGCTGTGTATTTGTCTGGTCATGGGCTGAGCCACAGATTCCCTTGTTTGGCTCTAGCTTGTGATCCTTGCATTTCTATCCAAATTGGCTTTGGCTCAAGATGAGCACACAAATCTGAGTTTAAGGACCTTAGAGGGGAGAGGACCCTTGAGGTTCAGAGCTTTATAAGAGTCTTGTCATATCTATTGTTGTATGTTGATATTCATTGGCCTGGTCCCTTACTTTGCAGCTAAACTCTTAGGATAAGCAGTTGTAACATGTTATCATAGCCAAGAGGTTAGATTTTTGAATGTGCTATGTTTGAGGGTTTATTATGCTTTTTTTTTTTTGGTGCCCCTACTTCTTATACACTCAGTTCCACATGCACCACATGATGGTATCACGTGCACAGCCATGTGGTTTGTGTTGTGTGTTTTTGTGCCCCCAGCCGTCAAGCTGAAGTTCACCTTCCCAATGATAGCATGGCAGAACTTGAAATGAAAGCAAACTTCATCTAGGTTGGTTGAGGGATAAAGACTTCAGAGAAATCTAGATGACCCCCAGATTCATCAGGTAGGGAGCGATGGTAGCGGCAAGTCTCTCGGGACAGGGTATGGCAATGGCTAGTGGGACTACTGCTTAGGATATGGAGGAGAGCATATATGATACCAGTGAAAAAAAATGAATGGGGATGATGGATAATCAATGACAAAGAAATTGGGGGCTGGGAAGAGAGGTTGGAAAGGAGGGAGCTGCACCCAGCTAGTCCAGAGAGGGATGCAGTCTGCTTGGTTGGAGTGGAAAAGGAGGGTGTAATGGGTCTCAAAGCTGGTCGGTCGAGATCCAAAGGATGGGAATAGAAAGATGGGCAAGTTAGTCAAGCAGTGGTCAAAGGGGCCCAGAAGCACTAAGGAGGGAGGGGGCTGTGACTGACACAGCCTGGGAGGAAGCATGGCCAGCGGTGACAAGGTGGGGTGGGTTGGCCCAGTGCAAGGGGAGTGGGCTGATAAAGGACTAGGCTAGTGCAGTTTTTTTTACCACATGCATGACATTTGAGTTCTATAAAGGTTTCTAGCAGATCTTCTAGTCACTTTTGATTTGGTTTTAACTCTCAAATCATGTATCTTTTCTTCCCTCTGTTTGACAAGGATTGTTGCCATTTCTAAAGGCAAATTCCGGAGACATTTGTGCCATCAACTCATCAAGACAACTTTGGTTCATGACATAAGCTCTTATGTTAAATATTTTTTCAAAATATGTAGTTAATGGATGATGGATACATGTGCAGTTACAATCACTTGATGCTCTTGGGCTTCTAGAAATCACCAAGCAAGAATTGCAAGAATCATGGGTCAGTTTTTAGCTTGATGTTTGTTTTTTTCCCTTGACATTAATGTTCCCAGTGAAGTAGAATCTGATCTATAATTTTTCGCTAACATAGATAATGTTTATTTTGGAATACAGGATGAGTATTCTGCCACCGGTGCTGAGGATGCACTTGAACGATGCATTTCAGCATTCAAAGAGGTACGCATACATAGATTACAAAATTTTCAACTTTCTTGTCCAAATTTTGATTTATATTCCTGTGCTTTTGGGATTATAGTGAATACTCTTCATAAGCAAAGAAGTTGAAGGGTATTATCAACTCCATGAAAATCATTATTCAGTCTTAGGTTGTCAGTGCTTCATTTATGCATGTAATATAGGTTTTTATAATGCTTAAATGTTTTGTAAATTTGAGTTTCTAATTGGATAATAATCGTTTACTTTCTCATCCGTTGTTTGTCAAGTTTGTTGATGTAGATGGCCTCCACCCTGTGCAAACTACAAGTAAATTCTCCTATGCCATTCATGTGAGGTTTACCGATCTCCAGTTGTATCCACCTCCATTCTTGGCTTCCTTCATGCCCCTTTTTTATGTACTCTCTTCCACATGGATAACTTAACCCTACCCCCCCCCCCCCCCCAAAAAAAAAAATCCTGTGTAAGTTCTGATTTTTTGTTCCCCTCTTTCTGGTTACAAGTGAAAGTTTGACTTCGGATGCAACAGGAAGGGATCCTGATGGATGGATAATAGCTTTTTGGTTTAGCAGTCAAAAATGAACAATAATCGAAGTATATATCGCCCTTATTTTTGTTATTAATACCATACCATAGAAAAGAGGAATAATTGAATGATCAATTAAGAGGACCTAAACTCCTGAGTAGATGAATATCATAGGCCCAGATAATTGAATGGTCAACTAAGAGGACCTAAATTCCTGAGTAGATAACTATCATAGACCCAGATATCTGCCCTAAGTAGCTCGATAATCCACAAGATTGTTGTTTTCATCCTGGAGGGCAATATGTTTAAGCTGAACAGCAGACACCTTGTTAGTTCTTGAAGCTAAGCTCATATTCAGGACTGACTTCATTGGGATGAGGAAGGGGGGAGCCTTGGTGTAACCAACTGCTCCATTGTGGGTAAGTTATCACGTGTTCAAGTCTTGGAAAAACCTCTCTATGAAAGCAGGATTAAGACTGCATAGACCTTCCCCAGACCCTACAGTGGGAGGAGCTCATGCACTGGGTATGCCTTTCTTTACAGGGTCACGATGCGTATGTAAGAAATCTTGATTCTACTGACTCTTGAGGTGTTCAGGATGAGGCAGAAGTGGATTATTCACTTCAGAGAATACTATTTCTGGTAGCTCTAGGGCCATTAGTTTCTCACAGTATGTTATGGGGGTCAATATTGTTAACAACAATTACTTCTGTAGTGATTCATACCACCATGTATTAAAGAAATGCAGAGTTAATATGGAAAATAGTAGGCTCAGTGAAGTTAAGTTTGATGCGAGATGTATAACTTTTGAATGGAAGGGTCTCATGGATAGGGACATCAGAAACAGAAACAGAAACAGGAAGGACTTCTATTTTCTTTTGCTCTGTTTTTTTTTTCAAGCACTGTTTTGCTGCCATTCTATGACATTAGGGAGGTTCCATGGAAACTGAAAGACCTGGCTCCGAGCATGCTGAGGTGGCTCTGGCCCAGTTTATTTCTGGCTTTTGTACGAGTTTCAAATAAGAGCAGGTTTGTTGAAAACATTATTGCCTGTTGGGCACCTGTTTGGTAGTTGCTGTAAGACATTTTGACAACTCATTGATTTTTATGATATTGGTTGTACTTTTAATGCTGAGATCTCATATTTCAGTTGGAGTTTTAATTTAACCCAAATATTCAAATTTAGTTTGCTATTTTCATGGTTACTTAGATGAAGGAACTGTTAAAAAGAGTCTCTATTTGAAAGTGAGATTGTCATGCTCCCCACATTTCCCCCCCCCCCCCCTTAACATCATGATGCTTCATTCATATGTGATTTTTTATTTGGTCTTAATTCATGCTTCTCGTCAAAACTAAAATGAGGAATTTACTAATTGATTTATGGTCATTGCAGTATGAAAGAAAGAGGGTAGTTGCTATTACATCTGAAGCAAAAGCCGAGTACGTCTCATGTTTAAAGCATCTTTTGAGTCTTAAGATTGAGAGGGAAACTGAGAGCACACAGAGATCACAGCAAGAGCTGAAAGATGAAATCAAGCGTATTGAGGTTGAGCTCTCATCCAAAAGGAGGATGCATGCTAAATAATATGCACTTCACTTTACTCTCTGAATCTCACAGTTGATGGTCAGGTTCCTCCTGGTCCCCTGGCAAGTCCCCATTGCAAAGAGTTTTCTGATCCTTCCTTTTTCCCCTTCCAAGTTTCTTGATGCTTCTTTTTTCCCTTTCTAATTTTCTAAAGAACTGAATAATCATCAAGTGTGTTATTTGTTTTGATTCTTCCCCAGTTCCAAAAAAGAAATTTTGGAGATTGGAAGTGAAAAATGTATGTTGAGATGATAGTGAATGGATGGGAACTGATCACATTGAACATCGATGAAAATAAAAGAGAAAAAACGATCCCAACAGGGTAACCTTTTTTTTCCTTTATCTTACAGCTTAAAGACTTCTTTTTAGACTATTTTGGAAACCCAAGGACTCAAATTGTATGGAAATGGATGTGCAATTAAAATGAGTAAACAAACTATCTGTAACCATTTCAGTTAAGGAGCAATTGAGTGTGTGTTTTGATTCAATCAACTTTTTTTGGTAAACCTGATTCAATCAACTTAATGTTCATTGTCTGAAACCTGAGAATGGACAAACCATGCTTTCATGAAATTTTTAGCATGAAAAATCCTGATGTAAGTGAAAAGGCAGTGTGACCCCTATATCAGCATTGGGTGTTAATGGGATTGCAACCTTACATGGGGGGTGGGTTAGTCATTTCTTACCCCCATACTGTCTTTACTCCTTGAAAGTGTCTTGAGAATTGAGATGCAATTGACAGTGGGTGCAACTATCAACAAGGTACAACACCGATTCAATAACTAATTAAGACTTAAAATTGGATGATACAATCCCTTCAACTTGATATTCTTATATGACAATTTTTTGTAAACACCATTTTCTCCTTATAGAAAAAAATTTATTATTATTTTTTGCTAGCCAAAATAGATTTGTTATTTTTCAACGAACTTATAAACCTCTCATTATTTCATGAATAAAATTTTTTTGGAAGCCAGAGAGTTTTATATATGGGGGTGGGGTATTAGATATGTCCATTTGCAAGGGTCGTTTTGGTTCTACCACCAATCCTACATTGGCATAATTTTTATTATTTTTTTTATTACTTGTATGGTTATTAGTGTTGAATCTAGATTAGCTCCTTTGTACTCTCTTTGTGGTTTTAAACCACAATAGAGGATGGGATCCACTTGTAAATATTAGAAGTAATTAGAAGTAAAAATATCAATGGGACTCACATTATTCTTCCTGGACAGTTTCAAGCCATCTAGTAAAGGTAAGACCTGTGTATCATACTATCATATTACTATTATAAAAGTATGAATCTCAAGGGACATAGTTACATTTCATTTCCCTTCAATACCCCTTTATATTCAATCAATTAGACCTTTATATTAGTAATAAATGATGTCTCAATTAAAGTTCTTGAAATGATTTGAATCAATTGAAGAAAAATAACTACATTAAAAGCGTTCAATCAAAAATCATGCATCTAAAAGACAACTTATTTCAAATTCTAATCTTAACTGTTATTAACAACAACACTTCATCTTCTAGGACCTTCTTTCCAATTTTCACAGAGTATAATCTTTCAAGTGTGTGGGCATCTGTCCCACACGAGATGAGCGTCTTGTTGGCTCCACACTCTTATTTGCTGGGTGTTAACTTCTTCCTTTTTTTTTTTTTTTTTTTTTTTTTGATACAAAAGCGCTTTTTATATATATAAGGATAGGGATATTACATATGCGGCTAGTAGGAGTTGAACCCATGACCTCTCCACTGAGAAGTTAGGTTCTTAACCATCCTACTACTCCTCCATTGACCTCTCTATTAGAGGGTCAGTATGAACTTCTTCTGAGCATGTGTAGAGACTTGGCCTATTTCACCTCTAGTTGTATCATTTCATGTGGACCCCACATCCGATATGGATTTTATGTCCCGCCAAAAATATGGTTACAAATTAAGCGTTTCAGTAGTTTTCAATTTGCAGAAATGAAGCCGGCTCATTTGTTCGATGCCGTTCGAGCTTCCTCTGCAATCGTATGGAAGAAGGTTAGCTTTCTCTCTCTCTCTCTCTGAATCTTTTTATTTGCCTTTCGCTTAACGCAAATCTTCTCTTTGCGATCACAGACTGGTGAGCTTCAGCAAACACTGGCCTCTGTAATAGAGAAATCAGGAACAGCGCTCCACTCGGGCAAGTTCTCTATTGCAAAGCTGTTCCCGGCGAAGGCTGGGGAAGGGAGGTTCTTTGTATGTGGTGATCGTCGGCTAAGAATCCCTGCTTCCATTGATTTCGTTACAGACACTACTCTCTGTACTACATTGTGCAAAGATGGAATTAGGGTTCGAACAGTTGAGCACTTGCTTTCGGCTTTGGAGGGCACTGGTGTGGATAATTGCCGGATCGAGATTGAGGGATCGGATGAGGTAGGTTTAATTAACAGTTTACTTATTTTCGATCATGTGATCTTTCCTTAATTGTTGTGATCCGTATCGACGGCCGAATATTTTGGTAAAATTTACTGGCTTGTGGTTCTTCCCATTCAAGATCATCATCAAGTTTACTTCTTTTATCCTTTAGACCCCCTTTATATTTTTGCGTCTCTTCAATTGTGTCGGTATAAATTGTGACGGTATAAATTGTGACGGTATTTTTGTTTGTTTGTTTGTGTGTGTGTGAAAATGGTGTAGTTTGACCTGAGAGTTTTATACTTACCTTCAGTGGATATTGCGACGCTCATTTACTTCTTCACGAGAATGGGCTATATGCTCATGTTTTATTCGATGTGGTCAAGACTTCGGACTTTAGGCATTTCAGTTTCCTAATATCCACTCATTCTGAAGATGACACATATTATACTAATTTATTTGAACTATAATAGCAAAGGTTGTTGTTGATCCCGGAAAAACTTCTTCAGCCATCTTCTGTTCTTTGATGGTCTTTTTCAAATTTCCATTTGCCTTCACAGGACGGAAGCTATTTCATAAATCTTCCTTTATCCTGAAATCAAGGGATTGATTCTTTATTGATACTCTAAGATTGCTCCAAAAGTCAAATGCATATGCTTTTCTTTAATTTATTAAAGTAGGATAGGTTTGGCTGTGATCTTAATCCTCCATAGAATCCCTGCAAACAGCCAAATAGCCTATGTATGACATTGTAGTGAAACTTACATACATGTGTAGAAGCTATTCTTCTTGATAAATATTATTTAAACTTAAACTGGGACCTTGGCTTAAAATACAAGGACGAACTACAGTAGCCTCAATTGACTGACATACAGGTTCCTTTATTGGACGGATCAGCACAAGAATGGGTGGAAGCTATAGAGAAGGTCGGTCTGTGCACGGCAAAAGATATCATGGACAACGACATGGAAAAAATGGCACCTTTTCTTCATGAACCTATGCATGTGTGGAGTAATGATTCTTTTATAACGGCATTCCCTTCTTCCAGAGTTCACATCACTTATGGGATTGCGTTTCCACAGGTAAACTTTTTTTTATTACACAGAGATACTTCAGTTTTGTGCTTCTATAAATGGGCTATACCTTGTTGTTTTCTTCATTTCTATCAATAATTGTTTTGCCTTAAATACAAGGTCTATTCAGATATACTTGATATGGGTTATGTTTTGGGGCTTTGGATCTTCCATATTCCAAAAAAACAACTAGGTTTATAGGAAGATGTTTAGCAAGGGAAAAAGAGTTCATGCAAGACCACATCTATGGATGAAAATAAGAAAGAATGAGATCTAATAAGTGGAAAGGACTTTAGGGATAAAAAACTGGGGATACTAGTGTCTTGATTAATTGATTATATGGATGAAATAGGAACCTTCTTGATCTTAGTATTCATGATTGATTGTGGTAGGCAAGGGGTTGTCTTGTTTTGGTAAAAACAAAAGATCAGCTAGTTGGTAGATCCAGAGGGGTGGCTTTAAGTGAAAAAAATATAGCAAACCGACAAGAAAATATAGAGAAGTTAATACATAGAGAAAGAAAATGGAATGGAAATTAGGTACTTTACTTGGGGTTCTTGGATTGGAGTCTTATAATCCTTGCACCTTTGAAAGGTTAAATCACAATTTCCTGTGAGAGAGCATGCCGCTGTTCCTTTATTTTCTTATTCTAACATATTTTCAGTTTTGTTCTGTTAAGAGAAATTATTTAATAATATGATGGTACAGTGCTATATGCTACAATGATACTCAGCACAGAATCATCTTTTTTTTCAGGTGCCTGATATTGGCTACCAGTGGTTCTCTTCTTTCCCCATGGATGACTCCTATGCGAAGCAAATAGCACCTTCACGGACCTTCTGCATTTATGAGGAGGTTATTTCTAACTTTCCTTGATCTATGAGTGTCTGTTTCATTTTTTGTTGCTAGCAAGTCAGCATTTTGTATTTAATGATGTAGTGTGGTAGCTCAATAGTTCAAAAAAGTAATTATGTAATATTGTAGCTTCAGTTTGCTAAGTCTGTGCTCTCTTGGCCAATTGACATCCCAGACAGTATATCATCTTTATTTGCCTGTTCCCCATTATTAACAGCCCCTTTCCTTCCCCCTTTGTATATGCCCAAAATGGAAGGTTTTGGGTTACATTTTTCTTAGATGAGGTGACATCTTTCTTAGAACTTGGATGAATATGCTTCTTATCCACATCACCATCCAGACTAGAATATGCACTTTCAGCTTTTTTTATCTTGGTTTCCATAGATCATAGGTGTCCTATGTCCAGTTCCCTTTTTGGATTGCATAGGAAAGTTAGCACCAACGAACATGAAGAGTATATGCATTATACTTTCCTTGCAAGTTGAACAGTCAACTACTCAGAAATTCACCTGCTTGGCCTTTTTGCTGTTTCTAAATTGGATCCAATTAGTATCCTGCATGGTTACTGTACTATCTAAAAATTAAACACGAGCAGCATCACAGGTTAAAAAAATTCTCAATATGGAACCAAACTCAACAGCATACTGCCTACCTTTGACTGGAACAGACTACATCTTTTCATGAAAAACCTTCCGAATGTTTCTTGGACAGATTAACCCCAGTTATTTACTGAAAATGAAAATTTAAGAAGCCCCAAACAATTTTAGCAAAAGAATAACCATGGATAAATGGATGATTTACTCTCTTCAGTAATGAATCCTGTGCTTGTTAAGGTGGTCAGCTTGTTTATTCTTTGTGTTATATGTTCCTTGCTACATAGTTTTTCCTTTTGTTATATTATTAATTTTTTTTAACTTGTTCTGTTCTTCCAATTTTAAAGGTTTCCTATTCATATGCTAACATTGTACTTCAAGCCGCATCTATTGAAATGGAATTTACATAGAAGTTGCTTGTAGGTGGAGAAATTACGCAAAGCTGGATTGATTCAAGGGGGTTCAGCAGACAATGCCCTTATTTGTAGGTAACATGGTTAACCATTTTATGCATCGCACTCATGGTTGTAACCAAGAGAGTTACTGTGTTAGACTCTCCTTGTATTGGATAGAAATGCAAATTTATTTTTCACAGAACAATTAACCATCTGATTTAGACTACCCATTTTGATGGCAATAGAAAGTATGCTAAAAGGTCAAACACACTGGATGACATTGGGCAAGTCAGTCAGTTTGGATTTTTTTTTTCTTCTTTTGTTGGATTCACTAAAGATTGTCAGTTATGTCAGCCAAGGCTTAGTGACAGCTCTATGTCCTCATCTACACTTAAAAAAGTGGTGTGAGGATGGGAGTTCTGTCCAGGCTTGGTTTGTTTTTTCGTGATGTGTTAACATAGAGTACAAGTTTGCCTCATGTTTGCCATGTGAAATGGTAATTCAATGCTTTTCTGTGTTCCACTAAATTCTATATATGGTGTTTTTCCAAATAGCAAGAATATGCGCCTTCTAAATAATTGACAAACCACCATTATTCTTGCTCTTACAGTCATTTAGATGATTTCAAGCAAATCTGTGGCTCCCCTAGCAATTTATTTAAAAAATAAAAAGAAGAAGAAGAAGAAAAGAAAGAAAGAAAGGAAAAAAAAGAGACAAAGTATAAGTGGAATTCCCAAACAGGAAAGGATGAAGGAACCTATAACTATCCTGTTTGAGTTCTTTTTTATTAAGATTTTCTACTTGCCATATGCTATTTCCCAGAAAATCCATGTCGGTAAATCAACAATTATGTGCTGTTGACCTAAAAAATCTTGTTTGCCTTTCTAGTGTCACTTCCTTAATTACATTCCAAGAAGCTATCCCGTTTTCGTTCCCATTGATTGAATGAATGTATCATCTTCACCTTGGTGTGGTTAATTGTAGTTCTTGAATCAACAAACTTCTGTAATTGGGAGTTCTAAGAGATTCCTGATTAGCTAGCTCAGTTTTGTACTTTATTCTCAGTAGACCTTCCATGCCTTGCAGTGTAACAAAAGGTTGGTTAAATCCACCACTGCGTTTCCAAGATGAGCCTTGTCGCCATAAGGTCTTAGACCTTGTGGGGGACTTCTCTCTTCTTGCACAGAATGGTAATCAAGGGCTTCCAGTTGCACATATTGTTGCTTACAAGGTACCTTCCTGTCCTTCATTATCTGGTTTCAATCTGTATTATTTGTGTTTCTATTTTTTCTAAAATTATTGGCAACTCATACTAAGATATCTGAGGATTAAGTTTGCATTAGTCAAATAGGGCTTATTTTTACCTTCCAGCTCTCTATGAATTGCTTCCTTTGGCAATAGACATTTCCTATTTGATATTGTTTATGACGAACGACAGGTGATTGTCTTGTTTTTTAACTCTTATTTAGGTTTTCTGTTATATCAAAAACCAAACTCAGTTACTTGATTTGGATGTCTTCTAACCAAATGAGCTGTTAGGGTTCTTGCCTGAGAGACAATTTTAGGAGACTATTTTGGGCATTGCTTGCAAATAATATTTGATGGAATCTATATTGCTGTAAAGATGTTGAAACCTATACTCTCTACAATATGCATTAGGATATTTTTTGTAGTCAAGAAGCCCAGCCACGACGATTACAAGCTTAATCATGAAAAGAACTCTGTGTTTAATGATTTATACAAACATACTGACTTACAACAAAATGAGAGTAAGTAAAGAAGAATTAGAAGCGGGGAAGAAAAGAATTTAATGTCGTCACAATTAATGTTACATTAGATTATCAATATATTTTATATGTAAAATTCCACTAATTATACTATACTTATCATTCATTCTCAACATCCTGGTGTCTAGTATTCTTGATGCGGCTTAAACCAGACTGGATGAGAAGATGATCATCATCATCAGCCCCAAACAAGAGAAAAAAAATTTGACTGCAAATTTTTCTTATAGATACTGAAAGTTTGATTTTCTTATGTTTTGTGTTAAACACAACCTTTAAATTATTTTTCTTAAATGGAGTGGAAATTTTCCTACATCTTGTAATTTGCATCAGTAGGAACTTATCTTCTTTTACCTTGTTATCTGGTGTTTAAGGCTTTAAGCACTACATTCAGATTTGTTTAACTGTGACTCTCATTAAATAGAGGGCCCTCTCTATTTTAATTTAGTTGTATCTCCAATTTCCAGAAATAATAATTTGTTCTTCCTAATGGCTTCCATTGATATCCAAGAAAGGCAAAAACATCGAGGATTGGTGTATAAGTTACATTTTACATTTCATTCCATCAGCATGCTGAGAAAGACATTGATGCGAATCTTATAATGCTTATCATATGATTGCAGGGTGGTCATTCGTTGCATGCTTCATTCGTACGCCGTCTATCAGGTTTCTCTTGACTTCTACTAAGTGTAGGAGCCTTGTACATTAGATACGATTTTATTTAAATTGTTGCATCCAGCAAAGTGAGGCTTTTCACCATATTTTGTTTGATTTTTTGTAATAAAACAGAGCTGCTTTTTGTTGCACTCGAAGCTGAAATCATCTAGTTATCATTCTCCTCATTTGAATTAGAGTAAATGTTAGTTTCTCCTTTTGAAACTTAAAGAAAGTTGCGACCCTTAGAAAGATGAAGTTACTTCTTCACTCTAAGTTTTCATTGTAATGTGATCCCCCCCCCCCCCCCCCCCCCCCCTCTTTTCTCCGTTGGGGAGGGGGGAATTGGAGGGGTGGGAAGAAGTGGAACATTAGACAAAACATAAGCAATAAAGTCCAACATGAATTTGTTTGTATCGAAGGTGCAAATTGTAATGAGGCATTGGTGCTTCGGTTTTAATCATGACTGCACCAGTTTCTGCAATCATGATTTTGGAGAGGAAAAGTAGCATGCTTAGGATAGTAAGTCAGACCCACTCCTCAGACTTCTTCGTTAGAAGTTAATCTACTTGTGCAGCACCCTGCAGCACTGATGTTTGTCACCCTAATCAACCTACTCAAAAACTTTTGTGTGAAGGTCTTGATTGGGTCTAAACTGTAATGGATTTTCAACCGCTGGTGAACCCCATCCATGGAAGCTTAGAGGTGCCCAATTCGATTAGTAGTGTAGTGTGGAATATTAAACATCTTAACTACTAAGTTTTTGGATTGTAATGCTTCCTTTTGTTGAAGGAGATTAACAGTTGTGTTGACTTCCTTGTCAGGAAGGCAGTTTCCTTGTCGAGCAGGACTGACTGACTGACCTATTTCTACCATTTGATTATCCAAACTTTGTAACTTGCACTTCTCTTGCTCGCTTCATTTTGAATGAAAGTTGATTTACAAAAAAAGAAATTAAACCTCTATATGCACCGGAAGATGTCAAAGGCACACAGTTGGAACAGAACCTGAAGTCTTCTGAGATTGCCAAACATTGTTGCTTCTAATGTGGGAGGCTCACCCATGCTTAATCTCAACTACCAGAGATTTTTTTTTTACCACGTTTAAATACTTGCTTTGTTTGCAGAAAGGCGGATTGATAAAAGATTTGCTGCTTCTTCATTCTTTCATCTTTCGCCCCATTCCCATCATTTCCAGGTTTCCAAACATTACTATGGCCTGACTCAAACTAACGCAATTACTTGCTGCTCTCAGAATGACCAGACAACACACTTGCAACCAAGATTGCAGAAGATACAACCGCTCCATGCTAATGTCTGGTCACCATTGCTAAGCTCCAGGAGAATGTAATGAGGTTCCTGACAAAGCTAACATGAAACGTGAGTTATTTGACAGCCATGAACCATTCCTGTTCGTCACTATTGAGTGTATGAAAATGCCGATGGCAAATCCTCTGTAGACCCTTTAACTCAGAATACTCCTACACCAGCTAATAATCAGAACAGAACACAACATTGAATATTTGACCTCACCAGAAATGTTGAAGATTACTCTTCTATAGCAGGTGAATGATGGACTAATTTACAGATTGCAAAAGAGCTCCAATAATGTTCAAGTATAAACATGCTTAAGCTGAGACTGGTTGGCCTAAAAGTGGTGAGTATATTGATCTATGTTTGATGTGAAACACCACGCAAATAAAAGCCTTCCAACAACCACCTAAAGAAAAAAGGAAGCTGAAGAGTTGAGACAACTTAATAATTAACACGAAATTAACTCTTCTTCTCCAAAATGGGGCATTTATAATTCTAACCACACGAAAAGTATTCAGGTTTACAACAGATCGATTCACAACATGCAGCATCTTATATCTACTGTGTACAGTTACCAAAAATAAATAAAAATTATTTACTATGTATGGAGAAATTCCATTCCTTCATCCTTGATGTCTGTCTTACATATACAAAATTCAATGGGTGGACAGAAAATATGACTTGCAGTTAGTTGTTTCTCTTGTTTCTTCAGACCTGTTCACCGTTCCCCTTGAGAATATTGTACTTGCAGAGTGGGCATGTTGCATTAATCTTAAGCCATTTCACAATGCATGAAGCATGGAAATGGTGGTTGCATGGAAGGGCATGAAGGTCTACGCCATCCTCATATGGTGTTAGGCAGATGCAACATTCCTGTGAAAATAAGAAATGCAATGTCACTGTTAACGAAACCACATGCTCCTCTGTTAAGAAACAAATACCAAGTCATCTAACCCTGATTAGTAACAGAAAAATCAGGAAACAAGCCATATGAGAATGCCGAGGCAAGGTTGGAAAACATTGGCGATCAGATAATGGTTACTATTAACAACCATTTAATGCATGCAGACTTGCAAGTGACGGTATGTTCAGTACTTGAGGTGCAACTTGGCTTAACCATTTTGATGGTTAGTATTAGCATTGCACCCCAAGTGCCACCATGTTATTCTCTGTTCGTCAGTCATAATCCCAGTCAAACTGTCTAATAATGCTTGTTAAGGAAAATCTCTCTGACTTGGACAGGTTTTCAGGATTTTAATCTCCTCATCATCAAATAATTAATTGTATAATGCTAGGATAGCCAACTAGCAACCAAGGTATTTTAACCTCCAGATGCAACTGGGAAGACGGTGGATTCCCGACGCTGAAGACCTGATCAAGTTCAGCTCCAACGGATGCTCTTTAAGAAATCCAAAATTGCATCCTTCCACAGTTTCATGGCACCTAGGGAAACTAAAGTGGTGGTTGGATGCCTTGTAACATTGACACCGGGCGCTTGCCTTACCGAGCAAGCTAATTCCATGATTGTAGGTAGCAATCTATTTTCACTTGTTTGAAGTTTGAAAGACTTGTGAAACAAGAGATTTCTGCAAGGATTTATCTGAAAAATAAAATTTTGTAGAAGGGTCATGCAAGTGTTGGTCCTCACCTTCAAAGGGTTCTGGGAGAGTGAGTTTGGAGTCCGCCTAATTTTTGGCATTTTTGCCCCACGTAGCCTCCCTCATCCTCAAGACTGGAACCCAGGCATTAACCAACAGCCTGCACCATTTACATTGTGCTCTAAGCAATGGTAAAAGTACGACAGGGGAGACATTAAGTTCAACCCCCCTTCCCCCCCCCCCCCCAACCCAAAAAAAAAAACCAGTAGCAGTGGAGGATGCAACCTTATTCTCCACCTGCTGCTACTACTGCTTCTTTGTCCAACCTTTGCAGCAGCGCAGCAGCAGCGACCTTGAAGTGGGGAAGCAATGCTTGCTATCTTTTCCTATGACTGCTGTTGCTGCTATGGCTTCATCTTCCTGGCCATCTCCTCTTCTTTGGAGGCAGTGAAAAAGCAAATGAAGCCTTGGTCTTCTCCAGAAAAAAGAATATCTTGTTCCATTTCATTTTTCCCCTCTTTTTAACCATTTACCCAGGGATTTCCATTCTCTGGCCTGTTTCCCCAAGGCTTTTCTTTTATACTAAGGGCGCCTTGACAGTAAAATGACCACACACCCTGGTCTCCATAACCCACAAGCATGGGTGACGCCTTGACAACCATGGCGCCCCAGGTTGTATTTGGTTGCTTTCACAGGGTAACTGGGAAGTGAAAGCCATCCCAAAACATGTGTTCAGTTGCTTTCTCAGGGATATAAAAAGTCAACATTTTATCTCAGAGATTAATTTTGGAGCAAGGGTTACCCCACAAAAATTGTCCAACATAGCAGGGAAAGGCAAAGCCTTTCATGGTTCAACCAAACAACAATGTGATGGAGATGCCATTTCCAGACTTCTCCCATCCAGCTTATCTTCCTGATAGAGCAACAAAGACATCCTAATGAACTGAAAGAATGATTCCAGAATTCCCAGGGCCTAGATTTTGTCAATGGAAAGAGAGATGATTCAGAGGGATATTCCATGAGAACTTTCCACTAACTAATAATATATATACACACACACACATATGTATAATGACAAGATGGGACAAATACCGCATTCTCAGGTAAAAGGAGACGTTCTTCTTCCAAGTATTCACCAGTTGTTGCTACAGGAACCATTTTTCCAGCTTCGACATCAGGCTTCTCATCACTTTTAATTCGGTATTTGTATCTTGGGAGGATGTTGAGATCTGCCTCTGACGCACCCTCCTGAGTATTCATGTAAAAATGATGGGGAATATTAGCAAGAAAGAACCATAAATCTAACACAGAAGGATATTTCTACATTATGCATGGCAATTCCTTCCTGCATACCTGACCAGCAACAGCATAAAGAATGGCTATAATGCAAGGCAAGCAGCAGCAGAGTGCAATCCCAATCAAGCATGCCAAGGCAACACAAAAGATGGCAAAAAACACATCGAACGCCAGAAATACCACAGCCAACCTGTAGAAGTTCATGAAATAGATACCCGAGACTGTTGACAACATAATGTGGCACGTTCATGTTGAAAAATTGAAACTTCTCACTAGGACAGGTTTTCATGCTAACCATGTAAAAAGAGAATACTAAGTAAGAAAATCCATCGGAACAGTCAATAAATGCATTAAGCAAGAACAGACTCGAACAAACAAATGGTTTTGATTATCAGAAAGAACACATCCATGACCATTGAATGATAGGTCACTTTAAGAAGTGTAAATGTGGTTTATGGAAATCTTAAGAAGTTTGAGATATCTGCTAGAATAGATCAGATCATATCCATCCTTCAACCTCAGATAAGCCAATCAGTTGCGTAAATTACACTCAACTTACCCAATATTTAACAAAAGGACATTTGGGTACCTTATGTTTCAAAAGTGACATTTTAGGAACATTGTGAACTGTTTTTGTACACAAATTAATAATTTTTAAATTGACCTGTCCGCCTCAGACTCTACCCCCAAAGTCTCCGTTCTCTCTGCCCCCACCTTCATTTGCAGCCAGCAGCCCAAAGCTCCTCCACCACCCCAGCCTTTCCCACTCACGCTCCCCCCACCCCAAACCCCAACAGGTCCCAGGCCTTGCACACAACTGAAATGGCAGGCATTGAAGCCTCCTTGGATCCACCTGGAGCTAGATCCACCTGGAGCTAGAACCACCAGCCTGGCTGGGGAAGAGATGGGATTGACCGGGCAAGTATAGAGATAAAACAATGTAGATCTTCCCATTCCTTTTAAGTACTGTAAAGAAGAAGCAATGAGAAGATGGTTTCAGAGAAGCAGGAGAGTCCACCTACAGAAGGCCTTCACATTAATGTTGTTCAACATACCAAGCTATACATCTACACGTTGCAGGTGTGAGAACTTAGGCATTGGGCACCATGGGTTTAATTTACTCTATTCAGTAAGATGATCCTCACTACATTGTGATGAATAAGGGGATCCTTTTTTCCCTGGTTAAATTTGTCCAATCCCATAACATGAGCCTTCTTAAGTGACATAAACTTGAACCCTCCCACCCTGCATAACCTCCCCCCCCCCCCCCCCCCAAAAAAAAAAAAAAAAAAAGAAAAAAAAGGAAAACATTTTCATTTGCAGAAATAATATGCAAGTAGTTGAGGGCTTAGAGCTGAAAATTACAAATGACTTGTCGTAATAAAAAAATAAAAAAAATTAACATGTCATACCAGTATAGTCGTGGAGCATTCTGCACCAGGAATTCACCACCAGAGACCACCCAATAAAAACCAACTATCCACCAGAGAAACGAAGCCATTGTATTAACTGATTCACATTGCTTGGACATCCTATGCCATTCACCACGACAAAATCAGAACAGAATGATTAAACAGACCATTCAAGAACTGTAAGATTTCTATTAGGCAATGGATGTTGGTGGAGTAAAGGGTTGAACTGTTGTAAAAAATAATAAAGTTGATGCATTTAGCAATTCCTAGGACTACTTCCAACCCATTGAGAATCTACATGAAGATAAGCCAAGTCCCAATTAGCTATTTGGTTTCCGGTAGGATATTTAATTTATTTATTTATCGAGGTCTTCTATTTTCTATACAACCTGGTTTATCTAGTAATTTTCTGTTTTATTTTAATATGCAAGTATAGAAAGAGTTTGAACCAAGTTTTAGAGACCAAATAACAGTCCTGTTTTGTTTTAGTTAATGATTAGATGTCTCTTATTTTATCTTTAAAAAATCGTATGATCATTGTTTTATTTTGAGACTTGATGAAAGGATTTTACATGAGTTGTGCTGGATTGCCCCAATAGCAAGGTTACATGATCTCTTCTGTCCCTCTCACATCAGTTCTCTTCTTCTGATTCATTCTTCTATTTATTTGTTAACATTCTGGTTCTATCTTCTTCCCTGTTGCATCCTGAAACTCCATGATTTGCTGCTTCAGGTAAACAAGATCATATGTAGGAGCTCGTCAATTTGAAATTTCTCACTGGCTAGGTCTAAAAGATTTGGTGAATATTTTCCTCCAAGATAGACTAAAAGACTCCTAAGGTTGTATTTCAAAATCCTTCTTCAAAGACTAAACAAAGAATTCAGGACTCTTTTCATCTTTACAGTAAGACTCAGTTGCAAAATTTGATTCTTACCTGGTTCTTTAGATCCATCAGTTAGGTTGTTGATAAACTCCACAAAAGTAGTAGTTGCAATATGTCCCTAAATTCCCAACTCAATAAAGCCTATAATGGTGGATTTCTTCACTCTCTGCTAGTGCCTCGTGTTTTTCATTGAGGTGTAAGGTTGAAATGAGTCCCACAATTTATTGGTTTAGTCATTCTTAATGGCCGAGGTCCAACTTATACCCTCTTTTCAGATAATTCTGTTATGTTCCATTCTCGTAGTTGCTTCCTGGTATGTCCTTAACAAATAAATACTAATCCGCATTAGGTCCTCTATTTACCTACCAATTCAAGCTTAATCAAATTCTGGTAATTACAAGATTGTACTTGTGCTTTTATTATTCGGAGTTTAATAGATCGGGTAGTAGCCATGAGCAGTTCATATGGGTTTTCAGAACCCTATATCACCATCTAGGAGATACGTTGATACAAAGTCATAATATCAGAAAGATAGAAGACCTCATCATAAAATTCCAAGCCATGACATACTTGAAGGTTGGGAGGATATATATTGCTTGACCTGGGCAGGTGTTAACGCAAGACACAACCTATTATTAAATGTACATTTTAACTATTTTCCTAAAGACATAATTACATAACTCTCAAAATCAACATATCAAATAATAAACAAAATAACAAACAAGGACCAAATGATTCATGTAATAGTTCCATTAACCAAATTATTCAGAAGAGCGACTAGTGAAATTTTTCAAGTTGATCTGATTTAGGAAAATTGTCTCACTATCTATATTTCTACAGTTTTCTATTCTTTTAAAACTGATCAGAAATTACTTCCTGATTTTCCATCTCAGTACCTGTTTTGTGGATTTTATAACTATGTCTAAATCATTCTTTTCCTGTCCGTGACTAAGTTATAAACTCCTATGCTCTATTATGTGCACTAGATCCATAAATATCTTCCTCATTGGTAATATCTCTTTCACTGATATCATAGTTAGCTTTAACTAGTATTGCCATACTACATTGGAAAAGACCTAAAACCATTAGAATACCAAGCTCTAAAACCACAAAGAGGAATATCATCAAATGAAGCCAGTTATTCTTGGGTTCTCAGGCTCATCAAACCTTATCTTGCTCTGGGAACAAAATGTCCATATATGGTTTTCAACCACACACAACCTTAAGAACATCAAATCCCACAAACCTTCTCATATGTGAATACATATTCGTTCATTGCAGCTCAATCCTTGGGGTTCAACAATTTTATCCAAACCGATGCAACTGCAACTGCAACTGACCAAGACCTGCTAAGAGGAGTGCATTTTGCATCAGCAGCTACTGGAATCAGAGATGAGACTGGGCAGCAACTGGTGTGCAGATTGCAGTTAAATAAACCTAGTGTAGCAGAAATGAGGATGCTAAGATGGATGAATGGAAAAACTAGGAAGGATAAGATAAGGAATGATCATATTAGAGTTGGACTGGGAGTTGCTCCCATAAGTGATAAGCTTCAGGAAAGTCGTTTGAGGTGGCACGACCATGTTCAACGGAGACCTATAAATGTCCCTGTACGGAAAAGTGATATAATCTAGATTGAAGGAACTAGAAGAGCTAGGTATAAACCTAAGATAACCTTAAGAGAAGTGGTGAGAAAGAACATGCATAACTTAAGCCTTGAATCTAGCATGGCCTCAAACAGAACTGATTGGAAGGCAAGAATCCATGTAGCCGATCTCATTTAGTTGGGACAAGGCTTATTGTTGTTGTTGTTGTTGTTGTTGTTGTTGTTGTTGTTGTTGTTGTTGCAGTTAAATAAAATTATCATTCAATTGCACATTAAAAGATATGATATTTATTATGTTTGTAATTGTCTCTTTTTGGTTTTTGTAATTTATAGGGTGGTCGGATCAGTATGAATGGACAACTAAGGAATTACCAAACGGCAGTGAATCGACTTGTAAACATATTAGGAGATAAGAACACAGCAGGAGATCATCTGTGCAAATGCATCCACTCAGTTAGATATCATACCACATCATTTTAACGAAGTACTTGATATACAAAAAAGGAAAAGACCTTAAAAATGTTTCATCATTCTAATACTAGTACATGGGAACTATATATTGGACACAGAATCTGCTAGGTTATTTATTAAAAAATTAATAAAAGGGTCATGTCTTTTGGTGCTTGCCACTGACGACATTTTCTGATTGTCGGAGTGATCTAATCACTGAAGATCATTTCATATCATTCCATCATCAGTTCGAGGATAATCAACTCATTATACTGTAAGCAGAAATTTGAACCGACAAGACACAGAACACATATATAAAGAAATATGGAAGTCTGCTATGATGGATTATCAACAGAAAAATCCCACTACAAACCAAAATCAACTTCCAAAAATTTAATAGAAAAATCTATTTTTTAATAAATATTATAAGATAACTCAACGAACCTTGATCGACTTCCATTCATATAACCTCCGGCATCAACATCATCCTCATCGCTATCATTCAAATCAGAATCAGAAGTCCTCATTCCATCTTCAGCACCTCGAATCCTTCTCATATTCCTCCTCCTATACTCCGACCATACCAAAACCACATGAATCAGACACTGTAAAGAGTAACCACAGATCCAAACCCTAATCGGAGTATTAGGCAGCTCTTTAATGGTACAACAGAGCATCACAATAGCTACAAAAGTAAACGCAAGATTCCAAGCAATATCAAGCGCAACAACAGGCTTCGAGTAACCCCAATCAGCACGTCTCTCCTCAAGCTGCAGCGCCGCCGTTTCACGAACCAGCATCGACGGTCCTCGCCGACCTGCTGCCCTTCCTAACAAGAGCGCAAGAGTGGTTTGTCGAGATGCCGAATCTGTATTCTCTCCTTGCCTAGGTCTTAGTAACGGCGCAGAGACATCATTGTCGGTCACAGTCGTTGAAGTTTCCTCCATTGTTAGTACAGAAAATTAGCAGAGAAGAAATTGAATTGAACAAAAACAACAATAAGTAGAAGAAGAAGACAATAACATCTCTAGGTTTCGGGAAGTTCTACAACAAATTCGTTCTTTTTTTCTTCCTCTTCTTCTTGTTCTATCTTTCGGTTTTGCTTCGTTGAAAGGTAGATGGAGTTGAGACTTTAAGAATCTGAAATATAATCCATTTTCCAAATCCAACGCTTCTGTTTGGTTTCCTGAAAAAAGCCAAAATGCGACATCTTCTCCCCCCTTTGACCCGTTTGTTTTTACTTTTAAGGTGAGAGATTTTTATCCTTTTCCATTTTGATATCCTAAATGAATCCAATCCGTTGGATTCGGATATATATCTTTTTCAATGGATGTTGATGTTTTTGGACTGTTTTGACGTTTGTTTCCATAGGTGATGGAGAGTGTGTCGGGGGCACCGCCAGAAATTTATTAGTTACATTTCCTTGTCAGAAATTGATTATAAATTTTCTTACAAATGTGTGATATGTGTCACAACATTACATTAAACGGTAGAAATTCATTACAAGTCACATCAATCAATTCACTGATATGACCTGTAAATGAATTTTCACCATTTGATGTGATACTAGAACATTTGTCACACATCTACGAGGAAATGGACTTGATATTGGTTTGGTATTAGATAGTATTATCAATATTCTTTTACCACACGTTCAGGAGGAAAATCCACCTGATAACAAGATGTACCATTTCTAAATGTTGTAAAAGAATTAAACTTTAAGGTATCACCATAAAAAAAAAAAAAATGAATATAACAGTTTATCCCTCAAGAGTCTGGATCATCTCCCTTGATGGGGAGCACTTTGTGCTACCCAACGGCTATTACAAATTATAGAGGGCCCATAGAATTAAAGTAATGATTTTTTTAAAAATATTTATTATTTTTTACTTGTGGGCCCCACATAGTTTGTGGTTGTAAAGTCGTCCTCATCCAGGGAGATGTCCACACTCATCCCTCAATTGGTTCACTTCACTTTGTCACTATACCCTATTTAGGGGTGTAAATGGATAACTGAAATTCGTTTCCAAATTCACATCCATATTTGTTTAGGGCTATCCAAATTTGTCCGATTACTAATATGATGTGGATATGGTATACCCCTTCTTACCGATCATCCGTCTGAGAAAATTATCTGATTAAGTTACTTATTTAGATTTAGATTTTTATTTTTATAAATTTTTTTACCAGTGATATGTGACTATTTTTCTACATTTTCTACTAAAATAACTACCAAAATTGTTAAATTCTTAAATTTCAAACATAGTCCTCACAAATAAAATGGTAAAGATGTAAACAACTAATCGAAAACTTGTATTCAACTTGTATTTATGCCCATTTAGAAGAATTTACTTTAAAAAATAATTATCCGATTATCATTCTAATCTGACTAAACCCGTCTGAAAACTGATAGGATATTATTCGAATTCCTCCAAATTTAATAGGATGCGAATAGGGTATTACCACTATCCGATCCAAATCTTGTCCATTTACACCCCTAACCCTATTTGGCAATCTTCATTGAGGGACACTCAATCATGCACCGTTGTTTGTTGTCGCAGGATATCTCCAATATAATTCTTAAACTGTAACATATGGCTTTTAGAAATCCAATTATAATTACAAAAGCTGGCAACCTGTTTTTTTATTTTATTTTTCTCTACTTCATAGAAATGAGCTATTTATCTTGGTATTGTTTGTATGATAAGGTTTTTTTTTTTTTTTCTTCCATTTCTTCTTGATTTAAGGTTTATCCGGATCAGCTTACATGTATCATTTGATCGTTTTAATTTCTATCATGCGCAAAGAATATTGTACCTTTATATCCATTTACTTTAGACCAGAAAGGAGAGGAAAAAGAAAAACAACGGTGTCTGGAATAGCAAATATCTAACACTTTTATTTTTTTTTCGATGGAAGACATCTTGTGACATCCTTGACATGATATTATTATTGGTTGGAGTTTGTATATAGACATCCTTTTTAGTCTATTCATTATCCACTAAGATTCAAAGCATTAAACATGAAGTGAAAAGATGAACCTTTTAATTATTTGGAGTGAAATCTTTTATTCTTCAATTATTTTTTATTTTCTCTCTTTTATTTTGGTTATATCTACTTCACGTAGATGTTATTTTATCACTGGCGTGTGGTGTGCAAAATCCTTCCTACGGTGGTATCATGTCCCTTGTAAATCCTAATGTTTTCCATAGTTGTGTCAAGTTTTAGTCTTACCGAGACTAACAAAGGATAGAACGAAAATATCAAATCATAGATCAACGTTTAAATATAGTTAGAAAAAAAATTCTTAACTATAGGCAAAATTTTATGCCGAAACTACATAAAGAAAACCAAAGGACAAATGGACAAATTCCTTAAGCCCAAATTCAAAATTTGAAGATATATTTTTTAGGATAATTATTATTTCTCCCTTGTACTATAGCTTAATTACTACTTTATTTTTTATATTTTTTGAAAATACCAATTCAAGCTCTAACTTTGCCTGTAATTACTGTTGTCCTTTACCGTTAAACTCTGTTAGTTAATTAAATGATGACATGACATATTTTATTTATTTAAAAAATCTAAAATTAACTTCATGATTTTATATTACTTATTTACATTTTATACTAAATTACATTATTATACTAAGTAATTAGAGAAAACTTAAACTTAATTAAACAATCTTCTTTTTTAGTTAAAATAAAGAGAGAAAAGAAAGAAGAAAAAAATTCATTTTTAATTTTATATATGTACTTTTTAATTTGATAATAAAAAAAATCTTAATTTATATTACTTACTTTTCAGTTTAATGTAATCAATTTTAAGAAGTTTATACTTCCAATAAATTTTTATTTATTTATTCTCTAATTCGATTGTAACAATTTTAAGAAGTTTGTACGGTTTTTTTTCCTAATATAAAATGAGAAAAGTACATGTGTAAAATTTTTTGATGATTGTTTTTCTAAATGAAGATAATATTATGTTTAGCTTTATTAATTATAAAATGACAAAATAGACATTAAACATTCAACCGTAATAGTCGCTTAACACTGTTAGAATTGAAAGGGACAACAATAATTTTATAAAGAGTAGGATTCTTTTAGTAATTAAGCTATAATACAAGGGACATTAATAATAATAATAAAGATATTGTTTTGGAGAACATAGCAATTAAAACCATCATTTAATACAACACGTGCTAGGGGGCCGAGCATATGTACACCGTACAAGAACTTGGGGATGGATCTGTACATGGCCCAAGTCAGGCCCACGGCCCACCTGTGTCCATTAACCCCTGACAAATGATCCTCTGAGCATCGTCCAACTTCTAATGGTGATTGGTGACCCAGCATTCAAATGCAACACCAAAAAATGTTAAGCCCAAATCTGAAATCTTCCTATAAGACAAAACCAAACAAATTCAATCTGAATCACATAATTTCATGCTTAATGGTGGGGAAGGAATCCTTTTTAACTACAAGTCACAAATCTTACTATGATCTTATGTAAATTCTCATTAAGTGTTGAACATCTAGTGGGCTTTGTGGGCCTCTTCTTTAATGCTCTTATAAACTCATTTTGAACTACACAACAGTTCCAGAGTTGAAGCCAAGAAATCTCAACAAGCTACCTCTTTTTAAAGCTTCATATCTAAATTTTCCTTTGCTCTCTCTTGAAGTCTTCCATGGAGAGAAGAAACCCTAACACAAGCTCAGAAGAATTGATTTTTGCAAAAGCTGCAGCGTGGACATGGTACCAACAAGGAGAAGGACCATCAGAAAAGAAGCCAGCAGACGAATTCAACCTTGTGAGGACATGGAGAGCCCCAGGACCTTCTAGGTACAAGCTAGAAGCTGTGAAGATGGCTGATGAACATATGGCAAGACGATCATCATCATCACGATCTTCGTCATTTTCATTGTCATCAAGGTCACCAAACACAAGTTTAAGCCCGTCTCACATAAATAATTCCCTTCTTGATCCGTATGAAGTTGGGAGGATCTCTAAGCACCTAGAACGTCTCATAGAGTCTACCGGTGGTAACTATTATAGCGATTCTTATGCCGGAAATCAACATGGGTTGCCGTCGTCGGAAAGTAAAGAGAAGAAGAAGAAGAAGAGCAAGAGATTGATTAATGTGTTCTTTGTAAGACAAGCAAGCGTATGTGGTTCAAGGGGAGATGTGGTGGAAGGAATAATGCTTGGTGGCCAAAGGCTTCAACAGTATGGGTTGTCACCCAAGCGCCTGCCAAGAGCCAAAGATGCCGAGTGAATTGCATTATTGGTATGTTTGGATTGCATTTTGTCTATTTGTGGCTAAATTCTGTGTGGAGAGAAGAATAAAAGCTTTTGCTATACTTGTTTGTATCCCTTGAGGTAGCTGACATTACTGGTTAATACAAACAAGGAAATGTATATGGGTGGGGACCAATTTAATTTCTATTGCTATGATGTGTGTAGATCTATGATATTTAAAATTCAAACATATGAACTCGATTGAAAATTTCTGGGGAAAACTACATTCAAATTAATGAGAAAATTTTTTTGTTGGGTATAAGCATATACAGAGTGATTCTAGTAATATATTTACAGTGTATTCACTTCATCTATGATCACACCAAAAATATGTGGGACGTCTGATGGTGAAGATTTAAATAGTCTACATAGGCCAATGATGGAATGTTAAATCGGTTAGGGACCAACTTCCCTAGGGGAGGTATTGGGTTCGCACCCATTCGACGGCATTAATATAAAAAAGCTCCCAGAGGATGTAATCGAGGTGCGAGCAAGCTAGTCCAGATGAACCTCAGATCAAAAAAAAAAAAAAAAAAAAGTCCACGTAGTCTTTATTCAACGATTGAAGGACTGAAAAGTTGAACATAAATAATTTAATTCATACATGTTGTATGACTCTATAAGTTTTAAAAGATGTCATCTAATAAAATCCTTTAAACTTTACCTTTTTGAAAAAGTCATATCCATCAAGATTCAAGAGAGGAAATAAGGAATGATTAATGTTAGACTTGTTTAGATTTTTTTTTCTTCCATATGTTCGTAAATAATTTAAAGAGAAACAAAAAGGAAAATTTTCAGGGACATTTAAAAATAATTAATTAACAAAAAGCATAGATACCCCAAAACTATATCATATTGGCAACAATACATTTGGTTAGTAATTTCTGTTAAGTCATAAATTTTAAATTATCCTTAATCTCTTTGACTTTATAGTATTACCTTTAGTAAAATAGAATATTAAATTTTGTTTTATTTCTTTCTACATTTGTGGAGTTCTTTTTTCTTCTTTTGTTCATCATTTTATGTTATAAGATATACGACCTAAAATAATACAATTAGAGTATTTCATTATTCTTAGCTCTTTTGTAGCATGGTGGTTATAGAAAGCTAAAAATGATCGGATCATGAGATAAATGACTTGGAAATCTCAAGAAGTAAATCAAAAGGAGGTCACCAATGAAGGGTTAGTCTAGTGGTAAAAGACTCGCCCTCCAAAAGGGAGATCGAGGGTTTGCACCCATTCGGCGACATATATAAGTAAACATTTAATTTTTGCATGAATATAAAAAGCTACCTTGAAGATGTAAGAATTTTGGGATAATTAGAAAATGGCCAAACCAACTTCAAATAGAGGGGTTGTATACGAGGAAAGGGAGCGGGGCTGTCTTGGGTACCTCCTCCAAATGGTTATGTGAAAGTAAATACCCTAAGGTAGACCATTGGGTGCTTCATTGTTACCTAAGCACATTATAATTCTGCTGAAAAAAGAGAAATTATTGATTTTAGAGCAGGACTATTGAAGGCGCTTGTATGTGGATATGAGTCAATCCTAATTAAATCAGACTATAAATAGATAGGTAGCTTGATGGTGAGATTCAACCTTTGATAATAGTGGAGCCCTTGATCTAAGATGTCAATTATTTAATGGATAACTTTGTGCATTGTATCCCTGTCCATATCCCAATCTCTTAGCTAGGAAGGCTCTTCTGGTTTTGGGCTCGAAAGAATGATCGATTTTCACTGAGTGGTTGGTGGAACTATGTCCCCCACCTCCTGCCCGCTTTAAATAAGATTTTTATTTACCAAAAAAAAGAAAAGAAAGGTATATTCATTATTCCTTCTAACTAATTGATGGTTCCAACAGAAAATGGGGCGAATATTAATTTAAGATAGTTGTACGATGTTTGTGTTTTTGCCAATTACCTAAGGATGTCCCAAAATTTCCCAATAATCATTTAAAACCGGTTTTTGCTAATAATAGACCGATTACCTAATTGGTGAGGGTGCATGCCCATAAATTGATTCGTGTAACGAAACCCGGTCGAGTTGACTGGACCGACCGGTTAGGGAGGATGAAAATTTCATCCTCCCAAAAGTCATGCTCGCATAAAACTCCAGATTTTTCTGAACAAGTATTTATTTTGATTTTTGAGGCGCTTATAATTTATTTCCCAAACGTGCCCCTCACACATCATTTCTCGCATTCGCTTTAGGTACGCAAAAGCTCTAGAGCTTCGTTTCTCTTTCTCAGCTCTCATGGCGGCCAGAAATGCTCTATTGAAGTATCTGAGAGTGAATGTTCAGGTTCGAAATGCAACTCCATATACTTTCTCAGTCAATAATATCTTTCGCCGCAGCTTCTCTGAGGAGGTCAGAGGTTCTTTCCTCGACAAATCGGAAGTTGCAGATCGTGTTATCACCGTTGTAAAGAACTTTCAGAAGGTCGATCCTTCGAAGGTAATTCATGTGTCTTTGTTTGAGAATCGATGATTTTAATGTTTCTTGTGTTGTTTCATCGTATCTGGTTCGGCTTTCTATGTTTGGAGATGGAAATTTAGGGTTTATGTTTATAACTAATTATAGGTTTTTTATACTGCACGAGTTGAAGCTGTAATTATTCGTTTTAATTTCTAAAGAAGTGGAAATGCGAAAGTCAAGATTTAAGACTGAATGTTTAAACTTTGAGGCAACTTGATGTGGCTGTTGATGTCGCCTCTGTCAACATGTTGAAAATGTATTATCGCCATTTTCTTTGGTGAATTTGGACAGGCAATATTTACTTTCTCATTCAAGAAAAACAAAAAACAGAAATTTGCCATGTGTTATAATATCCTGGTCAGTTTTCAAGGTTATAGAAATCATCGAGAAACTGAAATGGATAAATAACAGTTTCAGGCAAGTCTGTGGCCACAGAAGCTAGGTAGTCAGGAGGTGGATTGGTTTCGATTGTTGGGAAAATCGATACTTTTCCCATCTGTGAATGAATGGTGCTATGTGGGATTAATGCAACTGAAATTACACAAAATCACATACATAAAGGTTTAAGTGGTTTTGCTATGCCTGTATCCATGGTATAATTGAAAATTTCTTCACTATGAGAGTGGAGGATATATGCTTGGATTTATTCCAAATCCAATCCTTGTATCTTGAACTAGATACCTCTTGTACACCCTCTCAAACCTTGAAGAAAAATGACAATTCCACTGCTCCATAGAATACCACCAACAGTTCTTGAACTGACTGTTCTGCTTCTGTTCCCACTTATGCCAAATCCTTAACTCTTATCTTTATTTATAAAGTGTTAGGGAGGGAGTCATGTTGTTAACTCCACCCTGCACTCCCACGTGTTCCTTATTCACTTTGGGAATAGGAAGAGTGGGTAGAAAAGACAAGACCGCCACCTCTTTCTTCTCTTTGCATTTAATGGTTTCTAATTTATTGATTGTTCGTCTTTTTCTTATCACTTCCTGATTTCTTCTTCTACGTATTCAGTCCGTCCCCTTGTGAGGAGCCCCAAACCCTACACAGGTTGCATCAGATAAACTGTCTTTTCCAATGGGGACCCAGTATAAGTGATACTTCTATTTAGGGAATCACAGAACCAGTGCTTTCAATTATCAACACATCCTTTGCTGTCTGCTTTTACTGTTTATGTGCCAAATTTGTTTTGGTCGCCATAGATACATGGGGGCATTGGCATTTTGAAGTATGACTTTTGTCTAGCTTCAGATATTGCCATGAACATATTTACAATTCTACTTCTGTTCAGCTTACAAGTTATTTTAGCAAACTTCAGCTTGAAGTAGAATCCTCCCACTTGATCAATTTTTGGAAAATCCTATACCACTCTGTATTTGCTATTGCCTTGTATGGTTAAAGAGATTCGCCTTGTTCTAGTAAGGTTTTTACGGTGACTCAGCTATTGCTGTGGCATTAAGAGCATAGGAAATATAATAAGGTTGAGGTGTTCATTTGGGATGAATTTGTAATGATTGGCTGTTTCACTTGAGTGATTCAGATTTATGTAAATTTTGGCCAAAAGCTGCAACAGTGAACAGGGGTTTAAGATTTCCTTGAACTAAATGTTTTGGTCCATCTCTGCTTCTCTTTACAAGTTGATCATCTGTACTCCTGTGGTTATAGAATGAGTTTGTGAGTTGAGAAATACATTCAAGCATGTAGTGGTTTTTTTCTGGATGAAGTTTAGCATGCAATAATCTCAGAAACAAATTGAGTTGCTCTTCATTGTATTTGGTTAGTTTTATGGACTAATGAATTTTTTGGTCTCTCAATTTCGTGTATGTAGGTTACACCAGCAGCTCATTTTCAAAATGATCTTGGACTTGATAGTTTGGACACCGTAGAGATTGTTATGGCTTTTGAAGAGGAGTTTGGGTTTGAGATCCCCGATAATGAAGCAGACAAGATCAGCTCCATCAATCTTGCAGTTGACTTTATCGCTTCACACCCCCAAGCAAAATAGAGTGAATGAAATGTTGATTTTTGTTATCTTAAATCCTAGCTAGCTTTACCCTTTGAATTACTTCATTACGGGAGAAATTTGAGTTTTGATAAAATGTTTGTACCTTGAGATACTCTTTTACTTTCATCTTTGGAGTTCTTGTTGAATAAGGACGAACCTAGAATTCAGTGTTCAGATTATTTTCCGACAGGAAAAATTGTTATACTTCTGTCAATGTTGATTGCAGATTTGCCCAGTGATATCGTTGTTTGAAGCCACTGATGAATTCTGGTTGTTTTCCACTCAGAAAAAGAAAAATTAAGAAAATTGCAGAGAGGAAAATGAAAATTTTCAAACCGCTCTCCGAACTGGTTCCTAATTTTCAAATTGAAGAGAGGAACACAATTCTTGTTAACGAGTTTGATTTTTATTCATTTCGGGTTATTGTGAGGTTGGAACCAAAATCTTTATTGTCTATCCAATGGAGTATAAAAATTTCTTTTTGCTCTTCACTTCAATTAAAACCAACATTGAGTGCCTAGCGTATGAATTCCTTAACTTTGGACATTCATGAGCAATGAGACTGAAGGCTGTTGCTAGAAGGTGAACGATGACAATTTGGTTGTATGCAAAGAATCCCTTCAAAAGCTATTTAATTTGAAAATCAACCACATTGGAGTATAGAGAAAAGCACTTGATCATCATCAATTTGTCCAAAGAAAACTGAATTTGGAATCCAAAACTTCTCCAGAAGGAGATACTAGATGAAGTTGCTCAAATGATGCAAATATTGTTTTGATTTTCAAACCATGAGTTTACAGTTATGTATTCAAAAAGGAAGCAAAAGATGAAAGCTAAAAATAAAGATCAGTTTTACTTTTATTTCCGAAGATGGCACCAAGCTTAAGTGTAACTAAGCTAGGATCAATTTAGGTGGAAAAGACAGATTTTGTAATTGGCACTAAAGAAGAAAATGCCGTGCCAGTCTTTTGTGAACTATGCTGTTACAACAAGCTGCAAGCAGAGAGCTATGGGGACTAACTTGAAATATCCAACCCTAAACCTGATGTACTATTGGTATTCATTTTCCTTTGTCAAAGGCTTCAATATTTTGGGGTTCACATTCAGGACTGAAAAGGCGGACCAGCAAAGCAGAGGTTGAGCTCACAGTCACAGCTCCACAAGCAGCCCACCTGAGACTCCTCGGAACTGTTATTCTCGGACCTGCAATATATATAGAAGCAAGAATTAAAAAAAATTGCTGACATTGGGTACATGGGTCTATGAGAGAGTGACAGAGAGAGCACGTTCTTCCTTTCTTATCTATTTCTTTCTGGCCTATTATAAACACCCAAGAAAACCTCATAGAATGAATAGAAGGATAATGAAGATTGTAATCAAAATAATTATGATTAAATTTTTTGACCTATGCAACTATAGCACAAAAAATATGCTGATTAAAGCAAAAGCTGGTAACCAAATGGAGGTTCAGAATCTATTTACCATAGTGCAATCGACAAAGAACCCAAAATGCCAGCCCTCCACCTACAGAGAAAATTCCTGCTGTGTGCCTCATTAATCTTGAACATGGCTTTGCATCTGACCTCATCAGATCCCCATCAGAAAACCCCAACATGCGCCTCAATGCCATCTTCTTCTGCTGAGTTTTAACACAATAAGAGGTTTTCACTCTCTAAGTTAGCATGGTTTGTCTCCCCAGGTATGCTAAAAAGCTGTAACAAGAAAGCAGCAAACTGAGGCCTGATTTGGAGTATGTTCCAAAATACTTGCTTTTATGGTTTTCCATTGAAAATAAACATTCAGTGAAGCCTATCCAAGTGAGTCCAGGAACACTTTATTTTGGGCAATGAACGGGTTCTATGGGTCTTAGGCCACTCTTTTATGAGTCAATGGTGCATTTGTTGTATTTGGCACCAATTGAGTGTCCATAAGTGGTTGTGAGGTCAATACATAAGGTAGGTGTCCTAACTGTTTCAATTAGAGTGCGATACTTGTAAGTGAAGATTCCTAGTCTGAACATATTTACTGGTTGATGACTAAGGTTAGGTAACTTGCACGAATAAGAATTGATAAATGAGTTTCTTTCATTCCCCCTAGCTGATGTGTGGGATCATGTTCTTCTGTTCTTAATGATGCCTGAACCTTGTTCAGTGTGGAGTGTGACTGGGACTCTCTTAAGGAGTCAGTTTAGGAAATTTGAAAGGTATATGTATATGAATACTCACCATCAGATGAAGTAAATTAAATAATAGAAATTGAGTCTTTCTCAAGGTTTTTGAGTTGTCAGAGTTCTACAAGCATAGGGTGAAGTTTGTACTTCAAGCCTACTGCTGCTTCCTCTTTCTCATGCAAGTTCTGTTAATCTTTGTCAGTAATATTTTCCTCTTCTCTTCTACTTTTCTCCTTCACTGTGATACTTTTCCTGTATTATTTGTCTTCTAATATATGGTTACCTTGTTTTCTTTCAAGTTTTAGGTTGTTCTGTTCTGGATCATCTGTTCATGTATCTATCTCTTAACAAGAGTTTCACATACCAGTTTCTGATTTTGTTCTTCCTGAAATACTGTTTCTGTTCCCTAAAGAAATATGGTCAGTAGAACCGATCTGGTTTTGCTATCTGTCACCTAGTAGCACTAGACATTCACTAAAACTCATTTATTCCCTTGTCAGGATTTCATATTCTGCAGGTCGGTAGATTTTCCTGTGTGGACTACCTGACCCAAATTTCAAGTTAGACCAATAAGCCCAATGTAAATTTCTCTTTCAAACTAACAAATACCCTTAACACCCTTAATTGTGACACTCTCTACCTCTGTTATAACACCTCATTGAGGAAAAAGAATTTGTTGCTGATCTAGGTTCTGAGTAGCCAAAAACTATTTGGCTGAGACTTAGGTTTTCTTTTTGGGTATATTTTCCTTTTTTGGCTAACAATCAATATGATGAGCTGGTCAGGACTTGGTTGAAACTTGATTTTTTTCACATTCCACAGAGTTCTGTTTCAGTTACTTCCAAACCTATAGATCTTCGTTGAAATCTGCAATACAGACTGAGTTTTGTTTCCATGCTCTTAACTGCACCTTACGGCCAATCATACTTCTTTGCTACTTCTTGGTAAATCCTAGCCTTAGGATTCTAGACTTTTTAATGTACAAGGTTTGCCACCAAGTCTAACTCAATTTTTAAATTTTTTTTCATTGGTCACTATTTCTGCAGAGTGAATCAATTCTAAGCCAAAGAACAGAGGTTGAATTCAGAAGGAAAGATAAAAAAAGGAGTGAAGAAGTTATAATATGGTGCGTGGGAGAGCATGAGAGAGACTCATTGGTTTCTCATTTTATTTTCTTGTTGAAAGGTTTTGTCTCAACTTATAGTGTCTCTTTAATTTTGTTTTTTTGGAGCTGGTAGTAACAATGAATAACTGTTGCTGTCATAACTAAACACCATCATACGACTCACTCAACTCAAACTCAACATTAAAGAAACTGAACCATACCACCAACAGTTTCTCCAAGGCACACCAGCACCAATCACAATGCTTGAGTAGGTAAAACTTGAACTAGGAAACAGCTAACAGGAAAGCCATGATTCCATCCCTTGATGACGAGATAAGTAAGCATATATCAGAAAATTTCACATGCTTGAACTGATCATAATCAGCACAAAACCAATTCTTCTACCAGAGGATTTTACAAATTTCAAGCACGCATGTACATAACTAGTGGCATTATGGTAACAGAAACTTTTAGAGCTTAAATTAGCAAATTAAATCTTCATTCAAGCAATTAATCGAATAGGTTTAATCCTGAAACAGAAACAAGTAAAACAATCCATTCATCCAAATGGGCAGCTAAATTAACAGTCATTTCTGAATCAAATTCATCAAAGCTACACAGAAAGAAGCTAACAGAAGCATTGAAGCAAAAAGAAATCCATCGCCATTGTTGATCTATACCCCCACAATAAAAACCCAAAATCCCAATGATTAGAAGGTAGAAGACAGAACTACCAAAAAACCCCAAGCTTAGAAAGGAAAATTTTACCGGCGAATGAGAGCAGCGCTTGATGCTAGATTATCTACTGCAGATCGGCGACGGCAAATCAATTACCCTTTTCTAATCTAATGTCCGACGCTGAAGTCTGTACCAGAAAAAAAAAAAAAAAAAAAAAAAAAAACTCTGAAGTCTCATCTTCTAATCAGTTGGTCCAACCTTTGAACCCAGATTCGATTTGGTTTTAATATGGTCCAATAGGTTTAACCCGTTTGAGACTTTCGTATTAGCCTCAAAAACACAAATTGTACTTGTACTCCCTAGAATTGTGATGTATTGTATTTACTACTCCTTAAAGTTTTGTTATTACAAATGTCTCCCTGATGTTTCAAATTTTATACCAATCATAATTTAAGGGTGTATATCTAGCCATCTAGGCTCAAGATCTCCTTATTTTCCTTTGAGCAAATTGCACTATCACCTCAAAATGAAGGCTTTAAAGCACTGATACCTTACTTTATGTTTAAAAAACACCAAATGATTGTTGCTCTTTGTATTTGATTGGATCCATTTTAGTTGCTTTGAGTTACTTTTTTTATTTTTGAGCAAATTACCACTATAAATAGGGTAAAACTCTTGACCACCCGCTATTACTTTTTAAATTACATGACATTTACACTTAAAATTACAAATTATCTACGGTTACATTTTCAGTTGAGTGGACATGTAAAATGACAAAAATAACCTACTTATATTTAAAGTATTTAAAATTTAATTTTCAAATTACCGAAATATCCTCAGTTAGGTATCCCTTCATTCTTATTCTTTCCTATACCCCCGAAATGAGGGGTCGAAATCTAATCCTCATACTATATCTTAATTACTAAAGGGACCTTATTCTCCATGAAATTACTATTGCCCCTCACTTCTAATATCAAGTGATTGTAACAATTAGATATTAATTTAATGTCTATTTCTTCCTTCTAAAATTAACAAGCCAAAAGACAATATTATTTTCATTTAGAAAAAAGTCATATAAAATATAAATTTTACCCTTGTATCCTTGTCCTTTCTAAATTCCAAAACGTTGGATTCTAAATTTTTTTTGGGGTTGAAAAGTCAAATCTTGATAAGATAAAACCCGATGAGCTCTTTTATAAGGAAAAAAGAAAAAGAAAGGAAAATAACGAGAAGAAGATGATGGGAGAGGCTCCTAAGAGAGATGCAACATGTAGAGTTACAAATTATCGGAAGTAGGAACTTCCTAAAATTCGTGACATCAAAGTAGAATGTAAATAAATAAAATCATACTTAGTAGTGTCTTTCCTTCACAATAGCTTAATATTAGAGTTGGAGACTATTGGAATTAGGGACTTCCTAAAATTGATATTGTCAAATTTATAAGTAAATAATAAAAAAAATTAAAAATAATGTCAAATTGAAAAGTAAATAAATAAAAGCTAACAATAATAAGGATTTTTTTGTCTTGTATTTGAATCTCATTTTAGGATTTAGTCTAAGGAGAGGAATTAAGGAGTTGGCTTTAGTTCGTTGGGAAAAAAAGGAAGAACATTTTTGGTCAATGCAAGGTTGATAGGGTGATAAGATCCATATTTTTCAGTGGGAGAGGTCATCGGTTCGACCCTTCGAACAATAAATCTCCATTTGAGGATGTAATCAAGGTGCACGTAAGCTGGCCCGGATGAACCTCATACACAAAAAAAAAAAAAAAGTGTGCATTTTTTTTTTCTTTTCTTTTCTCATTTCAATAAAAAAGGTAAGACAATTTTGCACTCTAGGTTTAGGATTAAATTTTCCCCAATACTGAGGACAATGTAATTTAATATAAAGTCTAAACAAGTAATATAAACCTTAGGGTTATTTTGGAGTTTTTGAATAGATCAAAGATGCAACATCATCATTTAATTAATAGAGCTTAATGAACAAGTAGTATTAGTAATTATAAACAAAGCTTAAGGTTGGTTTAGTAATTAATTTTAAAAAATATAAAAAAAAATAATAATTATGCTATAATACAAGGGGCAATAATAATTATTCCATTCCCCCCTCAAGGTATCATGGAGGCAAGAGCCAATAGTAATTATTATCATTTTTTATTTCAAAACCAACTAATTATTGTCACAAGTATGCATGTATTTTTTTTTTTTTTGGATAATTTTTCATTTGAAACTCGTTAGGTTTGAGCCAATTCATTTTTAACTTCTTTTTTTTTTTTTTTTTTTTTTTTTTGTATTTGTTTCTCTTGTGGTTTTCAAGAAAACAAGCTAAGAACACACCGTTATTTTTATAATCAAAATGTTTATGTCTTTTTGACTTTCTTTCTTCAACTAGTAGCATATTCAGTTACAAGATTACCCAAATACCAAATAATTGATATCTCATATCTTTGTTCAATATTTGAGCTTTAAAGAAAGAAAATTGAAAGAACATAATAATATTTTGTTTATAAAAATAATGACGTGCTATTAGTTTATTATTATCTTTTGGATAACATAAGAGAGGCAAATGCAAATAAGTCTTTTGTTTTAAATTAAAAATAATTAGAATGAAACCTCAAGTGATCCAAATGAAAATTTGTAGTTTCTTGAAACATCTTTGATACCGTTAAACCCTACAAAAGAATCACTTTAATCACCCTTTAGGATCATCAGTCCATCTAGGCTTTCCTAAGACAAAGAAATACCATTTGATGGAGTTAAAGCTTTTCCATCTCCTTCATGTATTTAAGACTTATGGAAATCTTCCTTCACCCTTTGAGAATGCATGAATTTATAAGAAGTCTTATACTCTACTAAATAAAATTTAATCATGGTTTTCAAAATCATAGTGACATTTTATTATATAATATTATCACAACAACCTCCACTACCATTTAAGTATTTTGATGGAATTATACTATGATGAAATAAAAGTACACATTTAACAATAATATACTCTCTCATTCTCCCCCCCCTTTTTTTTTTTTTTCATTTGTATATATTTCTTAGGCGAGAATATCAAACACCACCTTAAAAGTCATGCCTGCCTTGTTTCGTGTCTGCCACATCTTCTCTCTATCCCTGACATTTCTAATGATAAAATATTATTAAATTCATATCGGTGCACGACATTACAAGAACTGTAATATTCCCATCTAAGTATTATTACAACTATCGGAAGTAAGAACTTCCTAAAATTCATAAAGTCAAATTGAAAAGTAAATAAGTAAAAATCATATTTAAAAGTCTCTTTTCCTCACAAGAGCTTAATACTAGAGTTACAAATTATTGGAAGTAGGATCTTTCTAAAATTGATGACAATAAATTGGAAAGCCAAAAATAATAAAACTAAAAGATAATGTTAAATTGGAAAATAAATCAATAAAAGCTAAAACATAAAAGGAATTATTTTTTTCTTTTCCCCCTTTTTTTCTTCTTCTTTTCATTTCAATAAGAGAAAAAGACAGTTTAGCACTTTTAGGTCTAAGATGAAATTTTCCCTAATTACTAAGGATAGCAATATAATTAATATAATGTGTAAATAAGTAATATACAACCTTAGGATTATTTTGGAGATGCAACTGATAGAGCTTAGTAAGCAAAGGTATTAGTAGTTATAGACAAAGCCTAAGGTTGGATTAATAATTTCATAAAATAGATGAATAATATGGCTATAATACAAGGGGACAATAGTAATTATTTTTGTTTCCATTTTTACCTCAAGGTATGTCGACATGAACACAATCTTGATAGAGGAAAGAGCTAATAGTAATTCTTAGCATTTTTTATTTCAAAGCCAGCTAATTATTGTCATAAGAATGCATGTCAATTTTTTTGGATAATTTTTATTTGAAACTCATTAGGTTTGAGCTAACTCAATTTTTAACTAAAGAATAATAAATAAATAAATAAAAAAATTGTATTTGCCCCTCTTGTGGTTTTCATAAAAACAAACTAAGGACACACCATTATTTTTATGATCAAAATGCACATATTTCTTCTCGATTTTCTTTCTTTAACTAATAGCATACTTAGTAACAAGATTACTCCAATATCAAAAGGTTGGTATCACATACCTTTGTTCAACATCTCAGTTTTGAAGAAAGAAAATCAAAATAGCACAAATGTACTCTGGTCATAAAAATAATAGCGTTCATAGTGGATTTTTTTTTTGTTAGATACCATAAGAGTTTAGGTAAATGCCTATTGTAGGAGATCAAGTAAATGCATATAATTAAAAATAACTAGAATGAAATCTCAAGTGATCCAAATGAAAAGTTTCTTGAAACGTCTTGACACTGCAAAACCCTACAAAAGAATCACTTTGATCACCCTTTAGGGTCCGTCCATCACCCTTTGAAATACTGTTTGATGAAGTTAAATGCTTTTTCCATCTCCTTCATATATTTCAGACTTATGGAGACCATCCTTCACCCTTTGAGAATGCATGTACATATAAGAAGCACTCCAATACTCTATTAAATAATTTAATTATAATTTTCAAAATCATGAGTGACATTTTAATATTAATATTATTACAACAACCTCCACCACCATTTAAGTATTTTGATGTACAGAAAAATATCAAATCAAAGAAGAACGGTTGGTGGTTTCTAGACAAAACGTTGTTGACAAATCTATATTTGGTTTATAGATGATAACAATAATAATTCTTCATGTGACATATAGGATATTTGGTGGACCAAGCTCATGATAATCACTCAATCGACCTTCAACAAAACAAGAAAAAATAATAATAATTAATAATCCAATTAGTGTTGTCAAAATAATCATGTTATGCATGGTGTAAAACAATTGTAAGATAAAATGTTCTAGAGTTGGAATGTAGGAGTAATTACAGTATGAGCTTTCTTTTTTCTTAGATAAGAAGAGACTTAATTTATTAATGATATTTATGTTGTATTGATGCATCAATAATTGATTAGAAGAAAGGGAATGATCAATTTGGATTGTTCTTACTTAAAGATTTGACGGGTAGACAAAGATCAAATCATAAAAGATTCTAAGAAATGAAAGTAATGATAATAAATTCTATAGAAGTAGACCACATTAGTACTCTACTCATGCAAAGTGTGACTTAAGAGAGGTAAGGGACACTTTGATCAACACCATAGATTGGGTGCTGATTTTGTTTCAGTCCTTTGGACATTTCTATAACTGTTGAATCGTCAAAATGTGGTTGAGATCAAAATCTTGACTACTTGTTGCTTTAAACCAAGAGATACAACAAGTGGACATTTCGATGATCCAACAGTTAACGGTTCCGGGCCGTTAATGCACAGGAATGAAGCTTGGTCCCATGGATGCAAATTTCATCTTTTAGATCATAATCGGCCCTCAAATCTCAGAGGTTGTACATCCACCTTGTACATTGTGTAGAGTTGTCTCACTCATCTCTTACACGAGTGTAGGAGATCTAGACACAATTGATAACCTAAAAGCCAGAGAAATATGCAAAGAGAAAGAAAGACATATATTTATTACAAAAATTAAGCGATCACCTTCTTATTTTGACATTCATAACACCAACATCATTCCAAAGATACATAGATGTAGAGGAAAACAAACATTACTAAAAACATACAAACTTCACCACTTAGGAGACATTTATTCATAAACGAGTAAGATGATGTATACAGAAGTAGGGCTTTAGTCTCAGATGGTGATCACTAACAAGCCAAGGCACTAGGGTTTAAAGCCTTGGTTCTAAGCTTGAAGAAGATGCGCATCTAACCCCTTGGCGAACTTGGTTGCAAACTCCAGATAGTTAATAGGCTCGGGAACCTCTTCACTTAGCTTCTCATATTCCATGGTGCAGTTCACATGATCCTTGCCATCCTTTGTGAAGACTTGCACATGAATCTTGTACTTGCTGTAACGTTCATTAATATATCCATCAAATGCATTCAGAGTGAAGAATTTGTTCTTTTCATCTATCACCTCCATCTTGCCTCTGGAGACAACTGTTTTCCCATCTTTTGTTCAACAAAATTTAAGGGAAAAAAAAAAAGTTTAGAATTTCTCAGTAGTTTCTAAAGAACAAAAATTTGCAGGTTTGAAAATATTTTTGAAGGGTTAGCCCATTTAGTCTTACCTAAAACATATGTATAGTGATTGACAGAGTTCAAGCTCTTTCCATCTCCTTCATGTACTTTAGACTTGTGAAGACCATCAGGAAGAGCTTTGGAAAGTAGGGCTCCATGATCTACAAAGCCATTAAAATATTTGACTGCAGGCGATTTGATCTCCATTTCCACTGAAAGCTTTCCACTGACACCCATTGTTTCAAAAGCAAATATTGAACAGATGAACACTAAAGAACTGTGAGAGCAGATGGAAAGAAAAACAGAAGGTTGTGTATTTGAGAATTGAGAATAGATGTATTTATAATTGTCCACTACACCATTAATAGATAAAAAAAAAACATTGGATGATGGAAAATCTCACTTCAATATCATCTTCTCATTTTATTTAAAAGGAAAAAATGATTGGATGTCGGAATTAACCCTTGTTAAAAGAAATTACTAATGCATAATTATGCTTTCAATTATTGGATTAGGTGAAAATCCAGTACTAAATTCGATCATATTCATCAAAACAGTAAAAAACAAACCGTCAAGGTTTCTTATTATTACAACTAACTGCCACTCTTAGCCACCAACAAGTAAACGCTTTGATGACATCAAACCAAAGAAGAGAAAAATGCCCAGATGAGGGTCTACAGACTCTGGATCATTCATAAATTTATGGTGGAAGCAGGGCAGACCTACAGCCCCCGGATTTTTAAAAATTTAGACTAATTTTGCTATTTTTTTTTCTAGTTTTCACATTAATTCGTTTAATTTTTTCAATTTTTTCTCTTCTCATTTGTGTAATGTCACTATTTGCCCTCTCCCAATATTAAGAACAACTTTTAAAGGTAAAATAATAGATATAAATGTCATTCTTAATTAAAAAGTAACTCTTCAATCCTTATTTATTCTCTTCTCTCTCATATTTTCTCCTTATTTATTCTCTTCTCTTTCTATAAGTGTGGTTAAAGGAAATTTTTGAAAAAAAAAAAAAATCTTATTAGGTATTTAAAATGTCATTCCTAATTAAAAACCAACTCCTCAATCCCTATTTATTCTCTCATGTCTCATATCTCCTATTTTTTCCCTATTTATTCTCTTCACTTTCTTTCGTCCTATTTATTTTCTCCCCTTTTTATAAAGTGGGTTAAGAAAATTTGAAAAAAATCTACTCCACAATTAAGTACTCTTTATCTTTCTTAATTTATTTATAGTTTTTTTTTTTTTGTTATTCTTTTTATTGATTTTATTATCTATGTTTCTTTATTTCGTCAGCAATTTTTGTTATTTGATTTTGTATTGTGAATAAAATGTTTATAGTTAGTAATGTAACTAATTACCATTGGTTTGCATCTCTTACCTAAAAAAAAATAATTTGGTTTATATCTCCTACCAAAGGCTTGCATCTAACTTTTTAGGGTTGAAGTCATGTGTATATTTTTTTTGTATTGTTGTTTTAATTTATCTATATTTTATTGAAAAAAAAATATCATTATTAAAATATAGAAAAAAATATCATTATTAATAATTTACCTTTTTTCAAATATATGTGGGCCTATTCCTTAATATAATAAAATAATTTAGAAGTCGGACCCCCAATGGGTTTTATAAGGGCCCACACAATATGTGTGGCAAAAAAATATTAGTGCTTCCCTAATGTGAAGGTAATTTGGCTTTCATTCTTTGACCCCCCAATTTTGAATCCTGGGTCCGCTCCTGCTCATAAACAAACAGTATAATGTGGAACTACGATCACAGTTGCATGCAGTGATCATTGATAAGACAAGCATTAGGGTTCTACTCCTTGGTTCTAAGCTTGAAGCAGATGTGCTTCCAACCCCTTAAAGAAATCGGTTGTGACCTTCAAATAGTTAATTGGCTCAGAGATCTCTTCATTTAGTTTTTCATATTTTATAATGCATTTCACAAAGTTCTTGCCATCCTTTGTAAAGACTTGCATATGTAGCTTGTACTTGCTGTAATTCTCTCCAACATGTCCACCAAAGTGGTTCAAAGTAGAGAATTTGTTCTCTTCATCTAAGGCTTCTATCTTGGCTTTGGCAGTTACAACTGTATCCCCTTCTGTATTCAAACAAAATGACGCCAAAAAAATATCTGTTAAAACTTCTCTCTAGTGTTTAATGAACAAATTTGCAGTTTCTTGAAACATCTTTTGACATTGTGAAACCCTACAAAAGAATCACTTTAATCAACCATCAGGGTCAGTTCATCTTTGCTTACCTAAGACATAGAAGTACTGATTGATGGAGCTAGTTCAAGCTTTTTCCGTCTCCTTCATGTATTTCGGACTTATGGAGACCACCAGGAAGAGCTTTGTGGAATAGGGACCGATGATATCAATGTAGACAGCCATGAAAATACTCGTCTGCAGAGGATTTGATCTCCAGTTCAGCTGAAAGCTTTCCACTAAGACCCATTGTTCCCAACCTTCAAAAACAAATATTGGAGAACTGATGACACTCTACAGGAGGGTGGGAGAAGTAAAAGGAAGCTTATGAAGTTGAAAACTGAGAATGCATGTATATATAATAATCCAATACTCTAGTAGATAAAATTTAGTTATATTTTTCAAATCAGGAGTGACATTATTATACTATTATTGTTATCACAACAACCTCCACTGCCATTTGAGTACTTTTGAGCGGTCTGTGGTTCCAAAGACAACCTAATCGTTGATAAAAAATAATAAAAAAATAATAAAAAAAATAAAAATCTCTATTTACCTTAAAAAAAAAATTCTTTACCAAAAGAAGAAGAAAAATAAAAATAATAGCAATATAACCATTATTGTCTAATCACGTTATGCACGGTATAATTGTCATTATTATACAAAAATAGTAACTTAGTGTAAGATCAATGTTCTAGAGTAGCTCTTAGTAGTAAATACATTCTAAGCCTTAATTTATTTATTTACTTATTATGGTATGAAGAACCTACTAATGATATTTATAGTCTGTGGATGCATCAATAATTGCTTGGGAAAACTTGATCGATTTGAATTATTCTTACTTAAAAGATTAGCAGCATTACTAACATGTTTTATACTAACATGTTGTTCCTTTTTAGTGGTTTGATGGGTAGAAAAGATCAAATCATAAGAGATTTGTAAGAAATGAAAAGATGTGGAAGTAACAAAAAATTTTAGAAAAGAAAACATTAGTGTCATGATCATGTAAGTGTGTGACTATCAAAGAGGCTGGAGGATATTTTGATCAACACCATACATTAATGGATGGAGCTAGTTCTATCTTTAAGATCATGGTCGGCCCTGATCTTGGAGCTAGATAGGATACCCACTTTGTATATTGTGTAGAGTTGTTTTTCTTCTTTGAAGCACTGTTGTGTGGCCTAGAATGGGCTTGTACTTTGAAATTTTTTAGGCTTTGGATAGAATGGGATTGCGTTGTAGTCATGTGCTCCTAATACAACAATGACGCATTCCTTAGTGTGTTATTCAAAGATGGAGAGAGTTTGAGACTTTTTTGTATTTAACTCAGTGGAAAATCTCTCATTGTTACAAAGAGACGAACACTGTAGCTAACTTTTTCGTTGGAGTAGCAGCTAGACTTGAAATTTCTGAAGTTAATTCACCTTGGTCAGCCATGATTAGGAGTGAATTAGAGTGAAATGCCTTTGAGCGCCCTTGCTATCATTTTTAATTATGTGGACACATAGGTTTTAAACTTTGAGGTTCCTGTGAGGTTTGTGTATTGGGAGCAACTTTTGTCACGGAATTTAGTATTTGAAGATCCTCTTGCACCTATTTATGATTGTAATGTTGTAATAATAATAGTTGCTCTTGCATCACATCCATCTTCATTCGAACCTCACACTGAGAAATTAACCTATGAGCAATACATGATCAAAACCGATATCACTGATGCTAGAGGTGTTCAAATCTAACTCAGACTTGATAATAACTGACCAACGAGCATTAACATCTGAAATTTGAGACCTTGCTGCTGACCCCAGCAAAAAAATCTGCTACAGCATGCGTCTCTCTGTAACAGTGAGAAATCTTCCACTGTATAGAATCCAAAAAATAGACTACTTAGATCATAAAAAATATATATAATAAAAAACTAGATAACCCGAAAGCCTCTCTAACCAATAATTGAAGCACAATATTAAGTTATACGGCTATGGTTTCTCTTGGTGACATCTTTGCTTTATTATATTCTTTTTATTTATTTACTTTAATTTTCAATATATTTATTAGCATACCATTTGCAACTGCTAATGCAGATTTGTATAGGCAAGTGCCTTTCGTGTATAATCAGAATATGGACAATATAAGAGAAAGTGTGCCCCACATGAGAAATAAAATGGATCGAATTGTTGAATAATTGCCATGAAATGCCAAAACTTTTGGTGAGATTACTCAACAATTAAGCAAAATTTCCAATCACTGTTGATATTTAATATAAAGAAATTAAAGCATGAGGTGCCCACCTGATCATAAACATAAGAAAAATGGAAAAGTAATGTTTGAATAGACGGTGCAATCTAAAGAAAGATTAGCTAATCCTAACGTACTATATATCCATGCATCACAATTCTCAATTTCTTCATAGCATTTACTACCTTTCTTAAGAGTCGTGTTTCTTCAGCTGTTCTTTTGATATTGGTTTTGAAGAATATTAAGAGAAATGGGTCTCACTGGAAAGGTTTCAGTGGAACTGGAGATCAAATCTTCTCCAGATAAGTATTTTCAAGGTGTGATGAATCACCAAGCCCTGTTTCACAAGGCTCTTCCTGATGGTCTCCATAAATCTGAAGTTCATGAAGGAGATGGAAAGAATGTGGACTCCATCCTTCACTACAACTACGTCTTAGGTAAGACTAGCCAGATGGCCTGACCTTGAAGTGTTTAGAATGATTTCTTATCTTCAAATTTGTGTTTTTGATGAAATGCTTTTTCTGAATTATGTTTAACACAGATGGGAATAATGCTGTCACTTGCAAAGGAAAGATTGAAACCGTTGATAAAGTGAACAAAATAATGTCTTTCTTTTTATTCGATGGACATGTCGGAGAGCTCTACAGCAAGTACAAGCTGATCATTCAAGTCTTTACAAAGGATCGCAAAAACTTTGCCAACTACACCATAGAATATGAAAAGCTAAGTGAGGAGGTCCCTGAGCCGCTTAACTATCTGGAACTTAAAACTAGGTTCTGTAAGGGGTTGGATGTGCATATCAGTCAAGCTTAGAACCAAGAAGTTGAAACCCTAATGCTTGGCTTGTTAGTGATCACAGCTTGCAACTGTTGTTTGATTATGAGTGTGCTTGTTTCTTCCTTGGTTAAGATGTTTGTGTCATGGCTTTCTTATTTCTATCTATGTAATTTGTGATGATGATCTTAGAATATTATAATAAATGTGGTCACTGAACCTTTGTAATACATTTTATAAGATGCTAAGGTTGTACTAACGTAGCCAGAGCCAACTAGCCCAGGATCCAGTAAGAATAAGCTTGCGGAAGATCAAATGCAGTAAAAGTGGTCCTTCCAGCCACCAACCACCAAACTACCCCCCTCCCCGCCCTGCCTCGGCCCCTGCCCCGAACAAGTTTACTCTTTATGAAATTATTATTGCCCCCTCACTTCTAATCAAGGTGCGAAGTTTGGGTGAAGTTTGCCGGTTCTCTGGCTGGCGAACCTGACGAACCAGGAACTTCACCGAAAGTTTCACCGAGAAGGGACAGGAGAAGCGAGATTGCTCTAGGATGTTGCAGGTTGCATGTGGGCCTGGTCCAGCGAGGAGGATGAAGAGGATAATACCACAGGACCAAGCATCTGCTTTGGTTCCATCGTATCCTTTTCATTCGACCACTTCAGGAGCTGTAAACGCCGGCGTACCACAGGCCGTGTGAAGAAGCCCATCTTTCAAGGTGCTCGCCAGAGAAGAGAGACTAAAATCGGAGACCTTGTTCCTACAGCCTAATCTGCTTTGGTTGTTTTGATCATTGAGAAGGAGGTTCTAGGGCTTGAGATCTCGGTGGGTGACACCGTTTCTGTGACAGAATAACATTTGACACCGTTTTTCGAAAAACCATTGCCATCTCTCTCTCTCTCTCTCTCTCACAGATCTCCTCTGTTTGCAGATTTTCCTCACAAATCGACCACCATTCTCAGAGCTGGGATACTTAATTTCGGAATATCATCGATATATCGCAGTTTGACGATAAAATGGCTAGACATCGCAGAGAAATCGGTAATATCTCGTCGGTTCGACTTTTGGCCGAATCGAAACCACCGAATTGTGGTGATATTGCGTACCTTGCTTCTAATAGTACAAACGCTAAATGTGCAATGTCCATTTTGCTCTTCATTAAAATTAAGAAGTCAAAAGACAGTAATATATTCATTTAGAAAAACCATATGCAATGCTAATGTTGCCTTTATATTATAGTCATTTATGATTTCTAAAAGTCAGATCCTTATGAGATGATGTAAAAGTTAAATAATTAATAACAAACATTAACGTTATCTTGAGAGTTTGAAAACTATAACGATGTCATGTTATCTATTAACTAATAGAACTTAACGGCAGCGGGCATTAGTATTTGAGATAAAATTTATGGTTGGACTTAACAATTTCAAAATGTACAAGGGCTAAGATAGTAATTAAGCAATAGTACACTGGGGCATTAGTAATTCTAACGAAAGACAAAATAACTATTACTTATCCAACTTGAACAGCCTCTTAACCATTGAGAAGAGGCAACGCAAAAAAGTCCTAAAAGCCCTTGATTGATTGTTAGCATAGCTTGGGGTTACATCACAAATCAATATCATGCAAAAATAAATTAAATTAAATGTGATAATATAGAGCAGCAATTGTATTAGAGCTTTTCTTAATGCTGATAATATTCTACATGAGATGCATCAATAAGTCTCCTCATAAAATCGATATGGTAGATTCTAAACCAAAGCAATTAATTCTTGGTTTTTGTGTTTGTACCAAAAAAAAAACATTACATATCCAATCTTATCAGTTACTTAACATCCTTAGAAGTAAGGGGGCAATAATAATTTTGTAAAATACAAGATTTGACGGCAATAGTAATTTTTCCTAGATAATTTTTTATGTCAGTGTGGTATCTTGGTGACATGGTATTCAATATATTTATTCAATAAAAAACTTCAGAGCATATCATTGCAACTGCTAAAACAGATTTGGATAGACAGGCACTTTTGTGTGTAATAAAAATATGGGCAATCACAACAAAGAGCTGTTCTAATGGTGAAACCAACACCTCTTAGTGAAGAGGTTATGGGTTTGACTTTTGTTGAGGCATATTAATATCCAAATCCCCTGGCTTAATAAAGTCCCTTTGTACCCAAAAAAAAAAAGGGGCAATCAAAAGAAAGTGTCCACCACCGAAGGATGAAATGGAATGTTTTTTCCATAATCTGCCAAAATTTTTGGTGAGATTGCTCAACAAGTAGACAATTTGTTCAATTGATGATACTCTGACATAGAGAAACTAAAGTATGATCAAGTGCCCACCTGATCATAAACATAAAAAATAATACTAAAAAATCAACCAAAATCCTATCCGCCACTCCATTTCAAGCTTATGCGGCTAGGATTGCTTTTAAGGCTTCCACAATTGATCAAACACAGTCACTACACTCAAGAAAGTCTCTACAATTGATACTGATCACAAGGATCTAATCAATCCAAAGAAGAGTTTGATACATATTATAATTTCTACAAAACCCTAGTCAATATTTTATATTTTGAGCATAGTGGAAAATATCTAAAACTCTCCCGTGGACGTAGGTTGAATTCACCACATAAACTTGGCTCTCTCTCTCAATTCCACGATTTTAGCAACATCCATGCATCACAATTGTCAATTACTTCGTAGCTACCATTTGCTACCTTTTTTAGGAGTAGTGTTTCTTCAGCTGTTCATTGAATCTACTTTTAAAGAACATCAGGAGAAATGGGATTCACATCCTCTGTAATTCCTTTCCCTACAATTCCGTGTAATTCCCTCATAGGATTGTGCCATGTGGCATTTAAGTAATCCAACCGTTACCCAATTTAAACTAAATTTGAATTTTATTCAAACCCACCCATAAATTTGAATTTTATTTAAACTCTTGTATATTCTCTTTCCATCTCCTGGGGCTTTGGTTAAGATTATTTTCATACAATATCCCCCATTGCAAAAGTTAGCTACTTCAGAAAACCCTATTTTATCATGACAATGATATTATATAAATGCTGTTGACCAAAGATAAAATCCTCAACAACACTTTTGACAACTTGACATAGTGCAGGTAGGTAATAGCAAAAAAAATATAGAGTACTCAATTAACAACCTAAGAGCCTGAGAAATATGGACAAACAGGAAGAAAAACCAATATATATATCACAAAAATTCCCTTCAACAAGAATAAAATATCACAAAAGTTCAGTGATCACCTTCTTATTCCAATAATAATACCAACATAATTCCAAAGATACACAGATGAACGTGGAGAAAGGAAAACCAACATTCATATAGCACACAAACTTTTAACTTAGGAAGAAACATGATACATAAGTACAATTTTAGTTGTAAGCGATGATCACTAACAAGCCAAGGCAGTAGGGTTTAAGGCTTTGGTTCTAAGCTTGAAGAAGATGTGCATCTAACCCCTTGGCAAACTTGGTTGTAACCTCCAGATAGTTAATAGGCTCGGGAACCTCTTCACTTAGCTTCTCATATTCTATGGTGCAGTTCACATGATCCTTGCCATCCTTTGTGAAGACTTGCACATGAAGCTTGTACTTGCTGTAAAGCTCACTAACATGTCCATCAAACATAATCAAAGTGAAGAATTTGTTCTTTTCATCTATCTCCTCCATCTTGGCTCTGGAAGAGACAACTGTTTTCCCATCTGAAGAAGAAGAAAAAAAAGAGTTAAGAATTTCTCAATAGCTTCTAAAGAACAAAAGTTGGTAGTTTTGGAAATGTTTTTGAAGGGTTAGCTCATAATTTAGTCTTACCTAGAACATAGGTGTAGTGATTGATGGAGTTCAAGCTCTTTCCATCTCCTTCATGTACTTCGGACTTATGGAGACCATCAGAGAGAATTTTGGAAAATAGAGCCCCATGATCTACACAACTATAAAAATACTTAACTGCAGGCGATTTGATCTCCATTTCGACCGAAAGCTTTCCACAAAGACCCATTTTTCCTAAATGTTCCAAAAGGAAATATAAAATAGATGAAGCACTAAAGAAATTTGCAAGATTAAAAAACGAAACAAAGTTGTGTAGTTGAGAATTGAGAATGCTAAGTATTTATAATTGTCCATTACTCCAGTAGATAAGAAATGAATGGACGATCAGAAATCTTCCTAAAAGAAATTGCTAATTGAATATGCTTGATTATGCTTTCAGTTAATGGATTAAGTGAACTCTAAAGGTTTCTTATTAACACAACGAAGTATGAATCCGGATCATCCCCCCGTCAGGGTAGCACTCTGTGCTCCTCGACCACAAATCCTGTGGGACCTACAGGTAAAAAATTATAATAAAAAAATTAATAAAAAGATTCCATTACCCAATTCCTAGGTCCCCTGATTTATGGTGGTAAAGCTATCGGGGAGCACAGCCGGGTAACTCATCTGGACTCACGAAGTACTACCATACCACCGACGTTTTTTTCTGTTTTTTTTTTCTTTCTTTCTTTGTTTGATGCAGGGATATATCAAATCAGAGAAGGACAAAGTGTCTTAGACGAAAAAATCAATCCAAATGATGTACGTTGGAACCAAATGAAAAAGACGTGACCAAATGTCTGTCGCATTATTTGTATATGCATGATTGGATCCATTTTAGTTGCCGTAGACTCTTGAGCCACTCGTTTATTTCTTTTTATGAAATTTTAATTCTACACCCTCTTTAATACAAGCTGAGGTTGATTAATCAAAATATCCATGCTATGATTTTCTTCATCGCAAAAATAAATGTAAAATTTGAAGTGTAATTTTTGTAGTGTGATATTCTTTCCTTGTTTGGCGACTAATGTCGTTCAGCTTGTAGATGGGACAAGTGATTGATATTTTGAAGAGCAACTAAAAGTTATGATTTTTCAAGTATCAATATTTTTATCCTAGTCCAGTGTTTTAAAGAGATTGTTTAGTTAGTAATGATCAATGTTTTATAGTATAAGGTCAATAATTTGAACTCGTTGGAGTCGATTTGAAATTTTGTTTCTTTACATACAACTATCAATTCCAAAAAAAATAGAGAAATTTTCAATGCCACCCCTAGTTGCCCCCTAATCTAATGCCACTTCTTGTGCGATTCAATTTATCGGACAGACACCCTATTTACTTACACTGTTATTCTCAGTTAGTTGTTATTTATCTATTTCTATTATTATACATCCCCATATCTTAAGTTTAGAAATATCATTCATGACAAATATTTCTCAAACTTTATAAGGATTTATGACGAAGCAAGGAAGTAGTCACAATTGGTAGAGGAGGAACAAAAAACGAGTCAAGTGTGGGTTTTTTATTCAAGATTATTCTTGTCCTTCTGTAATATTTAACTTGTTTACATCATCACTTAACTGTGATTTCCTAATAGCAGGAGATGTCTTTGATATATTCTTATTATAATATATTATGTCATCATTATTTATGAGTTTTCGACGATATTTGCTAGGATATGTCGGCAATATCTTAGCTCTGATTCGCTGGATTCTGCAACCAGCAAAAGACCTTGTGAAATCTCTCTGAGATTTTGTTCCTTGGTTACAAACTCCTCTTATCTGAAAAACCTGATAATAAGGATTCTACCAGTGATTTTTCCAGTTAAATGATACTTTTGTAATTAACTTTTCAAACCCCCCCCCCAAAATACTTCTAATTGATATAATGTTTTAATTTTAACCCCACAATACCTTTTTCTTTTAACCATATATAGATGTACATTAGAATCCAACTAGCAAATGAAAAGACATGAGCAAAATGACTGTTGCACAATCCATTTTAATTGTTTCTGAGCCACTCACTTTTTTTTTCTTCTTTTCCTTATGAAATATTAATTATAGATTCTCTTTATTATAAGCTAGCATTCATCCATTTAAGAGTAAATTTCTATAACTTTCTTTTATAAATTGTGATTTATAATTTCTTTGATATTTGCTGGAAAATTTTATTTTTTTAATTCAAAAAAACTTTTAAAATAAAAAAGTTTGGAATGATTTTAAATCAACTTCTTTTCATTATTTGTGATTTATAATTTCTATAAAATCTGTTGGTTTCCTTTTGAGATTGGATTTTACAAAATTAAAATATCATTTATGATGTTTATGAAGAGGAAAGCTTAGATAGACTTTCTTTTTTTTTTGTTTTCCTAATTCCTAACTTGTGATTTGTAGTTTATTGGAAAATTTTCTATTTTCTAGAAAAATTTTTTTCTTTTCTGATTCAAAACAACTTTTAAAATGGAAAAGTTCGGAATTATTTTATTCAACTTCTTTTCCTAAGTTGTGATTTATAATTTCTATAAAATCCATCAGTTTCCTTTTCATATTGTATTTTTACAAATTTTATAAAATCAAAATACCATTTATGATGTTTACAAAGAGGAAAGCTTAGACGGACTTACTTTTTTTGTTTTTCTAATTCCTGACTTGTGATCTATAGTTTATTTGAAATTCATTAGAAAAATTTTCTTTTCTATTTTGACTTTATAAATTTGGAAAAAAAAAATAAAAATACCAAGGGGACCAACAATTCAAAGAAGAGCTAATAATATAAACCAGGATTACTCCGAAGATACATAATATAAACCATATTTTTTTTATTCAATGAATAATATAATCCAGGATTACTCCAAAGATACATAGATGTAGAGAAAATAAAATATTACCATGACACACAAACTTGACAACCTCGGGAGGAAGTTTTATTCATAAACAAGCAATGCAATATATAACTACCAGCGAGCTATGATCACTGTGAAGCCTAGCTCTCCTTGAATCTAAGCTTGAATGAGATGTGCATCTAACCCCTTGCAGAGCTTTGTTACGAACTCCAAATAGTTGATTGGCTCAGAAACCTCTTCACTTGACTTCTGATACTCTATGGTGCAGTTCACAAAATTCTTTCCATCGTTTGTAAGGACTTGTACTTGCAACTTATACTTGCTATAAAGCTCTCCAATATGTCCATCAAAAAAACCCAGAGTGATTAATTTGTTTTCTTCATCCATGGCTTCCACCTTGCCTTTGGTAGAGAGAATTTTATCCTTATCTGTTCAACAAAATACAGCAAAAAATAAAATAAAATTTTCAAACTACAAAGGAATAATTCTTGCCATCTTCAGGGTTAGCTTACCTAACACATAGACGAAGTGATTGATGGAGCCCAAGCTCTTTCCATCTCCTTCATGTACTTGAGAGTTATGGAGACCATCAGGAAGAATTTTGGAAAAGAGGGCCCCGTGATCTACAAAACCATGATAATACTTATCTACAGAGGATTTGACCTCTATTTCCACTGAAAGCTTTCCACTAAGACCCATTGTTTCTTAATGTTTCAAGAGCAAATACTGAAGAACAGATCAAACACTCAGGAGTACTGTGGAAGAAGGTTGAGAAACTGAAGATTGATAATGCATGTATTTATAATAATAGTCCAGTACTCCAACAGGTAAAATATGGTTTCCTCTGGGTAAAATTGATTATTGTAGTTTCTTTTAATCTTGGTTCCAGCTCCCTTCTCATTTGTTTAGAAACACCAAAAATTAATTGATGTATGGGAAATCTTCCTAAAGAAATTGCGTGACCATGCTTCCAATCCTTAGATAAAGACGAGAAATTAGGTATTTCACATGTATATCCACACAATGGCTGAAAACACAGCGACATTCCCTTTATTATTAAAAGGACCACTCAAACCACCATCATTTAACTGCTTTGATGAGGTAGGGAAATATCAATTCAAAGAAGAGCATAGTATAAGCTGTGGCCTGTGGTCCTAGCTGAGAAGTGACATTAATATATGCTAAGCAGTGTGATGCTGAAATGACAATGAAACAAGGTCAAACAGAGAAACGATAGAAAAATGGAGAATTTTCTTTCTCAAAAAGTTTATTCAGAAATAATAATATTTAACTGTCAACTAAAAGATGCAAAAAACTTGATTTTATAGTGCTAAGAAACCCTAAAATGTCCAAAACGCCTTCAAAACGAAAAGCACTGAGACGGACTCACGAGCTCGCTTCCAATCAACGTGACGAATTTCGGCCCATTAAAAATCTTCTCATATGCCACCCCATATGCATCAGTAGTAAATGAAATATTAATGACAAGACTACTAGTCTACAACAGTGTGGTTGAAAAATAGATAAAGATAGAAGTACAATTTCCGCAACGTGATAGCCTCAGTTTGCCAATGATGGGTTAGTCAAGCGATTAGGCATATATATATATATATTAGTAATTTAGTTCCCATCCCATTGTAACAAGCTACCTTTCTAAAAATAAAATAAAATAAGTGTGCAGAATTATTGCCAACTGATGACATTAATATTATTTGACAAAGAGGTGTTGGAAGGATTTCCCCCCCGGGGGGGGGGAAAGCCCGCGGCCCCCCCCCCCCCCCGGGGGGATCGAGGACCCCCGATATACTTCCACCCAAAGGTGTCTCCCTCTCTTCCCGAGTATGGTATACACACGGACAGAGGGTGCAAGAGATTTTACAGTTTTGAATTTTGCAAGAGCAACTCAATTTTATAAACTCCTTGCAGTACCACCAGGAGGTGGTGTCCTTATTTTGTGATGCTAGCATGTCTGAGAATGCATGGCGAGGTGGTGGGTTTTAGGTTCGCCTCAATTTTGTATGCTCAAATGACCTCGGTGTTTAATGTCTTCTTTTCGCATGTTTGCTTCCGATCCTTGGATTGTAAGTTTATTATTCACTTTTATAAGGTTTAGTATGACTACATTTTCAGATTTAAATAAAAATGTTATCATCGGTGATATCATCATTCTCTATACAAATGGTGCATGGCAGAGAAGGGTTGGTATCATAAACAACCTCCAACGAGATTTGAACTCAGTACAATCATTTATTAATGAGATGTTGGTCCTTGTCTACTAATTCAATCATTTCGGAATTGGAGCGGCTAGGGCTGCATCAGGGATAGGTTGGGTTAGCTTTTTGAAACCCAATTCTATCTCTAAATGCTTTTAGTTAAGTTCATTTTCGCATTGATCCTGATTCAAGACCCTAATAGGTCAAGCCAAGCTCAATTCCGCCCTGATTGTCTTTAATCATCAGATTGAGTCAACCCTAGCTCTTACCCTGATTAGCCTTGTGCTCGTCTCTAATAGACCTTGACCTTGTCCCTCATTGTACCTGTGCCAGTTCCTGTCGGTGATAAGTATACATTTTAGGCAACAGAAACTTCGTATATCATACAATACATTTGAATTTATGTCGTCGTGTAGAGACTATTAGCCTTATGTTATCTTAACAAAAAGAATCCAAAATTGCTTTAAACTTTTAAGCTAAAAGAAAGGAATTTGGGGGGCGATCCCTCTCATAATGTGTGGTGGAGAGATACGAGGGAAACATAGACCTCTACGTTAACAGATACATACTCAAAAGAAAAGGGAGGAGATCGAACCACTCACGATAAAGCTTAGATTTCTTTGATAATGCCATTTTTGTTTGTAAAGAAAGAAACAAGAAGATGAAGAGGAAGCCAAATTAAAGAGCAACATTATTTCTATGGTGGACCAGTTTTTTGTGACAGAAAATAATCGCGGCAGTGATAGAAGCCATATCCTGAGTAGATGCAGTGCTCAGTCCATCCAAATATGCTTTAGCGATAGAAAAACGTACAGTGCAGTGACTCTGGAAGAGAACCATGGTGTGATGGACTCTAATTAAGCCACACAAGAAAAAGAATATTCTTGAAACCAATCCATCTTAAACTTCACAGCTCAGTACACTCGTGAATGACTTTCCATTGTATAATCATCTCAGGGATCACCTTTCTATTCAACTAAATATATATGCCAAGATCACACCAAAGATACATAGATGTAGAGGATACAAAAATAAACGTTACCATGACAAAAAGACTTCTCAACTTAGGAATTAAGAAACATGCATGGACTCATGCATAAACCATCAATCTAATATAGAAGGGCTTATGATTTTAGCTGCAAGCAGTGATCACTGACAAGCCAAGTATATTAGGGTTCAATATATATTGGTTCTAAGCTTGAAGAAGATATGCTTCCAAACCCTTACAGAACTTGGTGACATGCTCCAAATAGTTGATTGCCTCGGGGACGTCTTCACTTCGCTTCTCATATTCTATAGTGCAGTTCACAAAATTCTTTCCATCTTTTGTTAGGACTTGCACTTGCAGTTTGTACTTGCTATAAAGCTCTCCTAGATGGCCATCAAAAAAACTCATTGTGATTGATTTGTTTTCTTCATCTACAGCTTCCACCTTGCCTTTGGTAGAGACTACTGTATCCCCACCTGTGTTTAACAAAATACAGCAGAAAAAATATTTAAAATTTCCAGTTATGAAACAAATCTATCTGTGGCTTCTTGAAAACATCTTTTGACATTGTGAAAACAAAAGAATCATTCTAAACACCTACCTAAGACAATGGTGTAGCTATTGATGGAATCCACGCTCTTTCCATCTCCTTCATGCACTTCAGATTTATGGAGATCATCAGGAAGAGCCTTGTCAAATAGGGTTCCGTGATCTATTAAACCTTGAAAATACTCATCTGGAGAGGATTTGATTTCCAGTTCCACTGAGAGCTTTCCACTGACACCCATTGTTCCTAAGGTTCAGAAGCAAATACTGGAGAAGAGAGAGAAATTAACTACAAAGAAGGGAAAGAGATGGATAAGAGACTTTAACATCCCGGGAGAGAAAAATCAGATTAGAGGGTCTGGAGCAATGCAGCTGTGGGACCTAGACAGCCTAATGAACATCTGGATAATTGCTTATCTAGATGATTTTTATACGTTTTGTTGCATTTTGATTGGACGAATTCTGATTGCGGAGGATTTTGGATGACTTACTTTATTCCTTTTAATGATACTTTACATAAGAAAACTAAGAAAGAAACTTCTGTAATTAACTACGTAGTAATAATAATTAGCGCTACAGACATACATGGATATTCGGAGCAATAATTAAGTTTAATAGCATATGCAAGTTAATTACCATCATCAATGCAAAAATACGTGAAGATTAAATGAGCTATAATGAAGTCTAATTTTTGCAGCTGTGATAATTTGTGCTTGGTTGGTAAATAATGATGCTTTATAATATCAATCCCGTATTTTTTTTTTTGAATATATATGGTTCAACAAGGTTTTGATTAGAGACCTATTCATTGGTGGAAGGATAAATTTGATTAGATCTACATCCAAATTTGCAGATAAAAGGAGCGCCTTACCATAATTGTCAAGACCAATATTTAAAACCTTTTGAAGGTAAAGGTATTGTTATAATGTTATGTGAATCAAAAAGCTATAATTGAGCTTGATTCTTAAGTTTGAAGTCAATTCTAATTACAAGATTACACTTTACTTACGAGAACATAGTACATTAAAAGCGAGATTTCTGTTTTTTGGTAAGAAATGAGGGAAATGTAATAAAATCTTACTGTAGATATCTCTAGTGACCGTCAATTTTATTCATACCAAAATCACTCCAAACATACATGGATGTAGAGGAAATAAAACCAACATTTCCATGACAAACTGCTAAAATCATTGAATTAAGAGAGAGAGTTGTGTATTGAAAGTTGTGTACATGGCTTCTTTATATAGAAATAGAGTCCTTGTTCTTTAGTATTCTAGGACTCTTGTAGTTGTGATCTTCCAGATTTCCTGAGTTATAGTGTTTGGATTTACATAAAGATAAGTGTTTTAGATTACATAAAATATTGACCAGAGTTTTGTAGAAATTGTAATCTGTATCAAACTCTTCTTTGGATTGGTTAGAGTGCCTGTGAGTACCAATTATAGAGATCTTATCGAGTGCAGTGGCTAGTGTTTGATCAACTGTGGAACTCTTAGAAGCAACCCTAGCCGCATAAACTTGAGATGGAGTGGCGGCTAGAGTTTTGGTTGATTTTCCAAAAATATCCCTAATACAAACAAACTTGACTCATGCAAAACCAACAATATAATACATAGAAGGGACTATAATTTTAGCTGCAAGTAGTGTGATCATTGATAAGCCAAGCCCTAGGTCTAACTCGATCGTTCTAATTAGCTTGAAGAAGATGGGCATTCAATCCCTTAGCAAGCTTGAATGTAAGTTCCAAATAGTTGATTGGCGCAGCAACCTCTTCACTAAATTTTTCATATTCTATGGTGCAGTTCACAAAATTTTGCCATTCCTTGTCAAGATCAACTTGTACAAGCAACTTATAATCATTGTAAAGTTCTCTAACATGTCCATCAAATGCAATCACAGCCCATTAAGGTTCGGTTTTGGCCAGTTCAGGCTATAACGAGCCAGTGTAGTTCGATTTTAAAGGTTTGGACTGCAAATTGGCACCCCTAATTTATGAGGTTTACAGCTGATCTTTTTCTCTATATTTTTGTATCAATTATGATTAAAAAAATTTGACTGACCAAATTAGAAACTTGTACTTTAATTAGGGCATAGCAATTTATGGCGTCACTGGTTCCCCCACTACTATTATGGATTCTAGCCAACTTGTTTCTTGAAATGTCTAACCGGCATTGTAAATATAATAACAAAATTAATAGTTCATGTAATATATACAATATTTTGGTACAACAATGTAATTGCAATAAAATAATTAATTATAGAAAATGGAAGATAAAGATCAAATCTGAGAGCAGCTTAGACAACCTACTTTTGGACAAATCTGTACTAAAAATAGTAATAATCATAATTCACGTGATATAGTAAGATTTGATAAATGGCAATCATCAAATTAATTATTGTGTAATTATATATAATCTATTAATTTAACCGTCATTATTATGTAAAGATAACTTAAATAAGACATAAGGATGCATTGGAGAAGCTATTAATAGTAAACATAATCAAACATTTTCTTAATGATATTAATATGTAATGCCTGATGCATCAACGGATCTCATTCAACATAAAAAGATGATTGATTGAGAATTTAAACCAAACTATATATAGACATATTTTATTCATATATCCTCCCATTACCGGAAAAAAAGTTTATATATATTCTCCCGAGAAAAGAACTGCTCCCACCATGCATTTCAATTTAATCATTGAGAACAGATATATAGTGCTCTTTAAGAGCTGTTCCCTGCATATTTCCACTTGATTTATTTTTGGTTATAATAAACCATTATGCATGACATGTTTAATAATTTGACTATAAATTTTTTTTTAATAATAATTAATATGACTATGGATTGAAGATTTTTCTAAATTTCATACTTTGTCGATGGATAACTGATGTGTCACAATTATGAAAGTAAATCAATGGAAGAGAGAGAAGCTTTGGAGAAAGATGGTGCAACAAGAGAATCGGTGTTTCAATGTTTGCAACCTCCTAAAGGGGCAGGTAATGGAATTTTTTTATAATGTGTAGGGTGGTAAAACCTATGCAGGGTTGTGGGGGAGTTCAATGATGCCTGAAATTGACTCCCTCCCTTCTCCAATGCAGGCAGGTTCGTATCATCGCATTGTAATTCCCCAACAAGAGTACGAGCTGCAGCACACTCAATTTCGTTTCTCTTTGATTGGGAGCGAATTTTTGACAGAAGACAATGGGTGATCTACGTGAGTTGGCTTGTAAAGCATGGAAACCAAGTCAAAGTGTTCTTTTATATTCCTTGGGGAATGGTTTCGTGATTTTTCAATTCATAAGTGAGGAGGATATGTCAGAGGTTTGGCGAAGAGGGGTTTGGAATATCAGCAATCATTTGATTTGTTTCCAGCATTGGCCATAAGTTTAACATTCATGCTCCCAATCTAACTTGGATTTGATCATAACTGACCAAGGAGCATTAACATCTGAAATACCCCAGCAAAAAAAATCTGCTACAGCATGCGTCTGTCTGTAACAGTGAGAAATCTCCCACTGTATAGAACCCGAAAAATAGACTACTTAGATCATAAAAAATATATATAACAAAAAACTAGATAACCCGAAAGCCTCTCTAACCAATAATTGAAACACTATATTAATTTATACGGCTATGGTTTCTCTTGGTGACATCTTTGCTTTATTATATTCTTTTTATTTATTTACTTTAATTTTCAATATATTTATTAGCATACCATTTGCAACTGCAAATGCAGATTTGAATAGGCAAGTGCCTTTCGTGTATAATCAGAATATGGATAATATAAGAGAAAGTGTGCCCCACATGAGGAATAAAATGGATAGAATTGTTGAATAATTGCCATGAAATGCCAAAACTTTTGGTGAGATTACTCAACAATTAAGCAACTTTTCCAATCACTGTTGATACTATAATATAGAGAAATTAAAGCATGAGGTGCCCACCTGATCATAAGCATAAGAAAAATGGAAAAGTAAAGTTTGAATAGAAGGTGCAATCTAAAGAAAGATTAATTAGCTAATCCTAACGTACTATATATCCATGCATCACAATTCTCAATTTCTTCATAGCATTTACTACCTTTCTTAAGAGTCGTGTTTCTTCAGCTGTTCTTTTGATATTGGTTTTGAAGAATATTAAGAGAAATGGGTCTCACTGGAAAGGTTTCAGTGGAACTGGAGATCAAATCTTCTCCAGATAAGTATTTTCAAGGTTTGATAGATCACCAAGCCCTGTTTCACAAGGCTCTTCCTGATGATCTCCATAAATCTGAAATTCATGAAGGAGATGGAAAGAATGTGGACTCCATCCTTCACTACAACTACGTCTTAGGTAAGACTAGCCAGATGGCCCTGACCTTGAAGTGTTTAGAATGATTTCTTATCTTCAAATTTGTGTTTTTGATGAAATGCTTTTTCTGAATTATGTTTAACACAGATGGGAATAATGCTGTCACTTGCAAAGGAAAGATTGAAACCGTTGATAAAGTGAACAAAATAATGTCTCTCTATTTATTAGATGGACATGTCGGAGAGCTCTACAGCAAGTACAAGATGACCATTCGAGTCTTTACAAAGGATCGCAAAAACTTTGCCAACTACACCATAGAATATGAAAAGCTAAGTGAGGAGGTCCCTGAGCCACTTAACTACCTGGAACTTAAAACTAGGTTCGGTAAGGGGTTGGATGTGCATCTCAGTCAAGCTTAGAACCCAGAAGTTGAAACCCTAATGCTTGGCTTGTTAGTGATCACAGCTTGCAACTGTTGTTTGATTATGAGTGTGCTTGTTTCTTCCTTGGTTAAGATGTTTGTGTCATGGCTTTCTTATTTCTATCTATGTAATTTGTGATGATGATCTTAGAATATTATAATAAATGTGGTCACTGAACCTTTGTAATACATTTTATAAGATGCTAATGTTGTACTAATGTAGCCAGAGCCAACTAGCCCAGGATCCAGTAAGAATAAGCTTGCGGAAGCAGTAAAAGTGGTCCTTCCAACCACCAACCCCCCTGCGCGCTCCCCGCCCCTCCCTGCCTCGGCCCCTACCCCAAACAAGCTTACTCTTTATGAAATTATTATTGCCCCCTCACTTCTAATCAAGGTGCGAAATTCCGGTGAACTTCGCCGGGAACTTCACCGAAAGTTTCATCGAGAAGGGACGGGAGAAGCGAGATTGTTCTGGGATGTTGCAGGTTGCAGGTGGGCCTGGTCCAGCGGGGAGGTCTGTTTAGTAGCTCGAGCTTTACCCTTCTCCTTAGATCAATTACTTCTTGCTATATATCAATTCAAATTTTGAAATCCTGGTCTTTGATGCCAATTGTAATTCGCTCTTATTTTCTGTATTAACATTTATCATGGATCACACTAGTTGCTTTCGTTGTTAGAACACAATTTTTTTTTTTCTGATAAATTTTTATAAGTCAAGATTAACTATGAGACTTTCCTTTATTTTGATTTGGTTTGCTCTTGATGGCATCATGATCAACAACGTACTTTTAGAATTGTTACACCACTTGTTACATGCAAAACTGTATTTAGTATAATAATTAATTCTATAAATGGAAGGAATCATCACAAGGTTTCTGCAAATTAGGGTTCCCAGCGTATTACCTGAGTGCTTCAATAAGTAGACCTTAGGAGATAGATCTCGACTTCAGATCTTTGGATTTGATTTAAAAAACCATATATTTTGATATCAACTACAATTGCTTTTCCATCCTTTATTTTAAATACCCAGAAAGCAGATTTGCTATTTTTACGATGACAAAGAATTTTCATTGTAGCTTTGAGTTAGATCACATTTCATTTTTATCGATTTATAAACTTATTATTTATACAGGTCCCCCAACCCTAAATGAAGATAGACGATTTAGATTATAGAAAATTAGATAACTCGAGAAGCCTCTCTAACCAATTGAAGCACCAATTAGGTAATCTTTTTTATGGATGTGGTATCTCTTTTCCCTTATAATCTTCCATTTGTTTCTTTATTTCAATATATTATTCAGTAAAAAAAAAAAAATTTTGTAAACATTCAGTAAAAATTTCAGACCATATCATTTGCAACTGCTAATACAGATTTTTGAATAGACAGGTGCTTTTGCGTGCAATTAAAACATGGGCAATTAAGATATTTTTTTCCTTAAAACTGCCAAAATTTTTGGTGAAATTGCTCGACAATGAGGCAATTTAGTCAATCACTGACGATAATATAATATGGAGAAATTAACGTATGAGGTGCCCACCTCATCACAAACACAACACAACACAACACAACAAAAAAAAAAAAAACCCTTGTTTTTTGAGGTCCTTGATCGAACAGCTTAACTATCTTGGAACTTAAAAGCTAGGTTAGCTAAGGGGTTAGACGTGCATCTCATTCAAACTTAGAATCAAAAAGTTGAAACCCTAATGCAATTTTTAGTGAACCTGCTGTATTGCTCTTGAATCTGTTATGCTCTTAGGTTGGTTTATAAACAACATGAGTCAGCTTTTAACTAGTTGTCTGCATACAAAAAGAATGGTAAGAGTGGGTCGTTTCTAAGGACGGGAGCCACCTTAGATGATCTAATCAGATTCTGGATAATACAATTCCTCTTAGTGAGGAGTTAAAGCTCAAAGAACTCTAGATTCGTAGGGTAGTTGCGAGAAAACTAATGCAAGACTTTTTCATGGCTTACCTTCTTTCTTTAATCCTCGACCTTTATACTAAGGTTTCATGTTGCCTCCCCTAGAGAAAGCTCTCCCCCCTCCTTAGATTAGCATATACCAAATAAGGGGCCTGAATTGATCGTGACACCTAGCTTGCTGGAAAAGCCAAAGTTCAAATCTTCTTGAAGAAATTAAGGGTTTGACACACCTGGCCCCAGATATTATCAAGAATCCAAACCCACGTAACCCTTTGATTTGATGTGTTCACTTATAAACTCCAGACAGATCATCAGGGAGCAGTCTCGAGGAGATTATGATGCATTAATACCCTTATGATGAATGATGATAAGTACTCAGGGTAGTAGACTAGAGCATTAAATGTAGAATTTAACGTTCTGATGCCTCTTTAGCCAAACTCCAGTTGTCCACCATCTCCCTGCTATCTCTTCCAAGAAATAACTTCTCAAAAGATATCTTATAGACACCCATGCCGTCATGTCTCCTATGTCCACATGGCTCCATCGTAATGGTGACCTCATTGAGAAGTCACTTTCCGGAAAGAATATATCTACCAATTCTCCCACGCTCCTCAAACTGGATCGAAACCGAAACATGCGCCATACCGAACAATTCATCCCGGTTCTTTGGTCTAAGAAAATATGACATAACAAGCTACAACTGTAGTTTAATTATGTGTGAGCTTGCCTCTTCCTAGGTTGAGATGTTAGTGTGTTATATTGTAATATTTTTTTTTCTTTATCCCTATCTATGTGCTTTTAATGAAAATATCATAATAAAAAAATGTGATCAATAATTCTTTTTAATACATTTTGAGTAAAGATGCTAGTGTTGGCTCAATCTAAGGCCAACTGCTCCATGAACCAGTTGGACTCTTAGAGGCTTGTGGAAGATCAAATGCAACGAGAATAAAGAATGGTTGCTCCCCCCTGCCCCCCCCCCCCCCCTTTTGAGGATTAGATGGAGAAAATCTCTCTCCAAATGCTTTGTCTTCATTTTTCATCGTCTTCTTACTTTCTAACTCATGGCTCATGAAGCTCTTTACAAAACATGTTTTGCACTCAAAAGTAGAGAAATAGAAGATGATGATGACAAGATGTTATATTGTGACTCAAGTTCTTCTACCTGACTTCGAAGATGGACTTGCATTGACATATTTTTGTGAGCCACTTTGATCTATCTGTTTATCCAATTAAAGTCAGTCTGTGTTCTTCTATGATGTTGTATTGTGAGATTTTGGATCTTCGTCTTAGAGTTTTGGATGAGAGTTCTCATGACATCATTTTGACAATTGGGTAAGAGATCTTCATTCTTTTCTTCTACATAGTGAAAAATTCTTCTTCTTCCCCATGGACATAGCACATCCACCACCACATTGGTATGTAAACCAAGTTAAATCTCCATGTTCTTTTCTTCTAGTGGTCAGTTTCTATTCATGATTTTTTCATGTTCATGCTAACATGAGAAAAGGTACAAGTGATATGAAGTGATTGCTGTTGCAACACTTCCCACAGGAGATTGGGGGGGGGGGGGGGGGTACCCAGTTTATCCGTAGCAGGCCTCGGGCACAATTCGGATTATTGTGGTGTTGGACCATTGGCAGTTCTAAATCACTTCACTGAGATTCTTCTTGCTACTAGCTAGTGGGTCATATTAGCTGAAATCACTACCTTTCTCCTGCCAGTGTTGGAGGTAAAGCTATATGATAATAATAATTTCAACCTTGACATACATCCTTCTTCACCTAGACTGTTTGGTATATCAGACCTTACGCATTGCTATCACAATCTGTAACACATTCAGATCAAGCCTGAATTGTCTATATTTGACTGATGAACGTAAATGATTATCTAGTTTAATGGTGAGATTTTGTCAACGAGATGAAGTACAACAATTCCTTGGAGCCTATGAAGAGGGTAAGATATGCTTAGTAAATCCACACCCATCTTCTGTAGTGTGGGAAATGTAATAAAAGTCTTTCTTTAAATCTTCAGTGACCACCTTTTTTATTCATACCAAGATCACTCCAAACATACATAGATGTAGAGATTAAAAAAAAAACAACAGAAAAACAAAAAAAAAAACTTTCCAATGACAAACAAACTTCTCAACTTGGAAAGAAACATAAAATCATGCATAAACCAGTATATTATAGAGGGGATTATGATATTAGCTGCAAGCAGTGATCACTGATAAGCCAAGCACTAGGGTTTAACCCCTTGGTTCTAAGCTTGAAGAAGATGGGCATCCAACCCCTTAGCCATCTTGGTTACAACTTCCAAATAGTTAATTGGCTCAACAACCTCTTCACTTAGCTTTTCATATTCTATGGTGCATTTCACATAGTTCTTGGCATACTTTGTGAAGACTTGCACATGAAGCTTATACTTGCTGTAAAGCTCTCCAACATGTCCATCAAATACATTCAAGGTGAATAATTTGTTCACTTCATCAATGGTTTCTATCTTGGCTTTTGTAGAAACAGCTGTAGCCCCATCTGTAATACAGAAAAAATAATATTGAAATTTCTCATGGGTATCTACAGAACAAATTTGCATCATTTTAAAAAAACAAAATCCCAAATTGTGAAACACTACAAAAGATTCAGTTCTCACCTAAAACATAGTAGAAGTGATTGATGGAGTTCAAGCTCTTTCCATCTCCTTCATGTACTTCACACTTGTGGAGATCATCAGGAATAGCCTTGGAAAATAGGTTCTTAATATCCATCCAAGCATGAAAATACTTGTCTGGTGAAGATTTGATCTCCAGCTCCACAGAAAGTTTTCCAGCAAGAACCATCTCTCAACTTTCACAAGCAAAGCGCTGAAACTCTGAAGGGTGGGAGATGAACAAGAGAAGGAAAGTTGTGAAGTTAAGAATTGAGAGTGCATGGGGTTTTATAGTAACAGAAGAAATCAAATCTGATTTTAGAAAAAAATCATAGACTTACCCAAATTTCTCCCTTTCATGCTTCTGACAATTTGTGAGGTTGACACCTCATCTTTTTCTCCATATTTTCTCCTAAGAAAATAACTACTCCCACCATGCATTTCACTTAAATCATTAAGAATGGAATTGATTAGATGTGCTCTTTAGAGCTGTCCCCCTGCATACTGCATAGTTCCACTTTATATTTTTATTATGTTATAATGAACCATTATGCATGTTATGTTTAAGTAACATGACTATGACAATAATTAATACGAAAAAGGTTAGTAAATTTTTCTGAGTCTCATAGTTACAGGTGGGTAAGTGATATGTACGTCCATCTATTTGAAAGTCTTCTCTAAAACTCGCTTCATCCCTTGGTAAAGGAGGAAAAGCCCTTAAAGTCCCTGATAGATTGAAATTGATGAGTAAAGTACTAGTTAGGCATTTCCTAAAATCATCATTTCTTACCCAAAAAAAACCATCATTTAATTATCAGGATAGCTTGGGTTACATCACAAATCCATTTTTTCTATTTACAAACTTATAGTCTACAAGAGGGTTTGGGAATACCTATTGTATGTCCTAGAGTACAAAAGACTGTAGAAACCTCATCAATCTAGAGCATGTTATATCTACAAGTACTACATGACTCAACTTCTGAGACAGTGCAAGCAAAAGTGATGCTAAATAATATGGCCAACTGGCCAAGTAGTGTCATCTAGTGATGGCAATAAGTGCTGAAGATTTGCACCATTTGACACACACTTCTTAAAGGACCACACACTTTTTTTCTACTACCTCGATTGCTTTGTGTATTCCATCCAAAACAGCTTCTATTTGCATCTTATACCCATCTTTGCCCACCTGCATATGTACACATAAGCCTGGACTTATCAAAAAGAAACTCTCATCACCAACATTTTATTGATCCATCTCGAACTCCTGCAACCACTGAAGTGGTTTTTTTAGAAACAAATGAGAATCAGTGAAGACTATTAAAGGCTGTGGTATTATGACATCCTGTGAATTCAAGAGTTTGCGATTTCCTATTTACTTAATACGTACCCATTGCAGACAACCAGAAATTGATGTTTCCCAGTACTTTACTTGGATGATCTATTTTGAATTTTTCTGTTTCTATTGTTACTTGTTACTATGTGTGGAAAGGCAGGAATGGTACATCAAAAAGGCTGGATGAAAATTATGAAGGATTGAAGTTGAAGGCTGTGGTATTATGGGATCATGCCAATTCAAGAGTTTGCAATTTCCCTGCTTACTAGGTGGTTGCACCCTCACTGAAATCTATTGTTGACTTTTCCAAAAACACTACTCAAGTGATCAACTATGATTACAAATCAATAGTTATTCACTAGCATTGCATGACTTTAATCATATTTTGAAGCATAATGACTGATGTGATCCCCATTGAACCAAAATGTTCAACATAGGGACTACATAGAGCAAGTAAGTAAACTACAAGGACACAATTCTTGGTTAAAGCATCACAAAAAACCATGTCCTTGATGAAGCTATCCCTCCTACAATAAAGGAAAATAGAGAAAGCAAAACATTGAGAATATATACAGTTCTGCAATCGCATCTGTACCCTCTAGCTCCACAGGTCTTCAAATGTGCTTTCCAATCGGTGTGTATTTTTTCGAACGAATGCTTATCACATTTCCATTTCTACAATGATGCTTTTTAATCCCCTTGAGGTCACCCAAAGCTCTCAAGGATCATTATGAAAGCAAGAAAGCTCAGGGCAAACGTAGCCTCGCTTGCAGACTTTCTTTGGTCGGTCGTTGCTGTAGTGGTTTGTGATGAAGTTGCAGATTTCGCGTTGAATTCTTTTGTTGTGAGAAACCTGTGTTTCAACTTTCAGGCCGTTAAGGGAAAAGAAGAAAGCAAACGGTTGCAAGAAATAACAAATTAAGTAGTGGGAGAATTAAATTATTTAATAAACAGTTCAGATTTAATTGACAAACTTAATGGTTGAATTTGTATGACCATTCGGCCAAGCTAATCTCATATAATTTTGTAGAAAACAAGATTTAATTAGTAATTAAACAATAGGACAAGTGCTCAACAAAAATTATCCCTAAATAATTTATTTTTTTTCATCGCTGTGGTATCTTGGTGACATAGTATTCTTTTTGTTTGTCCACTTCGATTCAATATATTCAACCAGTAAAAACTTCAGAGTATATAATCTGCTACTTCTAATACAGATTTGAATAGATAGGTGCTTTGTGTGTAATAAAAATATGGGCAATCAAGAGAAAGTCTGCACCACCTGAGGAATAAAATAGAATACTTTTGCCATAAGCTGCCAAAAGTTGGAGAGCTTCACAGCAACTACAGGCTGATCATTCAAGTCTTTACGAAGGATCACAAGAACTTCACCAAATACACCATGGAAAATGAAAAGCTAAGTGACGAGGTTCCTGAACCACTTAACTATCTGGAGCTTAAAACTAGGTTTGCTAAGGGGTTGGATGCACATCTCATTCAAGCTTGGAACCAGGAAGTTGAAACCCTAATGCTTGGGTTGTTAGTGATCACAGCTTGCAACTGTTGTTTAATTATGGGTGAGCTTGCTTTTTCCTAGCCTGAGATGTTTGTATGTGATGGTAATGCATTTTTTTTCTTTCCCCTTTATCTCTATCTAAGTATTTTGTGACGATGGAATAACATAATAAAAAGTGTGATCATTAATCCTTTGTTAATACATTTTGAGTAAAGATCGAATGCAGCTCTCTTAATTTTAGAATTACATAAAAAAAATTCTCTCTCCAGAGGGTTGTCTTGGCAATCTTCTTTCATCTTCTCATCTTACTTTCTAACTCATGGTCCATGAAGCTCAATACAAAACATGTTTTGCTCCCCAAATAGAGAAGAAGAAGATGACAAAAAAATCTGCAAGTGATATGAAGTGATTGTTGTTGCAGCACTTCCACAACAGACGGTTTGTTGGGTAACCAGTTTATCAGTAGCAAGGCTTCTGGAATAATTGGGATCTTGTTGGTATTGGACCATTGGCAGTCCAACATCAATTCACTGAGATCTCCTTACTGGTTGTGGCTCAAGTTAGTATTTCATACAGTTTCTTTAAATGAATGTAATATCGTCTTTTAGCTTCTTAATTCTAACGAATAGGAAAAATAGACATTGAATATCCAATCTTAATATTCTCTTAATGTGTGTTAGAAGTGAAGGGGGCAATAGAAATTTCATAATGAACAAAGTTTAATTAAAAATTAAGCTATAATACAATACAGTATGCAACAATTATTATCTTAAAATCTTATGAAAGATCATTCAGTGATCACCTTTTTTATTCGTACCAAGATCACTCCAAGCATACATACATATAGAGGAAATAAAACAAACATTTCCATGACAAACAAACTTCTCAGCTTAGTAAGAAACATGGGAATCATGCATAAACCAGCAATAGAAGGGATTACAGATTTTAGCTGCAACCAGTGATCACTGATAAGCGAAGAATTAAAGTTTAACTCCTCGGTTCTAAGCTTGAAGGAGATGGGTGTCTAACCCCTTAGCAAGCTTGGCTGTAACTTCCAAATAGTTAATTGGCTCAGCAACCTCTTCACTTAGCTTTTCATATTCTACTGTGCAGTTCACGAAGTTCTTTCCATTCTTTGTGAAGACTTGAACGTGAAGCTTATACTTGCTGAAAAGCTCTCCAACATGTCCATCAAATGCATTCAAAGTGAGTGATTTGTTCACTGCATCTATAGCTTCTATCTTGGCTTTTGCGGAAACAGCTGTAGTCCCATCTGCAATCCAGAGAAAATAGTATTGAAATTTCTCATGGGTATCTATAGAACAAATTTGCATCATTTAAGGAAGAAAAATACAAATCCAAAGTTGCGAAACACTACAAAAAGAATCAGTTTCAATCACCTAAAACATAGGAGAAGTGATTGATGGAATCCAAGCTCTTTCCATCTCCTTCATGGACTTCAGACTTATGGAGATCATCAGGAATAGCCTTGGAAAATAGGTTCTTATGATCCAACCAAGCATGAAAATACTTATCTACAGACGATTTGATCTCCAGCTCCACTGAAAGTTTTCCAGCAAGACCCATTTCTCTCTACTTTCACAAACAACTCGAAGAAACTCTGAAGGGTGGGTACAAAGTTCAGAATTGAGAATGCATGGATTTATAATAACAGAAGAAACCAAATCTGGTTTTTAAAAAATCATATACTTATCCAAAATTTCCCCCTTTTGCCCTGACGACTTTTGAGATTTGCACCTCATCTTCTTCTCAATATTTTTTTAATCACTAGTGGATGATAATTAGAAATTTCTATTTGGGGAGTGGCATCACTGGCTCCACACTCACATGTTTTTGTATTTTAGGTGTCAATGTCCCCTATGCTAGTATGGGTCCTAGACAACCAGTTTCTTGGCAATATTAACTGATATTGGTAACTGTATATCCAAGAGATGAATGAATGGCAGCCACTTGATAGATTTCCTATGTGCTAAAACTTGACTTGTGGCCAACTTTTGAGGCAAAAAGTTTAGCTAATCTATAACTTAATATATTTTGCCATACATGATTTTCAATAATACTAAAAATTTAGCTCCATGCTCATTCAACATGAAATGAGTGGGAGAGTAAAGACAAACTATAGACATATTTTCTCTAGACTTGCTCCCACCATGTTTCCACTTAGAATATTAAAAATTCATTTAATTAAATTTGCTCTTAAGAGTTGTTCCCCGCATATTTTCACTAATTTCTTTGGGTTGATGATGACTACTCTTACATGTTTAACGTGATTATAGAGGGAATGTCTTTTTTCTTGTACAATCAAAGGCAGAGCTACCTAAAGAAACTTTACTTCAGTAAATGTGCAGGACCGTCATGCGAAACAACTAGAGTCATTGGATCAAAATCTCGACTAGAATTTCAGATACGACAGTCTAAATTTCCGCATAACGGTCGTGTGCATTTAATGCATAGGAGTGAAGCAATTTCATACTGGGGGCATATTCCTTGTATTTTTTTTCCTTGACTTTCTCTTTGTATGTTTAAAACAAATTTCGATTCTTACGAATAGCAATTTAAATTTTAGATTTATCTAAGAGATCCTAAAATTTCTCTTAAAATTTTGAATCCCAATTTAAATTGTAAATTTTTCCAAGAGATTCTAAACTTTCTCCTAAAATTTCAAATCCAATTTAAATGGTAAAATTTTCCAAGAAATCCTAAATTTTATCCTAACGATTACTACTAATAGCATTTTTTTTGGTAGAAATACTAATAGCAATTTAAATCTTAAATTTTATTAGTTGGACATTTACAATTTCAGCCAATGATTTTATCGAATTTGATCATAATCATTGAATTTTTTTTCCCTACTTAATTAATAGAAATTGTTTGTTTTTCCATGTTTAGTTAATAGACTTCAAATATATTTTTTTTCTCTTACCTACCTTCCCTTTTCATGATTTTTAATTTTAAATGGTAACAAATCTACGTACAATTTTAATTGACTTTATAATTATATTATCTGTATCCTACCGACATTAAAATATAATAAAATAATTCACAAGTGGGGTTCAAAGTGGGTCCCACGTGGCCCACACCATATGTATGATGAAAAGGCGTTAGCACTCGCCCAACGTTGAAATGATTCGAACTCATTATTCGGTACCAATGTTCAATCATGGCTCGGCCCCTATATACAATCGTGATGATCTTAGAATATTATAATAAAAAAGTTGACTAAAGACACTGGGGTTGGATCAACTTAAAGCCAACCGCCCCAGGGATCAGAAAGAAGCTTGCGAAAGATCAAATGCAGCAACTAACGGTCCGATTAGATAAAGAAACTCTCTCCAAAGAGGTTGTCTTCAGATCACTTGCTTTCTAATTCATGATCTTCTCTTTTTACTTTCTAATTCAAGGCTCATTCCTTACAAAGCATGTCAAGAAGATAATGACGAGAAAATCTACAGCAGTATATGAAGAGATTGTTGCAACACTTTACAAGTTGTAGAAGGTCAATTGAGAATCCAACATAAGGTCACTGCACTGGAGTTTTGGCCAAAGTGTAGGTGTAGTGCTTTAAATGAATATACATCGCTTGGAACTTGTAGGGTATTATTTTGCTTTTCCATTTGGGTAGAGCTGAGTTTGGCTACCTCATTTCAGAAAAAGCAATATTCAACAAGATCACTTGAACAAGAACAGGATGAACAGGGCATTAAGAACCATACATGGGTTGACAACTACCAGTAATTATCAAGTTCCATCCCAGACAGAGCAATAATATTCCCCATTGTTCTGTTCCTCTTCCACTTCCTCTTCCACTTCCTCTTCCTCTTCCCCTTGTACATTCTCTTTCCATCTCTTGGGGCTTTGGTTAAGATTATTTTCATACAATATCCCCCATTGCAAAAGTTAGCTACTTCAGAAAACCCTATTTTATCATGACACTGATATTATATAAATGCTGCTGACCAAAGATAAAATCCTCAACAACACTTCTGACAACTTGACATAGTGCAGGTAGGTAATGCAAAAGGGAATGTCCCCCCTTAAAATTGAATAAGCACCATCCAAGCAATACTTCCCTAATACAGTAAGAATGAAAACTGATTTTCGCTGGCCATGTTGATTTGGAACCTGAAGCATCCAGCCCATCTACTACCTTTCTTGGGAAATCTATGGCAGCCCCAATCCCTTTTCATATGCTAAAAATGAATGTGATTGGCAGCCGATTGTAGCACGCTAAGTATATTACAGTAACCACACCCCACATAATGATTTTCTTTGTGCATACCTATGGTGAACCCTCCGCATAACCATTACGGTCCATCTTGTTTCCATCTTCCATAGTTTCATGACGACCATTGTGATACCCCATTGACCGATCATACCGCCTTTTTCCATCCAATCGTTTGTCTAGTGGGCTCCCCGTCCTTTTCTTGTGACTATTTGACTTAGGAGACTGATATCCTCGACCTGTGTCATCGTATAAAGATACTTCCCCTTCTTCTACATTTTCCACATTTGGTCGCTGAGATGGCTGTTCTTCCGTTCCAGGATGATCTCCACGAACAATATCATGATGATCCTTCCCATAATTTTGATTCTCAGGTTCTGACCTGTTTGAAAGCTTAGACCAGCTTTGCCTCCTCTCCTTCTTGATCTTCTCATCCTCAGCAGCCAATTCAACACCATTTTCCAGCTCCCTCTCTATAAGATCATCTTCATCCATCAACTCCATTTTTCGTGCCGCATCACTCCGAGACTTCTTCCTTTTCTCCAGTGCTGCCTTTACTTTGTCCTTGTCAATCTTTTTGATAGCATCATGTGGAGAGTGACCTACAGAACCTTCTCTATGATCCAAATTCCGACCACCTGAACTGCTGGACTTGTATGGTGCAGCAGCCTCATTCTTCCATTTCCCTGCTTCTGCTGTTTCACTTCTCCTACCAGTTCTTTGTTGATCTTCTTCCTCATGTCTGTCTGACTCAAACTTAGACTTGTTTGAATCTCCTCCATTTTCTTTCTTGTAAGGCAAGGACTCCTGTTCAGTTTGTCGATGGAATTTAATTTCCCCATCCTCCTCATGATCCAAAATAACACTTTTTGTATCTGAGTTACCATACTCAGTACTTCTATTTTGGCTACTTCTCTGAAGCCCACCTTCATCATCAGGGTGTGCCTGGTCGGACCCTGTTCTAGATGATGGCACCCAAGCTCCAGGCCTTGTTGTAGATCCACCTCCAGCCTGGTTGGCTAATGATGATTCTTCATTTGGTGTTGGAGTTTTTGTCGCAGCCCGATGAGTAGGCCCAATTCCAGCACTTCCTTCAACTTCACTCCCTTGAGAAACTGGAATGCGGTTCTGTTCATATAGTTCCAACATTTGATTGCTAACCTCTGCAATAAACAGACGAAGACACCGACTTATGTTAAAAAATAAAATAAAATAAAAAAAGAAAAAAAAGAGAAAAGAAAAGAAAAGATGATATAGCAATAAAAAATGTGTCAAGTACATGTCCAGACAAGTGGTTTCTACCAAGATTTGACATGATCTGGATTATCATTTAATCAGCATATGACATATTCTGGATTATCATTTAATCAACATATCCCCAAGAAAAGCAAAGAATGTACATGGTCATCAAAGTTGGTCATCTTCGGGAAAAAAAAATTGAACTCTATGGCTTTATACTCCAGAAGAGGGCAGCATGTCCCCTTTAGAAGACTATGTTCCACAAGAAATGTCATTAATCAACATATGACATAATCTGGATTATCATTTAATCAACATATTCCCAAGAAAAGCAAAGAATGTACATGATCATCAAAGTTGGTTAACTTCGGAAAAATAATTGAACTCAATGGCTTTATACTCTAGAAGAGGGCAGCATGTCCCTTTTTGAAGACTATGTACCTCAAGAAATGTCATTAATTTGCTTTGGGTAACGTTTATATTTTTACTGTAATGAAGGTGAACATTCTATCCACAATCCCAAGACTGACACTAACCCTCCAACTGGCGTGGGGTGACATCAAATTCTTGCCACCAGACCTTCTCACCATCAGATGGAAGCTTCACTTTTAGGAACTTGGCAGCAAGGAAAATAGCTCCTGCTGCTATGTGGTGGGGCTTAAATTGCAGGCAAAGTGATGTCCGCAGCCTGCATAACAACTCACAGTTTGTCACCAAGGAATTAATACAATTTGGAGGAATGTCAAAAGAAAAAATATCAGTTATTTCATACCCATCATTGACAAAATTCCATGCTACTTGGGCAAGCGCATTTTGTGCAACCTTGAATTTTTTTATTGCTTCAACAAGAGGCTTATATGGGTGCTGCACATTGAGGTCAAAACCAAGAGTTCCAAGTACAACTCTCTCTCCAAGTAAAACCAACTCTTTTTGTTGTTCATAGACTTCCTGCATACCAGTACAGAAAAGAATGGTAAATTGGAAGTCCAAATCACTGCAGCTACAACAAAAAAAAAAAATTAAAAAATATATATATATATATATATAGAGAGAGAGAGAGAGAGAGAGAGAGAGAGGATATTTATAGATCGGGGGGCGGGGCGGGAGAGAGAGAGAGAGAGAGAGAGAGAGAGAGAGAGAGAGAGAGAGAGAGGGGAGGAAAAGGGGGTGGGGGACAAATAATTAACAATCTAAAACCCATAACCATTCTTGGTAACAAACAGAAAGCGAATACTAAAATAATTTTACAATAGGATCCAAATGTAAGATTAGGTAAGGGATAAAACAAGGTGTGCAAGATATGGCTCCCTTCCCCACCACATGTCTACCACAATACCATGGTTCATCATAATTAACAAACATTGTGGTATCTTAGACTTCCTCGTTCACAAAATACAAAAATCAATACTAATAAAGTTTCACGGCATCATCAGTAACAACTATGGAGAAAAGGAACATAAAAATTTTGAATACACGTAAGAAAGGTAGAAACAACCTCAAGGACAACAGCCAGAAAGAGGAAGTTCAGATATAAACAGGTACAACTGTAAAAAGCACTCCACCAAAAGGAATGGTACCTTCTGCTTGATTTTCTGAACTGCTGCAGGATCCTTTTTATAAATAATCTCATATGAAACTAGGATGACATCCTTCAGCGGTCGAGGAGTCTCCTCAACCTTCCCCGCAAGGAACATGCATACGGTTGCAATTGTCTGTAAAGTATTACAGTAAGAAATCTGCAGTAGAAAACCGAAAACCAAAAAAAAAAAAAAAAAAAAAAAAAAGAAAAAAAAGAAGAAGAAGAAGAAGAAGAAAGGAATAGAAAGCATACAATTAATATGCCAAAAAAAATGGTGAGAACATATTAGGAGCCCACAGGTCAAACAAAAGGCAAATAAGCTAGAAAGAGTAGCATGCACAAACAGCCATCAAAACCCCAGGATGACAACAAAAACATCTATAAATCCTTGAAGACTAATGACCCCTTCCTGCAAGATGAGATACCTGTCAGCCTACTTCATTTACCTTTTAAATACCTATCCATGTCCAACAGGCCATAATAAGGGTGTGTGAAAGATATGATGCCTAATCCTTCACAAAACACCTAACCGTTTACATTTTATGCCAGCCCTAGAGGAGAAAGATAGCAGAGTTTCACAGTGGGGTTTCATCATAAAATTCTTTGTTTACTTCGAATTTGCACATACTTGTTACGAATGATGCATTCACATACCATTACCCAGTTGCTTAATGAGTATTAGGTCCATCCTGTCCCTCAAAATTTGACAATCAGATAGCAGCGAAAATAAGGTGGATGACTCCTCCCATCCCTCCCTCAAAAATAGCACCAGCACCAGAAGCCATATTAATAGACCAATACTGTAGACATCTCCAGTAGATAAAATTTAAGAGTAGAAAGAAGACGGAATATCTACAGTTTAGCTTTGGTTGTGATAGGACAAATAATGAGCTGGTGAACCTTGATGAGAAGGAGATTCTATAAAATGATTATTTTAGGTACCTTGGTTCAATCATAAATAAAAATGTGATGAAGAGGATGATATTTCCCAAAGAATTAAAAGTGGGTGGATGAAGTGCAAAGGTGTGTCCGAGGTCTAGTGTGATCAACATATTCCTTTAAAGTTCAAGGAAATATTCTATAGTACCGTCTTTTTCATACAACCAGCTATGATGTATGGTATAGTGTCAGCCCAGTAAGAAACATCATATAGATAAACTTGATGTTGGGCAGTTAACATCCTCATTTCTGCTAAACTGAGTAGCAAAACTAGGAAAGATAAGGTAAGGAATCATATAAGATCTGTTCTAGAGTAGCTTTGATAAATGATAAGTTACGAGAAAGTTGATTGGGGTAGCACAGCCACGTTCAATGGAGGCCACTAACCACCCCTATACGGAGAAGTGATTTAATCAAAATCGAAGGAGTTAGAAGTACTCCGTTGACTTCTAAAATGCCTTGGTTCTGTGGAAACCAAGAAGAGTAAAGATTGTAATGTAAACAAATCTAGGAACTCGACCAGTCTCAAGAAAAATGCCTTGGTTTCTATCAAAACTAGTTGACCCAGCTGAATTTGTCCTCATAGAATACCTTATCCCGTTTGATATTCCCCATATTTTACATGTTTCGATATAGCTGTCTCGTGTTATAGGGTGTCCCTAAAGACTAGCATGGTTCAATGCTCTAACCATCCAATTTGAAGAATGAGAAAACAAACAGTCAGGACATTAGAAGAGACTGCCAAGGCTGCTCGTCTCATGATCTGACTGCCTCACCAGCTATCTGTGAGAACAATGCCATAGGCTTATACTCCCTCCTCCTTGCAATGATTGTCCCCTCTGAAAAGATCCTGAAATTTAAGGAGTGGCTACAGCATTAAAAACCACAACTACCTATATTGCCCACCCATTACTTGTTTACTCTTCTCAAAGTGTGCAGTACTAAACTAATGTGGTAGTCAATGCAAAGAAGCAAACAGTAAACTAATCAAAAACTCTTTATTTGTTTACTCTTTTCAAAGTGTGCAGTACTAAACTAACGTGGTAGTCAATGCAAAGAAGCAAACAGTAAACTAATCAAAAACTTGTTATTTAATTCTAAGACATGACAGAGAATTTGAGACAGCCAAAAATAGGAATGTCTTTGCCAGACAGCAGTAAATAAATCTAAATCCAGAAATAAAACCTGCACAAGGAACATGCACATATATCAATATATTTGCTAGGACTGCAGCCAATGACATAAATAGTGAACTGTAGCACACACAAATAACATATATAGATAAATCTGGAATAAAATTATAAGTACTCACCCTCCGATCATTCTTTGCATGAGATTGACGAAGAAAAAAACGATGGCAAAATATTATTGCTGTAGCTATTGTTACCTGGGGTCTGCATTGAAATCAATTTCTTGTCATACATTTTGTAGTAGTAACCCATAACTCCTTGGTCACAATTGAGCATAGCCACAATATTGAACAGTTTGTAATAAAAACAAAAGAAAAAGAGGAAAAAACTGCCTCAAATCTTTAAAAACTGTACACAAATCGTTCCCACCAACCTTTCACAATACCTACTCAACTTTAATGGCTCATAACATGCTACATGATTGGACATGTGGTTAGAAGGCCCCACACCAATGTCATACAAATGGGATGTAAGTGGCCCCTTATTACATAACCAACCAGCCTACCAGGCCTTCCCCCCCCCCCCCCCCCACACACCCCACCTCCCACCTCCTTTTTAAACAAAAGTATGATAACAAGAAGGAACACACATATTTGACCCAAAAAAATTATAGTCAGTTAAGGGAATTCATCAGAAAGGACTTATTTTCATCAATACCAAAGTTGGCATAGGTTATTGCCATATTAGTTTATGGTTCAATTAGTTTACCTTGTAATAGATCTGTTGGATGGGCTCATATATGTGTGGTAATTAGGACCACAAATTTTTTAAGTATAGAAATGGAATTCTCTCCGCTACTCCTCTCAGACAATTTATGGTTAATGAGGATAGATTTGTTGGATGAGCAAGAATCCATGTAGTAGAGACCATTTAGCGGAGATTATCATGACTTACTAGGCTGTGTCTTGCATCTTCCATCTTTTTTTTTCTTATTTTCATTTCTCATCTCTTCACTCTGCCCCTTTTTTCTGTGTTGACCTTAGTTATCTCTACTTTGTAATTGGATTCTTGTGGCCAATCCACTTAAATAGGGAAAAGGCTGAGTCTATCTGTGTTTTTGTTGTCGCCGTCAAGAATAGACTTCTTCTAACGAATTTCCTCTATTCTAAAGTTGGATTATTAGAGCCAAGAGTGGATTCATAGGGTAATCTCTGGTGGATTCCCTGTCACAACATGACTTAACATGAATTCGTCTAATCTAAGCTGGATTATTATAGCCTATGGTGGATTGATACAGCTACATGTAGGGATTTTGTTATATTGTTGGGGTTGTTTTTTGTCAATTTCTATTTTACCATTACCTCTTTGGTGGCTAGTAGGAGTGAATCAAAGTTAGCTTGGACTTCTATTTCAAGGCTTAGAGTTGAACACCTAAGGTGTCAATTTGGTATGGCAGCAGTATTTGGTAGGGTACCAAATTTATATACATCATACCGTCACCCTACGGAATACCAAAGTGCATGATGCAGACCTGGAAATGGATTGCCATGTGGGCTTCAAAGAAGGGTAATTAGACAAATAGAAAGAGGAAGATCCAAAAATTCCCCCATCATCCCATTTAGGTTTTGTTAATTCCCATCTTTATCCAGGACCCAAATTTAACCATACTATCCATTCCATCCTGATTTGATAATTAATTGCTTGAAGATTCATATAAAAAAGGGATAATTACTATTGGCCCCCTGTACTTTGATTTTATTACTACTGTATCCCATGTACTTTTCAAAATTACTAAACCAACCTTTAACTTTGTCTACAATTACTATTGCCCCCCTACCGTTAAGTTCCGTTAGTTTATTGATGATGTGGCAACTTTATATTTTTTCAAAAACCCCAAAATACCCTTATACTTATCTCTTTCCTTATTTACCCTTTTGTCAAGTTACAGTAGTACCCTTAATTAACTATGAAGAAAAAAAGTAACTATGATCCGTTTTATTCAAAAAAAAAAAAAAAAAAAACCACCAAATAGAGAAAGAATGATTGAATAAAACTCAAATAGAAACCGAAGAGGAAGGAAAATCAAATTCAACTCAAATTGGAAACTGGATATCACCTAAAATATTTTCAAAATAAATGAAGTTTATCGGATTTGGATTTTGCCCATTTCATTAATTCAAAATAAATGAAATTTAGGGTAAAATTGACATTTAATCTGGTTTTTATAAATGAGGTAACATCATCTTTTGATTTCTTAATTTTAATGAAGGGCAAATTAGACATTACATATTCAAACTTAACGGCAACTTAACACCGTTATAAGGAAGGGGGCAACAGTAATTCCGTAAAGAACAGGGTTTTATTAGTAATTTATCCCTATAAAAAAATATAAAAAAAGCGCTCAATTATAGGGATTTCTTCCAAGAAACCCTAACCCTAAATTTTGGGTTTACATCACAAAGTGTTCATTATAATTCCAGTAATACAATCATACTAGTTTTCATATTTTATCGGTAGGTTCCTAACAGCAGCATTTGCAAAAACAACAATTAGCTGGCAGAAGATTAAGTTGACGACACATTTGAATCCCTACGTCCCTTGCAAATCAATATATCAACTAAAATTGAGACTTTCAAAAGATTTACATGCTTACAATGTAACCAAGCAAGCAAGGGAAAGGTCATAAAAGTTTGGAGGGCGAAAAAAAATGTGAACTTACACTTTAAGCCTCATCCCCAAATCCTGCAGAAACGTACAATAAGACTTGCGTAAATATGTCTCCTTCTTCAAATCAATGCCATCTCTTCTGGATGGTGAGTTTTCTTCGATTTCTTTCCTAGAGAAATACCAGCGACCTCCTCCATCCTCAGGCTTCTCATCAGAAAAGTTGTATGGCCCACTTTCAACCATTCCATGGTGCAGGGGATCTCCAGGAAAAAGTCCAGCCATATGCGCTAGAGAGTACTAGAATAGAATAGTTAAGATAACTCCACTATGGAGCAGATACGAATGCATAATCCAGTAGCTTCCTGTCCATGAACTGTGAGAATATCAATCACACAGGAGCAACTGAACCTTGTGCAATAGAAAACAATCATAATGATTGACATGGATCTAGAAAGGACTAGCTAATATGCTATGAAATATGAATAATAACATACAGACCCTTTAGAATTTAAAACCAACTAAAAACCAAAAAAGGGCCAAAAGATTGGTTGTAAAGGTTCTTACTGTTCTACGGATTCTTGTATTTTGGTTCTGTTTTCTGATTAATCCTAATACAGTTTCTTGTGTTTCTACCTTGCTGATGCAGTTCTATGCAAATGAAAATGACCATTCCTAGAAGAGGTTGCATTGACTAGTATATTAATTGGATTGCCCAATGTAATCCAATCTCATATCAAATCTACATGACAAGAACAAAACACAAAGAATCTAACCAACCAAAAAGAAACATAAAGAAACACATTTCCACTAGAGGGGACACCCCCACAATAAATGAACTACATAACTATCTTCTAACCAATTAGCTACAAGCTAATAATTGAGATCATCCTGACAAAGAACGACGGTTAATAGACATCCAGTAATCAGTATTACTGAACTCCACTGGGAAAATTTGTAACTGAAGAATTCAAACCAGATCTGTGCATTATTTTCCTTCTATAAACAGAGGATCTGCAGCATATTTCAGTACAGATCAAATTTCACAGGCCCAATCATTTAATACTGATTAGACAACATGAACAGGAGAAAAATAAATTAAAGATATTCAAATACATGCCTAATGGGAACTTTAGGGAAGGCAAGAGATGGAGAGGTTAAGGAGCCTTATGTTCTCAACTCTCAGGCAGCTACGGTCGGCATCTCAGCAGATCAATCTGAGTACCCACAGAAGGAAAAAGTTACAACACTTACAGGTTATGCATTAGATAGAATATCAACATTATGGAGGATTCAACACCCAATATAAAAAAAGGAACAGGTTGTGAATCATCCCCCTTTTTCTTTCATCACTGGTTTGTCTAAAAATAGGGAAGTAAAAGGATGGTTCAGGTACACAAGAAGAGCAAACTAGCAAAGAGCCTGCCCGTTTAATGATTTCCATTTTTTATATAAATAATGTAATATCGTTCACTGGGTTGCACTTGTTCTTTTTGAGTCACAAAAGAAACTCAATTTTATGATTGCAAACCAGAACTTCGCTAACCTCAAACAAAAAGGTTTAACATGAACTTCAAATCGACTGAGGTCATTAATAAACTAGCAAGTTGGAATGCATAAATTTTATCCACCCATTTCCATAGCTAAAACTGTTGTTTTTTTCCCCCTAAACAAATCCCTACATTTAAAACGAAGACTCTTCTTTCCTAACCAAAATCACACAGAATGGAGAGAGACGTTGATGAACTAGGGTTTTTTCTTCTTCAATCCTGTCCCAACGCAATGTTCTACTCCCTTCTCTGTTTCATCTCTGAAACCCTAAAGTTCGATCTACTGCGGTTTATCTGGTTGAAAATTTAGAATTTCTTCAATCTATTGAACTGTTATTTCTTTTGAGTCCGAACCCACTCGATACAAATTGGCATTAATTTGTACATTTAGTTTTAGGTTCCGTATGACATGAGATTGCTGTAAAGGTTCTGAAAAATTGTCCGCTTCTGTGTTGGTCTGCTGATTCTTCCACGAAATACATAAAATTGTTCCTAAAATCTAAACATATATCAAAATAAGCTCTACTTGCATTCCTTAGTGGCCCTAGGACTTCTGCCATCTCCATTAATCTCTCCAAACTGGATGCCTTGGCCTTGAATTCAAATGGGTATTATCGGATTTTACAGGCCGGCCTTCTGTGCTATTATCAAACATGGATTACTAACCGACAAACCATTCCAGAGATAAAGTGGTACCATCTTACTAAGAACCCTAACGACTTCACCACCTCTTTTATCGATGGCCTTCGTTCTACAAGACCTAACACACTTGACTGCAATTACTAATAATTGTTTCCCCAACATTAGATCATTTAAAGGTGGAATTTTAGGATTCAGAGACTCGAAAGCTTACCTTTCCTTCCAAGCGTAATAGACCAATCAACAATTGAAAGTGATGACTGCCCAACATCAATTGCTTTCGTCCCGCTAATGATCCCTATCAGAAGAACTCCAAAACTGCAAAAATCAGTCTTTGTGCTCAGATTATAGCCAAAATCGAGTTACCCAATCGCCCTTGCTGGCGTGTCGACGGGATTCGAAAATAATGAAGGAACACGATAGAATCATAGTCATAGAAGAAAAGGAACTTGCCCATGTAAAAACGAGAAGAAGAAACGAAACTCAAGTGGGCCTGGGATCAAAGGGTATTTTAGGTCTTTCACAAAGGAAATGTAAAAAATATATATATAATAAAATCCCGGTAAAAGAAATGTAAAATTTTTTTTTTTTTAAAGAAATTTCCATTAAACAAAAGAAAGAAGAAAAAAACAACCCGCAAAATAGCCTAGGCAATTGGAGAGCATAACTCCTAAAGGCCAAACCGTCATATACGGGATCGACAAGGCCCTCCTTACTAGAGCATCCGCCACTACGTTTATCGCTCTTGGAACAAAACAAAAGGAGCATGAGAGGAAAGATGATCATAACTCCCTAATATCCTCCACCAGAGGAGCCTAAGCATAGGGGAAGGGGAGCTAGAAGCATTGTTTATGTATTGGACAAGTATTTTACAATCTTACTCTACCAGAAGATGAATACAATCATCCGCCACTGCGTTTATCGCTCTTGGAACAAAACAAAAGAAGCATGAAAGGAAAGATGAGCATAACTCCTTAATATCTTCCACCAGAGAAGCCAAGCATAGGGGAGGGGAGTTTTTTTTTTTTTTTTTGGTAACCAGCATAGGGGAGGGGAGCTAGAAGCACTGTTTATGTATTGAACCAGTATTTTACAATCTGATTCTACTAGAAGATGATTACAGTCTTCTGAAAGTGCAAACATCAATCCAACTCTCATAGCGAGAGCTTCCCCTTCCACCACTGAGTTGCATAGCACCGGTTCAAAGACTGCGTCTGTAAAATTTATCCTTTATGATTTTGCAGAACATAGCCGACACCAACTTTGCTATTTCCTTTACACCATATAAATAAATGTAAATTCTTACACCATATAACAATGATTTTGCAATGGGGCTGAGTGAAAGTATTTCACTCAATTAGGGGTATCATTGTCTTTTTGAATAAATTCAAAATTGGCATAATCGGAGAAATCTTTTAGGATGTAGTCGAGATGTGCCTAAACTGATCGGAACAAACTTCAGTTCTACAAGAAAAAGAATGTCTCTTCCATATTATTATTCAATTATTAGAGATTAAACTAATGTTATACATCGAAGCTTTCACTAACCCAAAAGAATAAGGACTCAATATTTTATTGTTGATTTGATTAAGATGAGATTATTCAGCATATTGATTCCTCTACTTGTCTTGAGTTTGCAGTTGAATTTATTTTCTTGGATATTTTCTCACATGGATTTTACCTCATACTATGTGATTGAAAACCTTTAGGGAAGCACATTGTTCTCTCCTGATAGGGAGGTAATCCAAACTTGAGAAAATAATGAGTCTTATGGGTGCACACACTCTACTTTGTGGTTCAAAATCATCATGGGAATACATTGTTCTTCCCTAGAGCATATTATTCAAAAAATGTAAAAATGATATATAATTTTGTTTTTTTACGTGTGTGTTCCCTTAATGGACCACAAACTAATGTTGGTTGAGTGGTAAGATCCATACTTCTTAGTGGAGAGGTCATGGATTCGACTCTTGCGGACGACAAGCATCTCCCTGAGGATATAATCAAGGTGCGCGCAAGTTGGCCCGGATGAACCTCAAATACCAAAAATAAAAAAAAATAAAAAATATATATATATATATATTATATTATTACATGTGGGTCTTATGACTAATTGGTCGCCAGATATTCAAATTTCAAATGTGGAGAGAGCAAAATGCCCTTCAGATTATTTAATACATCGTGTTATTATATATTTTTTTCAATTTTTTGGATATTTGTATTTTTTTGAACCATATAATTAATGCTTAATGAACAATTATCTCTTTTTAAAACCATATATTAACTCAATGTATTAAATAACCTAAGGAGTACTTTGGTCCCTTCATGTTTGAATTTGAATATAGCGACTAACAGTGTTAATCTGTTTGGGACCCACACATAATATATTGTATTAAATGATCCAACATAAGTTTATAGTCCACTAGGACGCATGCATAAAAAAGCAAAAAATAAAAAAAAATTGCAAAAATTTCACAATGTCAAAGGCTTCATAAAGGACACCAGATTTACATGATCTCTGATTGGGATCAGATTGTAGTCCTATACACAGCAATGAACCCTAAAAATTGCAGTCAGCCACAGAAGATTATCATATATATTGAGAGTCTGCAACCCATCGGGGAAGCACCTGTGCTCCAGGATGGCTTAACCACCACAAAAATGTATGGGCCCACAGGGATTGGTGATATTTTTTATTTTATTTTGTGTATAAAAATCCCTGTGGGCCCACACATTTTTGTGTTGGTTAAGCCCTGTGCTGCCCCCACGGGTGCAGATCATATTTTGATACGTCAAACGCAGAAGAGTTTCACAAAAAAAAAAACCCAGTAGAGTAATTCATAACTCAAAACCCTGAAGAGCGTAAACGTACACAGATTTGAGAGATGATTATCCGGGAACACCTTAGGAAGCAGCATCTACTTCACTTTTCAAGAGTTGGGTTTTTCTTCTCCACCTGGTTTAAGCCTCCACTTCCTTACCATGATGATCCCATCCTCACAACCATCTCCGAAGCCATTAAGAACTCTGCAACAAAAAATCTTGATTCCTCCCTCAAGAAGCTTATCCCTACTCTCACAGCTCGTCATGTTGTCGATCTGATCATCCACAACCCATTCTCTCTCGACCCATCTTCTCTCCTCTCCTTCTTCAAATGGGTTTCTTTGCAACCAGGCTTTCGCCACACCATCCAGTCTTACTGCACAATGGCACATCTCCTCTGTACCCATCAAATGCTTTCAGAAGCCGAATCTCTCTTTCAATTCGTCATCTCTCGGAAGGGGAAAGACTCAGCTTCCTCTATATTTGCCACTATTCTTGAAACCTCAGGTTCCCGTCGTCCAAATTCAGTATTTAATGCTCTGATGAATGCGTATACGAGTTCTGGTTTTGTTTCAGATGCTATTCAGTGTTTCAGATTGGTTAATAAGCATGGATTTGGAATCCCGTTTCATGCTTGCAGCAATCTTCTGGACCACATGATGAAGGCGAATTCATCTGCTGCTGCTTGGGCTTTCTATTCAGAAATTTTGACCTATGGGTTTCCACCGAATATCTACACATTCAACATTTTGATGCATAAATTCTGCAAAGAGGGTAAGTTGAAGGAAGCCCAGTTGATCTTCAATGAAATAAGTAAGAGTCGTTTGGTTCCAAGTGCTGTTAGTTTCAATACATTGATCAATGGGTACTGCAAGTCGGGGAATGTGGAGGAAGGATTTAGATTGAAGAACATTATGTTGGAAGCAAATATCCTTCCAGATGTTTTCACTTATAGTGTTTTGATCAATGGGCTATGCAAAGATTGTAAACTGGAACAAGCACGTGAACTATTCGATGAAATGTGCGAGAGAGGGTTGGTTCCAAATGATGTTATTTTCACTACTTTAATTGATGGGCAGTGCAAGAATGGGAGAATGGATGTGGCTATGGAAATTTATCAGCAAATGTTGAGGAAAGGAGTGAAGCCTGATCTAGTTACCTACAATACACTCATCAATGGCTTATGCAAGGTTGGTGATTTGAGGGAAGCAAGAATGCTTATGCAAGAGATGTCAAGTAAGGGTTTGAAACCTGATAAGATCACATATACTACTCTCATTGATGGTTGTTGCAAGGAGGGTGATTTAGGGTCGGCTATGGATATAAGAAAGGGAATGATTCGCCAAGGAATTGAGCTTGATAATGTGGCATATACAGCTCTTATTTCAGGGCTCTGTAGAGAAGGAAGAGTCGCTGAAGCAGAGAAGACATTGAAGGAGATGGTAAGAGCAGGTTTGATACCGGATGATGCTACTTACACAATGGTGATTGATGGGTTCTGTAAGAGTGGAGACGTTAAGATGGGGTTTAAGTTGCTCAAGGAGATGCAGAATACCGGCCGAGCACCAGGTGTTGTAACCTATAATGTACTTATGAATGGACTGTGCAAGCAGGGCCAGCTGAAAAATGCTAAAATGCTTTTGGATGCAATGCTTAATTTGGGGGTGACTCCAGATGATATCACTTACAATATTCTTTTGGAAGGACATTGCAAACATGGAGACCCAGAAGACAATGATAAACTACGCAGTGAGAAGGGGATGGTCTCTAGTTTTGCATCCTACAGTTCGCTGGTTGGCGATATTGGTAATGCGAAGAACCGCCAACAGAGATGATTGATCTGTGTGTGTTAGTGAGTAGCATGGCTGGTATACGATCTTGGACCAGATTCAAGGCATAGAACACATTTTGAAGCAAAAATAGACCAGAATGGACGAGCAAAAATGTGCTGGCCGTCCTCAAGAGGCGCTTACTTGATTTCCTTTATCCTGTGAGCGTATTTGGTACAAAACAAAATCATGTCTCGGTTACATTGGATGAAAGACCGGTCCTGGCTTGAGCTTGTGCATGGAGGGGAACCAAAAAATTAGTCTCTGGATGCTGAAACGGCAAATGAAACAAGATCTCCCTTTGTGAGCAGAGTCTGATGGATGTGGTGCTCCTAAAAAGTTTTGTTATCCTGAGCAATTCAATTGTACTACCAAAAAAGAAGTACAATAACACATTCTCTTTTAATGAAAAACTCCGATCTTAACATATGAGAAGTAGAGCTTTGTCGTTCGATTCTTCAGACCCCATGAAAGGTGGAAATGTCACCTGAAAAAATGCTTCTACAAGTATTCTCATTGATACATGTTTTGGCAGCAGATGCTTTCAAAAAGAGAATGTCTTCCATGGCAAATGTAGTCACAAGACATGCGCAACAATGTTATACTTTGAGTCATTTTCAAACTACATATATACGTCTGGAAACTTTCAGACATAAGACAGGCAAGTAAAAAGAGGTTACAAATTGAAATGTAATGCAAATAGACCTATTGAAGTAAGCATTATAATGTTGACAATACTATTGAAGTAAACATTATAATGTCTACAGGTGACAACATCTGGCTCCAGTCCTCCTTGAAGCATCAATTCAAACAACTTTTGTGCTTCTGCAGTCCTCCCTTTTTCTCAAAATGCTAAAAGTCATGACATCAGGAGAGACTCCTAGTCCAGACATTTTGTCTAGCGGCTTCTTCAACTGGCCAGAATTGCATAGGCCATGAATAAGAGAGTTGAAAGTGATAACATCAAATTCTAGTCCTTTCTGAATCATCTATTGAAACTTCTTTTGTGCTTCAGCAGTCTTTTCATCTCTGCTCGAAGGGCATCAATCAAGATGTTAAGAGTCACGACGTGAGGAGAGACTCCTCGACCCTACATTATGTCTAGTGACACAGTGGTTGCTCAATTGGCTTGAACTGCATAGATCATGAACCAAAGAATTGAAATTGAAAACTTTAGACTTGTGTTCACTATGAAGGATCAATTCAAACAAATCTTGTGCTTTAGCAATCCTTCCTCCTTTCCAAAGACTCACCATAAGTGGCAGAATTTGGTAAGTAACTACATCTGGGGAGAGGTGTTTCTTGAGCATATCAGCAAATAGGTTCAGGGCCTCATAAACCATTCCTTCTTTGCAATGTCCATCAATGATTGCAGTATACATGATAACATCAGGGTTACATTTAGCCTCGAGTTCCATCGCCCTAAGCATTTCCAGAGCCTCACAACTGTTTCCCGTCTTGCATATCCAATTGATTCATGGTTCTGTACAACATTACATGAAAAGGATACCCTTCTCTGAGCATCCTGTGGAACAACTCTTTGGCCTCTGCAATTTTATCCACCGTGCATAGCCCATTAAGTAGAGTAGTCAACGTGACAACATCAGGTTCGAAGCCACATTTCATGATGATCCCAAAGACAGCAATGCCCAAATCTGGCCGATTCGAACCCTCAACAGGAGTTGAGCAAGATAGTCAAAGTAACTAAATCGGGTTGTATTTGCAAGGAAACCACGTTTCTGAACAGAGAAACGACAGTGGAATAGTGTTTGCATTTCGCAAGTGACCCAAATAATTGATTGAAAGCAAAAATTCCTGGAAAGGGTAGGTGAGTGAGAGAGCTTCCTCAACACTATGGAGGTGTTTGTATCTGAGTTACATCCATGCATTTTTGTAGCTTCAGAAGAAAAAAAAGATGAAAGCAGTGGAAGAAGAGAATGCTACATACCCATTTGAAATTTTTTATTTTTTATTTTTAAAGAAATTAAAATACTTCATTCATAAACCAAGAAAATATAGACACACAAAAATACAAAAGATAGCTACATGAAAACACAAGGTTCGATCCGAAGCAAGGAGCGGAAATTGACCAAACTGTTATACATGCAATAGACAGAATCATCCAGACTAATGAATGAGGCAAGCCCAAAAAATCTTTAAAACAAGAGCTGTAACAATTACAACAACAGTTAAGCACAGTAAATATGATATATGTATCATCTGTAATCAACGCCCACAGAGGGGGAGACACGCCACAAAGGCGAAGAAGTACATGCCACAAGGGCGAAAAGTCGGTTGTCTCGGTGGTAGCACCGGTATTGCGGAGAAAGTGTTGAACTGCCATCATCATTGTCTTAGATGCAGAGAATAGCAGCAAGAGGAGACTACCTGCAGAACTTGTTGCTCTAGAAACTTTCACTTCTAATTGTAGCCAACAAAAAACCTAGTTGTATTTGTTACTTGGATCGATGGGGCTATATATGATTTGGAAATATGGCTTTAATCACTAATTGGAATCGGCTGAATCGGTCAGGTTGATTCAGGATCGGTAAAGGTTGATGTTGATAATTAGAACTCGTTCCATGAACAAATCCGTTCCTTAGTTTTTGAAACCTTTAGAACCTTTCATTGAGGGGCTCATCATCATGGTTTAACCCCAATAAGAAAAATCATCATGGTGAAAGTCTTAATCTTAATGGAAATTAAGAGTAGGACTTCAATAATCATTCTCTAGTTGTGAGAGAGGCTACTTCAACTTCAAGCAATTATTGAGAAATCTTTGTCGGAACTTTTTCTTAATGTGTGTTGACAGTTGACATGAGTATGGATCATCTACTCGTAATGGTGAAAATATGTGTTTCCCCCACAGTTTTTTTTCCATAGAATAAGATTGGACTCACATCTAAATATAGATAAAATAAAAAAAATTCAGATGAACTAATTTGGAAAAAGATTTATCTAATAAGATGCTTTAAGAAAAGTTTTACTCAAATGCATTATATTTTCAAAAAGAATTACCTCTAATGGTCAAATGACTAATATACCATTTTAGTTTTTTTCTTCTTCTAAGTATACCATTTTAGTTATAAAAAGTCCAAATTACTCTTACCTAAGTTTCCTTCCATTTTGCTCTCTAAATCCCATAAGTGAGGATTATTTGATATTTTTACGACTAAAAGGATACTTGAGTCATTAGAATATCAAATTTAAATGTAAAAAATGAGTAATTAATAATTTTACAAAACCGTCAAAATGCGAATTGTGTAATTTAACCCAATTAAGTGGACATTCAGAATTAAGTGGGCCCGGAAAAAAAACTCAAAAATTAATTTTTAAATGCTTGAAGGTTCCCCCTAATTTGAGGGATTTTGCTTGGCAGCAGTGCCTACGTGGCACTGCTCCAAGCAGCGAACGGTATAGATGAAAAGTTAGGCTTTGATTAAATGGTCACCGTAAATTTTACCATGTGTAAAAAAATAAATTTTAAGTGAAAACTCGGTTCGGTTCGCAACAAACCATTACAAAACCAAAATTCTATTTGAAAATATATAAAAAAAAAAAGAAATCGTCTTTCTTCCTTTTTCCTCGTTTCTGTTGAACTTGCAAGATCGAATGTAACCTGCAGAATAAAATGAAAAACCAACTTATCAAATACCTAATTTTCTGCTATGAAACAGGGTGTCCATGATTGTGCTTGCCTTCATAGGTGACGATCAGCATCAATGGATCATCCACGAGTCTCTACACATGCTTGCGTGCAGGGCAACCTCTCATGCTGCCGGCTGCCGCACTTTAGTAACCCCTAAAGATATCCAAAAGAAATCAAAATTAGGAAACCAGAAACCCAAACCCTTAAAAGGGACTTTAATTCGCAAATCGAAAGTTGCACACAATCTGTTTGACGTAAGTTCAAAGTCAAGACCCAAGACTGATGGTAGAGTGGAAAACCCAAAATAGGAAGATGAACAGAATAGAACAGATTACTAGTCACAGTAAACTATTGATCTAAGCTTTAAACGGTCAACAACAGAACGGAATTGAAAGGGAGGGAGGGAGGGAAGAAAAAGAAAAAGAAAAAAAGGGAAAGTGATTTGAACAAGAAATTTATGCATACCTTGGAAGTGGTGATCCTTTAATCGGTGTTTGCCCATACTTCCTCCAGGAGAAATCGTCATTGAGAATATCTGCAATTTTTAAGTTGTAGCAGAGACAGATTTAGAAACTATTCCTCATATAGTTTTATACTTTTTAAGGGAAACCCAGATGAGAATCACAACAGAATCGCATGAAACAAGAGAGAAAACAAACCTTCACTTCAAGCAATGGCAGCCGGTAGAAGAGGTTCCACTTTCGCAGTGGCATCTTCCGAGTTGCACTTCCTCTTCAATGAGGAAGAAGACAGAGGAGGCCATTCTGCAAAGGAAACCTGAGACATATTCATAATCTGAAAAGCCGACGATGAGGAAGGCTGTTTGCTATCATCAGGTTTTCGATCGGTGGGTTTTTCATTAGTTTTCTGAGATTTTATGCAAATACTTATATTGTAAGAAATTTCACCGTCAGATTCTAAGGTCACCGGTCCGTCAGATTCTAAGGTCACCGGCCCATAGGAAGAAGACAGACTTTTTTTTATTTTTTATTTTCAATTAGAGTTGTGGTTTTGTAATGGTTCGTTGCGAACCATACGAACCAAACCGAGTTTGTTTACACTTAAAATTTGTTTTTTTGCACATAGGTAAATTTTACGGTGAAGATTTAATCAAAAGCCTAACTTTTCATCATGACCGTTCGCTGCTTGGAGCAGTGCCACGTAGGCACTGCTGCCAAGCAAAATCCTAATTTGAGACGTTCGCCAGCGGCCAAAACACTTATTAGCGTGTTTTCTTTCATCTCAAGACAGCTGTTCGTATTCTTTACACTCAGATTCACGTCAAACGTGGTTGACTTTGACTCAAGATATTTTCTTCTTTTCCGCCAAAGGTGACCAAATTTCACTAGGTCCACCAGCTGTCATCTCAACAGAATTTCAATATTAATTAATCAGGTAATTTATATATAATCCAAATGAACACTTCAAATCCCATCACAACCATTCACATGGAATCTACTCCTAAAGTCCTCACAATAGATTCAATATCAGTGGCTCTCAAATCCTTCAACAATATCTGTTTCTGAATTAAAAAAATAATAACTTATAAAGTGAAAAAATTAATATTCATTAAAAAAAATCCATAATATGACAGCTGGACACAGATTGGCTAGAGACGGAAAAAGGTGAAATAAGCCCTTGAGTCCTTGACAGTCGAAACACGTTTCGAGAATGCGTGGACTCAACTACAGTTTCTCGTGGAATGGGAAATTCGAAGTTGCACGCTTGCATTTTCAAACCACACAAACAGTGCCACAGCTTCCAATCTTGTCGGCATTGAGCCGACTTACCCTACCCTTGTCTCTCAAAGTGGCACGTACACATGTTCCCCAAACAACTGGACCCCACCCCTTTTGTCCTCCTATATATCTGCCACGTAAGACTGGGCCCAATCGTAATTTGAATTCCTCGTCTTCTTTGATTCGTCCGATTAGAATATATTCCTTAAGCCGATTTGCTACAATCAGCTTTACCGAACCCAACTTTGTGATTTATGAGGTCAAACTCAATCCAGAGGTTCTGCTGATGAACATTCCCTATTATATTGCTCGATATTGTGAGCGAATCTGACCGTCCGATGCCAAAACAATGGACCCCACCGCCGACATCCACCAATGTCATACTCTTATCAACGACAACCTCCACCCCTTTCCCAAACTCGAACACGACATCGCCTATCAACCGTCCGATCTCTGCAGCAGCCCCGTCGAAGCAGAGATCCAACGCTTGATACTCGAACCCCTTCTTCACTCTAGACCCCACCAATCTCATGATCTCTTCCTTCACCTTAACATACGCAGCATCCACCAAGTAGGTGAACTCCGAACCAGAATCTATCATGGTCTGACCAGAACCACCAGAATCAGGCCGAAAAACGGTCGGGGGTATATTCAACCGGTTCATCCCGATCCGTATCCCTTCCATCGCCACCGTATACGCCAAGGCGTCAAGATTAGGCATGCGTTGACTTTCGTCGCGACTGTAAATCAATAAATCAACATACCGAAACCCACTAGAACTTGGATTGTCTCCAAGATAGAAAGACCCGACGGGAGGCGGTGACACGAACCTGCTCGGTCGAACCGGAACGCAATAAGAGAACTTGTTAAGCTTGGCTTGAGCCGCGAACGAGAGCCGACCAAGATTCATTCCCAAGATTCCTTCCGTGGAAGAATCTGTAGAATTCTTAGCACAGCCAAGGATCAAAGGAGGAGTTGTTTGGGAACTTGAAAATTTTACATTTTCTCGGGCGAGATTGCCCTCGGCGAAAGTCCCGTCGGCGTAGAAGTAAGAGTAGTGGCAGAGACGGTTTTCATCACAAGTAGTTGGGAGGGTATAATCGGGAATTTGAGGCTTGCAGATAGGGTGTTCACAGGGAAGAGCAGAGAAAGTGGAGGAACGAGAAGGGTCGAAAGAAGATGATGATGCTGTGTTTTGAGGATTCCTGGCCGTTGATTTCTTGTTGCATTGAATCCATGATAACTGGCTTCCTGTGTCCAAAACCATCTGTTGGGTCTGTGGTGGGGTCCCTATAGGAAGAGAAACGATCAAAGCCATAGTGTATTTGAAGGAAGATTTGTAAGCATAGCTTCTGGTTTTAGGAGCTTGTTTGGTTGATGGTGAAGCTAGGGAAGAACGGAAAATAGAAGAAGAAGAAGAAGAAGAAGAAGAAGAGAGAAGAAGAAGAGGGAGAGAGAGGGAGAGAGGTGAGAGGAAGAAGAAGAAGAAGAAGAAGAGAAGGAGAGGAGAGAAGAGAAGAAGAAGAACAAGAAGAAGAAGAAGAAGGAGGAGGGAGAGTTGCAGAAAGGCATGGTGATTGGCTGGTGGGTTTTACCGTCCAAAAACCACTCGATGGTGGTGGGTTTGGCAACTGGGAAACTTGGGTTTTGGCTCAATTTATATGGTTTTCGAAGTAAACGAAAGGAAAGAACAGAAAACTCCAAAAATGAACGCGTTATTTGGGAGAAAAGAATGGCTTTTTGGAGGTAATAAAAATTAAAACCAGTAATTAATTATGGCGACGATTCGTTCTGAAAGATACTAATAAAGGAAAAGCAAAAATTAGTTCTTTTTTAAATTGGTGTCTTAGCCTTTGAGAAAGATACGAATAAAGCTAAAATTAGTTCTTTTCTAAATTTGAAACAAAATCTTTTTTTTTTTTTTTAATTTCTTTGACATTTATTTTTAATGATTTTATCTTTGGACTGTTACAATGCTTTTCTTTGCGAGTGACAGTTCGAAAGAACTGCTCCATATAAACCCTAGTTTCAAGCTTTGACCTTTCCAGGACATTCAGTGGGCCCACAGTGATGTGGCTTCCAGCATGCAGAAAGAGCTAACATATATAACCCTAATTAGGTTGGTTTACTGGGATATCTTAACATACTGGATTAATAATTAAATATAAAGATTTTATTTCAAAGTTTAAAAAAATAATTATTAAAAAATAACTGGTGGGCCCCACATAATTTGTGGTTGTAAAACTGTCGGGGAATGCAAACACTAGGGGAGATGATCCACACTCCTCGTTGTTACCCTCTTCCACTAAGAAAGAATGCGAACACAACAGTTAGTAACTTAGTATTGTCCAATCTAATGAATTTTTTCAAAACATAATTTAATCATTTCTCAAAAGAATGGCTCTAATGGCTTGAATGGACCATGAATCTAATTGTTTTGAATGGCTTTACACTCTATAATTGCAAATTTGCAATAATGGATTATTAAAGAGCATCAATGCAATACTTGAAACAAATTTCCAATGAATGCAAACAAGATCATATATTAAAATCTCCGTGGATATTCAATTATGATAAATTCAAAATAGAATCCATCACCCTGAGGAAGAGGAGAACAAGAAAGAGAAATAGTCCTTGAGAAAATGCAGAGGAAATAGAGGAAGCAAGTCAGGTTTAGAGTTTCTTGAAATAGTAGTCTAAGGCAAAGGATGCAAATAGAAGCATTTTTTTGCAATTTGAAAAAGAGTTTGTGAGTTGAGGGTGAGTGCAAATCGGTGGTTTGGTTTGACATTTTGGTTTGATCAATGAACCTCATCAATTCGATTTGGTTTAACAATAGATTGAGTGGTTAAACTATTCAATAGTCAAGATATGTTGTGAAACACGCCGCGTTGTTTGGTAGCCCGATAGCTGGATGGCTACTGCTTTACACGTTGCAGAAGATTTAAATCCTTAAGAGTGAGACCAATCTCTGAGCATTCATGATCCACCTTATTAGCTCCATCAGAACAAAAAACTATTAAGTACTAACTTAAATTTTATATTACGTACCAAAAACAATAATTAAAATTTATAATAATTATAATAATTTTAATAATAATAAAAAAGAATAAGTTAAAAGCCAAATCACCCATCCAATATCTAACATTTATGGCTGTGGAGGGACAAACTGGTTCAAAAAAAGAAAGTTAGATAGTCTCTTTCAAAAAAAAAAATAAAAATCTTAAGACAAAAAATAAAAATTTTCAAAAAAATATTACCACAAACCTCCTAAACATGTGATGCAAAGACGTTAGAAGAACACAATCCTCTACCCCGACATATCGACAATTCCAACTCCGTTTCATCTCCCATACATGTTATTTGTTGATCAATACAAAAACAAAAACACCATTGCATATTCCATTTATTGCCATTAAAATGCAGCCATCATGAGCCAACCTTTTAGTTTCTTACTAAAAACCCTTAATTGGATTTTGGGCTTTTGCCAAACTTCTTCTCCAGCTTTAGAAACCATGGCTAAGAAGCATAGTGAACCAGCTTTTGTGGCTATAATGGAGTTTTCAAACCCAACTTTTTTTCAGCATTTATTATGACTCACTTAGATTGATATATTTCCTTGTTCTATGATTGCTTGTAGTTCTTGGATTCGAGTTGAATCCATCTTTATCATTTTTAAATCTTCCATTAATGGCTTCAATTCTTTAACTTAGTGGATTTGTAGTGTCTTGGACCACAGAAATAAGCCATGTTTGCATTTCATAATCCCTCTCCTAATCTTTATACAATGATTAATAATGTCTCTAGATGCTTCTAATCTTATCTTAATCACATTTGTTTCTTCCTAGGGGTCTTCAATTATTGACTCTTTATTCCCTACAACCCTCATGCTTTGCTTCATGTTTATCATCTTGATTGATAATGATGATCATGTTTTGTTAATGCTTGATGGTGAATTTTTTATATAATCTTTTCTTGTAAAACTGGTGTACCTCAATAGTAATAATCTATAATTGATAGGGTGAAAAAGGTTGATATCTTTTACTTCTTTATTTGTTCTTGGGTACTAACTTCCAAGTCCAATCATGTTTGGCTGTGGTAAAAGGGTTGGCTAGTTTCCACCTTTGAAACAAGAAATAACAAAAAAAACTTTCATCATCACGGGCTTAACAAGCACAAAGAAAGTAACTCACGGATCATATAATTGCAAAGGTTGTGTTATGTGGTACTTTGGTTCAGGATTCTCATATGAAAGTGTAAATGGGAAAAGAAGAAATAGGAATAGAGAACGATATGAGATCTTTGCAAAAAATTTCTCAAAAAGATAAGTTAGAAATAAATCATTTTCATACATGTGAGAAGTAGTTCAAGGCTTAATGGGTTGGCAATGTCAAGTTTATCATGAATCGCAGTTGGCCTATTTCATTGGTCACCGCTATTGAAAGCCCTTACTAACAATGTCAACATCCGTGATAAATTTTTCGATAACTCTATCTTAATCTCTCACCACCAAATTATCTGATACCAATTTGATAATGTTGGTCTAAATAATGACAAAGTACAAAGAGGTATCAATAATTTTTCTTAAATTTAACATCAAATGATCAAATCACTACAGATCATAAACTTAAAGAAGTCCAAGCATGTATTTTTCCATTGAAGCCGACAAAATATTAGGTTAACTGCATATTCATTATATGGAGTGGGTGATCCTGTTAGCTTATTCGCAGCAACCATTATTTAAAGCATTCCCAATTCACTTTATTAGTCTACTCTTTTAGATAATGATCCAAGTCTCCTTTCATTAGTGGGTCCATTCATAATTCAGTTCTTTTTTTTTTTGTAAAGTGAAAATTCAGTTGTTAAAGTAGCTACAAAGGGGTATGGGAATTATAACAACAGACAATGAACTAATTAAAAAAGGCAATCATCTTTGTATTATAGAACCATTGCTTTATCTTTAATCTTGGAAATTTATAGGGACAAGAACAAAACAAGAAACCCTAGATAATTATCTCCTCAGTGTCTTTTTGTGATATATCCATGCTCAACTAAACATTACTAAGTCAATTGAATCATGATTACAGTGAATTGTGTAAATAGTTAGAAGACTGATCAGATAAAGAGAGGAAAGAAACAAAAATTGCGACAAAAATGTTTTTTGTCCCTACAAGAGAAGTTATCTGAGCACAAATAAGTTACAAGTTGATTAGTTCAATTATTGAGCTTTGGGTTCCATTCATATGTCACTTATAAATTGACATCAATTAAGTATAGGGGCAGAGATCTTTCCCTATCTCACCAACCCATCAACCTCAAAGAATCTGGGATGGGCTGGCTGGCTTGCCAAGTTTCAAACCTGAAAGTATGCTTTTGGGAGATTAATGATTCACTGGATGACCCATCCCATGGCTAAACCTGATTGGTGCAGAAACAGAGTAATATAACTACACAACAAGAGAAGGAATAGATAAAGAAAGATACTCTAATAAATGGAAGGGGGAACAGAAAAAGGAGAAAAACAAATTGCAGAGGAAGGGACTTGTACACCAAATATAGGCCACAAAGCAATCAATACTTAAAACTTTCAAATCTGAAATCCATCTAAAATTATTTGGGTTAAAACTATTATATAGCATCAAACAAAAGAATAATCTTCTTCTTCTCTCTCTCTTTTCCTCTTTTTTTTCCGTCGGGAGACTGGACCCGAGATTTATTCATCAAAAGAGCAGTTACACACCAAGGGCTCCTTGGCACACTCGTAGCCATTCTAGAAACATAAGAGAACCCCAGGTTATCAGCTGGATGGCTTCCATGGGGTCAGATGCTGGATGCGAACAAACTCCATGCCAATAGCAGTGGTAATTCCATCCTGCATAGTCTCCAATTCACCTAAAAGACAGCAAGGCATGTTCACATAATCAGAGAAGAAGGGGAGGAAAAGAAGAAAAAGAAATCCCAACATGAAACTGAAATAGATTTCGAAGAGAAGTCTATCTGCGATTACCATCTATAACCAACAAGAAGAAGATTGAATCAAAACTAAAATTGACATAAATAACTCCAATTAATACAATTAGTCCAGACGATTGCACAATGTTCCCCAATAACAGACATACACTGGAAGCTTCAGCAAATAACCATTACTTAGAAGCAAAGATCAAGATATTTCAAAAATAAAATCAACATCCACTGGAAAAATCACCTTATGACAGACTATAGTACATGGAAATTGGATGACAAATCTGTGTGGAAGAGAATAAGGAAGATGGAGGCACAGCCACAAGTTTGTTCATTTATTTGGAGGGTGTGTAATCAAGCCTTGGCAACAGGGGGAACTGCCTAAGCAGAGGATTCAAAATGGAAGGTGTATACAGTGTGAAGAAGAGGAGACTGCTAAGCATGCTCTCATCGACTGTACTCACCACGCACGGTATGGGTGGCCTCAAACTTGGGTCTGAGATTCAGGGAGGATCAGGTGGTTTCTTTGGACACCTGGATTGGCGAATGGGAGGATTATGCTACTGTTGGGAAACAAAGGTATAAGGAGATTCAATTGATGGCAACCTCCCCCTTTGATCAGTGTACAAGGTAAACTCTATAGGAAGAAGGGTGGCTTGGGTGTAGCAGTGCTGAGGAACTGGAGAGGTGAGCCCCTGTTAGCACGCTCGATAGCACCTTGAACCGGATCTTTATATTAAGCTTCAACCACAAGAAGGCTTGAAGCAGAGTTGTGTTTCTAATACGCAACATATACTTTATAAAGGTATTTGGGGAATATAAAGGTATTTACTATGATAACATATAGAGTTTTTTTTTCATTTTGTGGACCAAAGATACTAGCATTTTTAGATGGTTAGTCCTAGGGTTTTAGAAGGTCAAATCATACAGTTGACTGCAGAGGTCACAAGGTGAAGATGGAGTCACTCCGGTGCCCTACGGTTGCAAACGAAGGGTGAGAAGGAGGCTTGCTGTTGCAGACAAAGGCTGAGAAGGACAGCTGCAGAGGGTTGCAGAGACAGCTGGAGAAGGGGAAGGGAAGTTGCAGAGGTAGAGAGAAGGGGAAGGCGAGTGAAGAGAGAGAGAGAGAGAGACGAGTGGGAGGGATAGAGTACAGTGAATGAGAGGGGCATTGTGGTCATTTACATGGGTGAGGGGTAGTATTGTCAATCAACAAATGTGAGGGGCAAAATGATCATTTCAATTTCAAAGTTAACAGAAAAGTCACAGCAGGTAACTTGTAATTCTGAAAAGGGCCAGTGTGGACTTGAAGTGGGCAATCAAGAGTTTTGACCCAACTTAAGTGGGCAGCATGAGAAAAACTCTTAACATATACTTTATATTCAGGGAATAATGGGGAAAATTTATTAATTAGTTATGATTTGAAATTGGTTTCTTTTTTAAATGTTTTGGAAGAAACAAGTCTATTAATGTTCTTTAATTATGACATTTTCTTTACCAAAACATTTAATAACTTATGAATAAGGATGTCATTAATATTAATCCCCTTATTAATTCCAATACTAATCTAGTTCATGATAGTAACATTTTTCGTTTGAGAGTGAAACATATATTGGGTGTATTTAAATATTAAGGAAGTAAGGCCTTACCAAATTCCGATTGCCGAGACTACCCATTCCAAAGAATTAATTAGGCCCATATATCAACATATATCTGAAAAATGGAAACCCTTAAATAAATTAGTTGCGTAATAAGATCTCTCAAGGGACACGAATATAATATAAATAATTAAGATGAATTTAGAAAGCAACCAAGTGTAATCAATTAAAAAGACAATTGAAGCAGGTGACTATAATTTAGAAGCAATATGGATAAGTTACCCACACAATTTTTTTTTTTTTAATATTTAAACAAGACAAACTAATGCTGGATTAATGTTCACTAATCCAACACTTAAGTTCCATTTTGGGTTTAAATTTGCAAAGTGAAGAGGTTTTGGGTATATACCTTTAAGGATTCATTCTGCAAATGTTCATTGCTTTGATTAGGTTTCACCCAAATGACCCAGGTTTGCTTGCTTATATATATGCTAGAGTTCAGTTAGTCCCAAAAGAATCACATTAAAAGAGTAAAAAGAAATTCAGATGTTTAAAAGACACTATCTACACTTGGATTGTCATAGCCTGAAGATAATATATTAAGCTCAGGTACTAAGATGATGACTTAGCACAATGTGGAACAGAGTCCAAAAGAACTCTACAAAAAATAATCCAGTCTTAATGGGAAAAGCTGTAACATAAAGGGAACTTCTACCTCTCCTCCTTCCCCCCTACTATTTTAAGTTTCCTAGGGATCTACGACTTGCACCAAAGCCACTAACAGTGCCAATGCTTCTCAAATGGAGGCAACGGGACATTCCTATTTGGTTTGGCTACTATAAAGGGTCATCTAGAGTCTAGACCCTTTGACTGTGGTCCACACCAATTTTTTTCCCCATATGCTAGTATTAGAATTGGATCATTTTGTAAGGGTAGTTTAGGGATTTCCTTCCATATCTTTAGACTTTAGAATTTTATTCTATTTCCCCATTTTATTTGAGTTTATTTTACGAAGACTTTTTTCCTTTTAAGTTGTTAACCACCATAGAGCACAATATGATGAAATAAGAGGAAAAAAAAGAGGCTTCGAATGCTGTTCTCTCTCTCCTGGCGGAACTACTTCTCTCCACTCTCTCACAGGTAAGTCATCTTCTCCCAAGCGACTTCTTTGAGTCTGAAAAAAACCAGCTTTCTACCCTCTTCTAGGTTCGGCAGTTTTCTGTGCCTGATCTCCTTTCAACCTTCTCTTGTCTTCTTTCTTTTTTTTTTTTTTCAAAACCATACGGCACTCTGTTGCTTCCCGCAGAAACTTTTTTTTTCCAGCTCCTTTCTTCTCCTACACTGTAGCTAATTATTTTCTTTTTTCTTCTACCTAACAACACCCCTTGGCATCTCTTCTTTCCTTCTGTTACTTTTCTTCTTCTTCCTTATTCTATCCTAATCTGTTGACCCTCATGGCAGCACTTTTCTGTCAGTATCCTTTTCTAATTCCTCCTCCAGTTCCCCTTTATTTTCTAGCCTATCTTCTGCAAGGGGTAATTCTCTTAACACCCTACAAGGCTACAACTATCTTGCATTCATCTTTGTTACTGCAGCCTCTTCTGCCAATTATATTGTTACTGCAGCACTGTTCCTAGCAGTTACATATGTATTTTCTGCTACATCCATCTTGCAATCCTGCTCTGCTGCCTTCTTGTTCGACATAAGAATATCTGTTGATGCCTTGTTGGTTAGTTTGGGTTTAGAAGTGTGAGTTTTTCTTTTGTTTCTCTACATTAGATGTATACTTGCACCAATATTGAATAAAGTTGATTATACTATGACTTGCTGTAAGATCTACAAGGACCTAGAAGGCTAAATTGCTAAAATTAATTTTGAAAGTAAATTTAAGATAAACTAAATTAAATCTGAAAAATAAAATATTTAAACTAAAAGCAATGGATAAATCTGAACTAGCAAACTGGAAACCGGTAGAGATTTATATGGGAAGGTCTATATTTAGGATTCAAATCCCCAATGGTATATTATCAATTAAATTGGTCCCAGGTTTTAATTTTATCACGACCACAAGCTTGATAAATTCTAAAAGTAGCAAGTAGGGTTCATCCTAGGCATAGACCATCACAACACTACAGACTTGGCACCCCTTCCATCCTCTTCTTCTTTGTTTTGATTCCTGACCCACCCAAACCCAATACCTAATCCCTTGAGGTCATAGATCCCTAAAACCTCAAGTCCAGGATTCAAAGGCAGCCATCCATCAACAACTCCCAAGGTTTAGGGAACTTAATCTCGGTCATAAACCATACCTTTCATTCTTGTTTCGACCCAAATAGAAACCCTATAGCCGAAATTCTCTAAAAACCTCAATCATTCTCAACAACATATCCATTTAAGATCTTGGATTATTGGCCCTCATCAATTGAGGCCACATCACCGTGAAATCGTGGCTATATGATTTCATAATCCCTAAACAACGGTCAGTCTTAAGTAAGTTTAGCTTTCTTGTCCTCAAGTTCAAATGCTTTACCTTCTCCACAATGGTAGATTACAACTTGCAATTCCAATTTCCCACCAATAACTTTTTGTCGATCAAGCTCACATCAAGAAATTGTCCAACGGAAACTTTGTACTCCGGCTTATCTTCTTTCACTGTTTCTTATCCCTGTGTGTTATTCTATTCCTCTGTCTTTTGCTCTGTCTCTTCCTCCTCTTCATATACCTTTCAACAGCTTCTTTGGCTTGACCTCCATCATCTTCTTCCTCTACTTCTTTGTTTTACCATTCCTTGCCTCTCTAGATCTCTGATCTCTAGGCCAAATGCAACTCGGGTTTATCCTGGATTTCTAGTGCCTCTTTACCCTCTTCCTCCTTTTTGCTTGCGAACCCAGATTGTTTGATGTTGACATGGGGATTGGTGTTTCTGTCCGACCCCAAGGGATTTGGGTTTGAAGACTAGGTTGCACTTTTATGTTGAGGGTTTTATCCCCAAGGGTTGTCATTGCCTCTTGGATGTCATCAGTAGTGTTGAGGCTTCTACAGAGTTTGACCTAGAGGAGTCTAGGCTTAGAACCATTGCCGATCTGGAACCCCCCTTGTCTGTTTGTTGAAGAAACTCGCATGGGTCTGAGCACACTGTGTCAACATGATCCAAGTGGAGAAGGTGTTTTTCTTTGGATCCTTTGGTTCGTGCATTCTCTAAGATGATCTGCAATAGAAGCTTTGTGATGCAAATCCATCCTATAGTTAGCGTGCTTAGACTTGCTGCCCGGCCATTAGAATGACAAGTGAGGCCGCTAGGCTTGTTGCCAGCAGCACTTCAAGTCGTTATTGTTTTCCATGCCTCATTTTTTTTCTTTTTTGTGTCATTGTTAGCAATTCAGTGGCATTTTAGTAGTTCTGCCCAACTTTAAGCCAGGGACATAAAAGTCATTCAGGTTATCAGTTTGTTTTTTTGAAAATTTGTGAATGAAAACAAGAAGTCATTATTTAAGGTCTATTTTATTTTCCAGCTTTTAATTCATGTAATGGAGGTCACTATGTGGCTGGCTTAGTTAATTAGAACTAGGTTGGCTGGTGTTATTTTATAAGTCACTTTGTAGGCCCCAATTTCACTAGGACTTCTTATTTAAGGCTAAAAATGGCCCCCTATTGATTGGAATAGACTACATCTCAGATTATTACTAATAAAAGTTACTCTCTCAGTTTTGATTCCCCTTTGAGAGTATGCTTCTGCAGTGTTTGTCTGTTCAATTTGGAAGGTTTGAAATTGAAGAACAATTAAGGTCTCTGTGAAGTCAAACATAAAATTTTGCACTAACCTCAATTCTAGCAAAAATAACCACAAAATCCTAACCCTAGAATTTGGTTACATCACTTGCCTTCTGTTCAGTGTTTGAATTCTTCCTTGATTTCCCTTTCAATTTCTCTCATCCTTTTGAGAGCAGCTCGTCGTATTGCATCTTTGTTTGTCCTGCATATTAAAATTATATTTCATTATTGTCTTTTAGTTCACAAAACATAAATATACAAACAGCACAATGATTTTTACACTGACCCGTAACCTGTGGCATTTCTTCTAATGCTCCTTAGCACGTTCTATTTTGATCGGAGGGATCACAGCAACCTTGTAACATTTTTGGCACATGATGGCATCTGTTCAACAAAACAATGATGAGCTACAATATGTCAATATCATTCAATGATCAAATTTGTATTCAATGAGGATCCTTCTACAACCTTTATAAAAGGCTTACAATAAATACCTACTTTGAAAATGAAGGTCTAACTTAGTTTATCTTAGTTTACTTGATAACTCAGACTAATTTGGAAGTCCTAATTATATTATACTAATTAAACATAGGTTGGTCTTAAACTGAACCATGGGTTCTACTGGTCCATTCTTCGACATAGAACCTAAGTATGAAAGCTAGTTCCACAATATATGCATAGGAAGCCCAATTTGTTGGTGGACTTATGTTGTTGCTCCAAAATAATTTCAAGGAAAAAATGTCTTAGAACTTAGAAGTAGTCATAGGCTGCTTATACTTAATTCTTTTTATTCGTTTGACCTGGTCTGAGTTGGTTCAGGTGGGCTGAGTCTTGGGTCAGTATAAATTATCATGTGACTATCAAGCCATCAAATGACTTGGTATCTAAGTGACCGTTGGATGCCACACACTCCATGCATGGATACCCATTCCCGTTAAAAAACCAAATTAAAAATTTAACTGTGGACAATAGAGTTCAGCTTGATTTAATTAAGGTCCAATTTGACTTAGGGTGGGAGTCTCCTTCGCTTTCAAATCAATAATTGTTAGTGATGTGCTAGGGAGACCTTGCAAGGCCACAAACTATATTATATAAAACCCTTCTGTATGAATAAAGAATGGAAAAGAGTTCAGAAATTTTCATGTTCAGCTTAACTGGTTTCTTTACTGCATCATTGAGGTGTTTGAAACGCAAGATTCTGGTGTTTAAAATGCAGCCCCTGACCCTTGATGTTTCAAATCCTCGCGAGGAAAACACCTTGGTGCTTAAAATCCAAACTTTCTAGAAGATTCATTATCTTCTTCAACTGCCCAACCACCATTGACAAGGTTAGACCTCACCCCCTGCCCTTTTCTTAATCTTCTTCTTTTTCATTTTATTTTGTTTTTCAAGTTTAGAAAGCGGCCCATTGATTTGTAAGAGTTCAACCTACCTTTGTTCCCTTTAACAGCCATTGAATATCCCCATTTGAAATCCACCCCTGGCAGTCGATAAAGCCACCATTGAAGGACCTCCATTAGAGGTGAAGCTAAAACTAAGTTTATTTGCCTAGAATCACCCTCCATAAACCCCTAATTAAATTGGCCGGTCAGATTTCAAGAAGTCTAACAGCATCTAGTTCGACTTGAAACACCAAGCAAACAACAGCCCAGACTTGAAACACTAGGCTAAGGTCACTAGTGACAGACTGGATAAGGTGAAGCCAATTTACCATATCATTCAATAGGCAATTTGTATTCAATTAAAGTCCTTCTACAAGCTATATATAAAAAGGCTTAAAAGTAGATACCTACTCTGAAAAGGAATGTCTAGCTTAACCAACTCAGTAACTCAAACTGATGTGGAAACTTAAATAGACTCAAAAATGAATTCCTAATTATATTCTACTACTTAAGTCATAGGCTAGTCACATGCTTACTTAAATTGAACCAGTGGTTCAACCGGTTCATTCTTTGATATAAAACTTTCAGGTATGAAAGCTATTTCTACATACATATGCATAGGTAGCCCAATTTTGTTGGACTTGTGTTGCCTCTACACAATAATTCCAAGGGAAATAAGTCCAAGAAGTAGTAGTAGGCTGCCTATACTTAGTTTTGTTTTGGACCTGGTCTGAGTTGGTTCAGATGGATTCAGATTTGGATCAATTTAAGTTATCATGTGACCCAATAGGCGATCACATGACTTGGTCATTAGGTGACAGTGAATGCCACTCTCTCCATGCATATGGTGGATGGGTTGTGTTCTGTTTGATTTATTTAATTACAAAGTTGGTTAGATTGTATTAACTGGTACCCAGCTCCCCATGCATATGTGGTGGGTGGTGAGTTAGCTTGTTTTGAAGTTTTTTTTAGTTGTTACTAGGAATTAGGAGTTTGTTGGGAGGGACTCAGGAGTTGGTTACCTAGTAACTCTTTCCCAATCTGGATTTGGAGTTGCTTATGGGTCTAGAATCAGGCCAATGCCAAGATCTGAATCGAAATTTAGCCAAACTTGCTGTCTTCGAACAAGGGCTGTGGGGGTTGCTTTGATAGATCGACTGGTCCGAAGGCTTTGCAGCTCCAAGGACTTGATAAAGTGGGAGGAAGGATCTGACCTTAAATTTAAGTTTCTTGGGGGAGTTCAAATATTGAAGAAAATAAGGAGAAGAGTAGAGAGCAAAGGGGGATTGGTTGTAGGCTGCTTGATGCCTAGGTGGAGGAGCATTGTGCAGTTTTGGATCAGATGGGGTGTCTTGTTGAAAGCTGTCAATCAGACATGGGTGGATCTCACCTAGAACTTAAGAAGATTCTTCAATCTTGGATCTTCTCAGGCCAAACGAACAGAACTGAAAGTTGCAACAGTAAAACACACAAAAATGCGATGAGGCTTGAGAGATGATTATATGATCTGGACTGTAAATTCTCCCATCGGTTGGGGACCTGTCTATAATAAAATGAAAGGACTCATAGTTGGATGGGGACCCCAAAAGAAATGCAGACTAGGAATTAGAAAACAGAAACTAAATAGGTCTCATAGTTGACATTTACAAGGACTCGTGGACCCAAATGGTGGGCTTCTTGTTGAATTTAAAGGCTGTCTTTAGTGGATACCTAAAAGTACTAGACTGATCTTATGGTTACTAAACTGCCCCTATCAAATTGAAAATAACAAAGCTGATTAAAGAACTAAGGGTTGTTGGTTTATGGCTGGGAAGAAAACCTAAGGGCTTCACCTAGATTTTAAGGGCTGGAGCAAGTCTGAGGGCTCATTAGATAAGGGTGTCAATAAAACCCTATTGACCCGGCCAGGCCCAAACCCGCCCTAAGCCCAGCCCGATTCCAGTCCCATTTTTTCAACCTGAAAGGTGGGTTTTGGTTACAAAATAATGAGCCCTCACAGGGTCGGGGTTTACCCCTCGGGTCAACCCAACCCAAGTCAACCGACCGTTGGTTTAATTAAAGTTATACATAAGAGTTATTTAATACCAACATAATATATCAACACATTGTTGCTTAGTTGGTAAGACAAATAGTTTTCAACAAAAAGGTAATGGGTTTGGTTTTACTTCGTGGTAATATTATTATCCATTTTGTTTCCCACTAAAAATTAGGGTCAGAGTCGGGGTTAATTAGGGCCAACCCGACTCTATCGGGGTTAATCAGGGCTGGCCGGGTTGGAAGGGCCCTGTCAGGGTCGGGTTAAGGTTGGGGATTTTTAAACCCTAACAAGGTTGGCTTGGGCTTGGGTTTTAATTTCAGTCTCTATGGTAGGGTTAGGGTTCAAGGTTGGCCAGACCCACCAGCCAGTTGACAACCTTGGATTAGATTGGAGTTTTTGGATGCTAACCCTACGTTAGATTTCTGTATTAAGCTGTTCTTTTGAGTTGTTCCTAGGGATTAGGAGTTAGGAGTTGGTTACCTAGTGACTCTTTTCCAATTCAGACTTGAATTGTTGTGGGCCCAACAACGGGCCAATGCCAAGATTTGAGTCCAAACTAAGCCAAATTTGTTGTCTACGAACAAGGGTTGTAGGGTTTATGTTGAGAGACGGAGTAGTCCAATGGCTTTGTAGCTTTAAGGACTTACTTGGATCAATTGGAGATAGATGGATTTGGTAAATCCTACCTTTTGGGAGGTCGTTGAGTGTAATTAGGGAATAGTGTTATGGTGGTCAATGGGATTAGGGTTGTGACTTGCAAGAATGGGCTGAAACTTACAGGGGGATGTGGAAATGACATATGGATATGATCCTCCAAATTTGGTTGAATTTGGACGGTTATATTGGAAGTTATGATGGGTTTTTTTTTCTTTAGGGTTTTAGGGAGTACATAGATTCATGAAAGTATTTATATTTTGAAGATGAATGGTCAAAATGGGGTAAAACTAGGATTAATGGTGAATAGGGAGGGGAATTATGTGCCTGAAGTTTGGACAGATCTAATGGATAAATTGGTCTATATCTGACCTTAAATTTAAAGTTTCTTAGGTGAGTTCGAAAACTGAAGAAAATAAAAGAAGAAGTGAGAACAAAGGTGGATGGCGTGTAGTTTGCTGGATGGATAGATGGAGGACCCAAACCCATATAACATAGCCACCACCATGACCATAGCTTAACGCCTCTCTATTAATTATCTGGGGCAAGCTCCTACAAAACTCCACAACCAAAAATTTTGGATAGAAAGGTTCATAGATCATAACAATGGGCCAGCTGCTGGTAGCAGCATTTGAGTTACCAACAAAGCCATAATGCAACTAGGAGCAGAGACAATTAGGAGAAATTCCATTTATCTGAAGTACTAAACTAAATAATGACTTAATCAAGAATCTAAACTAGCAGAAAGTGGATGAGGCGGTCCATGTATCCAAAGACCTAGTTAACAAGGTAGCCATGGGTTGTCATAGGGCCTTCTAACAAAATGCTAGTCTTATTGATGAAGCTGGCAGTGAAAATCAGGAAACATTTCGGCGGAATGGTCCAAAAACATCAAAATAGAAGAAGCACAGGCCACAGATTTGTGTGGGCACAGCTAGCGGATGATGTCTGGAGATCAACCTACACAACTAGATGTCTTTTTTAGTACAACTCATAAGCTTAAGCTTCCTTTGCAAAGCCTAATCCCGTATCAGAGGAACAATCCAGCGCACTGCCCGCCACTTGAACATTAGGAGAAGAAAGAAAAAAAAAGCATAATCACGAAATAAAAGTTCGAGCAAACGGGAGAGAGGGAAGGAAGAGTAAAGTCTGTACCTTGGGTGGCAAGAATTCCTCACAAACGTCCCTTGCAATTACTCTGGTGTTTTCCTCTCTCTCTTTTCACCGAAATTGTTACCAAAGATTAGTTCTGGTGAAGAACTTTTCAGCTGTAGTTTTCTTTCCTGCATTCATGGAAAAATAACAGTCCACCAAACATTATCTCGATCATAAGTAAAACACTAAAACAAATCCATCTATTCTTGGTTTTTTCGCATTCTCAAAATGCAAAATAAAGCTAGAATGCATTGCAAATACAAAGCCCGATTTGAGTAAAAAAGACATAAACAAACAACTTTTTAATGGAAGATTTAGAAATTTGTAAAGAGAAGCAACTACCAATGCCACCCATTCCTGGTGATGATGAGATTGAAAACAGGATATTATCTCAGCTGTCTCTCAGCTGTCATCTACAGTAGCAGCTAGTAAATCAAAACCCTAAACGCAGCAAGAACGTGAAGAAAAAGAAAACACTCTAGAAATGCATAACCGAAACCCTAACAGCAGTAGTGTTCGAGACCCATTTCTTCTCTGGAGGGCAGTTGTGGAAGCCGGTTTAGGTGGGTGTTTCTGATTCATATTGGCCGGTTCAACCATTATGCGATGACATGGCCGGTCCGCGTGTTTAAACAGCCTATTATTTCTGGTATCTGAAACCCTCCTTTTCAAGAACGTTTCCTCTTGCCCGTTTGCGGCAGAGGTGATGCCAAGTTGCCAACAGTTATTAAGTTCGGTTGATGGATACAAGTACAACGCCATTGTTAACGAGTTTGGGAACATTATTAGGTTTTCTTAATTCACTCAGATCTTCCATTCGAATCTTGTCTGTTTTGGTGATGGTGTAGTTCTTCAAAACTCAAATCTCTGCAACTCTTGTTTCCCTCTTGAACTCTCCTATGGATTTGAGAAGAATCGCTACTGCCATTGAAACCAAAAGACCTTGTTTGACATTGTCTTTGGTCCGTTCTTTATCACACGAGATTTCTACAGCTCAGCAGCAGCAGCAGCAACAACAGCCATCCCAAGAATCCTCACCATTGCCACGGTATGATCAAAACTTTGTAGATAAGGTAATATCAGTCTTGTCTAGACCTTCTTTTAACCCCTCTAAGTGTAGAGAAATCGTTACTTGTTTATCTCCTCATCAATTTGAGCGCCTAATTTCTGATATCCAATCATCCGTCAATCCAAATACCACTTTAAAGTTCTTCTATTTCGCATCTGAGTCAGTTGGTTTTCGGTTCTCGATTAGATCTTATTGCTATCTCATTCATATCCTTATTGGGTCGAATCTTCTCCCACCTGCTCGATTGATTTTGATTCGTTTGATCGATGGTAAGGTGCCTGCTTTGTTTGAGAACCCAAAGGACAAGCATCTAGAGATTGCCCGGGCTGTTTTGGAGTTGAATTCTCAATCTGAATCGATGGTGGCAGCTTCAACATTTGATTTGTTGGTTCATGTATACTGTACTCAGTTTAGAACTGTGGGCTTGGGGTGTGCTCTTGAAGTATTTCGGTTCTTGACGAGTCAGGGCCTTTTTCCATCTTTGAAGACGTGTAATTTCTTGTTGGATTCGCTTGTGAAGGCAAATGAGTTCAAGTGGACGTATGAGATTTTCTTGATAATGTGTCAAGGTGTTTCTCCTGATGTTTATTCGTATAGTACAGCAATTAATGCATTATGCAAAGATGGGAAAGTCAAAGAAGCTACCCTGGTGTTCTCAAAAATGGAGGAGTTGGGAGTTCCTCCCAATGTAGTTTCTTATAATTGCATCATTCATGGACTATGTAAGATAGGCAATATAACTGAAGCATTTAGATTTAAGGAGAAAATGGTTAATTTTGGTTTGATTCCTAGTCTTATTACTTACAGCATTATTATAAATGGCCTGATGAAATTGGAGAAGTTGGATGATGCTAATTGTCTTTTGAAAGAAATGTCTTCCAAAGGAATTGAACCGAATGATGTTGTTTATAACACATTGATTGATGGGCATTGCAAAATGGGAAATATTGGTGAAGCTTATAAGTTAAGGGATGAGATGGTGTCCAAGGGACTCAATCCAAATTCAGTTACTTATAATTCACTTATTAAGGGTTTGAGCAAAGTGGGTCAGATGGAGCAAGCTGAGCACATTTTGGAGGATATGTTATCCAGTGGTCTTTCTATTAATCCTCATACCTTTAATTCCATCATTCATTGGTTATGTGCAAAATCTAGGTTGGATTCTGCAGTTCGGCTCTTCAGGGAGATGATATTAAGGAATTTGAGGCCCAATGATGCGGTTCTGACCATGATGGTTAATAGACTCTGTAAAACAGGAAATCATTCTAATGCAGTTGAAATTTGGTACAAGCTATTGGAGAAAGGTTTCTCAGCCAACACAGTAACATCAAATGCATTAATCCATGGACTTTGTCAATCAGGTCTAATGCAAGAGGCTGTTTGCCTTCTTAAAGAGATGCTTGAGAGAGGCCTGGCATTAGATAGGATCACATACAATACACTTATTTTAGGATGTTGCAAGAACGGAAAGGTAGATGAGGGTTTTAAGCTGCGGGAAGACATGGTTAAGCGAGGACATAAGCCAGATATGTTCACGTACAATGCACTGATAGAAGGGTTGTGTGATATGGGTAAAATGAAGGAAGCGTCTGAACTCTGGAACGAATGCAAAAGGGATAGTTTGGTGCCTGATCTTTCAATGTATAGCACAATGATTGATGGGTATTGCAAAGCTGCAAAATTGGAGGAAGCTCAAAGTCTCTTTAATGAATTGGTCTCCCAAAATTTGGGGTTGAAATCTGTTGTATATAATATTCTCATTAAAGGACACTGTAGAAATGGAAATGTATTGGAGGCCTTCAGGCTTCGTGATGAAATGAAGAGTAAGGGCATCTCACCAACTGTAGTTACATACTCTTCATTACTACATGGGATGTGCCATGCTGGCCGTGTTGATGAGGCAAAGAACCTTCTTGATGAAATGAGACAAGAAGGCTTGAGACCAGAAGTTTTTTGTTATACTACATTACTTAGTGGGTATTGTAAGCTAGGTCAAATGGATGAAGCATGTAATGTTTTGCAGGAAATGGTTTCTTATGGTGTAGATCCAAATAAGTTCACTTACACTGCCATGATTGATGGCTATTGCAAAATAGGTGACACTGGACAAGCAACAAAGCTTCTAGAAACAATGTTGGATCATGGTGTTGTCCCAGATGCTGTCACATACAATTGCTTGACATGGGGATTTTGCAAAGAAGGGAAAATGGAAGAGGCTTTTAAGATATGTGATCAGATGTCTCATAGAGGTGTACTGTTGGATGAGGTTACCTATACTACACTGGTGAATGGATTGTGTAGTTCAGGACTTCTAAAAGAAGCTAGTTTAATATCAGAGGGCATTTTTAAACGTGGTTTATTTCCAAAGCGTGTAAACCCTGTTCAGTTAAGTGAGCCTTCACAGCTTGAGCAGCAGTCATCAGAGTAAATATTTTGCCTCAAAAAAAATACAATTTCTTTTGGATTTGATTACACCTCCGATTCTATAGGACCCAGAAATGAACAACCTAATGGCCGTCCCTTGCTATTTTCATCTTAATATGGCCATGAGGACACAATGAATATGAGTCTGTAGGCAAATCATCATTTTGCTTCTCAAGTGGGTCCTCGGTGCAACTGGATTGTCATTCTTGAATGGTGGATGAGCTCCTGTCTAGCCTCCCAAGGGGAAGAACTCAATTGTAAGTGTCATTCTTAGACCATAGTAGTGTGGGCTTATGCAACTTTGCTTATTCTTTTTTAAGATTTTCAGGTGGTTGATTTGTTTGCATTCTGGCCCATTCTTTTACAGGAGTCTTTCTGGATATTTTAGTGGTTCTACTTTTCCCCGTTATTTTTTCTGGTTCACAAATTGACAAACACACCGTGGTTTTGTTATTTCAAGGTATTCTATCTATTGCATGTTCTCTGTTCCCTTCTGTGCATCTATGCCTTCGCATTTCCCTTTCTGATGCCTTTAGTTTGCAGACTTATTTAGTTTAGCGTTTGCTGCTTCATAAGTGGAATCATGTTTTTTCCTTTTGGCCAAACCCATTTTGTTGTCATAAGGTTATGCTTTGTTGTATGTGGAATCATCTGTTTGTTTGCATAGTAAATCCCCCCCCCCTTCTAGTTATTCTTTTGTACTTTTATGCATTGTTCTGATGAAAGAATTTTGACTTTATTTGTTCGTAACATTGTGGGGATTACCGTCATGACTTTGTACAAAATGAGTGCTCTATTATGCACAATTTTGTAGGAGGAATGTTGATCCTCTAACATTAATTTGGGGGTAAAACATCTCTTATTGTATCATTGGCCATGCTTTGTGTACGTATCCGTGCATTTTCAGCCTTCCAAGATTAGCTGTTGTCATTTATTTTATTAACTATTTCTTCCTTCTTTTGTTCAACAAAATAGCAGAGCATCAATGAAAATTATCTTTTGTAGTGATTCACAAATTTCTTGAATGAAACACTCTAGGAAATCATGTAATCTAGCATGGGCAGCTTAGGTGTTACTGACTAAACAAGCTGGTGATACATTATCTATTGTGTTAAATGTGGTTATTTCGAGAAGGGACAACTAAACAACCACGTTACTGCATAGAGGAATTTAAGACCTGGTTTAATACTAGTACCGTGGAAACAATTTGCTATATTGCTCGCATAATTGGAGAAAAATTGATGAATTCAGTTGCTTAATGGTGTGGAAGGGGATACCTGACCTAGTAGTTTCTGAGAATCTCCTTGTGATATGAGAATTGAAGAACATATTATGTGTCATATATAATGGAAGTTCAATATAAGGTTCCCCATACAGAGTGTCGTGACCAGATAAGCAGTGGTATACACACACACACACACACACTAAGTCCCTTTATTTGCAATTCAACAGATTTTACCAACTTGACAAGCTAAGGAATATATATTACCAGTTTTGCTAAAAGTTAACACTGAGCTGATGTAGCAAGAATGATAAAGATGTCATAGAATTACTTGCAGTAATTTCCATGGTATGGGAACATATTACCTAACATTGGGTTATCAGCAATAAGTAAATTAACCAATGCAGCCAGATCTTCTGGGCATAACGGCGTGCAAGATAGTCCTAAGCTCTATATCACAACCAATGTGCAAAACGATTGAATGCATTTTATTTACTCCAAAAGAAAATGTTTTTTTGTCTTTCTTATCTGTGTCTTTTACTCCTCCCTGTTGCCAGGTAATCAGTTTATATCCCTATGCCATGTCAGTACTAAGACGTGTTGAGATGAAACACTACTAGATGAATGAGATCAGCAGGTAACTACAATTTTTCCAGTGTGAAGATTTGGTTTTGGATGCTTTCATATTCTGATGGTAAAACTTTTTGTTATTACTGCAGCGAAATATATATTGATAACTAAGAACCCCTAGGTCAGTCCTAAACATGCTGCAATGAAACTAAATGGATAAGACAGTGAAGACTGCAGGTAACTATCATCCCGTCAGGGTGAGGTTCTCCCGTTTCTGGTGGCTCAAATTTTCTGATATGGGGCTTTCTGATACTTCTGCAGGGACATGGATATTGCAGATCGACTGGATTCTGATACTTAAGCAATAGGTAACTTGTGTAACTAGCATTTTGAAGGTTGGACAGACATTCGTTTGAAGCTTCCACACACTATGAGAACTGGAGATTAAATATGTCAGTACCTTGCAATTGTTGGTGTGTTTTTTTCTGGGTGGGAAGCAAAGGAGTCTCAGATGAACACACGGTGGGGTTACATAGATTCAATGTATTTAGCACACACCCCCCCCCCCCCCCCCAAAAAAAAAAAAAAAACCAAGAAAGAAAAGAAAGGAAAAAAGACAGGCTGAATCAGCTGGGTTTCAGTTACCATAAGCCAGCCATTTCCAACTAAATAGTCAGCTACACTTGAGTATTGATGTATATAATTTCAATCATCCCCCGGGGGAACTTGTTTGCCATGAGGCCTCCGTCTTTTCTTCTCACTGTGTCTGCATTGCTGTTATTCATTAAGTTTCCTTCTTTTTTTTGGTGGGGAGGGATGGGGGGAGTTAATTCTATTTTCATCTCCATCTTATGACACTTCTAACAGTTAATAAAATTTTGGAACTGAGTTTGAGCAACTGTCCACACTCCAGACTCAACTTGACATGTACACTGTCCCTATTGTGAGCTGTGTTACTTTGACATTTTGGTTGGTTTTCGTAGCACAAACATTAACATGCCCGCATTTCAACATGTCCATTCATGGTGCATGACATGCACAGAGCCATTGAATGGGAAAATGGTGATATACCTACTCACTTCATCTAAACAACTGCGTGTGGCTGTCCTTGAAGATTTTTCTATAGCAATATAAACAAGCAATATTTATTGACTAAAAAGTCTCAAGTAAAAGCAGCCATGGAGAGGATTTTGCAATCCGAAAGTACGAAGGAAGTAGCATTTTTGTAACACAATGCAGGCTTAAAAGACCCTTTGCAAGAATTCAGTATAAATGTGAATTGAGAGGAGCAAGATTAACAACCCCACCCAAAAAAAAATCTGGCAATAAAGGGGGTTTATAAATAGAGGAATAATTTATTCTTTTATTTTTTGGCCAAAAGAAGAATAATTTATTTATAAAGACCAAAACCATCTGTTACTGTGTTCCTGGATAGTTTAGGTTGTCAGCCACAAAAACAAACTTTTTAGCCCAGACTAGAAGACATTGAGGAGCTAGAAGAGAGTGTGGATCATCTCCTCTGATAATTTCTTTTGAAGGCATTGCAAACATAAATTATGTAGTGCTTACAAGTAAAAAAATAATAAAACATTAAAAAAAAAAAATCTCATTACCTAAACCCTGTGAACCACCCCCTATAATTAGTGGTCAACAGCCGTAGGGAGGATGGTTCTCCCCTTCGAGAGAGACGATCCAGACTCCTTGGAAGACTTTTCACTAGCTGCGAAATACAAAATGGAGTTGAGGACAAGATTTAAAGTATTGGTATTGAGTATCATATCGGTTAGGTGGTTTTAAGAGACGATCCCGTATCAAATATTCTATCAGTCTGGCTAATATATTTTAGCATAGTTCAATAGAGAGACATAGTATCACTTGGGTCAAATATGGATATGTATCAACTAGTATCATATATTTATTGTGGGATACTTTAAACCTTAGTTGAGGAGACTAATCGATGACCAATTTGCTTACTGTTGAAACATATAATTTCTTATGATCCCCTGAAATTACCCGAATGACTTTCGTCCAACAAAAAAAGCAGGCCAAAGGTTCTTCAGATTGTAACAATATAATTTTTCTTTTTCCCCCAAACACAAATTTGTAATCATACAGGCCAATGCTTCATAATTTATTACTCATGGTCCAATGGACGGGAGGAAATTCAAAGTTGTGTACATCTTTTCAATCTCCAGATCCAGTAATTATTAGAGCTTGAACTTACCCAAAAAAAAAATTATTAGAGCTTGAAGAAAAACCTGTCGGCCTGGTTGCATTGTATTCATGTGACACAGCTTATATTTTTGTTATCTGGAATTGAAATCTCATTTATAAATGTCAATCGGCGAGTAAAACTCTCAGCCAAATTGAACAAATTGTCTTTCAGGGGGAACATGTCAATTCAGATCTCAAATTGCTGCTGTGTTAAACTTCCATGAAACCATGGCAGGCTTCTGCTACCCCCTTTCATTTATACAAAACTAAATTCGATCCCACTCAATTGAATGAGAAGGTAAAAACAAGTAGAATCAACCGACACTTAACATCAGGCATTAAATCCACAAAACACAGACCCAAATACTGAACAGTGTATCTTCACAAGAGAAACACTTTTTTCTCACTCTTTAAAGGATTGATCTTGGAACATTATCTCAACATACCTTCAATTAAATCATCCAGAAACACACTACATTAAATTAACAATGAATCTTGCAGATCACAAGAAACCTACAAGCATAGATTCAATATTGATCAACACAAAAGAAGAAAAACGAAAAGACTCAAATATCATCAATCACTCTCAAGATCCGGAAAATTTCCTGATAACAAAATCCTCCATACATTCGCAGGAAAATTGGGAAACCTATTCAATAATACAGAAGGAATGAAAGGCTATGAAAAATATGAGAATATTTGAGAAACCTCTCTACATTGCATAAACCAGTTTACTCAAAGGCATCATCATCATCATCAGGGAGAGGTTGAGCAGCTGCAGCAGCAAGCTCAGCTTCATGCCTGCAAAACCAGAAAACATGTGACATTTGGTAAAATGACGTCATATGCATCAACCACAATAATAAGACATGCATCAACAATTCCATTGTGAACTGCAAGTAATGAATCGAAACAGCTCCCAAGTCCTAATAAATTTTACATGAAACCCATTTGACCCAGTAACTGCCTCTTGTTGAGGATCATCAATCAATGCGAATTTAACTTCCAAACAACGAATTGTTTAAAGAGCAAAAACAGGCGACCATAAATACCTAGGGTTCTTCAAGAAAAAAACTAAACATTGTAAGTGAAGTGCTTGGAACTAGGAACAAAAGCATAAATAATACGCTCACATGAGATACAAATGATGGGATCTTGCCCAACCAGTAGCATTCCCCCAAAATCCATTATCCAGACCATATGCTACTCAAATTACTATAATATTGCCAAATACTTTTAGGCCTTCCCAATTTTAGAAGGTGGTGGCACAATGCAACCACCTCCACAATACAGTCATTCAGTAGGAACATGTCATATACATAAACTTCTTCTAAAACAAATCAGTTATAGTATTTGTGAATCCATATTAAAACTGGTAGAGAAGGAAACAATGACACTCAGTTCCAAAATAAAAGAATCATTTAGCCGAGGCTCCAGTTTACTTTAAAGAATCAAATGACAGCTGGTATTCAAAGTTTTAGCAAAACCTAAAAGATATATATTTTGAAAGTCATCTGCCAAGCAACAAGAACTGGATAAAGAGGCAAACAATTAAAATGTCAGTTACACTCTACCAGTCCAACCCAGATAGGCTAAATGAGGCTGAAATTTGATGTCAAAATCCATTTGAAGTGAATACTATACAATTTGACATGCTCAAAGCTTGGAAAAAGTTGGTGACTATTGATCATCTTCAAGTTAAGGATTCAAAATACGAGTAATAAACAAATAACTTACTGTTGTTGTGCAGCCAAGTCAATCTGCACTTCAGGAGGAGCCAGAGCAGGAGACTCGACAAAGTGAAGGTTAGCATCCCTATAAACCAAAACATATTTTGGTAATCAGATGGCTATCCACAGCATTCAATAGAACAGAAGTTTTGAAAATTAAACTAAACTGTTTCATTACCCAGCAAGCTTCCGGGCAAGATACAGAAAAGGCTTCTCAAAGTTATAGTTGCTCTTTGCAGAGATTTCATAATATTGAAGATTCTTTTTCCTATGGAAGGTGACTTGCTTCGCCTTCACCTGCCTGTTCTTCACATCAACCTTGTTTCCACAAAGAACAATTGGGATATTCTCACAAACACTGCAACATTGAAACAAAGAATACATTAGAGACGGCCAAGAAAATTACACAGCCAGAAACAGTCATTCAGTTTTTTTCTTTCTACACACCGGCAGAGATCCCTATGCCATGTTGGAACGTTCTTGTATGTCAATCGAGCAGTAACATCAAACATGATGATTGCACATTGTCCATGGATGCTGCACACAACCAAAACTTCAAAGCTGAGTTGATACTTCAAAAATAAAATTAACAGCCACAACCAATAATATTAATAGGGGAATTTAGTACCAAAAACATCACCAAGGTCAGAGACTCAGAGTAAGGTTGGGTTCACTATATTTTAAAAATAAAAAATAAAATATGAACCTAAAACTGGATAAGATTATTTTTGCAGTAGTATTACTCTATAGAGTCGTCGAGTACCAGAATAGAATCACACGGGTCAGAAGAGGGTTGAGTTTGCCAGATTTAAAAAATAAATAAAAATAAAATAAATACATTAGTGATATAAATAAAAAACCTAAATAGGTTGGTTTATGGAGATGCTCCATTCAGTTTCTGGGAGGGAGTTTAGATATCCACATCCTAAAGCAAGAAAGTTTAAAAACCCCACTATTAACAAATCAAATGCAGAGTTAGCTATATATGCTTACAACATTAACTCAACATACTCCACATCAAATACCTTAATGATGCAGGTCAATTACTATCCACTAAAGAAATATCTAGGAACTCAGGTCAGAGATTTTACCACACAGCAAAAAATAAGCCAACTTATTACTTAAAAATAATAAAAGAGGGGCATTCATTTGATGTTTTAAGACAGAAAAACCTGCAACAGCATCTATCAGATGCAAACAAACAAAATATTCAAAGCAACACACAGCTGCAACGGATCTGGTGGAAAGGTCTCTCAACCAGACCCGATTTCTGAGTTTACTCATGATAGAAAAGCCAAAAGATTAAGGTCTCTACTGTTTGAATCATACAGCAAGGAGTTCCTTGACGCTTAACACAGGAAGAAAGCGTGGGAAAGGATAATGGAAACTAAGGAGGACAGTGTTACTACCTGGAGTAGAGAAGAACTTTAAACATAACAATAGAAATGAAGAATAAAAAAGATAAAGTGTGGAAGAGAAGAAGATAAGATAACAAGAGATAAAAGGAAGAAGAAGGAAGGCCACACAAAGAAACTGAAGGAAGGGGAAGAGATGGTAAAAACTATCTTTTATCATATATATACTGGTAGTGTAAGATGTTCAATTAAAACAATTCATCAGACATGAAAATAAAAAATGGTAAATATATAATAAGATACTCCTAACCCTAAAATTAAACCCAAACAGGGCGGAGACGGGTGGAGAATGGGTCAAACTGGTTATAACTTTGGAAGAAATTAATGAAATTTCAGCATGATGAAAGTTACAACATTAAACACGCACATGAACAACAGGATTTTATTATCTATGACAAATTCTATGGCGAATGGAAAACATTCTATGTTTTAGTTTCAAGAGGAACACTCATCAATTTAATAAACAAGAGTATTATTAACCTAGCAAATTTTAGCATCATCAAATCCGAAAAATTTACCCACAAATAGCACAAACAGACAATAATGCAGCTCCCACTGATCACAAATATCCAAAAGATTTTCAATGAGAGCACACATGTTTTTCAAATGATCACACATATAACGATTAGTGATACGTTACTCACTAGTATCCATCTCTTAATCCACCAAACTTCTCCTGGCCAGCGGTATCCCAACAATAAAACCTGAGCTTTCCGCAGTTCGTGAAGAAGTCCAATGGGTGAACTTCGACACCAATGGTTGCTGCAAATCACAGTTTGCAACAAAACCGTAAATCTCAATTCTCAATGTAATAATGAACAAAAATAAATAATATCGAAATAGATCCAATGCTTACGCTCATATTTCTTTTCAAACTCCCCAGTGAGATGCCTCTTAACGAATGTAGTCTTTCCTGAATTCATCACGATCAACTTCGTCAGCTCAAAAGAAAGAAATTAAAATTCGATAAACGCATCAAAAACATGCTTGGCCTTCAGATATTAACATAGAATCCTGAGAATAAATCACCCAAAAAAAAAAACGTTTTTTTTTTCTTTTCTCCATGAAGAGCTACAGATATGAAAAGAGAAGCAAATACCTGTGCCACCATCACCAACGATAACAAGCTTAAAGCTAGGGTAATCGACAGTTTGCTGGTTTGGAAGTGCCTGCAATTAGAAAACCAAAAACCCTAAACCCGATCAGAACTTACTAGTCCAACATGAACATAAAAACAGTATAGAAGCGATAATGTAGAACGAAAAACCCTAAACCTAGCAAGATTGAGAACAAAAGAGATACCATTTCTTTCTCTTTGTCAAGAGAGGGCGACGGCGGAGTAGGTTTCTCTGTTCCAAGGGATTTGAATACGAGAGAGAGAGAGAGAGAGAGAGAGAACTGAAGCAGCGAAGGCGATGCTTTTAAAACCCGACGCAGCGTTGAACCGGGTGACATATAGACCCGACCGGAATCAACCGGTTGACCCACCAGAAAACTTGGCTTGATTTGGAAGACAATCCCTATTTCTCGTTTGATGGGCAGGTTGGGCGGAGAGGATCTGGTCTGCATAAAAAAATCCGTAAGAAAGATTCGTAACGAAACTTCAAAGACTTGATGAAAATTACAAATATCGAAAACTATATCAAATTAACAACACTGTAAGGATCTTCTACCCACATGGAGATAAAAAAATTATAATCCACATGATTGGATACTTAATAGATGTCTAATTTAAAAACCAAATATGCTTTTTTGGGGGAAGGGAGAAAGAAAATCTATATTCCCACATTCTCAAGTTTCTTTTTCATAGAAAACAAGATTTTGATTTTAAATCGAACATGTGTCAAGCATCCAACAGCGTGAATTGAAATTTTCCCGCTATGTGAGTAAAGGATCTGGATTTTGTTAAATCCCAAAAGATTTAAGGGTGATTTATAAATTATGAAATTATTTAATATGACTTAATAATTTACTAAAAAAGTGTAATTTTGCACAAATTTAAGACACTTTTGAGGGTCATGGCCAAATTAGCATTAGTTCTGAGTTGTCCCTTTTTTGCCAGTTATCTTGGGATGTCCTTAAAATTTTTCCAAAAACTTTAGGGCGGGACGGAGAAAAAAGAACAAACAGCCAAACAGAAGGCGGGAAGAATGGAAAAATAAATACCAAAAAAATGAAAGGAAACAGCGAGAGGGGCCCGGCCACGTGGGGAGCGGTCACACCTTGTGTCCAAGTTTGATCTCGGCGGCCTTAGCCGATGAAAAAATAATCATGTCCAAGATGTAATGAACCTAATCCTCATACTGATGAATTTTAGTTGAAATAAAAACTACAATCGTCATATTGATGAATTTTAGTTTTGAAATAAAAACTACATATTACAATTTTTAAAATTTTTAAATCAGAATTCCCCATTATCAGTTGCTGTATTTGCAATGAATCTGCAGTTCCAGACTATTACAAGTTACAACCAACAAGAAATCATTTAGCATAACCTTGTAGGAACCCAGATCATCCATTTAAGCTGTTTATTCAGAACAAAAATCATTCATATTAGTAAATTAGTGACCAAGTATAATGCATATCACAGAGGGTCTGGATCAGCATGAAGAAGAAAGCATCCTAAGCAGATATGTTAAGAACCTCTTGGTGTCCCCAAGATTCAGAAAACTCTGTTAATTGATCTCTTTGTGATGCTTTTGAAGTTGTATGCTCCATACCCAAATTCTTGACATAAATGGTCCACTTCTTAAAAATTAGCTTAAAAGTCGGTTCTCTACAGGAAAAAAACATGAAGTGACAAAGGGAGGATTTACCCAGAGATCTTTCCAGCTTAACCTCTGCAACCTTACCACCTACTAATCCAACAAAAGTTTCTGAGTTATGGTTCGACCAAAGAAAATGCTACTGACATACCAAAACAAGAGATTTGCATCATCTGCTACAATGACAAGTATTATTGGTGATCAATTGCATATACTTTTATAGCTCTCAGGTTCAGGAATCTCTAGATCAACACTCTATAATCACAACACAAATATTTTTCCTTTTCTGCGTGTACTGCACAAATGACTGAAAGTAGAAACAAGAAGAAACTAGACATGATTATGTTGGATAATGATTCACAAATGTTATCTTTCATATCCAATCAAGAATTGATGTCATCTATGTGGTAGAGGCACATCAATCAATCAAATTCATGCTGAATTCCCATAGCTTCTTAGCCAACTCCATGTCCTTAGCTTATGAAGTAGGTCTGGCTAGGTTACTGTCCACGAAGTACTCACCCCGACCCCCTTGACTTGCGGATGCAAAGCCACATAGCAAGTGGTTGCTGCACCCTGCAACCATATTGATTGAATTAACTAAGGAACAAATGAAAGTAGAAGTTCAAAAATATGGACCGAATGAAAATATTCACTCATTGTTGACCACAAGGAAACAAAATACAAAAAGTACCTGCTGAACATTTTTTAACAAAATATTGCCAATTGAAGTAACAATTCCTGCACAAAAAATACAAAGAGACTGAGAAATCACATAACAGATGTTTACTCCATGCAAACTTTCAATGGCCTCCTCTCGGTGCATTGACTTCCTGCAGAATAGGCTAATTGTGGATCCCTAGGGTATCCCTGTTATATTCCCTCCAAACCTCTTGGATGAAACAGGGTTTTTCTCTGTATATTTATATTCCCCCCACCCCCACCTTTCTTTTTCTCTTAACTCTCTTGGGGTAACCCAGGTTTTTCTCTTTGTTTATGAATTCTTATGCACCCAAGAATAAGAAAAGAGAAATTTCAAAAGATAACAGTTGCATATGACATAAAGCAAATCAAAGTACAGAATTCCTGTTATTTCATAAACAACAGAACAAGGAAACTTTTTCAGCATGTTAATATAGTTCTCAAGAATACAGGATCTACCCACATGTTTGGCAAAGAAAATATCTTGTACAATTTGCCAATATAATTATCCCCCGTAAGATGGCCTGTTGCACGTATGCATGATCCAAAAAAACCCAGTAGCTTTTTCATCTTTGGAAAAGATTAAAATAAACATAGATGCAAAATAGATCTGTGATTCACCATTTAAAAATCCTTTATTGCGCAGAATATTGGTCACAATAGCTCCAGGATGAAGTGAATTTGCAGTGATCTCAACCCCTTCTTCCTGTTAAATAAAGTAAAAATATATCACAACCAAATGCAAAAGATTTCATCATTAAACTACTAGTATGAAACAGTGGTGGTATTACATTAGCACAACTGATTAGTATGATGCAAATATGCAGTAATTAAGGAAGTTCCTTAAACAATAAACTACCAAACCCCCCCCCCCCCCCAAAAAAAAAAATGGAAATTCCCCAAACAGTTGGACTCTACATGGCTACATTCTCAAAATAATGCAATAGAAAAGCAATTCTAAATGTAATGAGAACATTCAATAATCAATAGCAACTCTTGTGAACATGATAGGTGATTTGTTGGATTTGTCGTACTTAAATTCCATACCTCACCTTTGAAAATTTTATTTGCTACAGGGCAAAACGCAATTTTAATGAAGGGATTGCCAAAAAAACAATTCTATAGGTGTGCTTAAAAGTTAAAGCATGTAGCTGCCTTCTGATTGTCCCTAGTATTATAGCCAAATGTTTAAGTTGGGGTTTATCCTCAAAATTATTTGACATTTCGACAGTGACTTTCCATTGGATCATTTTCAAGAGTTGTCATTGTCTCACGCACTTTTTGAGTTTTCATGTGAAATGAAATACATTGGCATACAACAGATCCACACCCACTGGCATGTATTAGCCATAGATACTAATTAGGAAAATATGCTAGTCTTCTTAATAGCTTTAGTAGTCGAAAAGAAGTCAGGAATTGATCCTCTTGTCATGAAATACCTGGCAATATATATGGATCCAGTACATTTTAGTAGCCTTCCCAGAATCTAAAATTGATCAATTGCTTGCTCCCCCCCCCCCCCAGCTCTCCCTCCCTTGTAATTTCCCTTTTGGCGTGGTTTCTTTATTATACTTATTTATTCAGCCAAAAAAAAAAAAAAAAACAATATGAGTGTTGAAAGCTTTCACTCAACTTTGGCACATATATGAGAAATTTCTCAGTCTTCCAAGGAGAAGGTTTGGGGTGGGTTCAGATGGAAAAGAGGGTGGATGCAAACTCAGGGCTTAGGGATGATACCTACAGGCTCAACCGATCCTATGCTCAGCCACCTTTAAACCAAGACATCTTATGATTCATCACTTACTTACCCTTATTATCGTACAAGACAAATAACTGATACCAGTGTCTAATAGACATAGACAGGTCTGGCCATATTTTGAGAAGATATGATTCAATTTTCAATCATGATGTGAAATAAGGAAAAGTTCCTACACAAACAAAGTATCAAAAAACCATCAACTCCAAACCCCTCCCCCCCCCCCCAAGGGATACAACAATATTGAGCCCATATCAGCAAAGGCTTCTCATAAAGTCTCATGATGTCATGATGAGCATGCCCTTTTGTTTCCAAAGATGCCCCTATACACTGTCACTAGGAGTGTTTAGAGGGGCATCTTTTGGAAGCAAAGGACAGGAAACAGTGTGGTAAGAGTTATTACACACCTATTATGGGGGAGCTCTGATCCAGAAACCCAAATACTCCCAGTTCATGTAATCAATCTTGTATGTCCAGAGAAAGGGTGTGTGGAACTACCTTAAATTTAATATTTCAGAAATAAATTTGATCCATGAACTAATTAGATACCTTCAGGCGCCTATTAAGTTCATTAGCATGCAATATGTTTGCAAGTTTTGATTGGCCATACGCCCTCCAGCTCCCATACCTGAAAATTAGCAAGTTCAAGAATAAATTAGAATATCTTCAGCAATTCCAATTCATAGACCAACCTGATGCAAATACCATCCTAGTATTTAAAAAGACTGACTAAGTGAAACCTCCATAGGTGTATTTAGAATGCAATACCTTCTTTAAATAGCACCTTGATGTACTCTCAAAAGTTCTACATGTTAACCACAAGGGTTTTAAAAATAAATAAATAAATGAAAGTGATACATCATTATGCGATTATCTGGGACATTTTTCAAGTACATTTGCAAAATAACAGTGTCATTATCTCGTAAATCTGGGAAAAATAATATTAAAAAAAAGTTGTGCAATCAGAAGGGGGTAAAAAGTAAAAATAACAAAAAAGTTGTGCAATCAAAAGGCTAAAAAGTTACAATAACATAGCCTTATCCTAACTAAATGGGATCGATCAGATGGATCTTTGCACTTGATACGGTTCTATCCAAAGTTGAGGGAAGAAAATACGCAAAAAATATGATGGGATCCGAACATGCTCTTTTGATTCTCCAAAGCATAGAATATTGTCACTGTGAAGATTGTTAGCAAAGTGATACCCAGATTTATCATTGATCCTATCAAAACGGATTCCTTCAGGATATGGCATCCCATGAGAATCTGATGCAACATTAACAATTCTTCCCTCTTTATCACTTTCACGTGCTGTACTTTTCAATGTCTCCAACAGAAGGTTTGTCAAAAGAAAATGCCCTGCAAAACAATGGGATGTTCTCATACTAGTTCAGCTCAGTCAAACAGCTGCAAGTTGCAAACAATTTGAAAGCCACAATATAAAGTTTATCTATATAAAGGACTCCATGTTAAATTCTTGGGATACCTGTCCAACATACCTATGTGGTTTGTCGCAAAATGTAGTTCTATGTTGTCTTGCGAAAGTGTGAAAGGAGTAACCATAACTCCTGCATTATTACTTAACCCAAGAAGGAAAAAACAAATCACTATCTCTGCTTACTAAGCCAGGAAGAGAAAAGTGGTCCATTAAAGAAGAAAATAATAAGTGCACATCACAGTAATCGACCACCCAAAAAGCACATACAACTAAGAGGAGAGATAGGAGTCACAAGCTAGCTCTTACATAAGAATGTTCAAAGGAAGACCTGATGACTTGAAATCTGAGGCAAATTTCCTCACTGATGCCATTGAACTGAGATCCAGTTCCATCACATCCAGTTTAGCAGTAGGTAACTCCTTCATGATTGCTCCTTTAACATTACTTCCGCCATCCACATTCCTCACCCCCATAACAACATGAACTCCATGCAATGCAAGAACACGTGCTGTCTCAGCCCCAATACCACTTGATGCTCCTGTAAGTACAACAGACTTGAGCATCTAACAGTAAAATAAAAATTAAGTATCAAATGCACCATCCAAGTCATTAAATGTCAATGGTACACATCAAAGTCATCTACTACTGTCAAACCCATCTCCAACTAACATTGTGCTCCCAATGGCATGGTTTTAATCACTGTAGCCTAAAAATTATTGTCCCCTGCTGACTATAATATTTAAGTCCATTAGGTTGCATAATGGCTATTAAATTTTCTAAGAATCTGCTGAAGTGGTATATACTCAAATATTTTTTAGGTTTTTTAATATTATGATATAATGCACCTTATCAGTTAACATCGTTGAATAAAAGTTGATTTGTGAAAGCATGTGAGCTGTCAACTCTCTCTCCTCTACACCTTGCTTCTCTCTGTTTCTTTTCTTTTCTTTTCTTTTCTTTTTTTTCACATTATTGTTCATATTTCAAAACAGCCAGTATTTACTCTCTTCTCCTCCCTCTTTCTTCCACTTCGAATTTATGCACCACATATATGTTCTCTTGGCCACAGGCTTAAAGCAGGCATTATGTAGTAATAGAACTCTTTAAACTGTTTCAGTTGAGGTGTCAAGTCAATATCAGAATCCGCTTGAACATAGTAATGTGTTTCACATTTTGATCTCTTTCTAAACTGACCTTCGGTTCTATAACTCACTGTGCTTCAGATATGCTTCTGAACCTATTATCTTGCAAAAATGCATCTGGTTCATTCCTTCTCCCTTCCCAGATTTATCAGTATCAATTACATGTTCTGTTAAATTATTTTTCCCTGTTAATGTTTGGTTATGATTACTTAGCTGAACTTGGTCATTATTAAACTATTTTATTAGCCATTGTGTACTACAGTCAACATCTCAGCATGCTTGCATCCAAGATCTGTTTACTTTGTACATCAGAAGATCCAGAACTACATAAAATTGGTAAGTGGGTGATTGCTACCATAGTGGGAAAACGTTCAGGTAACAGAGGCTCTTGTTATGTAAGTGCAAAATACATGAACAATTAGCAAATTATCTATATTATCTCATTAGCACAGGGTGCCATTTTCCTGGAAGAGAGAAATTTGCTACTATGTTCCCACTTTCTCTCGCATATATAGATGCCAGTGTAAGACATTAGGTTTTAGCATACCGGAACAAGTTTATTTAATTATCAGCCTGAACAGTTATTGGTTTATGTTATGTGTGATCTGAATTCTTGTACTTGGCATTGAAAATTGACCCACACCAACACATTTTGGTGGGTAACCCGAATGACCAATCTCTGAGATTTGGGATGGAAGCAAAGGGTTTACAGAACAACCCAGCCCCATGAGTTGTAATTGCGGGATTGGAATTTTCGCCTTAGGGTGTTGGGTGAGGTTTTGTAACACCGCTATGGCGATTGTTTGAGAAATCTCAATTGTAATCTTCCTTCCAGAATAGTGAAAGTTTTTCTTTACCCTTAGATATAGCGCATCACATTGGTGAGTGAACCAGATTAAATCTTTGTATTTCTTTGATTTAATTCTGTTTCTGTTCGCAATTTCTCAGTATTCATTCTAAAAGTTACATTTTTCTAACCAATGACAGTAAAAGGCAAGTTGTTTGGGTGGAATATATGATGAATGAGAGTGAAATCATGAATAACTGTTAGTAATTTCCATCAGACATGACATACATGAACCTTACTCTTCTTCACCCGTTTGCATACCGTTAACAAAGATTTTAACCTTTACTCACGACTCAGGTTATACAAAAGAAAAATTAGGCAAAATTTACATATCAATCCTTCCAGTAGCAGAATGGCAAAACAAACTACTTGCTGCTCCCCAGAACTGAAAGGAACAGAAAATCTAACATATATAACAGAAGGCCTTTCTAAAATTTATGAACGATCAGCCGCCATGAAATGCAAAATTCAGCCATAATTGTAATGACTATCCACCAAATCAAAGCAACTAACATATACGGAAAGAAACAAAACAGAATCAATATCACCTCCAACTGAAAAGGTAAACATACGAAAAACAGTCTTGCATTCCATCAAACAAGAGGCAGGTGTTCTCAGCATGCTAAGCACAATACTAACTTTAATTATCTAACTGAAAATCGTCTTCAAACCCATCTGAAACAGTAATAATCATTTTCTAGACAAAGTAAAAAACTGGGTGAAACGATATTTTCTCTAGAAAAATTGCTCAGAATAATTGAATTGAAAGATTAAGAAAGCAAGAAACAGAACAAGAGCTCTATACTCGGGGAAAAAATCATCGGGTGAATATCTCAAAAACAAAAAATACCAGTAACAATGGCAGTGAGACCAGTTCCATCTATTCCCTGGGTGACTTGCTCTGCTGTTGAGCTAGGTGAGAACCCAGAAGGCCCTTTTCTGCCAAGCCACATCGTTTCTTCTCCGGAAAAGCGTAATTTGGAGTATCAGAGAAGGCAATAGTTCCGACCTTCCTGAACTCTCCACCGGTTGCTACATTGCCATTTCTTACTCTTTATGTCAAGCAATAACAGTTCACACCGTGTTCCATCCTTCCCCAACCCAAAAAATAAAAATAAAATAAAAATCAGACCCTAAAGATTTGCTGGGGACCCCAAATCCTTCTCTTCAAGGTGTCGCCTTTATCTCTCACTTCGGTGGTGCACTGTTCTGATTTATCAAAGGTATGAACTGACCCTGCTCCTGCAAAACGCAGAAACCTCAACTTAATGATAGTTACCCCTGTTAATCATGCCAATATATATATTCTTCTCCAAATGGTAATCATTTTATATTGGGAGAGTCAAACCCATAACTTTTTTTTTCTTTTTTTTGTAAACCCATAACCTCCTCGAGGTCATTCCCAACAACCGAGTAATCTTTGATTTTATCTTAAAAAAAAAAAAAAAACTGAATAATCCTCTGATAGTGAACCATGCCAAAAAATTAAACCGAATCCACATAATACACTTCTCGATATATCACATAATACACTTCTCGATATATCGAACCTAACTCGGTTTAATTACCCAAACAAAATCTCACTGAAAGAAAGGAAAAACCTTTGGGTTTTATTGAGAATTTGAGCAGATGCAAGTTGGCCCAGAAGTTTGATGTTCGTTTTCTCCTCTTAAGAAGGTTTCAAAGATTGTCTTGACAATTCGCGAAGGTTTCAAAGATTGTCTTGACAATTCGCATTTTCTACAGCCCCTTAGTAACCTTCATTGTACGAATCTTCTTTGGGATAATGTTTAATCAAAGGGATTATATAACAGCTTTTAGTGTATAATTAATACTATTTATTTTTTTGAGTTCCCACATTTTTCTAATATGATCTTCTTTCTCAATCCTTGTGTATGATTTTCTTTCTTAATCCTTATACATGAAGAGATAAGTATTTCACTAATTTTTCAGAAAAGTTCCAAACATTAACATGACATTATATTTCTAGCATTTTCTTTGCTGTGTAGCAATCTCCATGTTATTGGGCCCTTGGGTCTTATCTATGGAAGGTGATTAATGGAAGAAAAAAAAAATCTTATGGCTTTACAACATTTGAGATATTTGTAAGTCCTTAACACATTAAGGTTAATCTTTTAACCTAAAAGAAATACTTGATGAACACTATGAAAAAGAAGGGCATGCACCATGGAATTAGGATTCTTTACTACTAAATCTATCCCCCCCCCCCGCGGGTCCTCATTTATTTAAGGAGAATGTTTGGAGGTGGAGCCCCTCTTCTAAATATGTGGTGGAAGAGATGTCAAGGGAGATACATGCCTTTGATTTTAATAATGTCTTCAATTAAATTTTCCTTTCAGACTTAATCTCTAGTCATAATGTGTTGAAGACTCACAGATCTCTCAAATATTATAGAACCAAAAGTTTTATTTTTCTTAGTTCACATTGGCACCTAAAGGTAACCCAATTTTCTATTTTTATTACCTGCAACTTGATTCAAACAGCTTCCCTTGTGCCACCAAAGAACATAATAAAAATAAAAAGGGGTTAAATAAATGAAGAATTTCATCTTATGTGCCACCAAAGAACAATAATGAACTCATGGAACAGAAGTCCTATGTTAAAGACCTCCAGGTGCTCAGGGATCCAGAATGTCCCTGAAGCCTACAACCTTTGCTGAATTGATCTCTTTGCCATGTTTTCTGAGTTGTAAGCTCCATGCTAGGAGTATGGCCATAAACAGTTCAATTACAGTTAGATTAGCTAAATAGTTGGCTTTCATCTGCAAAAAAACAGGCGGAAAGAAAGAGGGGGATTTAGCCAGAAACCCATCCAGTTCAACCACTGAAACCTGTTGGATTGACAAAATGTTTTATGGACTACAATTCACACTGCATTGATGTAACAATATAAAGATCTACATCACCTGCTTATCATAACAACTATTATTAGTGATCCATTACATGTGCATTCATATCTTTAGGTTCAGGAATCTATAGTATAATCCAGTACAAATAAACAATATTTTTTGTACATAAATAACAAAATATTATCTTCCAAACCCAACTAGAAGCAGAGCAATGTCTATGAGATAAAAGGTACATCAACCGATCAAACTCATGCTGAATTCCCAAAGTTTCTTCGCCAAATCCATGTCCTTAGCCTGTGCAGTGGGATTGGCTATGTTACTGTCTGAAAAGTACTCACCGCCTACCCCCTTTACTTGTGGATGCAAAGCCACATAGCAAGTAGTTGCCGCGCCCTGCAACCGATATCCATTGAATTAATTTAGCAAATCAGATGAGGAAGAAGCCCATAATAACAACAACTAACAAAGTTTAGGGTAGGTATATTTAGGCCAAGGGAACATATTTACTGTAGGCAAAACCAAAACCAAAACCAAAACTGAAACTTACTTGTGGAATAGTTTTTGTGAACAATTTGCCAATTGAAACAAAAAGTCCTGCATGAAGAAAACAAAAGATCATGAAATTATAAAACAGGCTTCTAACCATGCAATTTGGAGAAATAAATAAATAGATATGTGACAGGAAATATCCACATTGGATCATAACTTTGAGTTTTATATGGCTTGATACGGACAAGTAACTCAAATTAAGAATACAATTCCACATGCTTCATCAACCAGGAAATATTCCAGTATGATTATATTTTTCTAAAATGGAGGATGAAACCACCAACATAATAAACAGAAAAAGATAATATTACAAATCATTCCATGTATGATAATATATAGCCACGTGAATGAATTCAAGCAGGCCTAGTAGCTTTTTCCTTCTTAGAAGTTGGGATAGATAAAAATAAACATGGATGTAAAGTAGACTAATCATTACCATTTACGAGGCTATGATGGCGTAGAAGATTTGTTGCAATAACTCCTGGATGAAGCGAATTTGCAGTTATGTCAACCTCCTCTTCCTGTTCAAATGAAGTAAAGAAGCCAGGAAAACCAGATCATGAAAAATGGAAAATGGAGATAATATGTTAAAAGACCAGATAAGCAGGTGCAAAACATAGCAACCAATGGAAGTTCCCAAGAACTAGCATCAAGGAAATAAAAAGTAGTTCCCAACAACAGTTTGATTACCTACACCTTCAAGATAAACAGAAGATTAATTCTACATGCAATGAGAACATCCAAAAGCCATAACAGATATAGCAGAATTACTTCTTGTACAGAATGGAGGACTAATTGGACTTGTCATGCTTTGAATTTTACAACTCAGATTTAATTGCTTGGTCAACCCATGACTTGGATTTTCCCCTTTGTATATATAACAATCAAACAATTATTCAACTTGTTAAAAATTGCCACTGGGAAGAAAATATCTATTATGAAACATAACAGGGGAGAACATGGCTATACTTCTTTACAGAATATTAAGTACCAAGCTGCCATATGGAAGATCCCCATTCACTTATGTATTAGATACAAACACACATTAGAATCATGTCTAGTCCCGTTGATCTTTCTTTAATGACTCATCTAAAATTGCATGTTGTTTTCCTTGTCAAGAGATATGGCAACATATAAGGACCCAGTAAATTCTAATAGGTGCATAGCCCCAAAACCAAGAATCAAACAAACAAAAGCCAGTGTCAGCAATACAAAACTACTTCGCCACATATTTGAGCAAGCTTTCTCTGTTTGAGGGACAGGCTTAGGGTTCTTTCTTTGTTTCTCTTCTTTCTTTCTTTCTTTCTTTTTTTTTTTTTTTTTTTTTTTGGGGGGGGGGGGGGTGGGGGGGTCTTCAGGGGGCAGAGGGATAAGAAGGCTCTGCAAGCTATGGTGAAAGCTCTTTAGTCATTACTCATAGGGGCAGAGAAACAAAAGTGAGATTAGTGTCTAAGATACAAAATTCTTAATTTTGACACGTGTTGAGAAAAAAATATATTGATCATAATCAAATCCTTAAACAAGGAAAAGTTTATAAAAATGTTGTTGGGAAAACACTTTAAACTTGAAGGTGGAAGCTCAGCAGGTAAAGTTTTGGGCTTTGCAGCCAAGATCTCTGCCTGAGTCCTACATTCACTTTCCCCTCTCTTATTAATACCCCTCCACCTACCTTCTCTTCAAAAAAGGTATTCCAAGTAAATGTAAACAAATTTCCAAGTCTAAAAAGAGAGAGGATGGAGAAACATTTTACATTTCTTATTTCAGAAATAATTTTGATCCATGAATTAATCAGATACCTTTAGCTGCCTATTAAGTTCCTTAGCATGCAATACATTTGCAAGCTTTGATTGGCCATAGGCAGTCCAGCTTCCATATCTGAGAAATCAGAAAGTACAAGGATAAATTAAAATGACTTCAACAGTTCTAATTCATAGGCCAACATTAAGGAAACACTTCACATTATTTAAAAGATAATATGACAAAAGTACAGGAATAAATAAATGTTTGGATCCTAATATGCTCATTTGATTCTCCAACAGATAGAATATAGCCAACGAAGTAATACCCTGACTTATCATTGATTTTATCAAAACGAATCCCTTCAGGATATGGCCTCCGGTGAGCCTCTGACGAAACACAAACAATTCTTCCTTCTTTTCTACTTTCATCTGCTGTACTCTTCATTTTCTCCAACAAAAGATGTGTCAAAAGAAAATGCCCTGCAAAACCATGAGATCTCTTGATATTAGTTCCTACTATCAATGGGCTACAAACTGCAATCAGAAGCTACAATGTGATCCCATGTAAACAAAGAACTACTGTTAAAGCTTGGAATATCCATACAACATACCAACATGATTCGTTGCAAATTGCATTTCTATGTTGTCTTTTGAAAGCATGTAAGGACAAGCCATAACACCTGCATTATTACTTTATACACAAAAAAGAAAAAGAAGTATATTACCATCCTCATCTTGATAAGCCAGAAGAAAGAAAGAAGAAAAAAGAAAAAGAAACAGGAGGTCCATGAACAGAGAGATAAGAGATGCAGATTTTACTATCCAAAAAGCACAGATATCTAAAAGGAGAGACAGGAGTCACAAGTTAGATGCAATCTCTCCTACTCCATATCTTACATAAGAATGTTCAGAGGAAGACCCGATGAATGATACTCTGATGCAAATTTCCTCACAGATGCCATTGAACTGAGATCTAATTCCATCACATCCAATTTAGCATTAGGCACTTCCTTCACGATTGCTTCTTTAACTTTACTTCCAGCAGCCACATTCCTCACTCCCATAACAACATGAACTCCACGCAATGCAAGAACACGTGCAGTTTCAGTCCCAATTCCACTTGATGCTCCTGTAAGTGCAATAAACATAAAAATCTTGAGTAAAAAGAATAGGTACCAAATGCACCTAACAGTTTGAAATGCCAATGGCAAAACTTAAACCCGGGATGCCTTACATAAACAATTTATTTTTCTTTTCTTTCTGTTTCAAATAAAAAATTGAACAAGAAAGTGAACACTCTTAGTTAAATAATCTCCAGCCATTGTTAAGCTACCAGTGGCATGTTTTATACTTTGTTGTGTAAAAACTATAGTCCCTCACATTTGAGCACCTCAAAAACTATAAACCCCAAGTTGATCATTGGTTGCTCCTACCCCCACCCCCTTTCCCCATCCCATGGTGTATATATTCTTCTACCTTTCTTCCCTGCTGGGGTTTTGGTAATGACATCTTGTTCATCCAAAGAGAAAATTATAGTCCCTGACTGACTTTTGGATTAGTGAGTGATAGATTATAAATTTTCTTTGTTTGCTGGAAATCATATGTAACCATTATGTAGCTACAAACTTACAAGTCTATGTACCTAAATGAGTTGTCATACCAATAGTAGCCAAAACTAAGCACATATCTAGCAGTAGGATCTGACTCCTAGACATACTCTTAACTGCACTGCCACGAATGTACCATAAATTAGTTTGGCAGGTGACCCTAGGTAAACAGGTATGACAAAAATAAAGAAGAAATAGTGATGCATAAGGTCTACAAAAGAGTAGCTAACAAAGACCTCAGGAAGTGCTCTTATTCCATAGAATTTGAAAACCCCCCAAGTTGGGTCATCAAAGCAGTCAAAATAATATCTGCTCCCTATTGCAGTCTAGTCTAAATAATCTAAAAGTACAAGATTCTCCAAAAAGAGGAGTTCAACTCACATAGCAATTGTTAACTCCAAAAGGTAGCTCAGTTGGCAAGGTCAACACCTCACAACTAATAATTCATGACTCATGAATTCACTCTTCTTGGGGCCAGCTATTCAGAATAAAAAGGAAATATGCTCTGGAAAGGCATGAATGTATTGTAAGATGATCCCAGAGAAGCAACATCTTGGTCGAAGTAACATAATTGAAATCACTGCTACCTCTAAGGGTAGGTTCACTCTCCCCCAAAATAGTCACGTGTACCGAATAACAATTAAACGAATTGGAAAGAAATTATTCCCTGAACCATACCTAAACACTAAACTACTATGCTCAAATATAAGAAACCTACATGAAGTCAGCATTTCTACTCTTTACTAGTAGTCCTAATTTTATTTGCAACTCCCATGTTTGACTAATCCCCTTCATAAACAAACAAAATACTAATTCAGAATAGATCAAAAATAGATTTTTGAGTGGTAAAAGAACATATACCAATAGGGTCGTTGTTGGGTAAGGAATCTCAAACCTGTGCCACTTAAGGTTCAAGATGATGCAGGGGAAACCTATGGAAATACAATCAGAAGTATATTCCAAATATCATCAAATAACGAGGCAGCAAACAGTGAACTCGAAGATGTCCAAGAAGGTAGAAAAAGTCCATTTAAATATTTTTTTTGTTTTTTATAAAAAAAAAAAAAAAATATATTTTTTTTTTCTGTTTCAGCATAGAGGTTCCATTACTTCTAGGAAGAGGGGTATGAAACTGTAAGTTCCTCTGTTTACTCTACTCAGAAAAAAAGATGCCAGTATAAGACACTCTTGCTGGTTTTATTTGTCCATGACCCTTACCTAACTGTACCGGAAAGGCTAATCCATGCAGATGTTCATATAATTTTTACTTTCATCTTTTAACTAAAGGTTTGTGAGATAAATGATGAGGTGAGAGTTGAATCATGCAAAACCAGCCATTATAATTGGTTGTATGAATCATATCAATCCTTATTCATTGTTTCACATACTTGCTGGGTAAGAGGTTAACTATGCAGAAAGAAAATTTTCTAGCAATTAAATCACACTACATCATGTATTTTCTACAAATTATTCAATCTCTGATCAGAACTCAGGATTTGGAAAATAAAAATTATGCAGAATCTATACACAACTTTCAACAGTTTCCCATAATACCCAACCAGGATAAAAATCAATCAAAACCACTTCAATTTCAAGGAAACTAAAGAAAGAAAAAAAACCCCAGAATCCTGCCTTCTTTGTTCCATCACACAAGAAGCAGTTACTTTCCGCATGCAAAGCACAATTGGGGGATGACTAAATTTTCAGAGAGAAAAAAACAAAGAAAATGATGAACTCTACTGAACTAAAGGCAGAATAAAAATAGGAAATGAAAATTTACCAGTAACAACGGCAGTGAGACCAGTTCCATCTATTCCTTGGGTGACTTGTTCTGCTGTTGAACAAGCAGAGAACCCAGAAGGTCCTTTTCTGCCGAAGGGCCACATCGTTTACTAGTTGCAGAGGAAGTTACAGAGTGCCGAAGAAGATAACAATTCGTTGTCAAATTCAATGACTTCCATTATATAGTGAGCATCACCGTCATTTATCAGCGAAAAGTGACGCAGACCCGTGGATTTAGGAATCCCAGTTTTCTATTTTAAATTTCCATAAGTGGATTTCATAGTTATCAACGAGGGATGGTAAGATCCATGATTTGATATTCAACGTCAATGGATCATACTTCTTAACCACTACAAATGACATTTATAGTTTCAAGGGTCGAAGCTCGCAGCATGACAACTGTCGTGACGCACGCCCTCTCCCTCTCTCTCTGGGTATTCAGTTACGATCTTCTACCAAAAAAAAATAAAAAATTCAGTTACGATCTTTCTGAATCTTTATTTTATTTTTTTTGGGTGAACTTTCTGAATCTTTATTGGTCGGTTGGTTTTAAAATTTTAATTAAAGAATTTTAAAAAAAAAAGGTACGTTTAAAATTCCATCAAGCCGGGGGCGCACCTCATCACTACTGCATCCACTCTTTTTCATTTATAAAATATATAAAAAAAATTCTATCGAATTGGAATTCGACCTTTATACAAACCGTTAAATGTAGACTTAGAAAGATGGTTGTCGCCAGGAGGGGCAGTGGTGGGTCCTAAGGAGCAAAAACTCTAAACGAAAAAAACTTGTATAGGGGTATTTTTGTCTTTACACATATGAATGTTTTTTCGTCTTTTCTAACCCTCACTTGATGGTCAAAAGGCTTGACCGTCAAGTAAGGTGCAAGTTTGGCCCTAATAGACCTGACTTCCCTAAGCCAGCCCTGAGTTCGAATATGGCAAATTAGGGCCAAAATATTCGGGCCCTAATTAGGACCAAGGGCGAGCCTGTGATTACTCTTTGGCCTACTAAGCCTGTTTCGACCCATTCCTAACTTTTTTTCCATAACCCTAATTTTGTCCATGATGCTTGATCTCAATGAGATATGATCATGGACAAGGATATGGCCAATCAGGGCAAGGGATAAGGCCAATTAAGGCAGGAATGGGCATGTCCTGGTCGTGTAGGGCTTTGGGTCAAGGACAATAATCTTTGGCCTTGAATTAAGATCAGGGCGGGAATGATCTTAGATTAGAATATATAGGCTAAGCTTGGGATTGCAAAAGCTCGGGCCAACCCAACCTTGTTGCAGCCCTACCGTTAAGAGGGTGACTTGAAATATTTGATTATTCCATGGGGGCGCCATGATATTTTTTACATATAAGAACAGTCAAGAATTTAACCCCCACTTAAGCAAGCATTTTGAAAAAAAAAAATTAAAAAAAAATCTAGGATAATAAATTATTCATTTAATTGACTAAAATGCCCTTTATTTATTGTTATAATTGACACTCTTATCTAAGGAATACCGATAAGCCAAAACCTACTCGATGCAAAGGAATGTGGCAATTGACTCAGTGTTTGCAATTTAAGACGGGTAAGACATGTACCGTGAGAGGATTAAAGGAGTTTCATTCGAAGTTTTGGAGAGAATATGAATCCAGAGAGCGAAAAAGCTTCTACACCAAAAAAATATAAGGGGGGCGGGGTTATAGGGGTCGGGGTATTTTGGTCATAGAAGAAGATAGGAGTACTTTATAAAAGATGATAAGAATAACACCTTTTGGAACTAACGAAAATATTTAACTGATTGAGTTTGAGTTTCAATTTTTATTTTTTATTTTTTTAAGAACAAGGATGAAATGCATAAAAAATAAAACTAATTGGCAAAATATTGCTATGAGAAAAACGATATTACAAAACAAATGACAAGTTGCAATTTCCTTGTTATTGGTGGCTGATGTAACATAAATAGGTTTTACAAAATTAAGTAATTTTTCTTTTCAATTTGAAGATTTTGATTGTAGAAAATATTTCATCAACTTTCAAATTATCGATCCAAACTATAGTGTTACCATTAACATAGTAACATTTTCATTATTTTTTTGTCATCTCTAAACCATGCACAAGACTACGGCTATGGGCACAAGAGATGAGAAGAACCAGAAATATGGAAAAATGTGTGGAGAGACAGAAATTCGAACCGGTAAAGATTTCCTTAGACTTATTGCCTATAACTATGAAGTTGACATCATTGTGTTAAAAATATATCCATGAAAGCATGAAAAATGTAGTGAATCTTCAACATGGAAGATCTTATAATACAAGATGATTCCAGCAAGAGCTATTTGAAATTTCAAAATCCCTCCCTCGATCCAACTCAAACCCAGAAAACCTACCTTGAATTCTTTCTACCATTGAAGCAGAAATACCATAACAAAGTCCTAAACCACAATTCAGTCCAATTCTAGGGCCCCCTTGATTTGAAGTAGCACCATTAAAGATAAGCAAGGATTGTATACACTTGCATACATCCACTAATCCACAATTTAAAACCTTACATACAGAGAAATAATCAATTAATGTACAAAGAGCTCCCAAACAATTACACATCTCAACAACATCTCAGCTCAATCCTGGTCTGTTACATTTTTATCAATTAAAAGTCTCTACTAAACCAAATTTGAGCAACTCAAATGAAAGATCAATTCCATGTAGCATCCGGAATAGAAACCTCATGGAATCTCTCTGATCTGTATCTGGTTTCATGTCGATCGATAATTCTGGAAAGCAGCATAGACTGTGGACTAACAAATTGGAGAGCAGCACAGACAATTCTGGTAACATAGTTGAGTGCCCACTGCTGGTGTTAAGAACCCAAGAAGTGGGAAATTCAAAATGGTGGGTGTGAGAAGATGTCCAACCATGCACCAGAGACATGTTTAAAGGATTTTGGCTGCAAAAAAATCCATTTTTCAGTCTGCCAACCATTTTCTACCTAATTTAATAATGTGCTGAGAAGAATCAAACACTTAAAACAATATGCAGCATCAAACCAATAAGAAACAAAGAATTCCAAAACTAAATAAGCCTTGGAGAGAATAATAATCAGGCCCATTTATGATTATATACACCACAGATCGTCAGCCAAAATTGTTGTTTTGCCTTTCATCAGTTATCAGATCAGCCAGATTTTCCTTAGGCCAACACACTCTAAATTTGAAAACAACCATGGACAGGGTTTTATTTGGAATCACAATAGGCCCAAGAACAGAATGGGAAAAAGAACCTATCATGATTCCATCAATGACAATACAAGAATCAAACTCTATATGAAACCACAAAACCTTGATCCTTACCAAAAAGAAGCGTAAGAGAATTAATATTATGAATTTAATATAGTTCAAATTAGGTATCATGATTTATGAGACCGGACTGAATTCGATCTTGTTCGATACCATACCAATAATTGATATTCCAACCATTTTAACCCTTGTAAGGTGGATATTTACATACAACAGGAATGCAGAGTCAACAAGCATTAGAAAAAGACGCCAATGAACTGCTAATGAAGTTGAGATCATGATAGAAATATATTTAGCTCATAACATTATCCATATTGAAAGATCTAATCAATGACATATCTTTTACAAGAGAGCAGCTCAATCTCTAATCCATTGCAACTTGTGATGTTACATTTTTATCACTTACATATCTTCAAAAACCACAAGTGACTCAACTCAGAGATGAATCCAGTGTTGGATTCAAAAACAAAACACTATCAGCCTCCTGGATTTTTACTTCCCAAAACTCAATTCTGCCACAAGAAATCAATGTAATGCTATTGCTAACTGGGGCAGTAGAGATCACCGCTTGGTCTCTTCTCAGTAACAAATCAGCATGAAAACAAATTCCAGAACTTGGAGCCAATTTACAAAGTTCCTGCACAAGTAGGTAGGCAAGCATGATGGGATATAAAATTCACACATAGTAGCAGGGAGAGATAAAATTTTGAAATTAAATTAAATAAAAAAGATGATACTAATTAACTGGTTCATACACACAAATCAATCCAGTCCTCTTCAAAATGTTTCGAAATGAGAAGTAAGCACAGAGCCAAAGAACAGTTGTTTCTGAATCATTTCAAATTTTGTCATTGTTTATTCCATCGAATGATGAAAGATGGGAATGATAAAAGATGGCTGTCTCCCTCTAGGGCCTATACCATCAATTGACATGATAATTCTCTCAGTAGAGTAATGGATAGGAGAAAAGTAAGCCAGAATAAATCGGAGTTGCAACACAGGGAAGCTCACAACCCTCAAGCAACTGAAAAAAAAAACAATCAACTATTTCATTCTATTGAATGTAACTTCTAATTACATGATTACAAAGTATAGCTTGGAGGAACCAAAATATTCCAATTTTAACTCTAAAACTGCAGTAGAACTTGAGCACCTTCAACCTCACAAATAAAATCCAAGCTCTAAGACAAGTCCATTAACAACAATACAAGAAATTATAAAATAAATCTAACTACTACTGAACTTTAAACCAAACTGTACCTGGATCATCCCCATCTAGATGCCAATGGGATTGATTGTTCCAACGTAGTCTACTCGCATGAGTTCCTCCTGCATTCAAAATAAAATAAAACAAAACCTCGAAGTTGGCTTTCTTAGAATGGAAGAAATTTTTTTTCCAAAATGGGGTCTAATGTTTCCATATCAACAGCTTGAAGAAAAGCAAAAATACAAAATTTTGTGGGTTCATCCATGGCTACAAAAATTATTAGTGGTGCAGCCTGTTTTGGCATGGAATAAACCATACGAGTAACCCATGCAGAATGTACGTCTGGGGCATGCTTAAAGGATGTTGGGTGCGAAAATTTCCATTGCGACCAACGACGTTTTGCAGTATTCTAACCAAATCCTACCCAATTTATAAGAAACAAAGAATTCCATGAATACATAACCCCTGGAGTGAATAATATTATGTTCTTTCCAATAGCAGACACGCAATCAATTTTGAGATGAAAATGTCATTTTGCCTACCATCATCAATCAGATCAGCAAACTTCGTCACATCTGGACCCCCCTGAGGAATAGCAAAAGGGAGATTCACAACAGACATTTTGCACTTTTTGGCATCCGTACCCCCTAGGGTTCCTGATTTTAATCAGATAAGAACACAGAAAAATTGACAGTTCAATAATCTAATTCAGTTTTCGAATTTAAAATTTCAAAACCTGGTCCACTAACTCTGTTGCCCCATTATTGCCCTCATAGTGTTTCTATCATCAGCAATTCAGCACCCGTCATCTCCTTCTGGCACTTCCAACTTTATTTTCCAAATACACCCACTAAACCCAGTTCTCATATTGCAGCCCTGAAAATCCCAGAGCTTGAAACCTATTGGCCTCTAGAATTAAAAATGAAAAGAAAAATCGCACCAGAACAACTTCATATAGCATTCTCTTACTACTAAAGAATGAAAATTTGGAATGAATGGTCATACAATCCTACTACACACCTGCTCAATAGTTGGACGGGAGGCAAACAAAAACAATGAGAACCACACTGGCAAGGAGATGAGGTAGCCAGGGGAAGAGGAAGAGAACAATTGCAAAAAGATCGAAGGATCATGCTACATCCATGCTCGATATGAACTTGAGGGAAATAAGATATACATCTGAAATATACATCAAACTGCACTATGTTCATCTCTGTCTGGATACTCAAATGGGTATGTGTCAGTCCAAGCTAGCATACTTGCATCACTTCTACACCACTAACTGACATCGAATCCAGTATAAGAACACACAGAATAATCAAGGTAATTAAAAACCACGACGAACATATATCTACCCGAAGAATGGGTTTGATCAACTACGCTGATTCTCTGGTTTCTCAATGAAGGTGGGTGCCCCACAGGATCATTTGTATAATGACCATGTTTTCTCATGCTAATTAATGATGTATGTAGCAAAGGTAAAAATTTACCACCACCATAGGATCCACCGAAGTGCAGCTTTGCTACAAATTCCACATCTGTTAAGTTGACGATCCTAAAAAAGTAAGTCAACGGATTCTTACTAACCCACAGACTAAGTAGGATTTCTCCGTGGAATTATTTGATGCAAGAGATCTTGTATTTGGAATTGGTTTGTTTGACCATTTGCATAATGAATGAATGATAATTTATTGCTTCATGAGTTGTAGAATGCAATCTCAAAGTTAAAGAAAGAATATAGTTCTAAATTGGAAAAACATGGAATATATGAGAAAGAGAGAAACAAATCTCACTGTACCTGGTAAATCATTGATCCGAAATGTAAATGCGTACTCTATATCATCAATTGATTGAGATGGTGTCTACCCAAAAAGAAAAAGAAAAGGATTAACTGAGACTGAAATATCATATACATTTTTATGCTGACACAATTTAAAGACAACATTGAGCAAGGATCAAGCATGAAAATAGTCAATACCTCGTAGTAATGAAACAGGTTTGGTTGTTCTGTCAATTACCATGATGAGCCGATTCGCAGAATGGTTTGGCACCATAGCTATTCGGCTGTAGATAATACAGATCAGTAAGGGTTGTCAGGGAAATGCAGATGATATTAGCCAGGGTAGACAAAGACGTTCTTGAATCTCAAAATGACGTTTTATAGGTAGGCTAAAGGGATTCAAGCTCGTCTGTGGGAGTTACAGGGAAAATTGGGGGCAACACTTGGCAATTAACGACGCAACAGTCGTAAAAAACTAACCCTAAATTTGCAAAAGAAAGATAAAAACCACTCTCCGGTTACCAGCTGCTCGTCTGTAGGAGTATAGGGAAAATTGTGGGCTTACAACTGCTCGTCAGACTTGCTGCCTGATGGTGATGCAACAACTAGGCTCCTGACCAAGTCGACACCAAAAATCATACATGTACTCTACTGACACTGTCAGTAGAGTAACTGGACTTGGTTCAAGCCCTTCAAGGTGCCTGCTTGTTCCAACATTACTATCAATTGATCTTGAGATCCCTGGCAGTGGATGATCATTGGGCCACAAACGTGGATGACTTCTACTTTGAAAGGATGCTGCATTGCAAGAAGGATAAAGTTTAAGTATGTTGTAGTTTGTAACTTAGGTGCTTGTTGATTCTTTTCAAAAGAAAGCCGTCGGTATTTTCTCTTCAGTTCAAAATCAAGGCGCTTAAAGTTTACTAACCATCACCAGTAGAAGCTGAAGAACTAGGTTGTGCCCTCTTTGATCAAGGTACATTAGGAAGCATTGCAACAGCTTCAGCATTCCATGGAGATATTCTATTATGAGAGGCTGCTGATGTAGCCTGATCTTCCCACTGTACCTACATAAAGACCAAAGGAAAAAGATCAAAGAGTTACTTCTCAGCCCTAGGCAGACACTTTGACAACCTTGGTAGAAAGATATACAATAAGACATAGGGAAAGTAATAAATTGCCTCAGGTAAATACATAAGCAAACAAAGGCACTTATATGTTCCTAGGACGCTTTGACAACCTTGGTAGAAAGAGATACAATAAGACAGGGAAAGTAATAAATTGCCTCTGGTAAATACACAAGCAAATAAAGACACTTATATGTTTCCCTTGCAGAATTTAGAGTATCATATTTACTCCTACTGCAATTATATTACAACAACTCTTACTTTATGACAAATGAGATGATACTCAAAACAATTGCTAAATAGTCCCAAAAAGTTGGCAAGAAATGGAGGTGGTTATACATTACTACTTTCTATTTGTGCATACTTGAATTAAGAACTGCGGCAATACAATATAAATCATTATTATATATATATAAAAATTTAAAAAAACAAAAGATAATCATTCTAGTCGTGATTAATACCATACCCTTAATTAGGCCCAACTAGAGGTGGCAATTTATTGCCAATGCAAGCTCCTTACAAATAGCTACAGTAAACAGTTACCAACTTACCACCATTAAATAAAGATCATTGTATCCACTTACGTCATGGTTAACACTTCTCCACTTTTAATTCGCTCAATCATACGCACTCATAGTAACTTAAGCCAAATAGCCAATGGAGGAGGAGTAGGATGGTTAGGAACCTGCTTCTCAGTGGAGAGGTCATGGGTTCAACTCCTACCGGCGGCATATGTAATATCCCTATCCCCATATATAAAAAGCGCATTTGTACCAAAAAAGAAAACTTAAGCCAAATAGTTACAGATGAGGAGGTAATGCATTACAAAAGCAGAACAATAATATCTGATTCCTGAATTTTCACCTACGTATAGTAATGTTGGTTTCTCACCCGTATTTAGTAACGTATCCAGCAAAGGTAAAAATTTACAACCAACTACAGAATCCACCGAAATGCAGCATCTGCCACAATTTCAACAACTGTTCACTGCAAGAGATCTTTACCCACCAAAAGAGTAAGAACAACTTTACCCGAGAACTCTTACATGCAAGAGTCTTGTATTTGGTGTTGAATTGTTTGCCCGTTTGCACCATATATAAATTATAATTTTCTGCTTCATGAGTTGTAGAAAGTAATCTCAAAGAAAATAGTTCTAACTGAAAATACATAGAATACATGAAAAAGAGAGGAACAAACCTCATTCCCCCTGGTAAATCGTTGATCCGATTCGTAATCACATGTTCTAAATCATCCATTGACTGAGACGAAATCTACCCAAAGGGGAAAAGATTAACTCTGATGGAAATATCAATACATTTCTATGCATATGACAAAATTTAGACACAAGAGCAAGGATTGAGGATGAAAACAGTAATACCCTGGAGTCATAATGAAAGAGGTGAGATTGTTCACTCGAAAACTCTGCATCGTCGATGAGCCGATTAGCAGAATGGTTTGGCAACATAGCTATCAGGCTGTAGACAATGGAAGATCCGTAGGGGCTCTCAGAGGAGATGCAGATGGAGACCCATCTCATATCAAACCACCTTACATTACCTAGGTAGGTAGACGGCGACGTTCTTGCATCTCAAAATGACAATTTATAGGTAGCTTAAAGGGATTAGGGTTCGTCTCTGCCAGTTACAGAGATAATTGAGGAGTGACACTTGGCAACTGAACGATCCAACAGTAGTAAAATCAGGGTCATGAACCATTCTCTGTTCCTATGCTTATATCGATCAGTTCCAAAAACCACACCGTTCTTGAATTCAACTTATTTGATGTGGAATAGAGGCTCATGGAAGAATTGTGAGAATTAATGGATGGGAAGGTCATTGCTGACGTTGTTCCTCCCAGGATTTAAGGGCCTGTTTGGTTACATGAATCTAGAGATTTCAAATCTCTGTGAAATCTCTAGATTCATGAATCTGAGAATTATACCCGTTTGGTTGTAAAAGTCTCTAGATTCATGAAATCTAGAGATTCACATTTTTACACTAAAAACGTGAATCTGTAGATTTATGGGTAAGGGGTGAAATCCAGAGATTTCAAAAAAACTATACATTTGCACATTCACAAAAATCACGTCGATCAAATAGTTTTTTAGGATGAATCCACATATTTCATTCCACAACCAAACATCTAATTTTATAAATTATAATTCCATAGATTTGAAATCTATAGATTTGAAATCTCTAGATATTTGAAATCTCTAGACTCACGTAACCAAACAGGCCCTAAGGGCAGCTATACTGGTAGAGCCAGTAAAGCTTCGAGGATAAACCAAGGCTGTTGTTTTGCTCAGCTCCCTCAAGGGTTTTCCAGGGCGGCCATGGTCAGGGATCTGTATGTCATGTGGCGTCTTGCCTTAGCTTTTTCACCGCAAGGTTCAAACCACGACCTCTTCGGGTTGAGGTTCATCCGGCCAAGGTTACGCCCATCTCATTTGCATCCTCACAACATAATTAATATTTAAATAAGCAGCTTTTGTTAACTGAGTCACCCTCATAGTTTTTTGGGTGCTTTTTATACACTAGTAAATTTTCACGTATGCACGACTAATTATATACAATTATATACGAGAATATAGAAAATATCAAACAAATGATAAGAGTAATATACCTCATATATATAGCATGGTAATTGATTTTTTTATAATTAATTAGTTTCTAGTTTTGTGTACATAATTTCTAATAAATATCATGATGTTATATTTATAGAGGTTGAACATTTTGTAAAACTTATAAAAATTAGGTTAATAATAGGCTCTCAACTAGATAAATCCATTTCAAACAATACTAGTAAGAGCAGGTGGTATGTGACTCTACGTTGGAGGGTGAGGTGTGGGCTCTTCCGTTATGTCTGGAGAAGTTGATTCGTTCGTGCGAGCTTCTCAAATATTATAGTGAAAAGTGACTATGAAGAGCTTGTGAATATCATTAATGGGCCCGCATACGAGGATCCTTCCTTGTTGTTTTTATTGGTGGGACTGATTCTTAGCAAGGCAGATGATTTGGTCAAATTTCACTACATGGCTTCTAGACTTATGTCTTCAGGATGTCATTTGTCCATCTTGTCTTTATCAACGAATTTACCTTTCACAAAAAAAAAAAAAAAAATATATATATATATATATATATATATATATATATATATATATATATATATATATATATATATATATATATATATATATATATATATATATCCTAAGTGATTATTCGTTATGAAATTGATGAATTTATTATGAAGGCAAATAATATTTTGAACTATATAATGTGAAGTATCAAATACAAGTAAATCAAGTGAACACAAAGAAATGTTTAAAACTGTGATATTTACAAAGAATGCTAGTCATGTGAGGTGTTTAAAGAGTATTTCATTTCTTTTTATTTCATTTTTTTGAGTAATTTAGAACTAGTTTATTAATACATTATGCATGATTTTTTTAAGTAATTTAGAACTAGTTTGTTAATACATTATGCATGATTTTTTTATAGAAAATTAACGAAACTCCATGATAATTGGCAAAAAACATACCCACCCCGAAATTATGTCAAATTGGCAATCACCCCCTCTTTTGGTTAAAAACATTTTAACTAGTAAAAAGAAATGAAGATATACCTTCAATTGTATTATTCTATATCTTATAATATAAAATAACAAATTTAAGAAGAAATAAGATGAAATTTATGATTCAAATTTTTTAGGGGTAATAGTGTAAAGTCACAAGATATTAAGGATAATATAAAAAATATAAAGTTATCTAACCATAACTTAACTAAATGTGCAGTGTGAACAAATTTAAAAGACATTTTGGGTGTTCTTGCTAAGTTGATATATTTCTGGAGTGTCTATGCTTTTTGCAAATTGTCTTGGATGTCTTTGAAATTTTTCATTTTAATCTTTAAGAAATACAATTTGCATGATTGAGGATGATAAATAATCATACAAAATCAGCATGGATAATCTGAATGTTTGTGGCTATTGTCTCTATTTATTATATGAATTTAGTTCTAGCCTATTTAATGAGTTGAATAATATGAACTAAATTAGCCTATTTAATGAGTTGAATGATTATACAATTGCATATACTTCAATATACATATTATGTTTCATGACATTTTATTTTAATTATGAACTAAGTTTGAAGTACTTTTATATTAGAATTAATTGAATAAGTTACAAATTTTCAATTGTGGTGCAAAGTTGTATCGAAATTGTTATGGTATTAATTAAATTTTGTGCAAAACCACAATGTCACTAATAGATCAATTTCCCCACAAATGCAGATTCAGCTTGTAAAAAAAATCCAAAGAAGCAGGTGGATTTATTTGATCTTGCAGGGCATCAACTGCCTCGTCCATGGGGGCAAAACAAGAAGAGCAGACGCAAGTCTAGCCGTTGCTATTGGAAACAGGTACATGTGATTCAACAGCAGAAACCCTGAAGCCCAAATCATGCGGTAGTGAGAAACTCACTGATGGTAACATCGCCGTCAGGGCTAGAAAGCATTTTGTCCAAATCATGAGGTAGCGAACAGCCTTGCCGGCCGAAATGTTAGCCTTCTGTGCATCTAAGCCTCTCAATCTAGTCTTTTGCTCCTGCTCCCTTATTATTATGAACGGCCGCCCGAACTCATCGAACGCGCCATTTTCTCTTCCGATCAACTACAATGATGAAGAAAAAAAGCTCGAATCAGTATAGGCAGTGGTAAATAATCTAAAAAAATTGAGTATGAAAGAATTACAGAAAACGAAGGAGGGAGGGAAAGAGGGAGGTAACGTCTTGAACCTTAAAAAACAGATAAAATGGCTTCGTGAAGCCCTAATTCTCTGGTACTTTCTATTAGCAACCCATAATATACCTAGCCGTATTGATTTATTGTGATTTCAGCGGCAAGGCTCCTAGGCGGGTAAACTGAGCCAAGATCTGCTCCTGCACACTTTGAGTTCGCACGGGACTTAAGTATTGAGTCTCACGTGCCAGCAGGAACAATTCATCATCTCTAGGGTTAGTTGAGCCAGGTAATGGACTCATTGTAATTGAAAATATAATTCATTTTCTTTTACTTTCCTTTTTTTCTCTTTATATATTTTTTTGGGGGTGTTTGGGTGTTAAGGATATTATTTCTCTTCTCCAAATGAAATCCGGTGTATTTTGGAATTTGGGAAATTGAAATTTGGATGACATTCATGAGATTGGGGTTTGACAATTATTCATTCGAAGAGATTCAAACATTTTTATTGATTCTTGGCTCGTGTGATTTCTTAACTCGGTGCTACTGTTGAGGGATTTACTATTTCCTCTAACTTAAGTTTGATATTTCGTATCTTTAGGGCTTGTTTGGTTACATGAGTCTGGAGATTTCAAATATTGAGGCTTATGACCTAAAGACTACAGGTTCTAATCCTATCCTCACCTAATCACAGTCTCAAGTTTGCCGCTCTTTGAGTAAAGAAAGTGTTAGGGGTAATGGATGCACAACTACGAAGAGAGAATAACACAAGCAAAGCACACCAGGGGAATTTAACGTGGTTCGGCAAAACCATGCCTATGTCCACCAGAGAGAAAAAGAGTTTCACTATTTCCAAGAAACCTCACACCACTCTCACACCCACAAAGTATTATCCTTTGCTTGCCTCTCATCTTTATCCTCAGGATGGGTTCCCCAATCCCCTACAAGGATTGATTCCCCAATCTCCTACAGAGATTTATGCCTATAGGTTATCCCACAGAGACTATTTATAGAGAAACCTAAAACCCTAATCCCAATGTAATTACAAGTTTACCCCAGTACTAGTAATTGACCAAAACCCTAATTACATGGACCCACAGAATACAAGACACGCAAATCCAACAGAAAGAGATTGAGAAGCCAAGGAGGTGAGGACTAGTAGAGCCTGCGCTAACGACAAGGGAAGCCTCTTGGCTATACTCTACCGTCTGCCTTCGGCGGTTCTTCCCTTTTGGCTCGGTGTAGATTTCAAATCTATGGAATCATAATTCATAAAATTAACTGCTATGGTTAACTTGGATATGTGGATTCATCTTGAAAAATTGTTTGGTCGACGTGATTTTTGTCAATGCATAAATGTTTAGCGCTTTTATAAATATCTGGATTTCACTCCATACACATAAATCTACAGATTCACATTTTTAGTATAAAAATAGGTATCTCTAAATTTCATGAATCCAAGGATTTTCACAACCAAACGAGTATAAATCTCATAAATTCAAGTATCTGGTTTCATATAACCAACACAGGCCCAACCATCGGTTCAAACCGGCTTAATCAATAGACCAGGCATTGGTCTGAGGTAATCCGACAGTCAAGTCAACAAATTGATCTAAGCCGTGAGATCGTGGTAAGAAATCATAAAACAATGAAATGAATATGGCAGTATAATTTACCACAAAAAAAAAAAGAATATGGCAGTATAAATAGATGAAAGGCTGGAATCCAGGTAAACTCTCGCTCACTTTCTCTTCAATTTCAGATTAGCTATTCTATTACTTAGAACCAAAGTGATCATTCACTCAAGCATCACCTTTCAATTTATAACCACAATTAACTTCATTGTTGGAGACAAATCGCCAATCACAACAATTGGCTCCATTTCTAACCATCATTTGTCTAGAGAAAGAGCTGATCTAACAAGGATGAAATTGCAGATCTAGATCCATTCGAGCTATTTTGGTGTTAGAAATTGCAAAATCTACTACACAAAAAGGTTTTGCACAAACATAAAAGTATAGTTTTTGTCAATGCAGGGTTGGTAGAGTGGTAAGATCCATACTTCTCAGTGGAGAGGTCATGGGTTCGACCCTTGCGGACGACAAGCATCCCCCTGAAGATGTAATCAAGGTGCGCGAAAGCTGGCCCGAATGAACCTTAGATACCAAAAAAAAAGAACATAGTCTTGAGCACCGTGATTATGAAGATTCAATGCTAAAGTTTGTCGGGCAACATTTCAATCGTGCATTCATGCCATCGAACCATAGTGAGAATTGAGAAAAGAAAATTCATACATATTATGCCACGGGAGGTTATTTTCTATTAAAAGTATAGAATTTAAAACATCAACGGTCTCTTAGTATGGTGGTTAATTAGGGTATGTTTCATTACCACCAATATACCTACCCAAAAAAAGGATATGTTCATCTCACCCGAAAAATAGAGGGGATGTTTTCTAATAGATGAGCAACGGATCTTCATCCTCCACAATTTCCACCTCTTGCAATTCCCTGTAATTCCCTAAAGCACAATGGTAAAGAACCCAAATAAAGGATAAAATCATTATTGACACAAGTGAAAAAAAATCAAAATATTTATATAAAAAAGAAGAAGAGAGAATTAGACTTAAATTTCCATGTTAAATTAACGTACAATTTAAATTGAAAGTACAAGATGTTTATAATTTATGAAATCTTGAGTTGAACTTGTTAAATTGAAAGTACATGATGTTTATAATTTATGGGTTGGTAGAGTAGTAAGATCCATACTTCTCAGTAGATAAGTCATGGGTTCAACCCTTACAAACGACAAAATTACCTTTGACGATGTAATCAAGGTGCACACCAAAAAAGAAAGTACAAGATGTCTATAATATATGAAATCTTGAATTGAACACGCGTAGCGTGTGGCAGTTAGTGTATAACGTGTATGATGTATCCAAATGCCAATTAAATGTAGTTCTTTTGACAAACCCTTATGTGGTTGAAGCAAAAAAAATATGCTGGAGATTATGGAATTATATAGTTCACAAGTAAACTATTTTCTGGAGACAATGGTTCATTTTTCACTACAAAATTGCTTATGTGATTTTTATTGATGAACTATTTTCGAATGTATAATTAAATTAAATTTAAATTTCTGTAAGGTCATTCACTTAATACCAGCGACGGCGGAGAACCCAAAGGATGATGCACTGCTCTTGCCATCGGCGTCAAGTCCGGGAGCAGCAGCACCGAGGACGTCAGCGAGACCATCAGAGACAGGTGACGCAGCAGAGGTATCTGGGGTGGGTGCTGGTGGAGATGAAGGTTCCTTGTCGGAATCGATCAAAGTTTGATGTCTCGATAGCAACAGCCAAACCCTTCTCTTTGTCAGCTCGATCTACTCTTGTTCCTGTAGGGGAATGTGGAACAAGGATTCTCACAAGTATAGAACATAATGCCTCTTGCTTGGTCTCTTCCTTGCCACTATCATTTCAATCCGCTACTTCCATAATCAGTGTGACAGGGTACAATACCGCAAGAGGATCGGAGACTTGGTCGTTGACGGCTTAGGGAATTTGATCATCGGGAGCTTGGTTTTGGACGATCGGCTGAGCAACGTTCTCCTTCACAAATTCTCGTTTAGGAGATATAAGAGGTTCATCACTAAGGTACCCCTCAATGTTCGGATTGGTAGGAGGAAGATTATCCTTCTCCTCCGTAACCCAACTCGGGGTATGAAGTTGCAAGTCCTTGAAGATTTCTTAGATGAAGTCCTTGTGCTCCTCGATCGAGTCTGAGTGGTAACAAGGGGAGCCCTGCTCAATTGACAAATGCTGGTAGCACGTAGTGATCTGCTCATCCTGAAAACAAGAATGACTAGCTTTACTTGAATCATTAGAAGATGCAAGTGAACCAACAAAGCCATTAAGAAAGAGGATCACAGATTGCCTTATTTGGCAGTCGATGATTGCTCTTTTCAGGTCTTGTGAGGGACCTAATAGGGGGGCATCAATCAACGTGTTTTGTCATGAGAATCTCTCTTTTAGTTGGGGTGGCTTATGAAATTATACCAGCTCTGGTTCCATTTGATGTATTCGTGCCTAGATGCTTCTTGTCTCAGAAGGGATAGTTAATTCTCCCATGTCATCTCCATCTCCTTTTGAAGATGATATAGTAACCATATCCACCTCCTATGAGGGGTCCTTGGGGACGGCCAAAGATTTTGTACCAATTTGTATCCATTCTTACTTTTTGTCTAGTTCTTTATCTTTTAGTCCCAGCGAGTGTAATCTTGTAGAATACCTTTTTGCTAGAAAGGCTGCTGCTTCTACAGAGAGGATCAGCTGGCCTCTTTCCACCTCTTGATTATCGGAGATTTGTAATTTTGATGCCTTGTTTTCCTATGCTATTGAATGAAGTTATCTTTATCCCAAAAAAAAAAAAAAAGTGTAGCTCAAGCTCCCCTTATCCCAGTTGGCCTTAATTAGGTTAGGTTACGTTTCCCTTGACCTTAGCCAATTAAACAACCAAAGTTTTTTTTTGCCAAAATAGAAAAGTTTATATATACACTAATGAAAGAATCATAGGAAAGCATTCGAATAGAAATGCAAATCCATGTCTCCTAAAGAATAACGTGCTCAACTGATGGATATGCACATGCGATTTTTACTAATATGTATGTGTGTGTTTTTGTAAAGAAATAAAATAATTAGAAATTATGGACTAAAAGATGAATCCGGATCATCACCCTGTCAGGTGACGGTTTTACCACCACAAAATCGGAAGGCCCCATAGGTAAAAAATATTTAAAAAAAAAAAACTCCCATCACCAACCCCTAGGCCCCCTGTAATTTGTGGTGGTAAAGCCGTCGGGACGGGTTGAGGATCCGGACTCCTAAAAGGTTGCCTTGTCCCATGCCCCGAGTAAATGAAACTTTCATCTTGCCATGTCTTGATGCCTTGTTGCATATTTTCATTGGTGTGATTTCCAAAGCAACCAGAGTCCACATCAGCTCCCTATATCCGTGCAATTGCCAAAAATAAATCCTCCACGACACTAACCCAAATTACGATCAAGTTCTAACACCAAACAAAATCATGCCAGCTTTCTGACTGTTTGAATCCTATCAAATTCACAGAGTTGTTTGAAAAATGAATTTGAATAAGGAGAAAGACAAAGAACTAATTTGAAATCTTATGTTTGAGCATTTCAAAACCCGCAGATTGGATTTCTCCAAAATTGAAATAGCCTCTCCCAAACCAGTTGTTTTGGATTCTATCAAATTTACAAATTTGTTTGAGGAATGAAATTGAATAAGAAGAAAGACTAATTAACAGCTTAAGCCAAGTTAGCAGCGGCAGGCCACCACTCAACACTTTCTTCTCATTTAACATTGGATCCAAGGGGCTATTTAGCATGACCTTGTACAATCTCTGCACAAATAAATGAAAACAAACAAGAAAGAAGATCCAAAAACACAAACAATAGCGGGTTCAGATTTCTTTCTTTTATTGGGTTACCAAAAAAAAACAAAAGAATTCTTTCTTTTATTGGTTATAGATTATAGATAATGAACAACAATCTCATTATAGGACTAGACCCACCTCTAGCATCACTGACAATCCCATACCCAGAGTTGTTAAATTCAGATCACCAATCATAACAACTGCTTATAGAAATGGACAAGACCAAGCTATGCCAATCAGGTATAAGACCAACATCATTCTCTTCATACACTAAAAGTGAACCAATGAAACCCCAATTGATCGAACTTACTTAGATTCCAATTACTTTCTTGCCAAGTCTGCATCTTTAGCTTGCAACCTGGGCTAACAAGGTTACCATCAGTGTAAGTATTTGCAGCCTATCCCCTAATTTGTGCATGCAGTTCCACGCAACAGCAGTTGCCACATCCTGCCCGTTAGAAAGGAATAACCAATGGACATTTATGTTCCGACTGCGATCGAGAGACAATGAAATAGAAAACCGAAGGGCCAACTGACTTGCCCAATGCACATCAGAACCAGGTAGATGGTGTCACTGAAGTAACCATTTATTAATCATATAATGCTTAAGGAATGCCTGCATGAAATCAATAGACAAATCAAAACACCAGCGGTAAAACTCTTAATTGGGTAACATACAAATCAGTAAACAGGGGACAGTATATAAGCTGGCACTAGACAAAGTTCGCTGTGGTAATACCAAGTTAAGTACAGAGCTCCGAGGACTTCACAAACGTAAAAAATTTCCAGAATGACAATACATTCTGAAACATATAAATGTACGAAAAGAAAATTACAGATATAAAAGATGGGACTTCAAAACTAACCGTTGTACAATGTCAAGTTCTACGGAGGACTGATTTAAGGAAACCAGCTACTTTTTACCTGCATGCCAACAATATATAGAGGAAATTTAATTTTAAAAAATATGAAAATGAAAAACCAAGCAAGTTGGTGCTAAGGAGCTATGACATTGAAAATGATTGGTCATAGAATCTCATAACAAATGAGCAAACAAATGTTGCAGTCATATCAATTATCGACCCCAAGACAAAATTTTACGCTATCATCCTCATACCATATATTGCCTAATATTGGCAAGCACCATTCAATATGGCACGGATTCTACACATAGAGACCAACATATCATCTTCATTTTCTTTTCAGGGTAACTGTGCATATATCTCAAATTTTATGGTCACCATTCACAGACTAAAGAGGCAGGCCATGGCTGCTGGCACAATGGTCGGTGGACCACAGTCGTATCCTGAGATTCTGGAATAAAAAAGGCCTCAGCAAAAATTGCTGGGGTAAGGCTCTGTAGGAAAATTGTTCCTGGAACCTACTTGTTCAGAAGCCTTCAGCATCAGGTTCCTGCCCCCCCCCCCCCCCCCCCCCCCAAAAAATAAATAAAAAATAAATAAAAGTTAATTCACTCATCAACTACTTCTCATTTGGTAGCATATCTTACATTTTGAAATCTGTAGCTTCAGAATCTCAAGATACCCACCAAAAAAATAAAAAAACAAAACCCACTTAGCAGAAATCAATAAAAATTGACTGAACCAAATCAGAAACATTGAGTTTTACTTTAAAGGCACCTATAAGCCAGGCATTTTGACAACATTGGGACAGTTCTTTGATAAAGCTAAAGCGATGACAAGCTTCAGAAGAGAGGATATAATCTGTGAAAGAAATGGGAACCCAAAAGAAGCTGTTTGGTATAAATATCAAATCAATTATTGATATCTCCCCTTTTGATCTGGGAACCACTACTCCTGTCAGTTATTGAGATGCATGAAATAAAAAAATCTTTGTGAAGTAAATATTTTGGAAACGTCCCTGTTGAAAAATTTATTATCATCATTTCTTGGTTTCCCAAAAATATGCCCAGACAAACAGATTGGTTTTGTATGTCAAACGATTATCTGATTTTCTTGTCCACGGCAATCTTGGCTTTGCATTATGGGAATCTGATCCAGATACTAATTGATTATCACTGAACTGCTGAATCTGACCAGATACTTAATGATTTCCACCAAAATGCAAAACAAAAAATGATAACATCATAGATAGGGTGATGTAAGTCCCTAGACCTACCCCTAGAAGAATCCCAAGGCCCGAAAGAAGTCCTAGGCCTGCTTCCCAGCAGCATAGAAGCATGATTTGACATCAGGAGTATTTTCATAATTTTGTGCAGTCCTACTGAAGCCAGTTGGGCTTGGTCATAATTAGGAGTTTGCTAGGAGTCCAAATCTGTTTTTAATTTGATATTTGAATCAGTCTAGGTTGAGATAACTAGAAGTCCTATTTGAATTCTGATTTCTATGTTAAGGGTTATAAATATACAGCATATGCTTGTAACAAAGGACAGTTTTGATGATAAAATTATTGAAGAGAGTTTGTTGCAGTAAGAGTAGGAATTGAGTAGAGTTTACGGTTCAGATTGAAGGACATTCCTTTGGCAGAGCTGCTGGTCTGCCTCCATCATCCATCATCCATCATCCATCCTCTAACCCTACACCTTCCACCCCCCCCCCCAAATCGCACATAGCTGCCCTTCCCTCCACACCCCATTTGGACCTCCCCCTTCTTTCCCACAACACTTAATCACACATCTAACAATCCCCTCCTCAGAATTCCCCCTGGTTCTAGTTTCATAACCCTCCCACTCCCATTAGCATTTTACCTCAATCCCTGCCTTAGCTACCACCTAGAAAACCTAAAAACTTGAAATTTCAAAACCCTTAACCCTAGGAACTTGAATCTAAAACTGAAAATGTTGAAGTTCAGATTTTTGTTTTGAAAGCCCTAAACCTATAACCCTAATTCGAACCCTATCCAACCACCCTGCAAACCCTAAAACCCCTAAACAGCCCAGAATCTCATAGGTGCAGGGTTTGTAACCCTAGATTGACTGCTGATCATTCAAGGATCTTGGTTTATTGGCCCTCATCTCAGTGAGGCTACATCACGGGGCTATAGGCTATCGACATTGTACACTTTCAAAGTTTTCTTACCAAAAAGATAATTCCCCTCCTTGCCAATATTTTGCTTCTTGGCACCAAAGCTTGGATGAAGGTGTTGTCTGGTATCCCGAAAAAATACAAGTAAACTAGTAAAGTATTTCTTTTCACATACCTTTCTTTAAAATTATAGGGATATGATTAAAAAACTCTATAACAATTATTATGCATATTATTAATCACTTTTCGTAACTTGTATCAATTAAAGGACCTGGTTAGCCTACACAGTCATGAATCTCCAAATGGTTCTAGATCTGCCATATGGCATGACAGATCATGCTAAAACTTTGTGTGCAGGTAGATCCAACGGTCCACAGCTCACATGCCAAATTTTTTAGATCACCCAAGTTGGCCTAAGTAGATGAATAAGGATTTGAGCGTAAATAGTTGAATTCAAGACTGAAATTTGACACATGGTCCTTTTGGATCAACTAAGGGCTTCTATACTGGAAGACAAGACCAAGTAAATTTCCTAACATCATTACTATCTGATATCCCCTGGCTAAAACAGTAACTGCCAAAACCATATGAATGACACATAATAAATATATCATAGGTGACCTATATTGGGAGAAAGAAAAACAGAGAAAATCTTGAGGTTTACCTAATTGTTGTGGAATACAATATGTACATGTAGAAGGATCTCAGTCCCACCCTTATCTGCAGCAAAAACTATTACAAAATTATGGAAGATAGAAATGCCCAAAAAAAAAAATTAATAACAATAATAAAAGGTGCTAGAAATTTAAACATCAGCTAGTTATATCACCTTGGAACGATGGCTCTAGTATTCAACAAACCCAACCTCCCATTAAATGAAGAAAGTAATCCATCAGGTAAAAGAGCAACATGCCCTAGGTTGGAATGCATTAGTTACGCCCATAGTTCCAATTTTGCAGGTGAGAAACTATGCATCCCCATCTATTGCACCTCTTATGGGTAATCCTCTTGTTCTCATTTCATCACTCAAATTATCAACCGCAGTTGTGTTGCCCTGCTTGAGATAACCACTGATCAGAACATCATAGACTGCAGAGTCAGGATTGATGCCTTTTTTCAACATATCGTCGAAAATCTGTTTTGCCTCAATCATGAGTCCTTTATTAGCCAAGCCCCAAATAATGGAGCTGAAAGTGAACAAATCTGGATTAGTACCCCCACAAACCATGACATTCTTCACCCTAAATGCCTCAACCAAATTCCCTTGCTTGCAAAGCTCAGCAATCCAAGAAGTATAGGTACATTTATCTGGAAGGAAACCTGCCTCCTGCATCTCCCTAAACAACATCTCAGCTTCTTGTAAATTTCCTTCCTTGCACAGTCCATCAATAAGCACAGTGTATGCAATTTCGTTTGCATTTGCTCTGCAGAAGTAGCCCCTCGCCTCCTGCATCATACCATTCTTGCAGAGCCCATCCATCAATGTTGAAATAGTTACCACATCAGCCTCAAACCCTCTATTCAACATTTCCCAGTATACATCCAAGGCTGCTTTTATATTCTTAGCTTTGAAATGGGCATCTATGAGGGTGGTAAAAATCTTCTTGTCTGGTCTCAATCCCCTCCTCTCTATCTCTTCCATGGTTCTCTTTGCACTATCCAGGTGACCTTTACTGCATAAACCCCAAATAACTGCCCCATACGCCGTTATATCGAGTCTGATCCCTTGGTTATGCATGCAAGTCAGATAATTCATGGCTGACTCCATATTCCCTTTCTTGAAGTGGCCATCTATCAATGAAGTGTAGACCACTGCATTGGGCTGAACCCCATCCTCCAACAGTTTCATAAACAAACTGTCAGCTCTCTCACACATCCCTTGCTTACAAAAACCATCAATTAAGGCAGTATAAGTAACAACATTAGGAGACAGTGAAGACTTCAACATTTTACAATACAACTCAAAAGCAACTGCTAAATTACCAGCCTTGCAATGCCCATCAATTAAACAAGTAAAAGTCACTGAATTGGGAGGCAGTCCAGCACTCATCATATCTCTAAACACAGCATTCCCCATATTCAAAATTTTCATTTTACAGAACATATCAATAATCGTACTATAGGTAACCACATTTGGCAAGTAAAGTTTCCACGTCAAACCAAGATACACGAAAGCTTCTCTTTTCATTCCATGCTTACAGAACCCATTAATCAGAACATTAAACGTAACTAAATCAGGCCTACATTCACCACGAATCCGATTCATAAGCAAAGAAGCTCCCACCAGATTCCCAACCCGACAATACCCATCTAGCAAAGAGTTATAACTGACAATATCAGGCCTACAACGGACACTAAACATCCATTTCAATATATCTTCAGCCGATTTCAGATTGCCTAGCTTACAGAAAAGCCCAATAATCGAATTGAAGGAAGACTGATGAGGACGGTACCCTCTAGAGACCAGGTATAATAAGATTTTTAGAGAGAGATCCCCGCAGTTGGAAGCGATAAGCTGATGAAGCAATTTGTTGCAGGTCCATGAATCTGGAAATTTGTTGCTTCTTCGAAGTTGAGCAAAAAATTCCAGGGCTTTCCTGGTTACCGCCATTAATCCAGAACCCTTACATCTTCTCTTTCCAGGATTTCAACTGAACTCGTACTTGGGAAAAGCTGGAATCGCCACTACTGGCGCCAAATTACAAAACCATCCAGCCAACGAAGTTTAGGGTTTTAGTCCATTTAGTATCAACTGCGAGCAGGGTTTTAGTAATCCTTATCGGTACCGAAACGACACCAGTCTTTCTCTGATCATAAATCATAATCTATTAAGAAAAATGACGGTTTTACTTGTATTGATCTGGATCGAACGGTTTTACCACCATACATATTTAATAAAAGTCAAGGGCATGTTTCATTACATGAGTACGTAGATTTCAAATATACAGAGATTTTAAATCTATGGAGTCATAATTTATAAAATTAACTATTTGATTAACCAAATATGTGGAATGAAATATGTGAATTCATCAGTGATTTTTGCGATTGCACAAATATTTAGCGTTTTTATAGTAGGGATGAAATCTTCATCCCATACCCATAAATCTACATATTCACGTTTTTAGTGTAAAAAAATGAATCTCTAATTTCATGAATCTAGAGATTTTCACAACCAAACGGGTATAAATCTTGCATTCATGATTCTAGAGATTTGAAGTCTCTAAATTCATGTAACCAAATAGGCCCTAAAACAATTTTGAGACTTTGAATCCCCTCTGACTGGGACGGAATCCCACTTATATTAATATTAATTATATAAAAACTCTCCTGATGATATACTTGAGGTGCATGTAGACTGGCCATGATGAACCTCAAATCTCCAAACAGCGAGTGAAATGAGCATTTTGGTCGTTTACACGGGCAAAGGATATTCCTGAGTATTATCAATTGAATTTTTTAAACTTAACGGTCAAACGATCAAAATCCAATAGTGGATAAGTTAATATTTTTCAAAAAGCCTAGTGTAAGCAGTTCGAAAGATTTTCCAAGTAAGTAGGTAGTCAGAAATTTAAGCCCAACTTAAGTGGATGCCAATGGTGGTAGATGATGCACAATGTGGGATTTCGATGGAGCGTTGTAGTGGTTCAAAGCAAAATTCGGATTGGTTCTTCGGCAACTTCAGTTGAATTAGAAGCCATTAGAGATAGCATCCTTCTTGGTTCTTCTTTTGGTGCAATTGATGTACAAATTAATTATGATTGCTTACTTGTCGTTTTGACTCTTCAAGGTCACTACTCAACTTTAACCTAATTTTGGATATTTTACGATTATGTTATTTATTTAGTAGAGTTACTTTTAATTATATCCCTAGAGTTTGTAATGGATTCGCAAACTTTCTTGCTATAGGTGCTCGTAAGTTCTCCTTTCATAGATATTGGTGCAATATACCACATTAGTTTATTGTGAACTCTTTGTGTCTATTTAAGTCTCCGAACCTTTTTATCTTTCATTTAATATATTAGCATTTTCAGTTTTTAGTCAGAAAAAAAAAAAGTGGGTGCCATTAAAAACCTCTTCTTTTTCTAAAGCTTAGGTTATCTTTTGGGTTATAAAATCAGCCTAATTACCTAATTCAAAAGTATGTTTGAAACATAAGACCAAGGGCAAACACTTTTTGAGCAATTTTGCCAATGTTGTAAATGTGTTGATTCAATGAAATCATGTTTTCACCATTAATTAGTCAGAATAAAAATGGGCCTTGAGTTCTACCCAAAAAAGAAAAAGAAAAAGGGAGCACGATAATGTTTTTTCGATGTTTATCATTATCAAGAAACGAAACGATCATTAAAGATTCGGAAAAATGGATCATTTTTTCAAACATAAGAAGGAACTTGTTCAATATTTGTGATTTATACTTTTTATATACAAATTAAAGATCATTTCAACTAAAAACATGAGTTCTAACTTCTTCTACAAAAAGAAAAATACAAACTTTAAAGATGAGTGTATAGTGATATGCAAGAAACATTGATGGATATGCAGGAAGAAGCACATGCAAAGGTCAAAAATTAGGCCCCAAGCTTTTCTTTTCTCCAACTGTTCCTTGGAAGGGAACCCATCTTTTTCAGTTTTCTTTTAAAAGACATGAAGTGAAGAAATCACAATGCTATATAAGAAGAGTGGGCTTTAAAACCCTTAATATGTGACACATACACCAAACTTAAAGAAGGATGATATGGAAACAAGGAAAAAGAGTTGCCAAATGGTCCCAATGCATGTAACTAAACAGGTCTAAAGGTATATGTGGATAATGAAAGGCTCATTGCCATAACAGTAAAGCAAGAAAAGAAGAAAAGAGATGGTTGGTGGGTTATTCACCATCAGACATATTTTGGCTTTAGAGAAAGAGTGAGACCAAAACTGCAGGTGCTTGCCCTTTCTCTCCTTATCCATCTACTCTAGTTTGTAGGATCCTTCAAGGAAGAGTAAAGTTATTTGTTCTATAAGCCTACCTTTCTCTCTCTCTCATTCTTTCTCTATACATGTTTTACAAGTTGAGATTCTCTATTTGGACAAATAGGGGATTAAGTTTCTCTCACGCGTTTAGAATGATCCATTTATGGTCCACTTTATTGATACTCATAAGTGTGCTTCTTTCATAAATGTGTGGTGGATAAAAGCGAAGGAAACACAATTATCTACCTGTCCGGGCAGATAATCCAGACCCTGATTTTTATTATCTTTTTTTGTTTGGTATCATCAGCTTTATCAATATCCCGAATATCGATAAAATTTATATAGATTTCAATCAAACTTATTAAGCTCTAATGTACCTATACATAAGTCACTACAGTTAAACCTCTAGAGGATGCCATCCAACACTGGGTCGGGATTAGAATAATCCCACCTTGACCTATCATAAAGAACTTACCAAGTTAGGGAAAGAAGATGCCAGGACCATGCTACGAAGAAGAAGAAACATTCGAATTGTGTCCGACCAAGCTCAACTTTATGCCAACCTTCAACCTTGACCTCATCTAGGCCTTACAAATATTTAGAATATTATTAATTATTCATAGCCCAAAAACTTAATTAACATCACCACCTTGACCAATGTCCTTTACCCATTTGGCATGGTCCACATGAATCCCTTGGTGATGCTTTAACATAACTTGTTCATGTACTCGCAAAGGTATATATGCGAAATATTTATGGCTTTCAAAAGGACTGCAAAGAATAAGTATCGATAGTGCAAAGTAAACATAAAATCATGAGTAATAACTATCCCACCTTACAGTGGACCCTATTTTGATACGTTGATGGGTTCTAATTTTTGGTAGATCCACACTCCTAATTAAACCTAACAATGTTTGTTGTAAACAATCTTTTTAGTAGGGCATATCCAATAATTCTTCTTTGATGGTACTTTGAATGCTATTCAAAATCTGGTTATTACTCAAAAAAGTTGGCTACAATTATTTTTGAGTGGATGTAAATTGATTGAGACATGCACAAACATTTATATACAAAGTCTCCTCTTCCAACATAAGTTTGATGGACATAAAATCATAAATAATTTAATGTTGAATAATATTTTCCGATGGCTTTGCATGGTATTTAACTCCCATTTGCGGGGAAAAACTATTCTTGCTATTTTTTCTTAAATACAATATTTTATTTATTTCAATTTAAATATCTCAGGTTTTTTTTTGGTTAAAAAATATGTGAGTTGAGATGGCCGAGTTGGTCTAAGGCGCCAGATTAAGGTTCTGGTCCGAAAGGGCGTGGGTTCAAATCCCACTCTCAACAAATATAATTTTTGCATGGATGAAAAGAAAAAGTTTTAATTTTTTTTCCAGATTAAAAAAAAAAAAAAAAAACTCACTATGTAATAATAATATTATAATTGAGATCACCAAAAACAATAGCAAAAGACATCTATAAATTTTTAATTGGATAAATTGGTCGAACCATCGGTTCAAGTCCTTTGTATCTAGGTTACTCACTGAAATATGTTGATGTTCAATGTGAAATAAAAAAAAAAATTCAAATCATACACAACAATATATCTCGAAAACATTATTACTCTAAAGAACACATAATGTACCATGCAATCATGAAACGATATATCTAATATATTTGGGGGTTATGAAGAAAATGATGGTTCTAGGACTAGACGAAATATGATCATTTCAATTCATTTGTTTGACTGCAGCGCTTTAAATAAGCTCTTGGTGGTATTTTTATACCATAGGTTCAACCTTTCGGAAGCTAATGTTGTATTTTATATTATTATTTCATAAATAAAATATTAGGAGAAAATGTTTCTTTCATGGAAAACAACTGTGAACTCAAAGTTGGTATTATATGACTTATAAGTCAATTATATACTTTAGTGCATGAAAGGGATGCAATAGCAACATTGATAGTGACCAAAACAAATTCAAACTCTTATGTCTAAGTAATGAGTTTCTAATTATGATTTTAAATCATTAATCAAAATAAGAATCAATATCCTTTGCTAAACTAAACTTCTTTTGATCCTATATCTTTCATTGGATGTTTGGCAGGATTTGAACGCTACTCTTAGGTGTTTCTTTTTTATCACATCATACACAGGGTATATTAGAAAACAAATTTTATTGAGTAAAAAACCATGATTGGTCGGCCAAGCTTTTTCAAACCTTGATATAGGGCTTCGATGAGGGAAAAATAGCACTAGATCGAGTTCGACCATGGTTCGGTTGGTAACCCCGGTCGGGACTGGCCTAAAGTTTGAACTAGTGCATAACGTAAAGGCAAAGAAACCTTAATGGTTACAAGAGACCAACGTTGTTATGGATATTTTATAATAGACCTGTTTGGGCCAACCAAAGAAGAACCGAACCAATCAAACCTTGGCCGAACCACTAATAAAACGAAGGCACTAAGCAATGTATACAATTTGAATCATCCAAACTCATTAAAGATAGGGATAAGGATTCCGATCAAGTCAGGTTATTCTTAGAATCCAGATCGGACTCCACAACAACTACAATCCAAGTAATACTCTTAGCGGATAAGATTCCTCTCCTCAAGAAGCTAGCAACAATGGCAAAGTTCTATTCGAACTCCATTAATGTACAGTTAAGGTAACGTCTTATAAGATCTATAAATACCCACATATTCATCATTATCAGATATGCATTCTTAAGTTATTGAATATATTGAGAGATTGAGTTGGCTTCCTTGGTTCGTCTGAAATAACTTGTTCGTCAGAGACGAAACTCAACCACATTGGTCGAGCACGTTTTTGCAGGTTTGAGCGTTCGACCAAGAGAGACCGAATTCTGCATCAACAGACGTGATCCCGTGGAATTCGGGATACACGATTGGGCCACAAAAGATAACTACCACTAACTCCGAAAAAATGATAAAAACCCTAGGATTGAATGGTTACCAGAAAAGAACATGAACGATCTTGACGGTCGAAAATGTCAAGTAAAATCTATATAAACTAAATGATTGCACATGGTGAAGGTATCTGAATGGCTTTTCTCCATTAGTTTATTCAATTAAAGTTTTGCATCAAGCGAGAGTTTTGTGGTGTTCTAATTGTTGACTTAACCTTTGGAGGTGGCTACCCGACCGTGTGGTTGGCCCACATCTAACGTATGTTTTGCAGGAATCTGGAAGCTAAACAATTTTTGGACGCATCAGGCGTAAATACTCTTAGTTTAGTCCTGATCTTGACCTCGGTTCTTGAAGAACAAAAAATATTGACAATGACCTTGAACTATAATTGGCTAAGCACAACTCAAGCTCCCCCCTTCCCCAACTGGTCATGATTAAGTTAGGTTAAGTTGGCCCTGACTATGACCAATAACACAATTGAAGTACTATTTGAATCAAGAAAGTCTGGGCAAACAGGGTCAAACTTACCTATTGGGTATCTTACTATAATAAATCAATAATACCTTCACTAGCATCTATATTTATAATAAGTTGTCCCGTTCATTGTATTCTAATGGTAATAACAATATAATGGATACGTGGCTAGTCAATCTTTCATTTAAGGTAAAAGCACAATGGCCAATATCATGCCATGGCTTGCCAATATTTGTGGCAGTGATCTATGAGATTTTCTCACTATGATCAATATGCTTATGCTTACTCAATCTAAAAGTAAGTAAAAAACCATATACTTGGAAGAATATGCTTGGCAATGATAACTTTTGATAATTTTATAACAAGTCATTTTCAAATTTGTTACATACATTCCACCCAAAAAAAATATAATACATATATCTACACTAGCAAAAACTAACAACAATATTCTTAATAACGATGAATTAGTTTCAAATTATTATGTATTAATTTAAATAATTCAAAAGAAAAGAAAAAAAAAATCGATCAAACTATTGTCGAGTGAAAATTCTCTCTGATTGATAGAATCTATCGTTTACATGAATATTTGTTTTTTCTTTTAGAAAGGGAGACTCATGAATTCTTAACTTACATAGGCGAGTATCCATCATTTATTTTTTTTGGTTTTTATCAAATGGGTAGTCATAAAATTACGGGAATGAGATAGTAGAGAGGTGTAGAAGTACGGAAGTTCGAACCCCAAAATTTGTTGATCTTGCTACATATAAGATTGCCAATACTGTGTCAGAACTCATAAACATGTTTATATCATCCATTTCCATTTAAATGTTATAAAATCGGATCCAACTATTCTACGAGTCCGAATAGTCCCCTCCTCCGACTATTGACCACGTATTACAAGGAGACCTACAAGGTTAGGTTGATGAGATTTATTTTTTAAAAATTTTATTATTTTTTACTTGTGGGTTCCGCATAATTTATTGTTGTAACGTCGTTGGGCTGTTAGGAGAGATGATACACATTATTCTACAACACCCACTTAAGTCGAAGTCTCGAAGATCATCCAAGGTGATCTTAAAGATCAAATACATGATCTGAATGCCAAATCTAACGACATAGATTGAGATGAATAAATTCTTTCATTTTTTCACTTGACACTTTATCAAATGTCACATATTGAACTTTGAAATTGAAATTGACTGAGTCATGCGCATTATGACAGTCAAGCCAAGATTTAGGACTGCCATATCCAAAATCTAGGTCGAAATTGAATCCCAATCGTTGAGATTGAAATTTCGACCAAAATTTGGATTTGACGGTAAATGCGCAGGATCAAAACAAAGTCATTCCCACATTAGATGATGTCCAGCTGGAGGGTATAATGGGAACTTCACTTCCTTTTTTTTTATATTCTTAGAAGGTGGGAAACTGTGTAGATACGTTTTGTACTCTATTTCTTGTCTCATTTAATATACAACATCTGTGTGTACATCGACCTCATACCTACTCGTGCATTAGAAGATGCTAAAATTTGGAGCTTCCGGATTACTACTCTGCCACGTGGTGAGACTTTATTGGTTTGAAACCCATCCAGGAAGAATTCGATGACGTGTTAGACATTTGGCAAACCTTCCCAATTAAAAAATTGGATTTAGTTGTCCAAATCGCTCGGTTGTTCAATTAAAATAATGACGGCTCCTTTACTCTTCTCGTACAGTATACATATGAACTATTTAATATTTATCTCCTTGATGACAATAATACCCATGATCTTCGACTACAAGTACAAAACTATCCATCTCCCGTTGACACGTGTCATTTATTTTCCGACAAGATAGAGAGAGAGCGGAGTGACACGTTAAAAAGCGCACTTGTGCGTGTTGCGCATCAGCGTGTCAGGTTCTCTCGCCCCATGTGCGGAGTGAAGGAAATGGTTATTTTACGCACCCTGGCGTAATTTAATCTAAGCAGGAGCATAATTAAACTTAAATCTAAGGTTACAACTAATGTAATACACTCTCTTTCTTTCTCTCTTGTCTGTTTCACGCAGTAGCCTCTGCTTAACAGCAAAGCGTCTGTGCTTGCAAGCATTTTTGTTTTTTCTTCTAATATTTAAAAATTTTCATTCTCTAACCATTCTAGACAGAGAAGAGAGAGAGAGGGGGGAAGAAAGAAGGAACAAATTTGAGAAGCGAGGCAGAAACACAGAAGAACCAGATTTGAAGCAGATTTAAAGCCGAGGCATTAGAGAGAGAAGCGAAAGCATTTCCATTCTCTATAAACTTCAGAAAATCTGTCAGGAAGAAAGAGAAACAGCGAGCTACTCAACGGTTTTTTCTCTCTCTTGCTGTTGTAGTTTCTCTCTCTAAATCTAGAGATCGAAAGGCACCAGCTGGAAAGTGAAAATAGGAGATTGTGTATAGAAGGAAACCCTAATCTTCGAGTGGTTGAAGATTTGTGGATTTCGTTACATTCGGATGTGAGTGTCAGATCCGTCATGGCCGATTCTAACGGCGATAGTGTTACTCCAGCAACTCTAGAGTTGAGTGACAGTGGTGTTGGTTTTGGTCGTTCAGCAACAAATGGTGGTGGTGTTCATGCGTCGTCGCCGATGCCGCTGGCTCCATTGACGATTTCAGGATCTTTTAAGGAAGGTAAGACGTCGTCGAGAAGGAGGACGCCGGTGAGAAAGAGTTTGGACGCCGACGACTTTATAAATCTGTTACACGGTTCGGATCCGGTGAAAGTTGAGCTTAATCGGTTGGAGAATGAAGTTAGAGGTGGGAATGCGATTTGATCTAGTTGTTTTTTTCAGCGATTTGCGAAGATAAGTTCGTATCCATTGAATTGTTGGATTTTTTTACTCGTTCTTTTGTAGACAAGGATCGAGAATTGAGTGAAGCTCAGGCGGAGATCAAGGCATTAAGGTTGTCAGAACGCCTGAGAGAAAAGGCTGTTGAAGATGTCAGTTCTCACTTTCTTATACTATATGCTTTTTTTAGTAGTATTGTGTGAATACAGACATATAAATTCTACATTTTTAGGATCAGCATTTCGCTGGAGTGAATTTTTCGCAGTTCTATCTGAGTAGCAGTTAGTTTTGAATTCTACAGTTATGCCGATTTTCGAAGTTCATGGAGGTTTTCTGATTTATATGAACATTTAGTGCCATCAATATTCAACATGTCGCATTGCTTTCTTCTGTTTTTTTTCCATCCCGAATTGTATGTTCGCAAGTGGAAAAAGGGGAGAGGCGAAAGTAAAGTACAGGGATGCAAAATCTTTGTCTTTTCATTGTCTATTTTTCGGTGATTCAGTTATTGTTGACCCCCAAAAGGAATTGTTTTTGTTATTAGATATTTTTTCGGTGTTTTCTTTGTTATGAGCCATACTTTATATTTTACAAATGGTTAATTTCATGTTTTTTAGCGTCCATTTCCCCCCTTTTCCGTTGGATTATGGGAACAAATTGTTTATATCTCAAATATTATATCTTGTGCATTTCTTCTGTGTTCAGTATGAAGAAAAAATAGATCTTCTTTATTCGTTTGAATTGCATGTGGTTTCAGTGATTTAATCCATCTTCATCTGATAATTTTGAATTGCTAGTTAAGTTGCGATTCCTTAAGTCAAACAATAATGTAGTGGTTTTAGCGTTGCATCAGTCAATGTTTTGGTTTTAATACCGTAGTGCAGTTTTAATTGAGGACTGGATTTGTTTCTTCTAGAGTTGGGGCATTCTTTTAGTTTTGACATACTTCATCATCATTTTGTACAGTGTTTGTCCTTATGGTACTTTTATGTGCTTTGGTTTTGCATTCCTTTTTTTTTTTTTGGGGGGGGGGGGGTGTTAATGTCAAATTAATTGATTATTTAGGTCCTTTGTTGAAACAATTTAGAGACATGAATGCCAACGCAGAGTGCTCTAGTGGTAAGACCCACGCCTCTTAATGAATAGGTTGTGGGTTCAACTCTCGTCGAGGCTTCTCCCCTAAGGATGTAGTCGAGGTGCACGCAAGCTGGTCCGGATGAACCTCAGCTCCCAAAAAAAAAAAAAAATAAAAAAAAAAGGGACATAACTATTTTTTAACTTAGAATTTCATCTATGTTATCAGCTTCGTTTTCCTTTTATGTGTGGCGAGTCCTGCATTTTGTTATGCCTCAGCAATTTTTTTTGTTCTTTTTTTTTAAAATATAAAATGGTACTGACTTTTTATTTACATGTTTTGTTGGTATCTCTTAGCTCACTGAAGAATTGTCCAAGGTGGAGGAGAAGCTCAAATTAACAGAATCCGTTTTAGAAACCAAAGTAATGCATGAAACTTTTACTCTCTCAACTGAAATTTACACACGCTGTCTCCCAGATTGCAAGTATCCCTGATTTGCTGGTACCCTTGTGCAGAATCTTGAAATTAAAAAAATCAATGATGAGAAGAAGGCTTCCATGGCTGCTCAGTTTGCAGCAGAAGCCACACTTCGAAGGGTCCATGCTGCTCAAAAGGATGACGACATGCCACCTATTGAAGCTATTCTTGCACCACTAGAGGCAGAGCTCAAACTTGCTCGGCAAGAGGTATGATGCCCTTACTTTGACATGCTGTCATTCCATCTGTTGATTGAAACACTCCTAATATGTGGAAAAGAAGATCAAGAATAAGCCATTATTTATATTCTATGTTGGTTCGATCAGATTGCAAAGCTGCAGGATGACAACAAGGCATTAGATCGTCTTACTAAATCAAAAGAAGCAGCTTTACTTGAAGCAGAGAGGACTGTTCAATTTGCCTTGGCCAAGGCTTCAATGGTGGATGATCTTCAGAATAAAAATCAAGAGTTAATGAAGCAGATTGAAATTTGTCAGGTATATTGGAACCACTTATAGCTTTCCTTTCGCTTAATGCAATAAGAAATCAGAATGGTCAATCATCATATGAATGGTGAACTTATTAATTACCAAGTGATTTTTGTCTGTTTTATGCATAAATTAGGAAGAAAATAAAATTCTGGACAAAATGCACCGCCAAAAGGTTGCGGAGGTTGAAAAGCTTAGCCAAACTGTAAGGGAGCTCGAGGAGGCTGTTCTTGCAGGTGGTGCTGCTGCGAATGCTGTGAGGGATTACCAACGGAAAGTTCAGGAAATGAATGTATGTGCTTGTCTTTATATGATTGTCAACCTAGATTTGATCTTTACTAGAATTTGCTTCCTGACTTGTGTAGTTTACAGTGCTCCCTCAATTATGAGTTTGGTTATTCTGTGTTGCAGGAGGAGAGGAAAACACTTGACAGGGAACTAGCCCGGGCTAAGGTGACAGCAAATAGGGTGGCAGTAGTGGTAGCAAATGAATGGAAAGATGCTAATGACAAAGTGATGCCTGTCAAACAATGGCTTGAAGATCGAAGGTTCTTGCAGGTACGTACTGATTCCTTCTTAGCCTTCTTCTTTTTTAGCTTTCCATTTTCACTGTTCTTGTATCCCTTGCCGTTGCTTTATTCAAATTCTCTTGGATCAACTGTTGTAACTCTTAATAAAATTGACTTTGTAGGGAGAAATGCAGCAACTTCGAGAAAAACTTGCAATAGCTGAGCGAACTGCAAAATCTGAAGGGCAATTGAAAGTACTAGTTTGGTTTTACTACAATTTGTGCCTGCACATATTAATCTCAAGTTTCAATTTTCTGTGAAGGAAATTTTGAAATTTATTTTGCTCATACTGTTCAGGAAAAATACCTACTGAGGCTCAAAGTCCTTGAAGACGGGTTGAGACCATCCTCCAACTGTAGCAATCGATCTACTCCTGAGGGGAGAAGTGTGAGCAATGGACGTCGTCAGTCCCTTGGTGGGGCTGATAATGTCTTGAAATTAACCTCCAATGGTTTTTTACCTAAAAGACCTCCATCCCCTCAATTGCGGTCTTCACAGTCTTCAAGTACAGTATTGAGGCATGCCAAAGGGACATCAAAGTCATTTGATGGGGGCACAAGGTCATTGGATAGGGCTAAGGTCATGTCAAATGGTACGGGCCCCAACTTCTCCTTTAACAAATCTACTGATGCAACCAGAGACATTGAGGTAGTCAGTAATTGGAAAGGAAGCCCAGATGAGAAACCAAATGAGTTCCCAACGGTTGACACGGAAGATACTGTCTCTGGAGTATTATATGACATGTTACAGAAAGAGGTTGTTTCTCTGAGGAAAGCTGGCCATGAAAAAGATCAAAGTCTTAAAGACAAGGATGATGCCATTGAGGTGCCGTATGCTTGCTTTATCAATGTTACTCTGCTGGTGAGTTTAACCTGTTGTCTAACTATCTGTTATGTTTCAGATGTTGGCGAAGAAGGTAGATACTTTGACCAAAGCAATGGAGGTTGAGGCCAAGAAGATGAGAAGAGAAGTGGCTGCCATGGAAAAGGAGGTAGCAGCCATGCGTGTTGAAAAAGAACATGATAATAGGGCTAAGAGGTTTGGTAGTTCCAAGGGGCCTGTAAATAGTTCTCACCCGCTGCCGGGAAGGTATTTATGACTGTATACTCTGTCTGAGTGGCCAGTGAATCTCACCAAATTACCTGTTCCATATCTAATGATTCTGTACTAGAACATGGTGGATGATTTGACTTCCCTAATCAATCACAAATGTTAAATGCATGATAACATGTTTGGCTTTGTATGTCTTTTTTTTTTTTTTGGCCAAGCTTTGTATGTCACTATGACCATTAGATTTTCAATATGAGTGTATGTATAGGCTGTCACCCAGTCAACCGCAACCATATTTCCCATTTGCCCTTCTTCGCATATTATGTTCTTATTGGATAAGTGCCATGGGGCCCATTTGTTCTTCTTCACATATTATGTTCTTACTCTATAAGCTAGCTAGCGCTCCCCACCAAAAAATAAAAAATAAAAAAATCCCATCATCCTTTCACCTTCTTGCCCTTTCTGAAGAAGGTAAATACAATGTCAAAAATGACCAAGTTGGCTACAAGAAATACCAGTTTAAAAAATATTCTCATGGAAACATGGGATGGTATCATGGTGACATGGTCACAAGAAATATTTAAAGATCTCCTATAAAATAGCTAAATCTCTTTGCATCCCCATGGGTTGAAGAACAACAAACATAAAGAAACATTTCTTCTCAACCTCATGTAATGAAGAACATCATTCCATATCCAATCCAAATGCCCAACGGAAAAAGATCAAATCAAGTTTCTAGTCATTCCATACGGTAATCAAGCAGAGGATCAAATCACATAAAATAGTAAGAGAATTACATCATTTAAAGTAATAAGAAAGGGTGTGCAACTCTGAGGAGCTTCAAGAAATGTTCTTCCTTCCTCTACTGAACACGCTAGGTCCATCCCTTGAATCCAACTAGTGTGCAACTGAATTCCACTAGCAAACTTTTTTTTGATGAATCAATGAGTAAAACAGATAGGAAAAATTGGAAACAAGGGAGGAGGGACTCAAAATTTAGGCAAGTCCAGCTTTGGCTTCCCCTCCCAAGATTTTAATGAAGAGGGGAGCAGGGTTTGCTCCCCATGCAAGTTGTATTCTAATCAAACTTCTCTATCCTTGTTCTGCTTGAACTTGATCAATCCTAGTGTGTTACAAGCATAGAACAAAATTTCGAAACTTCCGAAATTTTCACCGAAATTTTCCATTTTGGGAACCTCGAAACGAAAACTAAGGGATGGAAAAAAATCTCAAGTTTCGATCAAAACCGTCGAAATTTTGTTGAAACCTAGTTCAACCCAGCTATACCAGCTGGTACATTTGAGAAGAAAAAAATTCCCAAATTTCGTGGGAAACATGAGAAATTTTGTTAAAACCTAGGAAATTTTGTGGAAACTTGGGAAATTTTGTGGAAACCTGAGACTTTTTCTTGCAAGTTTTGTAACTTTCCCTTGTCTTCAATCTTTTTGTTTCTTTCATGTTTCCCCAAATACCCCCTCCATCAGGACTTTCCTATCCAAATTGCATATTGCCTCAGACTGGTTATCTTAGGCATGTTGATGACCAGACTTATAAAGTTACAGTTGTCGATTACCTTGACAACCATAGGCATAAAATGTCATGGGATGAATGTTTATGTTCGTTGGTTGGAGGAGAGGATGTTATAGGCATAATACTACTCAGCTCATAGGATGGATCCACCGAGGCACTCCTCTTGGCACTGAGTTGTACTTTCCTTTTATTGTCAGTTACTTTATATTTGATGTTTTGAAGTTAGAAATTATATATTGAATGTTATGTACTTAAGTAGTTAAATTTATAGTGTACTTCTCGGACAACTCTATATTGATGTAATGTATATTAAATTACATATCTACATTGATTTTTTTAGCAAAATACAGCCAATGTGTTCTTTATACTCTAATTAGCTTAAATGTAGAGTCCCACCGTAAAATACTTCCTAAAACTTGTCGAAACTTCATGTCAAAACTTGCACAAAAAAGTCATAAGTTTTCTCGAAATTTCTCAGTTTCCCACCTAAGTTTCCCATTTTCACCTAGTCGAAACTTGAGTTTCCCTCAAATTTTTTTCTATGGTTACAAGTGGTGAAGAAGTTGAATCTAATAAGGAAATGTTAATGAGGTAATTAGTTAGTTAAAGTTGGACAAATATACTTGCGCCTTTATCCAATAAGTTAATTAGTTACTCATTAAATATAATTTGCAAAGCTCATGAAACTCCTACAAGATCCTTCACTTTCCATTATTTGCAATATGGAACCTTAGGCACAGAAAACATTACTACAGAGGCTTGTTCAATGATGAGCCCAAATAGAAAACCCACATGCATGATCTGAATCTAAAAACATGACTAAACATAGAATAATGTATATATAAGTTGTCATTTTATGTGAAAATATAGCTCGTAAAACCATTTATAAAATTGCACTAGATCCATATTTTGATTCAATCATGTTAATCTCTACCGCTTCTGGTTGTAGATAACATATTGAGTGACACTCCTGTTCAGAAACCATTTGTACATTTCCCCTGTGATCCTATCGCATGTTCATCTCCCACTGAATTTTGCTTGTTCAGAATGTGCACTGTATTACAATGATTGGTGAAGAAGTCAGTCACATGCATTTTGGTTTGGGTTAAAGGTGATTATTTGTTATTGTCCCCATTGTTTAATGATGAATGACAACAGACAGTAGTATTGTTGCAAACTTGCAATATTAGCACCTTGATAAAATCCAGTTGAATATGTTATGCTTGTTGGTTCAGACAGATTTCAACTTCCTGCTAGAGCTCATTTATTTTCTACCGTATAAAACATGGTCGTGAGACCCATCTTCTTGAATTGGTGAATAGAGTCCCAGCTTTTAGTCTTCTTACAAACAATCTAGTTTGATCTAGTTATTCTAGGTGATTGGAAGTTGCAGTTCTATGTATGTATGGCATGCACATTTATAATGAAACAGAAATAAACTTTAGGTTTATTATTTATTGATTTTGATGGTATTATATACAATTCTATAAGTATACCGGGGAAGTTTGTTAATCCTTTACAGCCTACTGGGAGTAGAGCTTTACTCCAAAGTGCTGTACCTAATTGAATGTTTTTTCTAGTGGGTGGTGTTATTGAATTCTTATTAGGACCTGGATTTGGGTTTGAAATGGTTTAGAGTTTGTAGTGGTCACTCGCATAATAGATGTATTTTAGTCCGTTAAAAGGCATATGAGCTGTCAAAAGCTAATAATTATTGCAGCAAGCACATGTCATTGTTGTTTAGGACCTCATATTTCTTGAGAAAGCGTGGCACAGACTGCCAATCCATTAGCAAAATTTTTATATGCATGAGTGTGTTTTATTCATTTGGTAGATTATTCTCAGATGGTGTGGTATTAGCATTGATTAGTATCAGAATGGGCAGGCTGCACCACGGATCCTCGTTTTGGTGATAATGAACCTCTGCTGAGAAAAGGGGTATTTGTATATAACTTGGATGTCCAAAGTTTATTATTACTTTGGTCTGCTTCCTAGCCAAGTGGTGGGTCATTGGTTTCTAGGTTAGGATGACTTAGTGGGTGGGTTCCCAGATCCCATTTGTTGTCCCTTGCTATCCAGTTACTCACATTTGTGATGGCTATCTGAACAGTTTCATAGGATTTGTTTCATTTGTGAAGGCTATCTGAACATTTTCATAGGGATTTGTTTGATGATTGGGATTATTCTTGCTTTGAATTTCTAATGCATGAAGTTTACACTTTCTACAAAATAAACTATCTGAAGGATTTCGGTCATTTGAGGATAACCTTATATTATAATTAATGACTAGAGTAACAGCATGACCCCTTAATCACAGCTAACTGCTGTTGCTTTAGTTAGTTTTGTAGTGGTTTGCTTCATCTGCTTTGGTATATCTGATTATGAAGTTTTGCCAAGAGAATAATTAGGTCCTTCCTTGGTTGTTGCAGGAATGTGTCACGAAGCGGGTCGATGCGCAACATTCAATAACAGAAGCCCTGAATCCAGCAGCAGCAAGGAATAATCCACTAGGAAGTGTTCCTGTTGCTTGTCTGATCCATACTTCTGACGTTGTGTTCTATATATTCCATGATTGATAAGATTATAACCAAGCATGCCGAGGTCTTCCGAGTTTTAGCATTTTGGGTTGGGGTGAGGGTTGGAAGAAGGAAAGAAAGATCGGGAGAAGAGGTCGGTTTGCATCTCACTTGACTACTATCCCTATAAGTGATAGGCTAACCTTTTGGCAGGTTCTCATTGAGAAAAACAGTATCTTGCGTGGTTGTTGTATAGGCTGTTGGGTTTTTATTTTCTTCCTGTATTTGTAAGTTGCAGTTAGTATGATTGGTGTTATTTCAGGGTTTGTGAATATTATTGTAATCAGATCAAGATCAGTGTTTCCATGGTTGTGTTATTCTTGTCAAACTAAAGGTGATGGATGAGTTTGTTAAAATAGCACCAAAATTCACCTGGTCATAAAAACTATGAAATGGAGTTATCGGACCCTAGAATTAATACTTGAGTCACCTACAAATTCAGAACCCAGGTGTTTCAAAAGATCGATTCTAAGAAAATCCTCCATAGTTCGGTTATGTGCTTGGATGTAAATTTTAGTTAACGAGAAAATGGAATTAAATTATTCTTTTTTTTATTGTGGCTCAAAGGAATTAATTTGTTAAAGGTCTTCATCAAATGGTTCCCAAGGTTTGAAATGTCGGCCAACACCATTGACACGGTGACATTTCGACGACTCTTAGCGGTGGAACCTCCGTAACATCAAGTCTTTGGAGTGGGGAGAGAGACCATAGAAAATTCAGGAGAGAGACCAGAGAAAATTCAGAAAAGATATCATAGAGTGGGGGAGAGAGAAATATCGGAAGAAAGAGGTAGTATGTGTATTTGCGGACCTAGGTGGTGAAGAGTTGTGGCGATGATGGCTGTGAGGCGTATCCGTTATTAGAGTCGGAGTCGGCATAACTCATATCGTCATCAGCGAAAACTTTGATTTTTACCAATATTTAGCCAGGATCGAACGCATGATCTCTCCACCGAGAAGTAAGGATGTTACCACTCTAATAGCCCTGCATTGACAAAATATGTCAATTTTTCTATAACTATGGAAGATATGTGTAGCGGCAAGAGGTTTTTGCACCTATGACTTTTAAGCATTTTGCTTCGTTCTTCACGAAAATTTAGGACCATTGACTTCAAAATTTTGGGCGATATTTTCTGTAAATTTTTAATGGTCAAGGTCTAAATCTCAGCCAAAAAATCTATCCGACGGCCTCAAATGTGTTGAAGATCAGTCCAGCTGAAGCAATGTTTGAACAGTGTCAGGACTGACTTCCATCACTGTACTAAAACCACACTCACAAATTCTACTTCTTAAATTACAAATTCTAAATTTGAACTAAAAATGTTGGACAAGCCTAGGCCTGTGGGACTCGAAGCATTTCTCTTTTCATTTTGTTCCACATTTTGGAACAAAATCTAACGAGCTGGTCTGAAATCTTTTTACCAAATCCAAACGCAACAGGTCAGATGGTTCCAGTTCATGCCACAGTACTCTCCGAAGTATTTGACCTAAAAGGCATCAGCGGAACCAATTTTCTAGGTATAAGTGTATAACTAGTTGGGCACCCTTAGGCCATGATTACTTTTTACCCCACTTGGAGTTGGCAGCTTTGGGCGAGTAATTCCTTCCGAGTGACCCTAAAACGGTAAAACTAGCTCTGCGATTGATCTCACTCTCACTCGTCTTCTCTCCATATATTTCACATTAAGTTGCTTCTGCGATGCTCAGCTACTCATGTATAGTACATGGTGGGAAGAATTTCTGATTTGATGGGAACTTGTGAAAGGAGGAAACTAGAAACCCAGTTCTACGAGAACATTTGGAAATCAGAAACCTATATCTATGAGAACATTTGGGCAAAATACGTGTAGGATTTTTGTTTTGCTAACACCAGGAGGCTCTTTCAGTTCTACATCATCATATATTTCAATTAGAAGATACGTAGTAGATGCTCGAACAATCAAGACGGGATTTAATCTATTCACCTGCCGTTTAAATTTCCAGATTGAGGATTGGGTCAAGAAGGGTGACATTTTACAGGCACAGCACTTGTTCGATGGAATGCCTCAAAGGAATGCAGTTTCAACAAATACGTTGATTTCAGGTTATGTGAAGTCCGGTAATCTACGTGGTGCACAAGAACTGTTCGATCGTACAGTCTATCGGAACACGGTGACCTGGACTATATTGATTGGTGGATATGCACAGCGCAACCAAACCCCAGAAGCATTTCGATTTTTCTCGGAAATGCGTCGATCAGGGGTGGAGCCAGATTATGTTACTTTCACCAGTCTCTTATCGGCATGCAATGGGTCTGAGACTGCAGAACAAGTAGCTCAAGTTCATGCACTGGTTTTTAAATTGGGATACAGATCAACCCTTCTTGTCTGCAACACCCTGGTTGATTCCTATTGCAAATCACAGTGCCTCGATTTAGCCTCTCAACTCTTCGTTGAATTGCCGCAAAGAGATAGTGTTACGTTTAATACTATGATAACAGGGTACTCAAAAAGTGGGTTTAGTGAGCAAGCGGTGAAACTCTTTCTGGATATGCATGAAGCAGGGTGGAAGCCGACTGACTTCACCTTTGCAGCTGTTCTTGCTGCTGGTATTGGATTAGGCGATCTGGGTATTGGACAACAGGTGCACAGTTTTGCTTTCAAGACTAATTTTGTTTGGAATGTATTTGTGAGCAACGCATTGCTTGATTTCTACTCAAAACACTATTGTTTGGTGGAAGCAGAGAAACTCTTTTATGAGATGCCACAATTGGATGGTGTTTCCTACAATGTTCTAATTTCTGGTTATGTGTGGAATGGGCAATATGAAGAATCTCTTGAGCTTTTTCAGAAGTTGAGGTTCACTGAATTTGACCGCAAGCAATTTCCCTTTTCTAGCATCTTGAACATTGCTGCAACTCTTCCAGCTTTGGAACTGGGTAGACAAATCCATGCCCATGTAATCGTGACATCTGCAATTGAATTGGATATTGTGGAGAATTCTCTGATTGACATGTATGCCAAGTGTGGTTGCTTGGAGGAAGCTCAGATGATTCTTGCCAAGCTGACCCAGAGTAGCACAGTATCATGGACAGCCATGATCTCAGGCTATGTTCTGAAAGGACTTTATGAGGATGCCCTGGATATGTACTCCGTGATGCATAAAGCCAATATAAACTCAGACCAAGCCACTTTTGCAAGCATCTTGAAAGCTTCTGCAAACATAGCTTCACTTGATCTAGGGAAACAGTTGCATTCATACATACTCCAGTTAGGGTTCATTACCAACGTCTTTTGTGGTAGTGCACTTCTGGATATGTATGCAAAATGTGGGTCCATTAAAGATTCAAGCCAAATCTTTGATGAGATGCCAATTCGAAATATAGTATCTTGGAATGCCATGATCTCAGCTTATGCCCAGAATGGGGATGGTGAGAAAACTCTTAGATCATTCAATGAGATGATTCAATCAGGTATTGAACCTGATTCGGTAAGCTTTCTCAGTGTTCTATCTGCTTGTAACCATCGTGGCCTTGTTGAGGAAGGATTGCAGTACTTCCATTCCATGACTGAAATCTATAAATTTGCTCCCAAGAGAGAACACTATGCATGTATGGTTGATGTCTTGAGTCGAAGTGGAAATTTTGAGAAAGCAGAGAAATTGATGTCTCAGATGCCATTTGAGCCTGATGAAGTCATGTTGTTATCAGTTCTAAACTCTTGCAGGATCCACAGAAACCAAGAGCTGGCAAAGAAGGTGGCAGGCCAGCTCTTCAATATGAATCTCAGAGATGCGGGTCCTTATGTTATCATGTCAAATATTTATGCGGCAGCTGGTCAGTGGGATGATGTTGGGAAGGTGAAGAAGGCAATGAAGGAGCGAGGAGTTAAGAAGGTGCCTGCTTATAGCTGGGTTGAGATCAAACAGAAGACTCACATATTTTCAGCCAATGACAGGACCCACCCACAAAATAATGAGATCAGAGAGCAGCTCAAGTGGTTGTATGGGAAGATGGAGAAGGAAGGTTACAAGCCTGATACAAGTTGTGCTCTTCACAATGTGGAAGAGGAATTAAAGGTTGAGTCTCTCATGTATCACAGTGAGCGCTTGGCAATTGCCTTTGCTTTGATTAGTACACCTCAAGGTTCACCAATACGGGTAGTGAAGAACTTACGAGCTTGTATAGACTGCCATGCTGCAATCAAGGTGATCTCCAAGATTGTAAATAGGGAAATTACAGTTAGGGATTCAAGTAGGTTCCATCATTTCAAGGATGGCCTTTGCTCTTGTGGGGATTACTGGTAGGTTAATGGACAAAAAACTGAGGAGTTCATGGGTTCTCTTTCCGTGTCAACAAGGTTGAAGGCAATTCAACCCCATGTTTATATGTGATGAAATGCAAAGGCCAGAATTTCTGGTACACCTCTCTAAACGAAGCACCGTGTCAAAAGTCAAAACTTCTTTTCCAATCTTAGGTAAAAGATGGATCTGAATTTGAACAGTGTTCAGATACAGGAGGCATCCTCCTTATATATGCAGTTTCCAGGGTTCAGCAGCTGCCATTGATGAGTTACTTCTTCCACATCCCATTGGACCATAGAAGCGAAAGGTTGAAAGTTCTTTCTTGAGGTTCGAAGAGTAACAATACTTGGGAAAAAAAGATCCAGTCCAAGGTAGGCCATGTCATTTGAGTTTGGCCCGACTTATGGCCAATCCATCTGGCCATTTTTTCCCAACTTGCAGTATTGGTGGATCAGCCCTCCACCAGTTTGATGGCTGGAAATAAGAATTCTCGATGGGGGAGTAAAATTTAACGCTTGGCATGACATATGGGTGAGGCAGAGCATAAAATTTCTCAAGTCAGCTCCCTATGTTAGAACTGGCTTCTATTACCCATCTGTATGGAGATGCCTTTCTGAGGTTGTGAAGTTATCAATGATCTGGTTTTGTTTAAGTGGGGCTGGAGGTCGGAGGAGGAAGAATCGGAGTTTGAGATATCCTTATCGAATGAAAAATATCTTTGCCTCCTTGTCTTCTAGTTCACCAACCAAATTTATTGATTGGAACCTCACAGCTCTCGGGGGCTTCAACAACAGCTCATCATACCAGGAAAGAAAAAAGTAGTGCAGGTGTTTCCGTGCTTCACCCTTCCCCTCTTGAAACCAAACAAAACCTCAATTGCTACACTAACACTATAGAGATTTTATTTTCTACAGATTAAACTTGTCTTCCAACACCCGGCAATCAAATCAACTTCCATGGTCTATAATACTTGTCTACGGTTTACTAGGATTCTATGATCTTTTGACAGTTTTCTCATTCCTTTGGGTCATCTGTTTTGGCCTTTCTAATTTCTTAGCGGATGAGGATGAGGTTGAAACTTGAGACTCCTTTTGGTTTTTCTGTATCTGCAGGGGCCTGTGAAACCATATACAGAGCGGCTTGCGCAGCAGAAATGTATTCGGAAACTTATTCAAACCAAAGGTGAGGAACAGTCTAGTGAAGATTATTTCAAAGATGGTTGCTCAGACAGTATGTAAAGGACAATGACCTGAAGATGTAAGCTCTTCATAAATCAGTACTCTCAGTTGATCATTATTTTCTTTCATATTTTTTGATGCTTTGGCCATTGACATCAAAGACAAAACAGTGGAGTGGAGCAATATTTATGTTTCTGATATATGATAATTTTGAAACCTACCTTTGGTTTTTTTTTTTTTTTTGGGGGGGGGGGGGTTATCAAACGTTCTTTACTTCAAAAACCTTTTCTTCTTTTCTATTTTTTCAAACAGAAAATTACCATTTATAAAAGGTATCTGCTTTTGTTGATGAATTTTTTCAGGGTTCCCAGGAAAGCCTTCTGAAGATATTGGAGGAGAATTCTGTGAAGCTGATAGAAGGTGAAAAGCAAGTGTTCTCCAACCAAAAGTGATGATATTTCTTTCTGTTTTTAAGTCATTAATACTTCTTTGGTATAAGTGGTTTATACTGCAGTGTTGCACTGTTGTACCAACAGTTTATTTGAATGATACATCTTTATCTTTAACTTGAAACTTAAATGTGCTATTTTTTTTCTTCTAATGATATTGATACCAGAGTTTTCATTTGTGCTTTTCTTCTCAAACTGGAGGTGATGGTTAATTGGTTATTAGTTACATATCTTAAAATGGCATCACAGGGTCATAAAGATTTCATCAGAACATTTTCCTTTTAAAGGGAACCCTTGAACCTAGGTTTTACGTTTACAACTAGAATTACCTCCTCAAATTGTTGTCTATTGAAAGATTTGAAAGAGAATCCTCTCCCATAATTAAAATTGGTGACCAACCTTCTAACAGGCCAAACACCCATTACCTAACGGATGGGAAGAGGAGCTGAGCAATAGCCATGGAAAGAAACTGATTGGGCTGATGTGTAATTTATAAGTGGTTAAAGGATGTTATTACCTAAACCTTCTAGATGTTGGTTTTGAATTTTTACCAAACAATAACTCATAATAGAAGCACTTCACTAGAATTTGCTATGTTTAATATGTAGCTTTACATGGTTCTTGCATTGATTGAATCCCTTTACAATAAAGAGAAACCCACATTGAAAACTTAAAGGTAGAGAATGGGTCATTGTCAATCCAACTTCCAATTCCCACCTATAGCAACTTGGTAACCAACCCCTGAAGCAAAGGGGTGTTTTTCCGTGTCTCCAAACTGGCAACTTGGAGGAATTCTAAAATGTGGAGTCCTTCCATGTGAGAATGGATTTCAAATATTCTACCCACATGGAAAAAAATAATTTCAAAGATAATATATATATATATATATATATATATATATATATATATATATATATATATAATTTTATTAATATTTTTTATATCAAAATTCCAATGATATAGGAATCTAGATTTTCTCTCTCTTCTTCACTCAAGATAGGAATTTATTTTCAAAATAGAATATCACTCATGGATTTATCATGTGGGTTGGAATTTTTTTTTCTCCATATGTGTAGAGGATCCAAGCTTGAAGGTGTATGGGTAGTTACGGAGACCGAGTGGATAAAGGTATTGTCTAAATCAGGAAGAGTATAGTGAATACAATAATGACTATTGAAAATCTATTGAATGTATGAATCTCTACATGAATTGACTTCATCGTTATACAATTAAGTCAGCTAGAGATTAGTGCTATGTCAAATAATCGGAGGCCCAATTGAAAGAATCATCACATGTTTGATCAATTGGCAATGAACAACATATCTTGTTGAAGAGATGTTGTGGTTCAACTTTCTCTAATGGTATATGTAATATCCTTGAAAATGTAAACCCTAAGTTACTAGCTCCATCTTAAAGATTGACAATTGAACCAATTTTTGAATTGAATTTTAACTGGACATATATTTTTGTTGTTAATTTTGCTCCAATTTTAAAATTTTTAGAATCGAATCATTGAATGGTAACTTTATTACAATTAGCCAATTAGGATAATTCTGTTTTTAAATTCTATAATAATTTAAGCATCTGATCTACTTTCACTAATTCGATCTGACATGGAGTCAGACAAGGGACACGTGTACGGCAGGATTTGTCCTAAAGTGGAAAGCTCTGGGTCCCATTCCAGTTTAGAAAAGTGCAAAGTGAACTACCATGAACCTTGCCCGAAGGTAACCCAAAAAAAAAAAAAGAAAAAAAGAAAAAGAAAATTTGCTCGAAAAAAAGAAGAAGCAACCATGAACCCATCACGTCTTCAAAGCGTTGTTTTGTTTATTTTTCCTTCCTCGTTCCTCCCTTCCCCTGTACTATACTATCAGTCTCTATCTCTTCTCCTTGAAGATCTGAATCTCTAGCAGTCAGGATCGCTTCATCTCGTAAGTTTCTTCTGATTACAATGCAATTACGTTCTTCGATCTGAAATCTTTTCATGTTTTACTGCTTCAACATTCTTATTCTTAACCATGATTGGATCCGATTTCAGATTTCATTTTTCATATTTTATTTTTTGAGTTGCCGCAGCTTCAGAGACTTGAGAGGTTTTGAAGGAGTTCCGATCCGAAATGGCGGCGACCATGGAGAGCTTGATTGGATTGGTTAACAGAATCCAGAGAGCTTGCACCGTCTTAGGTGACCATGGAGGTGAAGGATCTCTCTGGGAAGCGCTTCCTTCCGTGGCTGTCGTCGGAGGCCAGGTTCAAGCTCTTTCGATTTAAATCTTCTGTATTTTTTTTGGATTTACATTTTTTTTGACGTAATTTTTCTGTGGTGAAACCCAGAGTTCGGGAAAATCGTCCGTCTTGGAAAGCGTTGTGGGAAGAGATTTCCTTCCTCGAGGATCCGGTAAATGCCGATTATTTTTGTTTGGAAAATTTGATCTTGAGCTTCCATAACTGCATTCCTACGTATTCATCTCTCCTGCTTCTTCTTTTCCCCCTTATTCTTTCCGGTTTATTGTTAAGGTATTGTGACGAGGAGACCTTTGGTTTTGCAACTTCATAAGATTCCCGATGGACAACCTGAATATGCTGAGTTTCTTCATGCTCCAAGGAGGAAATATACCGACTTTGGTAGGTAGAAATTGGAATGGGATGTTTTTCTTTTAACTTAGCATACAAAAATTAAAAATCTTTATTTCTTATTGGAAATTTCTCTTTATGATGCTGGAGCTTATTATAAAGGGGGAAATTTTGAAATTATATGTATCCTTTATAAATCTCTTTATTGTATCTATGGTTCAAATATTTTGGTACCTTGTTTATCTTTTAATATTGATGTCCGTGTAAATTTGCATTCAGTTACTGAGATGGGAAGTTTATGTTACAATTTTTAAATGTACAAACTGAAGGTTGGGATAAAAAACTTAGCTTTGCTTTACCTCTAGGACCAAAGAGCCTGGAATTAAAGGCTTCATATTCTCTGTGGTTTGTCGTAGTACTTGTTTCAACAAATTATTCTAGGGGAAGAATTCCTGGAAGTTGTTGGCTGTGAATCTTTTGAAGCATACTCCTCTTGAACTTTGGAATAAAGAATGCAACTGTCAGTTGTGTGGTGTGATGATTCCCGTGATTGTTAAGGCTTATTTGTTAAGTATAAGAGACACTTGCAAGTCATTATAGTTTGCTTAGAACTTTTACAAGCTACATGCTTCTTGCTTGTAGTTCCACTGACATTAATGTCAATTGAGGACATCTGCTTCCCTGCCCACCAATCCTCTGACACAGAAACTTTAGTGACATTTCAAAACAGAGAAGTTGAACAAGGAGAAGAGACCAGCCCATAGAGCCATTGTCTCTTTCTTTTTCTAGCCAAGAATATTTTGAAGACTGCTTTTTTCAATACGAATGCAACACATTTGAGATCCATGGTATCGGAAACTTGTCAGGATTAAATTGCATCTCACTGAGCTTCTAAAAGCTTCCTTTCTCCACCCACTATCTTTTGGTACAACTCTTAGCATTTTCATTGGTTAAATGTGGCATTTATATCCTTATCCTAGGAATAGGATATCGTGAGGATTTCTTGTTTGCAATCTCTGGAACACTATTACAAGTCAAGCATGCATCATTGCCTTCAAAAGTTCAACCCTTATTCTATAGAAAGGTAAAATGACGTGTGGTCTCACATTGTCAACAAGCTGTCTCTAAGGTTCAATATATGTAAAGTGTGGAAGCTGATGTGATCAATGAGGTTTTGAATGTAGACTTGAGTGTATCCTGTTTAAGTGCCTTAAGCCCAGCCACTTCTCACCCTCTCCCTTTCTTCCTCATTTGGAGGTTGTGTAGAGATTTTATGCTGTGTAGCATTAGCAGTTTGGATTAGAAATATATATTTTATACCATTTGGTGGGACATTTAGGGTAAAGGTAAGGGTTCACATGTCTTTCCATTACATATTAGATCAAGCTTTCCCCATCCAGGTCAATGACTGTTCCACAACCATACCTATCCGAACCATCCAAGCCCAAAGGCCTGAACCTCATTAGCAAACTAAGACATCAAGCAGAAACAAGGGAAGCATTTAATTGTCCAGATCATTGAACTTCTTTACTTGTCAGGCGATGGCATTTCTTACCTTTATCCTGTAGAGTAAGGGTTCAGAGAATTAATTATGTCTAGCAGGATTGGGGTTGGGACAATACTTCTGTACCCCATGCATCTGCAACCCTAGATAATTGATGACTTTGTCCCTATCCCATGGATTGGCTCAAAGAAGTATGGCTCTACTCTGAAACTAAATAGAAGAGTAGAAAACAGTTCCCGTGCCTACATGGAAGCTTGAGCTCCATTGGGATAATAGAAGGTATATCTTTTTTCTTGGCCCCTAGTTATAGTAAAATTTGAACTTGAAGTTTTCTAGTGTCGGAAAAGACATTTTACCCAGTAAATATTGTGGAGGTGTGGAATATAGTGATATACTAGGTTTCATAATTTTCCAGAAAGTTAACAACACCAGAACTTGTTAAATCCATTAAAGGCAAAAAGTTCAAACTTCTGGCACATCATGAAATTGTCTAGGATGTTGATTCCTTGGGAAAGCACAGTTTTGTTCCTCCTAAAACATCAACAATTGATGAAAATTTAGTAAATAAAACTGTATTCTCAAATCATTTTTTTGGGTGAATGGGTACCTATTTTAGTTGGGGGGAGCAAGGGAAGATGTGAACCAGGAGGCTTGAACACAAGACCTCCTGGTAGGGTGGACTTTTACTCTCCACACAGTGCTGGGCAGTTGTTCTGACCACCCCACCCCTTTTCTTTCAGTTTTATTAACCTAATAAGCTTTAATTCTTGGGAAGCTTTCTGCCATTATTTTATCTGCATACCTAGAAGTTTCTTACTATGGATTCATATGAAGATTGATGAAAGAATAAAAGTCTGTATTGACAGATTTGTACTAATTTTCTTCTGTAGCTGCTGTGCGTAAGGAGATTGCGGATGAAACTGATCGAATTACTGGAAAATCAAAGCAAATCTCAAATATTCCAATTCACCTAAGCATCTACTCTCCTAATGGTTGGTATATAAATATCTCTAGCTCCCATTCTACTTGTTCTATTTGGATTACCTCATTTAAGGACTATCTTTCTTGTAAATATTTTGTGGCAAAATGATGATTGTCATCTTAATATCTCACAAAATTATCTTATATTGTTATTCATTATCACACACCCACCCCACCCCAAAAAAAAAAAAAAAAATCAATCCTCTAGCCCTGAAACCCTAGCATCCGCTCCATCTCTATACATTTTCCACAAAATTCCTAAGACTTACACAGATTAGACCAGACAAAATAAAAAAAAAAAAATCCACCAAACCTTTGCTGAATTCTCCCCTCAATCGAAGGGAAACTCAATCCAAGCCCCAGCCCTTGCAGATCATCTTAAGTTCTAGATCGCCCCCCTCTTATTTTTTTCTCCTTCAAAAACTCATTTTGTAACCCTAACTTGCTATCAATTAAATTCCAGCTCACTTCTGCCGTCAAAACTTAACCAAACCTTCTTGGTTGACTCTCCTACATCAACCTAACATAACCCAATCATCATCCCTAACCCTATCCCTGAATTGACCAAGCTGAAACATTCTGTTCATAGCAGATCCTGGTTATTGGCTTTGACCTTGTCTTGTACCAGCTAGAACAACATCATGATGTTCCACAACCTTACTCTGGGAACAGGAAGCACAAGATGGTGTGCAAGTTGGACTCTTGCAGTTATGTCAATTTCTCAACTACTTGTTAAGTTGGTGGTCATTATAAAATCTATAGAAACATGAGTAATTGAATTTGTTGCTGAGTTGGTTACTTTGCTTCAATGAATATACTTTATTTTATTCACCCAAAGGAAATTGTAGTTTACTTGTTTCAGGATATGGAGAGGAGAAATTTTCTCTTCTCTTTGAAATTTTTTTTTTGAGGGGTAAAAAAATATATCATTTCATGTGACAGTGGTGAACCTAACGCTCGTTGATCTACCTGGGTTGACAAAGGTCGCAGTTGGTAAGTTTCTGGATCTTATTACTTCTTTGTTAGTTTAAACAGTAGTATACTATTGTCTCTTATGGTTAATAATGTATTGATGTTAATTCTTTGCCTTAACAGAGGGACAACCAGACAGCATTGTCGAAGACATTGAAAACATGGTTCGTGCTTATGTTGATAAGGTGAATAACATATCTAAATTTGAAATTGTGCACAATTTTTTGTTCTTGTTGATGGTTCCATATGTTTTGCATTTGTTGTCCAAGCTTAGACTTCTCAAAATGTTCAGGATTCCTTGTAGTAGCACAGAAAATATATTCCGCTTTCAGGGCACACTTGCGGAAGACTGTTGGAAAAGTATGAAATTAGATATCCAGACCCTCCACTTAATCAATTTATCTGTGTGAAATGTAAACATGGTTTGAATTTGTTGGGTTCCATCAAATCTATGACTGTCCTTCTGTGACTCACATGCTCTCCATTTGTATCAATTAATTGGACAAGCTCCTAATGGGGGTGAGATTGATAGATATGGTTAGCTTGATTACTTTGACATCACATATTTTACGTATACTTTGAGTATCTCCATTAGTGGAACTCCAATGGCAAAAACTGTGGGTTATATCTGCTTCTAGGATTCCTATCCACATCCAGACATTCTCTGGAGTTCACCTTTCATGGTTGTGGATTACTGGACACAAATTTGATGACATGGTGATGCAGATAAATCAGAAAAGTAGGCTTACTTTTAGTGGATATAAGCCTTAGGCTGGGTTCTACTCTTGTTGGGCCCTTGCTCAAACAGATTTCCATTGTAACAAACCGTTTAAATGGGCCAAATTGGTAGTTGATAGGAATTCTGCGTACTCTCTCCATTTAGTGTGAGAGTTTTATCTCATTAAGTAATTGTTATTTCATTGTTAGCTAAGTATTGTATACAGTGTTGCATGAATTGAACTCCAATTTTTACACTTGAACCACTATGCCCCTAACAAGCAGGTAAACTAGTCGCTACACATCGCTTATATTCAAGGAACTATTTTGCAAGGTGAATTTAGGCTAATTTCACGAGGCGCTGGTTTGCCCAGCGAAATGATACTAGGAGGCGAAACGATATTTAGCAAATATCGCCGAGAAATCAGCGATATCTGGCGATATATCACGAGATATTGCATCTTGGAAAAATCACTTTTTTTTTGTTTTTTTTTGTTGTTGTGATTTTTATGTTATTTCTTGCACTCTTTAGGTGATTTCTTCTCGGATTCTATCACAATCGTACCAATTTTATCCCAATGATTCAAGATTCAAAAGTTAATGTGCTAAATGTAATTAGGAGGAGAATCTACATAGAATAATTTATAAATAGGAAAACATTTATAGCAAAATCTTCAAGATTAATGAGCAATCTTACCAACTATATTCTAGTGATCTAGTCCTCAAAAGTCAACATGCCAAATGTGGTTAGGGAACAGTATATACATGAAATAGTTTATGGAAACAATTTAAATTATGAAGGGATTTTGTAATAGAATCGTCGGTTAATCATTCCAACTATGTCCCAATGATTTAGGCCTTAGAAGGTAACACGTTAAATGTGGCTAGGCAGGAGATTAAATGGAAATATTTATAGGAAATAATTTAAATTTACCACATATTTGCATCAAATTAGGATAGACATCAAATTTGGGCTCAAAATGACAAAAAGTACCCCCTGGTGAAAATTACCGAAAGTCAACATGCCAAATGTGATTAGGGAAGAGTGTATACATGAAATAATTTATGGAAACAATTTAAATTATTAATGAATCTTGTAATAGAATCTTCATAGTGATTGGATAATCATTCCAATTATGTCCGAATGATGTAGACCTCAGAAGGTAACATATTAAATGTGACTAGGTAGGAGAATTTAAATGGAATAATTTTTAGGAAATAATTCAAATTTACCACATATTTGCATCAGATTAGGATAGGCATCAAAATTTCCAAATTATTGAGTAAAAATACCCAAAAAAATTGGGGTGAAAATTTCTATATGGGGGGGCGAATATCGCCGAGATGTCGGTGATAACTTTGCTATGCCCCTAACAAGCAGGTAAACCAGTTGCTAAACTTTGTTCTTTACTTAGATCAACCTTCAACTGGATTGGGTTCTAATCATGTAGGAGTCTGAAACACCTTTCTTATCCAATTAGTTAGAGTAGTTCTTATTTGAGTCCTTATTTGAGCCATGCTCTTATTTTCTATCAGAAGCTCATTTCTAGTTCCCACTCCAAGATTGTAAAGCAATATATTCCCATACAGTTTTGTGCATATGAGAAAAATCACTGCTTCCTTAAATTTGGTGGCGATGTGTTGTAATGATTCCCAGGTTGTATCTATTGAGCTTTTTAAGTTGCTGAAATTCAGATTTCCTACTTAGTTCATTCTCCAACCTGAGTATTCATTGGTTTTTGTCTTGAAGTTTCTTTTTCTGCTGTCAATTGTCAGTTATTGGACTTGCTGTTTCAATAATCTCTACTAGGAGTCCTTGGTAATCTAACTATTGGGTGGGCTTGATTTGATAAAATATTCCATTAAATATTCTATACCTGTTTTGGTTTTAGATCTCCTATTCTGGTTCTCTAATTCTATTATGAATTTCTTTGACTGACTAGGGTTCTATTTAATTTCAGAATACCTTCTGATCATTTTGAGATTTTCATATGTTATTCTCCTATAACAATAACTATACTTGATCAAAATTTCAATGGCATATGAGCTTTGATTTTGTGCTGTTGAGTATTCATTAAATCTGGTAATTCGGGTTTTTCAACATGTCACTGTGATTCTGGAAAAAATTCTTGATATTCTAAACCCTCTCTATAAGTTGTTAGAATCTACACCACATGATTCTTATTTTTCTATAACTGGCTTTATTGTTTTTTTTTTTAACTGGCCATAAAAATGAAAGCGACCATGAAACTTGCATTTGCCTTCTGCTTTTTTACTGCTTCTCTTGGATCATTGATGAAACTTTCTCTCCTGCCTAGAAAATTATGTTTTAAACAACATGATAGAAAGGCTTCCTAAAGAGGCCTTTTATTTGTTACCCTTTTAACCATCCATGCTACTTTCAAGACCCAGATTATAATTCATGCAACTATTTTGAAGATGCATTATCAATGTCTTTATCTTCTTATTCAACTTTTAATGGTGATTGATCTGGTTTTGCAGCCTAATTGCATCATATTGGCCATTTCTCCTGCAAATCAAGATATTGCCACTTCAGATGCCATAAAGCTCGCAAAAGAAGTTGATCCTTCTGGTATATTGAAGTTAAACTTTGTTTGTTTCTTATTATATAGTTGGGTTGTATTTCCTTTTCTATATGATATAGGCAAAATGGAAATATTTGATTCAAGTTTTATTCAAAGATGGCAGATTTGTTTACTGTTTTATTCTGTGTACCTTTTTTAGGTGAGAGGACATTTGGAGTGATAACAAAACTTGATCTGATGGACAAGGGTACCAACGCTCTGGATGTATGGTTCTGATGATTTATATATAAATTATGTGGGCTATAAATGTTTTTTAAATGGAGTTACTTGGCCTTGTGTATGTGTCTGTGTTTGTCTATTAGATAAAGTATCATCCTGTTGATGCTTGACATTCTTGATATTCTCACCATAGATGTTTTCCCTAATCTTGGACAACCAAACTATTTGAAATATAATTTATTGTTGTTTGTGAACATTAAAGGTTCTTGAAGGAAGATCCTACAGACTGCAGCATCCATGGGTTGGAATTGTCAATCGTTCACAAGCTGATATTAATAAGAATGTGGATATGATTGCTGCCCGTAGAAAGGAGGTGGAATATTTTGAAAATAGCCCTGATTATGGCCACTTGGCACATAAAATGGGATCAGAATATCTCGCAAAACTTCTATCTCAGGTGGATATGGATTGTTTTCTGGATTTTTATTGATTTCTTTCCAATTTCTGGGTTATTACAGACTTAGTGTTGTTTCTAACCTTGGTTAACTTTTTGTTAATCAGCATTTAGAGACGGTAATCAGGCAGCGAATACCAAGCATTATAGCCTTAATAAATAAGACAATCGATGAAGTTAATGCAGAGTTGGATCGTCTTGGCAGGCCTATTGGATCAGATGGAGGGGTAAGAATTGAGAAACTACTTGGAATCCATTGTCCTAAAATTCTTTATTACTTTCTAGCTTGCCTTAATTATTCTTACACATTTTACCTGTTACAGGCCCAGTTGTACACTATTCTCGACATGTGTCGTGCATTTGATCGTGTATTCAGGGAGCACTTGGATGGAGGGTATATAAAAAATAACTTTATTGCATTTATTAAGGATCTGCTAGTTGCAAAAGATTTGGGCTTTTCTTAACTTGAACGTTTAATTGGTCTGACTGTTTTAAGCCAAAGACATGCTGATAGTAAAATATGGTAGTTTTAATGAAATATATTTTGAAAAGAGGAAGTAATATACTTCTCTCTCAGCTTCAGGTTTGTTGGCATTGATTGCTTAGATGATAGTGAGACAATTGTTCAGCCGATTACTTAATGTTAGTAATCCTTTTTTATCTGCAGTTTAGAAATACTATGTTTGTGGATATGTAATCCATTAGGAAGGGGTATATAAAATTACGGTTGAGGGCAATGTGTTGAAATTCTGCAGCTTGTATGATATTTCAGAGAATCTATTTAAGCACAGCATCTTAGCTCATTGCGTCCAAATTCTATGGGATTTTATAACATCAATTTAAAATTGTGTAGAAATCAAGTCTTGGATTGCATCATTTCTACTGGTCTCAAAGCACTGTTTGGTATTCACCATCAAAACCGGCATGCTTAATGAATACTTTGCTTCTTTCAGGAGACCTGGTGGAGATCGGATATATGGGGTTTTTGATCACCAATTACCAGCAGCTCTGAAGAAGCTTCCTTTTGATCGCCATCTTGCTACACAAAATGTTCGAAAAGTTGTTTCAGAAGCAGATGGTTATCAGCCTCATCTGATTGCTCCAGAACAGGGATATAGAAGGCTTATTGATAGTTCTCTTGGTTATTTTAAAGGCCCAGCAGAAGCCTCAGTTGACGCTGTAATACTCTGATCTTTTAGTTTTTGCAGAGATGGTGGTGTTGTTTCTTTATTTACCCCCCTCCCCCACCCCAAAAAACAAAAATGCATATGAGATTGGTGGCTTTGCAATGCTAAGCTGTACTGTAACCACTGTATATCCCATCTGGTTCCACCATTTAACTGCTACTTAGGGCAAGCATCATATAGTGATTACCATCTTAGCATTTTAATTATAAATATAATGTACAACTTTGTTTGTGGACTCCTGTTAGAATCTCTCTCTCTCTCTCTCTCTCTCTAAAACCATTTCTCAGCAAAGTTTGTTGGGGTAAGGTTGTGTAGGAAAACAGCCCCCGGGTTTGACCCATCTATTGAAATTAGTAAAATCACTATCTTGTATAATATCATTTTTTATTAAGAAAAGATATTTAAATTCATAAATAATTTGCACCAATATCCTGGAGTTCTATGAGTTTGCTCCTGTGGTCCACTGTCCATATTCTCAATAACTCCGTAGTGGGTAAAGTTCAGTATTTTATGCTGTTTGCATATTTATTATGTTAAAATCAACTTCAGACAATGTAACTTGAGTCCTATTAACATAAATTTTTCTATATTTTCTAATCCATCAGGCTTGTCTTTTGCAGGTGCACTTGGTTTTGAAAGATCTTGTTCGAAAGTCTATTGGTGAGACCCAGGTGAGCAATCTGTGGTTAGAGAGAACTGTTTTGCGTGAGTTTTGTGAATATGATGACTGTTTTCCACAGTTGTGTCTCTAAGCTTGAGCAAGTTCTAAGCAAGTTTTGAGGATAGTTGTGATTTTATAAGCTTTATAAACTAGCAAAATAGAACTGTCTGTTCTTTGTTAGCTAATGCTTCAACCCAAATGTATGCCTGGCTTATTTCAAATGGAGCCATGGGCACTGAAAGTATGAAACACTTGTATAGTTTGTTTACCCAAATGGCTGAATTGCTTGTATAATACATTTCTCCAAGTCCCAAAGACTTGGAAACTTCAAGACAATAATGTCAACCATGATGACTCCTCATAACCAATTTCTATGATCTGATTGCCTATTTTTTAAACCCATGCTCAGCAATATGATAAGCTAGAACCAAATGTAAAAGAGGGCCAAGAAAATATTGAAAAGGTTGAGACAATTTATCAATAGGAATAATATAATTAAACTATATCCAAATTAAATAGAAGTCTTTTCAAGAAAAATTGGCCTCATGTAATTGCAAGAAGATGTTGAGAATAAGGCATACTCTTTATTATGAATTAAAAAAAAATTACTGTGTCAAATGGCTGAAAATTGAAGAATATAAATTGAAGAATAATTGATGCTTCATATGATTCTAGATGATGGTCTTTTAAGTTTTCACTCTATGTAACTGTTTCCATGATGCCAGCTTGTTTGTTTTGAACAATCTATGGTTTTTGATAGTACAAAATGATAAATTAAAATATCTCCCTGCTAACCAACCTGTCTTACTATCAGTGGAAGTCTGGAAGATGAAATCTCAAGAACTGATGACCTCATTAAATTAGCCTCTCTTTTTTTTTGTAGAAAATATCAATTAAGAAAGCAAAAAAGTAAAAGAGAGAGAAAAAAATCAAATTTTATTTCCTCTTCTCTTTTGGATGATTCCAATGTGGATGCTTGGTTGTTCACTACATAAAGGTTTCTGGTACAAAATTTTGTACACATACAAATTCCATCTTCATGAAATTAGGCATCTAAACAAACAACACAAATGTATAACATGAATGAATCAGTCTAAAACTGGAGAGTAAGTGCCCATGCATCCTGTGAATTTATTGCTACGAGTGGTCTTTTATTCCAGATTGTGATTTTATGGCATTTTACAGGAATTGAAGCGGTTTCCATCACTACAAGCTGACATAGCTGCAGCAGCAGGAGAAGCATTGGAAAGATTCCGTGAAGATGGCAGGAAAACAGTTCTACGACTGGTGGACATGGAATCTAGCTATCTGACTGTGGAATTCTTCAGGAAGCTCCCCACAGAGCCAGAAAAGAATCCAAATCCGAATGCCCCCAACTCCAATGCTGCTGATCGATATTCAGAGAACCATTTTCGGAGGATTGGTATGGTGTTTGCTCTTTATTTTGCTTTCTCTTACATGGATTTTTGGACACACACCTCAAGGAAATTGTGTCTTGAGGAGTTTGTGCACATCCCAACTACTGACATAGAGTCCATGAATTCTTTGCAGGGTCAAATGTCTCAGCTTATGTGGGGATGATCTGTGATACATTAAAGAATTCCATCCCCAAGGCTGTTGTTTACTGTCAAGTCCGGGAAGCAAGGCGCTCACTGCTCAATAATTTTTATGCCCAACTTGGAAGAAAGGAGGTAAACTTTCAACTATTTCAATATTCGGGTTCTACGTAAAGTAAATAGATAATTCAGGTAGTACCCTTCTGTAAATGCCGAAAATGCTTACAGCTGCAAGGTTTAGGCTACACCACTAGTCTAGTCTGATGAATGCCTGAACAGGGTTCAATCTGATGCTATCATATTATATATGTGGGAAGAGAAAGGGAGTCAAAGGTTATTGATGCATGTTTGGATGCTCAAGGAAGCTGTTGGGAAGGAAAAGATAAAAGGAGGAGAGAGTGCTGTGAAGTTTGTGTTTCCAAAAATACTAAATTGGCATCATTGCACCAATCCACATCATTTTAAACATCCAGCAGTTCCAAAGGCCCAAGTATTTCATGTGCACCCAAGAAATAAACTAGGACATCGGATTGATGTTTCTAGCGATAATAAAAGGGAAGCATGGTAGGATTTTGGTTAGCAAGGCAGCAAGTTGATGGAGATCTCAGCTTTATTTTTTTCACCTACAAGTTTAGCAAATGTCATATATTCTTCTTGTCAATTTTTGCAACCTAAATTAACATTTTACCCAAAAAATAAAAAATCAACATGCCTCATCTAAGGTTTATCCAAATGAATACAGTTCTATATGCAAAGGAAAAGAAATTATACTGATTTCCAGCACAAAATGTAAAATAAACTCTATCTTGTTGCAAAAAAGTTATTGAAGCTGTCATTTGAATTGATTGTCTATACAGAAGCAGCAGCTAGGGGCAATGTTAGATGAGGACCCAGGGCTCATGGAGAAGAGAGATGCTTTAGCTAGGAAGCTTGAGCTTTACCAGAAAGCTAGGGATGAAATTGACAGTGTAGCATGGAAATGAAGAGAATGGATGCGGATGGTCATGCTTTCAAATGCCTTTGGTTTTACACATTCACATTGTCATATACCACTATGTACACTAATCAGTTAATGTTGTTTTTCTTTCATTATAAAAACCACATGAACCAGGAACCCAAAGATTGATACAAAAAAGAGCGTGCCAAGACTAGACATGAGATTCTACCACTGCAGGTCCGAGGAGGGACCAGACATGTACACAACCTTACCCCCATTTTGCCAAGACTAGAGGCTGTTACCACGGCCACCAGGTGACAATGGAGCAACTTTACTACCTGTACGTGGATAAACTACTGTCACTGATTTTGTTTTCTTCACTTTAGAATTCATTGTAGTCATCATTTTGATTATTAATTATTTTGTGGTATTGAACATTTGAAATTGAGTGCATTTACAGTCTACATCTTTATATTCTCCATTGATATGTGGATTTGCATCACAGAAACAATTTTGTTACAAAAAGGGAGAATGCTTTAGTTGTACCTACTAGCAATGTGTATTCAAATCTCATATGCAGGCACTAAACAACCTTTGGTTGGATTTCATTCCTCAGTTGGATGAATTATCTAACTACATCTTTACACTCCCAAGTTGTCTTCTGTTCTTTACCGTACATTCATCTCCAGATAGGTTGGTATTACTCCTTGGCCGTTCTCTCCATCTCTTCGCTTTCCCACTCTCTTTCTCTCTACCAATTTCCCATCTCCAGAGGAAGTGGTTCTCGAAATCAAGGGTAAGATAATCCGATAATCCGATAAATCGTTCTTGATAAACACTGATAAGTGTCTTAACATACTTAATTTAGGTTGACCTTGTCGGTGGAATTGTTAAATGGATTGGCAACTGACCAATCCTTAGTTTCTACAACTTTGTGATGCAGTTGCCTCTGATTGTATTAGTTTTTTACCTCAATGAATTATCTTTCTACCCACCAAAAAAAAAAAACTCAGAAATCTCTTGAGGTTGATATTTGTTTTTTTGACCATATGTGGTCAGTATGGTGTAGTAATTAAAAACTGTTACTGTTGTGGTACGGTTGGGTAATGGTTTTGGGGTGTAGTACCAACACATGGTTTTCTTATCGATTGTACCATTACAATACAGTAACTGTTTCTAAATGTATAATTGAAGATGGTATAATACCATTTCGATTTTAGGTATTAATTTTCTGTACTGTAGCAATATTGTGTCGGCGTTATGGGATGAAAATCTTCTGCTGTGCCCAGTACAATAGTGCACTTTTTAAAATTGTTCAAAAATTAAGTTTTAAATCTCAGCCTATGATTTGATATAAAGTTGCACTGTCCATGCATGCAAGTCACACCATTAAAGGGCAGCCTAATTTGATATAAAAGTGTACTGTTATGCGGATAACTGTCCACAACAAAAGAGATTTTTTCCTGTACAATATTGATACCATACCATTTTATATCCTCAATGTAACCACATGGCCACATCGAATGTGAGAGATCATGTCTTTACCAAAACTTCAAATCAATCTCAATACCTTTCTTGGGGGATCGTATCAAAATAGAAGTTAGCGACGGAAACGATCTTCCACAAATTTTCCGCCGCTTAAACAAAAACTCGTGACAAACTCTTTGCCTTCATTTTAGCGACACAACCCGAACCGGTGAAAACATTTTCGAAGTTGGACCACATTTTTTCAGTGTTTAGCGACGGATACCAGTTTCCGTCGCATAATGGGAAAAAGTAAGAACTGGCAAGCAAAAGCGCAACAACACTTTAGCGACGTCAGAACCATCCGTTGCAAAAAACAGCTCAAATCTATTAAACGGTTTTCTAGCTTTAGCGACGGTTACTCAACATAAGGCGATGTACTAGGCATATCGTTTCCGTCCCTAATGCAATATAAGGGCCAATGAACGTGTCCGTTTCCGTCGCGTAAATGTACAGCAAGAATTCATTAGCTTTAGCGACCCCCAAAACCTAAACGACGGAAGAAACCATCCGTCGACAAAACACAATACGGCCATGACTACTTTACGTGGATTTAGCGACGGTTACTCGACATAAAGCGCAGAACCGTCCCTAATACAGCATAAATGGTCACTGGCCTAACCCTTTTCCGTCCCTAATGTAATGAAAGTATCGTGTGCTCTTATTGATATCCGTCCCTTATGGAACTCAAACGTCGTGAAAGAGGAATGACTGCCGATCCCCAGCTTTGGTCCCTAATGTAGCATTAAGCCCATATTCCATTTCTCTTGTTGGGTCTCATATTTTCCTTGGTTCAGGGATCTTAATTGGGCCTAGTTTTCCACATTACAGAAGGATTTCGGAAAGAGGATTTTTTTCCTTCTGTATGTGTGGTGGTTATAGGGTGGGGCAAAATGACTAACACCATCCAAGAGTTCCCAAGAAATCTTGATTTCATCATGTATCAGATGATTCCTTTCCCTGGTCAGGAACTGGCTTGATTCCATTATTATAGATATGCAAGTAAATCAATAACTACTAAACTGGGCATTAACAAAGCTTAAAATAGTTGGGGGACTGCTTCCTGGAACTTCCCACATCACATTATGTTTGCCCGAGAGTGAAGGCTGAAGAAACCAGCATGGAAGTCTTTATCTTCCCTTGTTTCAATGCAAATTCACAAATTCAGAACAGTCTAACTTTCTTTTCTTCTGCTGCTATGCCCAAAAAGAGCTGTTTTAGACAAATTGTAGCTGAGCAAAAGTCACCACTACAAACCAAGAAAAATCTGATCCAGACTACCCCTTTAGGTAACTGATTATTTGCCCTGTTTAACAATTATATCAAAAGGTGGATTTCTTCTCATCTGTAGAATCTGGCTTCCCCTCATTCAAATAGTCAATATTTGAGGACCTGAATAGTTTGGTCAGATTAAGGCTTTCAGACTCACTCAGCATGTTATCAAAGATTTACCTGATTCCTCATCGAAATCATATTGGATATTACAGAAAAGTATTCACCTTTGTTCTCTGATAACTTTGCCCTTATTTTCTTTCATTTTGAACGACAGGAAAAATTCGCCATAAAAAACCAATGCAACCATAGTTAACTCAATCCAAAAACCTTGTTTCTGAAAGATGTAAAGAATGTTTGGGGTATGATCGAAGAAATAAAACACAAACCATTGTTCCTAACAATAAACAGTCTGATCTGCCAGCTTTCTTCTGTGCCTTCAGATCTCAGGGGGTCCACACAGTTGTCTAAAAAGGTACAAACCATTCTCAATAAAGACTCCTCAACTTAAAAGTGAACGCAAAACCTCAGGTATCATCAACCTGTGAGTGAAACACGAAGCTTGGGAATGTAGTCGTGATGTCCCTATTCAGAGAGAGGGGAAAAAGAAGTCAGTGTCAATGGCAATGGTGATACATGTGACAAGCTAATAGTTTACAGTTTCACAAGAACTTCCTACATAATTATTGGGTATCTGCATACGTAGTATCTGCATACGTAGTAAGATCAGCCAAGGCTCAAAAAGACAAGAAGGCTAAAGCAGGATTGGACAGACTTCACTTGTAGTTAGGGTATTATTCTATGGTATTACTGTCCCATGAGCATTAGGGTTAGGTGGTTACTTGCCCTTGATCTGTTCCTTTTGTGGGACTAGATGTTTAAGCAGCTTATAATTTCATCAAACTTGTTCTCACACCCAAAAAAGGAATCCTCAACTCAGTAAACAGGCTTCTCATGGGACTTATAATGGGTATTTCACAATGGATACACCTGTTTCATTACTCCTTGGTCCACAGAGATTTTAGGCTGTAAAATCCATAGATTTTGAAAAACTATTTGAGAAGATACAAGTATCACGGAAATCTTTATTCATCCAAAAAAAAAAGTATCACGGAAATCAAAATTCAATAGTCAGTCATCACAATTCCCTTAATGAATAGAAACTACCTAGGACTAATCATAATCAAAGTGCTGCTTTTATCTAGGAAAAGATTGTCAACAATATCCACAAAGAGAAAGTTGCTTGATGAGATTAGGGTGTGCAATACAGGCCACCAAATGGATTGTTAGGGGAAAATGAAACAAGAGTTCTGTAGCCAACTACCAACCTCAATTGGTTGGAAAAGGTTAAACTAGATCTCGTCATCCATACAGAAATAAAATATCTAGTCTCCCTTCTGTGTTTCAGTATTGCACAATTCTGTCTCCTCCATATATATTCCTCTCAAGCTTGAATGTGAAACTAAATATCTATGCAGATCAAGATATAGCTTCTAACCAACGAAAAATGAAATGCATCATAACTTAAATAAGACACCTATTGGATGAACAATCTCAAACAAACTATGCAGAATAGAAAATACCACTCAACTAATGCCCGTAAAGAAATGAAAAAGATTCATATTACTAAGACAGTCTCTTACTTGAGGTATTGAAGAGTCATATTCTTCAAAAGAGATGGATGTCGCAAAACAAGACTACGCCACTCTTCCTTGTCAATTTTTCCATCATGTTTTGTGTCAGCCTCCTCAAAGGTCTGTAAAAGATCATGCACTGATGTCAAAAAGCTAGCATATTTAGGCTCTACAAACATGAAACACATTCCATACTTGAATTAAGGATAACCAGACTTGGAGTTATAAATTCTCATAACTCCCTGCTTGAGGCTATAATTTTAACATAATAATGGAATTTCTGGTTACATCTAAACTAGATTAAGTCGAATCTAAAAGAAAATGCGAAGATCCAGTCTTTTGGAGGCATTTCGGGCAGATGGCTAAAGGGAGATAGGTTATGAAAAGTGCAAGTGGTGCATCAATGAAGTAGATAAGGTCCATGGACCATAAGATAGAAATCAGGGTATTTGTGAGGCATGTAAGGCATGAACCTTATTCATACAAGCTTCCTGAGCTTCATTAAACCCATAATGCTGGGCTTATATTTGAATACAAATACAATGTTCATACATATATGCATTGTGGTCACCAAGTTGAGAATGGGTAAGGGGGCCATGAAATTGTATACATCTTGTAGAACTCCAATTAATTTATGAAACAATTAGATGTCATTGTTGCTCCTATGGGATTCATGATCAGATCTACGACGGTTAAAGTCTTGTAATTCCAAAAATGTGAAAGCTATACACAAATTGTGGTGCTCTAGCAAATCATGAAGCCACAAGGATTGGAGATATGTTTAGGATTCACGTAGGGATTGGCAATGCCAATACTGTCACATAGAAGCCTGAGGCCTTTATTCAACAGATAGAGGTAGACTTATCTTTTGGATGGAGTTATGTGACAGTGGAAGGTATTTCTGCCATTTTCGTCCCTAGCCTTCAACGCCAGGATTGGACCATGATCAATCTCATTAGAAAGGCAAGGACCTAGGGGTGTGAGGCAAATATTTCTCTTCAAAATGAGATCTGCAAACTCCATCACAGATGAGTTTGATTTTCTTGTTCTCCCTTTCTTTTTCCTCTTTTTTTTTTTTTTTTTTTTGGGGGGGGGGGAGGGGAATGTTTCACTATCATCATCCAACATATCCATACTTTTTTTAAATTCAGAATAAAAATCAATCTCAAAGTTGGTAATCAAATCATTAGGAAAATCCAAAGACTCCTCAAGCATATTGATCTCTTCTTCTATATGTGGTTGCTTCTCTATCCTGAACATATTAAACTCCACAATTTGATTTCCGAAAGACAACCGTAAGAGGTCATTCCGACAATTGATTAATGCATTACTAGTAGCCAAAAATGGTCTTCCTAGAATTATTGGGATTATTTCAATCTCATTAGAAAGCAAGGACCTAAGGGTGTGAGGCAAATATTTCTCTTCGAGATGAGATCTGCAAACTCCATCACAGATAAGTTTGATTTTCTTGTTCTCCCTTTCTTTTTCCTCTTTTTTTTTTTTTTTTTTTTTTTTTTGGGGGGGGGGGGGTTTGATGTTGTAGATAAAATATTTGTCGACAGACCATTACCCTTTCGACCAGTCCTGTGGTGGGTTTAGCCTTCTGTTCTTGTACCATTACTTTCCTTCTTACTACTTTGAGGTAATCTTTTACCCTATAAAGCTTGTATTCTATACTACATGTTCCTTGGACAAGGATTAAAAAACACCAAACACTAAAATATGCTCTTCCATCAAGAACATACACATATTAATCTCTCCTGCATATACATAAAAAAATCATGCAATTAGATTATAGATGCCCAATGGGGTTTATGTTCCTTACCCTGATGCAAATATGAATCTGTACAAATGGAAAAAGCCTTTAAATCAAGCTCTTTATGGAAGGTTCAATTAAAAACCATAAAATTGGTCATCTGAATGTCTTATAAGTAAAATCTTACATTAGAGGAGACATACAAAAGGACAGACACGAAAGATGTGCACAAATAGAATAATATATAGGACCAAGGCTAGATATATAAATTAAACAAGAAAACTGATTCAGATGAAATGATTACCTTGTCAATGATACTTTCTATTACATCATCTGAAAGATTCATGCCAGATTCAGCAAGTGTAGCCACTACCATTTGCTTCACCTATATAGACAAGTTGGAACAGTCAAAACTACTGGAGATGTCCAAAATAGAGTGCCAAATTTTTTATCTTTTAAGGATATACAAAAGTATTAGTTTGTGAGGAGGATATTAAGAAAAGATGGGAAACCTATTTCTCTAGTTTACTAAATGAGCATTCGTCAAGCACTTATGTTTCGAACGATTACACTTTTCACCAAGGCACCAATGTCTGAACTTATATACGTAGAATTTCAATGTCCAAAGTAAATGAAGCTTTAAGGAGGATGAAACTCGGCAAGACACAAGGTCCTGATGAAATCCCAATTGAAGTATGGAAGAGCTTAGGAACCCATGGACTAGTTTGGTTGACTAAGTTGTTTAATAAGATTATGAGCACAAGGAAAATGCCAGATGATTGGAGGAGAAGTGTTGTGGTTCCAATTTACAAAAATAAATGAGATATTCAAAGTTATAATAACTATAGGGGCATTAAATTGATGAGCCATACGATGAAATTATGGGAGAGAATAATTGAAACCCGTTTGAGACACTTAACTACAGTTACGAGAGAACCAATTTGGGTTTATGCCGGGAAGATCTACAACGGAGGCTAGTTACTTAATTAAGAGACTTATGGAAAGATATAGAGAATGTTGGAAAGATCTTCATATGGTATTTATTGACCTAGAAAAAGCTTATGATAGAGTCCCTAGAGCGTTACCAACGGGGGTTGGTCCAAGTGGTAAGCAACTTAGTCCGCTTAAGCAAGGTTCCGGTATCGAAACCTTGTGGATGCAAAAAATTCCCGCTGGGAGACTCACCCACCACAGCCAGGTGTGCAACCCGGTCGAACACCGGATTAGTCAGGGCAAAGCCTTGGAATCGGGGTTGGCAAAAAAAAAAAGAGTCCCTAGAGCGTTAATTTGGCAAGTACTAGAGAAAAGAAGTGTTGCAAGTAAATATATAGATTAGTTAAGGATATGTATGATGATTCGGTGACTAGTGTTAGAACAGTGGGGGGACAAAGTAATGAATTCCCGATAACAGTTGGGCTACATCAAGGGTCAACTTTAAGCCCATATCTATTTGCACTGGTAATGGATGAATTAACCAAAGACATTCAAGATGAGGTCCCCTGGTGTATGCTTTTTGCGGATGATATTGTGTTGATTGATGAGACCAAAGTGGGGATTAATACCAAATTAGAATCATGGAGATTAGCTTTGGAATCAAAAGGCTTTAAACTTAGTAGATTGAAGACAGAATATTTAGTTTGTAACTTTAGTCATGATCAGGCAGATGATGAGGTGGGGATACTTGATGATAAAGAGATTCCTCAGAGTGATTGTTTTAGGTACCTAGGTTCAATCATAAGTAAAAGAGGTGATTTAGAAGATGAGGTTTCCCAAAGAATTAAAATAGGGTGGATGAAGTGGAGAGGTGCGTTCGGGGTCTTATGTGATTAGCATATTCCATTAAAGCTTAAAGGAAAATTTTATAGGACCGTTGTTCGACCAGCTATGATGTACGGTGCAGAGTGTTGGGCTGTTAAAAAGAATCATATAGATAAACTCAGTATAGCAGAAATGAGGATGCTAAGATGGATGAGTGGCAAAACTATAATGGATAAGATAAGAAACGATCATATTAGAGTTGGTTTGGGAGTTGCTCCCATAAGTGATAAGCTTAGAGAAAGTCGTTTGAGGTGGGACGGCCACATTCAACGGAGACCTATAAATGCTCCTGTATGGAGAAGTGATATAATCCATATTGAAGGAACTAAAAGAGCTAGGGGTAGACCTAAGATAACCTTAGGAGAAGTGGTGAGAAAGGATATGTATAGCTTAGGCCTTGTATCTAGCATGGCCTCGAACATAATTGATTGGAGGGCAAGAATCCATGTAGCCGACCCCATTTAGTTGGGACAAGGCCTATTGTTGTTGTTGTGGTTGTAAGGATATACAAAAGTGAAACATTGCTAGAATTTTCTAATAAACTTCCAAATCTATAGGAGGTTTTATGTAATAAAAAAAGACAAGTGCGAATCGAACTGTCTACAGTTAGAAATTGTTTACTTTAAAACCCTTTATCACCCTACCTTTAACATTTTCATCGCCAATGCCCATTGGAATGTTCCAGGGGGAAGGAAAATAAAATGAAAACAAAAAATTGAAAAGAATTAGCACACTTGTTAAGGAAGGAGTAAACTACCTTTTTTGGGAAGTGCAACTACCATACACTCTTTGTCACCAACAAAATCATTATATGTATAAACACCAGAGAAAGAAATAACTGCACCCCTTTTTTTTGTGTGTGTGGAGGAGTGCACTAACCATATTTAAGAGACAGAAGAATAAACCATCAAACTATTTAGCACAAGTGTGTCGAACTAGTTGAACCAGGATTAGTTTATTCAGCTTTCACACAAGTAATCTAACAATGCCAACTGACCTGCATTAGATCTCAACTGTTAATTGAAATTTCTAGCAACTAAGAAAGTTACCTCTTGTCTCTCAATGAATCCTTGCTGTTTGAGATCATATAGTTGAAAAGAAACTGCAAAGGAACGGTGAGTAGTTAGGGACCCACTTTTTTCAGGATTGAATTTAAACTGACAATCCAGTAACCTTCCATAGTTATATCAGTTCTGAAACCACAATCATATAATTCTCTTCACATGTCAATTAACATAAATAATTCAATAATATATAAATTCTAGGGAAAAGAATTTATCCGATTGTTAAGAAAGGAGTAAACTACCTCCCTCTGGAAAGCGCAACTACTATACAATCTTCGTCACCAACAAAATCATTATGTATAAATAGGGGCAGGCCTTGGCAATCTGGTCAGTGGATCACAGTTGTAGCCTGAGGTCAAGGTTATCAAAACATCCTCTCAGGCTGTGTAGGAAAAATGTCCCTCCAGACTCAGCTTGTGCAGAAGCCTTCAGGACCAGGTTCACCCCTTTTTTTTTAAATAAATCCTAGTACACTTATTAGAATCTAAGCTAAGTAAAATATAAATCAGCTCAGTGGTGTGCAACTCACATTCAATCTTATCATCAATTGGTGCATTGGGGTGGAAGACCGACAGAGCACGTGCGAACTCCTCAAAACCTAATATTCCATTGTGTTTTGTATCAAACAAATCAAACACCTGCATAATTTGAATGACACTGCAGTCATCATGTGGAATTCCCTGGAACTTTACATATAGTAATCAGAGTAAGTTTATCAAAATTGGCACAAAACCTCCCTTTTCCTCCCAACCCGAAAATAAAAGAGTTGGTTCCAACTAAAACAGATTTTCTCATATATTGAATTGTTTGAGGCACAAATTTAGTGGACATGTTATACAGATCACCTGACCATGTCTCAGATTTCAGACCGATCTGATCTCTCCACACACTATTTCTGTTTGGTACTTGTTGCTATGTAGGAATTGCCAAAATAATTATTGGGGAAGAAGGGAGGATGCCTTAAGCATATACATACATATATGATCCCCAAATTTGACATGTGGCCTATCCAGGTCAATTCTCATCTATCCAATGATCAGAATGACAACTAAATAGTCCACGTGGCAATAGTACCTGTCTCAGTTGGAATGCTTTCAACTGTTCTCCAGTTGGCTACATTTTCAACAAAGTGGGGGCGTGGAAGAAGAAAAATAAGTGAATGAATAAGAAAAGAAGAGAAATATACACAGCCCAAAAAAGAAAGAAAGAAAGAAAGGGGGGGGGGGAAACAGCAGCATTTCCACTCTAACATGAGACTCCTAAAGGGGAAACTGAGGAGAAAAAGAGAAGCAGAATGAACCATGGTCATGTGGAAATGGATAAGCGACAAGAAAACTGCATGATAAAGTTGAAAAGAGTACCCGATCAGCAAATAAGCTTTCTTTTTGTTTGTCTTGAACAAAGCTAACTGAAACTCTTCCTGTGATTGTTTGCAATCAAAATATTATGATAGGATAAATTTAGAAAGAAAAAACTCAACAGTTCATTAGGCATGTGGAAAACATAAAGGAATTTTCAGTCTCACCAAGATGAATACACTACAAGGCAATTCCTGATTCAATTATAAAACAGAATAATACTAAGGAAGTCATACCTTATTGATCAGCCCATCGTCAATTACAGCACTGCTGATCTTCTTGAATAGCTCATACAAAGCCTCAATTTCACTTACACTAACTGTAGTAAAATCAGGGAGGGTAGAAAACAACAGGATTACAATCTTAATAATGAAAATTCGTTTGCTAGTTGTTTTAACAGCACAGAAGGATAACCGACTAAAACAAAGAAAGAAATGGAGAAATTGAATTGAGTAGATGAATCACCATTCATGATAATGACTTATACTGATCTATAACTTGAGCAAAAGAAAACTTCAGAAATACAACCAAAAAAAATCAGCAAACTTTAGTCTAAAGAAGGGGCTGACTTTATTCAGAGAAGGGATAAACTTATCAAGAAGTAGGAATGAAAAAAACTAAATAATGTATGGACAGCATTTTGTCTGGTAAGACATAGCAGGTCCTGAGTGAAGCTGCAACAACAATTCTAGGGAAATGAAATAATGAATAATACATGGACAGCATGTTGTCTGGTAAGACACAGCAGGTCCTGGGTGAAGCTGCAACAACAATTCTAGGCATGCTAATTACTGCCAGTTTCAAAAGAGAAATTAATCCCCTATATGAACATTTCACAACCAACCCGCTGCTCCTTTCCTGAAGAACAGGGGGTACAACTTCTGCAAAGGAGAGAAGATACATACAAACTGTCACCCTCGCAAGAAGTTCTGGATCTACAAGGCCCTCTTGTTTCTCACAACACCCCAGCAGGCTAGCAAATAGATGCTTAAATCCGTCTAGGCACTGCAACATGATAGTCTTCGCATATCAACACATCCATATCTGTTGGTAAGAAAATAGAACTTTGTTCAGATCACTCAAAACATGACATCCCGGAATTGATTAAAATGTTTATTACCCAGCCACAGCAGGGGATCATAGACTTGAAGAATGAACTCAAGAACTAAGCTATTACTGACTAAAACGTTCATTGTCTACAACTAAAAATGAGACTTCCCAATATTTCAGGCTCAAAAGATTACCAGTTTTTGACAGCTTTAGAGATCATTTGATTCCCTTCCATTTGTTCTATGCGCATGGGGAGTAACAATTAAGGGAACTATTTCAGCCTTCCGAAACAAGAAGGAATAAATTTAGAATAAAATTCCAGCCACAGACGGAACCTGATGATGTGCATAAATAAACGTAATTTACCGCATAATGCTGCAAAAAAGGTGACGCAAGAGTAAGATACACAATCCATCCTCAAAAGAACATATAATTCAAACTTCGATTTGATAATTATTTACTTTTTACAAAGGAGAAATCTCTTCAAACGTCTGTTGATAGGTGTTAGATGTACCGGTAATGATGATTAAACGTCTCAGATCTCTGGTTGGATGAGCTTGATATATGGCAGCTGAAAGGTGTAAATTCCTCTTATCATAATCGATTTCTTCCATAATTCCGTTCCAGTAATACAAGTTTTACACGAAATGGAGAAACTAATCTAATCAAAACGAATGATAAACAACACCTGAAAAGAACCAGAAGAGTCTCAAAATTGAATTCTAACATACCTGTGCCTTCCATCAATCACCGGAGAAAAATCAGGCCAAGACCATGGAGATTACACAGAGAGAATATGCAACACCTAGGTTTTCTTCTCATGAAAAGACAGAAAAGATTTGTACTTTTCTAAGGCTTTTTGAATTGGATCGGAGTTTTACTCAATTTGGAATTGAAATTTGTAAGAAAAAATTTCGTCTAAAGAGAATCCACGGTGGATATGAGCGGAAGAGGAAGAGAGAGAAATCAAAATTTCTGCAACATGTTTCGCTGTATTTATTTGTTTTTTTATTTCTGAAATTTGCAGCGAAAATGATAGCGATAATTACTCGCTATAAATGATACATAAAATATTTAACATGAAAGACGTTGATGGGTAACAGCGCTGCATGTAAGAATGGTGAGCTTTACTTTACCCAAAAAAAAATGGTGAGTCGCGGCTAAAATACGCGTTGGTGCACAATAATCCCAAAATAAATTTCTTTTCCTTTTGCGTAGGTCACATGTTCGAACCTTATAAGTTTCTGGTCATATGGCCTCTTCTAGGTTAAACTCCAACCACTAATACTTTTTTTTTTTTTTTTTTTGGTAGAAACGTCTAATACTCTTTTTTTTTTTTTTTCCTCAAAAAAGATAATTAATTATTATTAATAGATTAGATTACACGGTACCTGCCATAAAGGGAGAAAATTCTTGACCACCTGCTGCTACTCACACTCAAAATTACAAGTTACTCATAATTACATTTTCAGTTCAGTAAAGGTGTAAAATTACCAAAAGGGGCTTATTATAGTATAATGAAGTTAAGTAGAGGTGTAAAATTACCAAAATGGGCTTATTATAGTATAATGATGTAAAATGACCAAGTGGCTTTGTTAAAGTATAATAACCAATCTAACCCTATTTTAATTTTCTCACAGTCAACCCTTAGTTTGGTGTCAAGCTATTTGGCTATGGCTAAAATAAGCTGTGTTTTGAATGTATTTTAATTGATTTTGTGTACTTACGAAAGATAAAAAGAGGTACCGTAAAAGATGTGTTCAGTTTAAAGGATTGTGTCACAATCATTGAATATTTACTTAGTATGCATTTGGTAACATTTCCGTTATAAGAGACCAGTCTTTATGCAAAACCATTTTTTTAGTGTTTCTATGCTAAAAAACCGTTATTTGATTGGAAATGGACGTTAGATAAATCCGTTTTAATAATATTTTCGAACACTATTAGAATAAGTCTGTGTTTGTTAAATTCGTTTTAAGATTTCAATGGAGACCTATTTTATTTCCGTTTCTGTTAACATCTTTTTTATGTATTGCAAAAGGCATTCTTCAGACCACTTTTTTGATAGGTCCATTCTAAAAGAACAGAAGAGCGAATATTTTAAGTTTTAACAGATGCCTCTAATCCGTTATATTGTTTCCAAAGAACAGAAGAATACCAAAAACGTTTTCAAATATTTTTACCAAACACACCCTTACATTCCCAAAGAACACAACAATATAAATGACTCACTGGCTCAAAGCACTCCCTTGTTCGAGTAGGATTGAGCGGGATCCATCTTCTCCATCGTTGTTTGAGCCATAAGCATGTTTTACTTTTAATGAATAAGTGGTTTTTAAAGTACTCAATTTTTTTTCCTTTTTCCGTCAATGCAGGGTTGGGAGAGTGGTAAGATCCATACTTCTCCATGGAGAGGTCATGGTTTGTTCCAGCATGTCCTATGATGGTATTTTTCAAGCCACCCCCCATCAATGCGGGGGGGAGGTGGTAGATCCCCGGGGAGGAGAGGTAGCTGGCGCAAGCACCCCCGGGTGATGAACCTCGGATAAAAAAAAAAAAAAAAAAAGAATAGTTCTTACCAATTAAAATATTTTTATTATGACAATGCAAATCTACTCGGACACTGAAGTTACACCAAAGTCTTTTTTTAATTAAAAAAGATTCTTACATATGCCTTCGTTGTGGTATTCGAAAAAACGAATTAAACAATGTTTAGTACTAATTTGTTATCAATTAAAGAAAATAATTTGTTATCAATTGAAGAAAAGGCATAACAACGTTTCAATCATAAAAATAACAGTGTATATTTCTATTATTTTTTTATTACCAAAACAGAAGCAATGCAAAATGTCAACCTTTTGAAGTCTCATGCAACGTTCTACAGTGTTTTTCTATTATTTTTTTTAATACCACAACAGAAGCAACTGTAAAATGTCAACCTATTGAAGTTTCGGTGCAACAATCCGCTATTGATATTTATGAAAAAGATGTCTCCCTTGTGATCAAATCAAGTTTCTGATTAACTAGAATTGACAAATCTACCAAAACAGTAACACCAGCATTGGGGTTAAGCTTGAAGGTGTTTGATGAAACGAGAAAATAATTGAACTGGGAAGAAAAATTAAAGAAAAAGAATCACAGGAATAATAAGACTGATAACTCACTAATTGTAAACAAACAGCTTATACAACTCCAATAATCCATGCAAGATGAGTTCAAATACTCTGTAAATATCAGCTACACACTACCTCACAACTTGAACCCCAATAAAGGTTGATCAAGTTTGGAAATGAAAAACAGAAAACCATGGTGCAAAAACAGAGGCACATCATTTTTCGTTTCTGTGCCAACTTCAGCAGATAGCAAGCTCAATGTGAGAATTACCAGATGTTGAAGGACACACTAAAAACCTACTTGAGTGACTACAAATCAAATCATCTTCCTCCAGAAACTAGGTAGGGAAGGCAAATGAAGCATGAAAATAATATCTTGCTCTGTGGTTCCGGGATTTTCGGGTATGAATAAAAAAGAAACAAAGGATTACCTGATCAGAATCCAGCAGCAACTAGGAATATATCGTGGATTAGTCAAATATAAAATGGTAAAGAGAACTGGGTCATTACACATACAACAAAGCTTCAAACCTAAGGCAAATACTGAGATTACCAAACCCTAGAAAGCAAAATTGCAAGTAAAAATACATGGAGTAGAAACCTCATGTAGATTCACCAAAATCAGCTTCTGCCCGGTCATCATAACATGTCATAGAAGTACATGTAACTTGGGATGTACTCTTCAAATGAATCATGTATCGGCATCTGCGATGCTTGCCAAGCATAGCTCATGCAGTTCATTCAGTATCCACTCCTCACCAGTTTGCCCACCCAAGACCAGAACCCTAGCCCCCCCAACCACACATGTGCTGTGACCCCAAGCAAATTTGGGTGGTTGCCCAGGAACATTAAGAATCCTCCATGATGGCTTCTCCTCAGAAGGATCCAGAAGAAAGAGCTGTGAAGGAGAGTGGAGACCAGCAATTGAGCCACCAAATATGATAATTCTTCCGCAAGGCATGCTGACAGCAACATGGTCTAGTCTAGGTGGAGGAGCCACTGCATTCTGGCTGCCCACACCACCACAAACTAGTTGCCTCCACTGTGGTTCATCCTCCTCTAGATCAATTGTGTAAGCCTCACCTGATCTCAAACGTACGTTTCCACTCTTGGCAAGTCCACCAAACATAAGAATTTTAGTCCTTCCATAGACCGAGAGTGAATGTCCCAATCTAGAGGGAGGAGCCCAAGATGTAGGTATCTCCTTCCATACAGGCTTATCTGTCATTAGATCCAACAGATGTGTGTCACTGAGAAGTACTCCCGCGTCTGTGCATCCACCTGAGACCACCAATTTAGAGCCTTCCACAGTACAAGAGCTGTGCCATGATCTGGGAAGGGGAGGAGTTCCACCCAGAACTTCTTTCCATGTTGGCTGTTGTGCATCCAAGTCTAGAACAAACATATCATTCAGCAACCCCTGCCTCCCACATCCCCCAAAAACCACCAACCAGGAACCATTCACACACGAGAGTGTGTGGCCCCAGCGGCCTGGTGGAGAGGATGTCACAGGCATCCTTCGCCATTCTGGGTTTGCTGCATCAAGGTTGAGAATGAATGTGTCATCCATTGGCTGCATGTTGACCCCTTCTCCTCCAAAAAGTACAAGACGATTACCAGCTGCACACGCACTAAAATTGCAACGTGAAGGCTCAACTGCACCCCCGACGGTTAGCTTCTTCCAACAAACTGCCTCCAGGGTGGTCAGCTCCCTGGCAAGACGTCCCCACCCCACCCTCTTTGTCATTAATTCCAGTGTACCCATGACTTCACTTCCCCATGCATTTTGACAAACCATTTTCCGCACCTGCTCATTCTTTGTAAGTTGGCGAATCCTTCTGCAAACAGACCCAATGGATGCAACATCTCTCGGTGTCAAGCGTGATAAAATATTATATGCTAAGACTTCATCAGATAACTGAAGAATCCCACATACATCAGAGGTTTGGGAATTTTCTGCATATGTGGGTGGATTTCCACTCAACAAATCGCACTGCTGATAGGATGTCTGTTTGAAAACTGGGTAGGATACACGGTTCAGGTCAACCTTTGCTTCAGAGAATGTTTGAATACCAATGACGTGTGTTACAATGCCATCATCCCCATGTATGGGCCTGAGTTGTAGCATGTTCACCAGAGGAGTACCATCCTTCCTGAAATTTAGGATTTCACCATGGAATTCAACCCCTTCCTCAAGACATCTTCGGATTTCAGATACAACCACAGGATCCACCAAAGGATGCCGCCTTCGTGCACGTGGATCTCTGTACTGTAGAAACCGACTGAAAGGAAAGACATCCACATTAGACAAGCATATGTATTGTGTAATATGATTGCAATTATGAGGAACAGAGGAAGACATGATTCATCGTGAATGAAGTGTTAATTTGAACAAAAACACATTTATTCATGAACTGTAAAGTTTCATAATAACCTGCAGATAAATGGGTTGAAAATTGCCGATCTCCACTATCCTTGAAATAAACCAAAACCAACAATCAAAGTTATATGTGGAAAGTGAACACCTCTGTTTTCAGATAAATTAAATCAGCATGGTTCTAACAAATTAAACAGTATGTCTTAATGCTTTATTGACCCCCATATCCATCATTTAAAGGATCGGGCCACTTGAACAAAGAATTGTACACAGTTAGACCCTGTTGCCAAGCTCTTCAGACTACCCATCAGAATATGGCTCAAAGTCTTTATTTCCAGATAGGAAACTGGTATAGTGGTCAAAAGGCATCAACTTTAGGTCAAGTGTATTAGAAAGGCATAAACCGATAAAGAATACACTCTCTTGCAATCCTGGAAGAGACTTGTCTTCCTATGGGAGATTCTCTTATGACGCCATTTCCGAGCAATAAACAGAAACATTGGACAAAACTATAGCAACAGAATCAACTCCAAAAGGCCCAAGACTTACAAGGAACAAAAGAAATCTATACTTGCATTAACAGAGCCATTCCTATTTGCAAACAAGTATTAAATTTCTCCACATACTTCATAATCGGCTCCTTTCTTACATTTTCTCCTTATGGACCAACAGGCTATTGTCTAGTGTTGGTTAACTATAAGACAAAGATGAGTACATGCTTATTTGATGCTCTGGTTGACAAGATTGTTGTTGTTGTTGATGGTATTAGCATACAGAACCAGCCAGAAAAGGAAAAGAGAATGGTATTAGCATCAATTCAAGCAATATTGTCATTGTTAACATTGCATTACTTTTCCATACTTGCTTTATGTTGAAAATAAACATCCTATCATCAAGAATCACAAGGCTGCACTTTTTCATTCTTTTAAAGAAATACTCGGCTAAACCAAGCCTGATCATAATTCCCTGGGTCCTGATTCACAACACTGTTCTACCAACTTTACCTAAGGCCTTATCAGATGTCAACATATAAGCAGTCAAGTATCCTCCTCCACTTCAATCCAAGTTAACTTCAGATTCTAATTGTAATTAACAGGGAAAGAAATGCATAGTAGCAGGAATATCTATGTCTCTTTAGCTTCTCATCCTTGACAAAATTAGCTGGGAGATGGTGAAACGGATACCAATTCACCAAAGAGCACCATTTGATATAAAGATGGCAAGCTATACAGAAATGTCGTATTCTTCTAAAAGGTATAATTTAAAGAAAGGCAGAATATTTTCCCCAAGGAGATTTTTTAACTAAAAGTAACTTTACTTTCGAATATCCGAGGTTTGCAATAAAACTCTTTTAAGTCTTTCCTGTATTCAAGGCCAAAATTATTATCTTCAGGACCAGATGCGACAGCAGTGTTCTGCATCAGGGAGCTGATAGCTAATTCCAGATCATCCAACACATGGTGGGCCCTCAGCCATAAATGGAGTGCTTTCAACTAATACAACCCTTGAAATTCTCTAATTATTTTGCAATAAACAAAAGTGAGAAATGAATCATTTTGACATGTGGCAAAATAAAGTTGAGCCCAAACTTGCAACATGAGAATTTGTTATGTGATAAAAAGTAGTAGTTTCAGGGTCGCCACTTAACTCATTGACACTTGAATTCCGCTACATGAAGGCAAGATTTGCCATTTAGGTAATCTAAATCTATCATTTTCTCATTTTATCATACTATGGCAATAGCACGAAAGAAGGCTAGTTGACGCACAGATCAGAAGAGAGGTAGAGATATACAACAATGATATCTAACATCTTGGACTTGACACTCAAAATTCTTGCACACATTGCCCACATTGAATAGTCAGCTTTATGAAGAAATGGCTTAACAGCAGAAAATGGGATGTGGCTAATCAAGGCTTCTCTACCCTATCTATGCAGTCGGTGATATTGCCACTGGCCAACTATTAATGTACCCAAATAGAACAGACATCAAGGTAAAGCTTCCTCTACCAGCCTTGCAAAGCACCCTCTGGCTAAACATGATTATTGACTATATATCAACAAAAGGTCATTCATGAATAACTCATTACACATACAGATTAAACAATTGTACTTCAACTTGAGAACAAAGTTCAGTTTTTCAATTTCAATTCGCTTAGTAGAAAGCAACACCGAGAGTATTTGAATAACTTTTTTTTTTTTCGGGGGGGGGGGGGAAGAAAAACTCATCCATTTCTATAAAAATATATGGCCAGAAAACCATGTAGGTGAAAGAACAAGTAGAAAAATGTATTTGCAGGAAAAGCTGAAAAAAATTCACAATTGTAAGTTCCCAAGAATAGAAACCACAGTGAGTTTTAACTTTAGTATAGAAATAGGTCACATATAATGTCTAAGCTCTTACAATTCATACTCGAAAACATAACAGAGAGCCTTCTTGCCAATTACATCAAAGAACTACTTACGATGCTCAACAACGTGTCTCGAAATTCAAGCTTCAACACAGACTTAACAATCAAAACCTAAGTAACAGAGAGATAACATACCCAGATACAAACAAAATCTAAACAAGCATAATTGAATTGAAAAAATGAATCAAAGTAAGAGAAATGGGATCTGTAGCTACCAGTTCCGGCCGATGACTTCATCGGCGCGATAGCCAGTGAAGATTTCGAAAACACTGTTGACATATATGATTGGATAATCAGGTTCTAGAGCATCGCAGACCACAAATGCTGTAGGAGACCTGGGATAGAAAAACGATCCAGGAATCAAAGGATTCTCACTCTGATCTTCTTCAGGGTCGCCACATTTAAGCCTTTTTCCAGAGCTCTGACGCTCATCAAAGTCATATTCGTCTTCATCTTCTTCTACTTCTCTATCCATGGTTCTGCTTCTGCCCATAGCTTCTCTCTCTCTGTGTTACTTCCTTAGCGGTTGGTTTCAATAAATCGAAAATGGCCAACACTAACTACTATTCAGACAGTGAAATACCCAGTTTTGTGAACAAATTTACTAAAATACCTGCGCTTGGTAGTAGTGGGCAGTTCGGCATTTTGGTCAAAAACTAGGGGTAAAGGTGAGATAATGTGAGGTGTACTTGATTGACACGTGTCAATAAATATCTTGAAGTCCATAAATATCTTGGTCGGTGGGTATCGGCCACTACTGGGTATTCACGTCATCTTTTTTTTTTTTTCTTTTTTTTTTATTTATGCAAAGCATCCACGTCATCGCTTCATACTGAGAAGATATTTTTGGGCTCTGTTGGAAAAGACTTTGGTGAATCCACATCTCTATCTCTTCAAAATATCTCGATTCATCCAAAAAGGAAAAAATTTCTCAAATATTCGGAAGAAAGAAAAAAACCCTTGAACCCCCTCTGATGCGGATCAATTATACTTTTGGATCCGACTGAGCCTCCTCTTGTATCCGAGATGATGAGTCCTGCAAGAAATGTTAGATGCGGGCAGGCCTGTGTGCAGGGCAACCGCCTCCGATGACAAAGTCAGATGACGAATAGAGTGAGGTCTAGTGTAAAAGCTACATAAGATTATACTCAGTGTGTATTGGATTGCTTACCAAGGAGATGCGTCCCCTATCTTATAATGATTAACTTACCTTATACGTATTTGGTAAGTTAGCCCGACAAGGGCTATTGTTTCTCCTAGGATTATGCTTCTTTGTCGTTGGTCCCATTCAATCAGCTGCTGAGTTGACCTTCTATATCAAGGATGATTGCTATATATGTCGCGTATGTTATGCTTTTGGTCATGGATGATCGGCATCTTTCCCGATTAACTAGCATGTAGAGAAGCCCCATCCGGGTCAGACCCGATCGGGTAGAAATCTTCCGTATCATCCTTCCAATATTCAAAAAGGTATCCACTCCTAAATGTGTAGTAGAGGAAACATTAAAATAAAATCAGACAATATGTACTGGTTTTTCAAAATTGGTATTGAACTTATTTCATATTATGTTTCAGTATTTTGTTTTGTTTTAGTCTAGCGTTGTTTTTTGGGGGGGAAATTATCTAAAGATTTCATAGTATAGTCGACGAGTTTCATGTTTTTGGTTTTTTGTGAAAAGAAAAATCATCATCTCAAAAAGTCTGTCAAATAAAATTACAGAATCCAAGGATTGATATTTTAGTTTATATTTATGATGAATCAACTAAAATGACCGACCTACCCAAGGTATCCGCCCCCAAATAGAAGAACCTTAGAGGAACCTCATGTTGAATCTTGTTAATGAGACACTCTCTTTGCCATAGATGAAGAGAAAGTACCTACTTAAATGAGCATGCTTCATGAGACATATCCAATGAAATGTTCCATGAAAATTCATCTATCTTATATTAAATAAGTGGGGAACGGAGGGAAGTGGGTGGTAACAAATAATTCTTATGATGTGTCCACGACAAAACTCCAAAAATTGAAATCTAATTTTGTCTTTAGGTGTAGAAAAGTCTTTGGGGTGGAAAAAACTCACCATCATAGAATCATTATATTTTTCTTTTGTTGGATAGAGTTGATAATATTCTAACCTCAATATGTGATACCTTCATCCACTCATCCAAACACCTCAGTTAAAGAATCGTTGACATAGAAAAGCTAGACTCAATGTCAATACGACTATTAAAAAAAAAAAAAATGTCAATATGTTCTTCCCTCGAAAAGTGGTGTATCTGAATAATCCTATGATTCGATTCATCCCATCACTCAATTATCCCCAGAAGCGATTCTCCATCATACTCAACCTCAAAAGTAACAAAATGGTGCATAAAAATGACAGATGCACAGCTTCTTTTATTCTTGGTAATGCATGTATGCAATCCACTAAGAAAAGAAAGGGTAAATTAGAACACACTTGGGAGCATGAAGTTTTGACTCAAACACTAACATTGCACTGTGTAAGTGGATTAGAAAATGATCGGATAATGACATTATCTGCATTTAATTATATTTAGACAAGTTTAGATAGAAGGATCTATTTTGATCCCTATATTACTTTGGATGGGTAGGTTAAGTGGACTGTGGACCTATGGGTCAAACTCAATACTGATGCTGCATGGGTAGGCTCTAAATGTAACCTGGGCCTTGTGATTAGAAATTATAATGGGCCCCTTTGGTAGCAGTGTCTATTCTATTCTTGCAGAGTTTTTTAAATTATTGAAGGCGAGGCTTTGGCATTGAGAGAAGGGCTTCTCCTTGGCATTAGTGAAGGTATCGAATATATTGAGGCAGAAGTGGATAATTTGAGTCTAGTGAACGCCATATTGGGCATCTCGGAGACTCCTAGGTGTATTGACCCAATAGTTTGGGATATTAAATATATAGTTTCTAAAGTCCTAGAGTGTAAGTTTGTGTATTCTCTTAGGGAGACTAACAACATTGCTGACTCCTTAGCCAAGAAGGCAATCTCCTTACCAAGTAGGAAAGATTGGCTGGTGTCAACTGCTTGGCTTGCCAAGATGTGTAACTCGGATTATCCTATCTCATTGTCTTTGGAATGAAAGTTAGTTTACCAAAAAAAAAAAGTACTTGGATTGTTATTTTTTAATATAAATACTCATAAATTAGTAATATTTGACTATTTATCAACATCTTTACTATTTCCTAGTGAAGGTTAGAGTTGAAATTTAAGATTTTAGCAACTTTGCTTTCATTTAATATTTTCAGTTTTTTTTATTTGAACATTGCTTCCAAAAAAGGATGTCACATATGATCTTCAATATTGTTGGTGCCTAAATGAGAAATGGTAAGGTTTGGGAAGGGCAAAGGTTGTGCTATGACTTTGTAAGGTTTTTGACAAATCAGAACCAAGACCAGATCATAGATATTCATGCAACAATGATCTTAGTTGTGCCTAATCATCATACTTGCTAACCTTTTTGTATATGATAAGGGAAATATAGTGCTGCTAGATTGGTTTAGACACTGAATTTTGTAACCGAAAATGTCCATTCAGTTGATGCTGAAGGAGTTATTGTTGAGTTTCGATTGTAAAGGGGTATACCATATCCGCATCCTATTAGTAATTGAACGGATTCAAATACTGCAAAACAGATGCGGATGCGAATTTGGGAGAAAATTTAGATTATCCATTTACACCCCTTCCTCAAGGCATTTTAGGATTTCAGATACAACTACATTATCTACCAAAAAAAGTGGGCTTTGTGCAGAATATATTTATCATGCAGTATGATTGCAACTCTGAGGAACAAATGATTCATTCTAAAGTTATAGACATTATGATGGTAAAGAAAACTTTGATTTCAATACTTAGGATCTATAAAAGAATTACCCACAAAATCGATAGAAAATCACTGATCTGAACTATTCCTTGAAAAAATGTCCAACGAGAAAAAACCAATAACCAATAATCAAAGATATTTGTGGAACTAGCAGTACTTATAGTTTCAGACTATAAAATCAGCTAACTAGCAAATATGTCACAGCACCTTATAACACCAAGACAGTTGGCTAAACAGAGTATCTCATTAGGGCTCAATGTCTTTGAAGCTGTTAAGAAATTTTGTGAATACCAATTAGGAAAACATAAATCAATAAAAGCAACACTGGGTATTCTCCAAAAGGAGATTCACAGGGTTCTTATGATGGCATTTTTCAGCAACAACAGAAAGATGGAAAGAAAGCATGGAAATTTCATTAGAAACATGAATGAATGAATCTACAATTTCGTTATCCCAGAAAGGCCTGAGGCTTGAGAGAAAACAGTAAAATCTATCTTTAAGAAGGACAATGATTCACCAAAGGGCGTTGGTTGGTTGATGTAAAGATAGCCAACAAGTTAGAAATACTATAGTTTTCCGAGGAAGATCCAAAACAAAACCTAAATATTTCCCCCCAGCCCCAAGCAGATCATGTAAATTAGAAAAATAAAATTTTGGAGTACTACCAAGGTTTCCAATGGAACTCCAGAGCCAATCCAACTCATTATTAGGCCATGTACCAAAATTAATTCTCAGTTGTTTGAGATTGATAAGGTTTTGGCAGAAGGTAGCTAGCAGCAGTTGTTCTAACTCATGGGCAATGATATGCACAACTCTATATCATCCATCATATGGTGGTCCCTCTGGATGAGTTGTTTGTGAAAGGTGTTCGCACCCGTTACCATCTCTCAATGGCACATTCACCTAACCTACCCTTTGAATTTTCATAATTATCCTGAAATAAAATCGAAGTGAGAAATGAATCATTTTTTCATGTGGCAGATTACAGTTTGGGCTAAAACTTGCATTTGATGTGTCAAAACATGTAGTTTCAGGTTGCCATCTCACTCATTGACACTTAAGTTCTGCTACAAAAAAGGCAACATCATTAAAAACATTTAGATGATCTAAATTATCATTTCACTCTCTCTCTCTAAGTCATTTTATAACACTAACATGAATGAAGCACGAATTTATAGTTCTACACCAGGAGGAAGAGATAAACAACCATGATATGGGTTAGTTGGGGCTCAAATTCTGTGGACCTGTGTCCATTTCGTTATCTACCATACTTTCTGACAAAATGGCTCTTAAAAACTGAAAACTTTAGTGTGGCTCTTCCCAAGGGTATCTATCTTAACCATCCAAATCTGTGGGATTGCAGGGCCAACCATCAATATGGCCCAACCTATTCTACATCATCAAGGTAAAGCTTCCTTCAAAATCAGTGTCTACCCTTGAACATGATTAGAGTTACTGAAAATGTCATCCATGAATAACTTCTTGGGTATAAGAGAAAAGAACATCAGAGTTCAAACAACTGTGCTTCAACTTGAGATAATACTCTTAATAGTGAAGTCATCAGAAACCAAAAAAAAAAAAAAAACCCAGTAGATAATCAGTAAGGAAATGATTCAATTTTTTCAGCAATTCAAGTATTAACTAATAAGAAAGTCTTTCATTCATCAAAAATATTGGCAGAACAAGCAGGTAGTGATGGTCCTCTCCTAGTCCAGCGTCTGGTGGTGCTCTTGGATTGCTACCAACTTTTTGGCTCTGAACCATCACTGGGTTCTAGAAAAATTCTACTTCTCTGTTCAAAACAGAAAGAATAAGTAGAAAGTAGGTTTAAATTCAGAAACCATTGTCATCGCTCCAATAAAGCTTTTGGCAACATAAAATGTCTTCACTCTGAATAGATTGTGACCTTTCCAAATTCTTTCCACTTTCCGGCGTGATCATTACTGAAACTTATTTATTCCATTCTTGAAATCTCCCAATATTCTAAACGAACAAAATGAGATTCTGTAATTTTTTTCTAATATAGAATCTACAATTCATACTCGAAAACAGGACATAAAGAGCAATACCAAGAAACAAGAGAAATGCTTCCCATGCTCAGAAGCATATCTCGGCGCCAGATAGATTCGACAGTTAAAACCTAAAAAATAAAGTGATAATCTGCGCAGGATTTGGAACGAATAAATCGAACAAGTTTGATTGAACTGAGAATTGAACTAGGAAGAATACAAATGTAAAGGGATAGAAGCTAACCGGTTCTGGCCAATAACTTCATCGGCTCGGTAGCCAGTGATGATTTCGAACATTTTATTGACATATATGATTGGAAAATCAGTAACTAAAGCATCACATACCACGAACGCCCCGGGAGTCTCGGGGTTGAAAAAAGATTCGAGTTCCTCGCTTTCTTCCTCTTCTTCTTCTTGTTTTTCCAGTTCGGCGTGTTTTAACCTTTTTCCGGGGCTTTGAAGCTGTCCTGCAACTTCTTCAATTTTCATATTTCTGTTTCCAACAACTTCTTTCTGTCATTTGGCCGTTGGTACCATCAAATTTAAAAGGCCTTTGGTTGGTTGAATGTTTTTTTTTTTTTTAAGTAAAAAAAGATAGAATTATTATTATTATTTTAAATTAAGGTAGAATTTGTCTCGTATAGAAAATGAGAGCCCGAATCATGATTCATGAGAGTGTAGCTGTGTAGGTATACCAACTACTCTGTGTTCTGGGGTTCGTTCCCCTACCATTATAAAGGGTCTGACATAAGCCTACACGTGTACCACAAATAGGCTCAGATGTGAAGTGGAGGGTGGGAAATGAGAGGAAACACAGTTGGGTGGAGAGGATCTGCACACATGTGCCTTGACAAATTTTTTATTTTTTATAATAATAGCGTCGATACGATATGGCACAAATTTTGCCATTACGGCTATGCATTTTCTTAGTGAGCAAAAATGTACATAGTTTTGTGCAAGTGAAGGTGCATATCACAGCCCCCAAATACTATTTGTTAGGTGGAATTATTACTCTTATGTAATTTATACATGAATTAAATTCAGACACTAATAAGTTTCTTATTAACAATTTTATGCAAAAATATGCATATGTTATGTTCGTTTGATAAGCATATGGCTAAATATGTTCAAAATGCCGAATGGTAGAACCAAAGTGTTAGATACGTGTTTGGTAAAGAAGATATCGAGACATGACAAATATCTCATGTGTAATGTATTGATTATATTTTGAGTTTGATTAAAATGGTATCGGACAAATTTTCTTGACGAGGTTGGGTTAGTTCTTTTTCATGTTCTTATTTTATTTAGATTAAATTGAGTTTAGATCGAGTACCCACAAAAGAACAAGTCGACATAAATCTTAACTCTTCATTGAGGTACGGGACCCACCTCTAAGTTTCATGATCCATGCCCTATGAATTATCTAGATCTACTCTTATATGGATAGCAAGTTTGAGCTCATCACATTGTTGGGAAGACAAACTCCAATATAATATAGGTTGGCAAAGAATAATAACATTGAGATATTAATAATAGAGTTTTGGATATGAATGCATCACATGTTTACATGTTATAGCACTCCATGAGTTGTGGGTTGGTTGTTTCTATCAAGATTTTGATATTTGCCTAACATTTGGGTATAATTTAGGTAATAATTGGAGATTCTTGATTGGTGGAGGAGAACCCATGAAAGCATTTACATCAATCCTACCTTCTAGATATTGTTTCCCAACTCCAGAAGCCACCAAATGTCTAGTATTTGTTACATCAACTATTATTACTTTGCATAAAAATGAGAGAGCTTTCTAGTTAGGGAGTCAATAATGTTATTAATCTTTGTAAGAATGTTTACATATATGTAGAACCTAGGGTTGAGAATCCATTGGATGTTTCTAGAGCACCTTTCTTGAAGACTCTTCTTAATGGTTTTCTTGAAGGAATTTTTTTTTGATAGAATCTTTAAGGGATCTTTAGCATGAAAATACCTTTGTTCTTAATTTAATCTAGCTGTTGTCTTAGAGACATGAATACATGATCATGATCACTTGGCCATAATGGAGCAATTTTGCCGTTATACCGAGGTCCATCTCTAAGCAATTCATGCCTATAATACAGAAAGAAAAAGAGGCTTCTCATCGATTAATGCGTGTGTAGATTTTGGTCTTGTAGGGAGAACTCATTGAAATGAAGGGACTTCTGGTGATTGGATTGTAGAAATCTTCCATATCATCCTTCCAATATTCAAAAAGGTATCCACTCCTAAATGTGTAGTAAAGGAAACATTAGGATAAAATCAGACGATATGTACTGGTTTTTCAAAATTGGTATTGAACTTATTTCATATTATGTTTCCGTATTTTGTTTTGTTTCAGTCTAGCGTTGTTTTTTCGGGGGAAAATTATCTAAAGATTTCATAGTATAGTCGACGAGTTTCATGTTTTTGGTTTTTTGTGAAAAGAAAAATCACCGTCTCAAAAAGTCTGTCAAACAAAATTACAGAATACAAGAATTGATATTTTAGTTTATATTTATGAATCAACTAAAATGGCCGACCTACCCAAGGTATCCGCCCCCAAATAGAAGAACCTTAGAGGAACCTCATGTTGAATCTTGTTAATGAGACACTCTCTTTGCCATAGATGAAGAGAAAGTACCTATTTAAATGAGCATGCTTCATGAGACATATCCAATGAAATGTTCCATGAAAATTCATCTATCTTATATTAAATAAGTGGGGAACGGAGGGAAGTGGGTGGTAACAAATAATTCTTCTGATGTGTCCACAACAAAATTCCAAAAATTGAAATCTAATTTTGTCTTTAGGTGTAGAAAAGTCTTTGGGGTGGAAAAACTCACCATCATAGAGTCATTATATTTTTCTTTTGTTGGATAGAGTTGATAATATTCTAAGCCCAATATGTGATACCTTCATCCACTCATCCAAACACCTCAGTTAAAGAATCGTTGACATAGAAAAGCTAGACTCAATGTCAATACGACTATTAAAAAAAAAATGTCAATATGTTATTCCCTCGAAAAGTGGTGTATCTGAATAATCCTATGATTCGATTCATCCCATCACTCAATTATCCCCAGAAGCGATTCTCCATCATACTCAACCTCAAAAGTAACAAAATGGTGCATAAAATGACAGATGCACAGCTTCTTTTATTCTTGGTAACGCATGTATGCAATCCACTAAGAAAAGAAAGGGTAAATTAGAACACACTTGGGAGCATGAAGTTTTGACTCAAACACTAACATTGCACTGTGTAAGTGGATTAGAAAATGATCAGATAGTGACATTATTTGCATCCAATTATATTTAGATAAGTTTAGATAGAAGGAACTAGTTTGATCCCGATATTACTTTGGATGAGTAGGTTAAGTGGACCTATGGGTCAAACTCAATACTGATGCTGCATGGGTAGGCTCTAAATGTAACCTGGGCCTTGTGATTAGAAATTATAATGGGCCCCTTTGGTAGCAGTGTCTATTCTTGCAGAGTTTTTGAAATTATTGAAGGCGAGGCTTTGGCATTGAGAGAAGGGCTTCTCCTTAGCATTAGTGAAGGTATCGAATATATTGAGGCAGAAGTGGATAATTTGAGTCTAGTGAATGCCATATTGGGCACCATAGAAACTCCGAGGTGTATTGACCCTATAGTTTGGGATACTAGTCCTAGAGTGTAAGTTTGTGTATTCTCTTAGGGAGACTAACAACGTTGCTGACTCCTTAGCCAAGAAGGCAATCTCCTTACCAAGTAGGAAAGATTGGCCGGTATCAACTGCTTGGCTTGCCAAGATGTGTAACTCGGATTATCCTATCTCGTTCTCTCTGGAATGAAAGTTAGTTTACCAAAAAAAAAAGTACTTGGATTGTTATTTTTTAATATAAATACTCATAAATTAGTAATATTTGACTACTTATCAACATCTTTACTATTTCCTAGTGAAGGTTAGAGTTGAAATTTAAGATTTTAGCAACTTTGCTTTCATTTAATATTTTCAGTTTTTTTTATTTGAACATTGCTTCCAAAAGGATGTCACATATGATCTTCAATATTGTTGGTGCCTAAATGAGAAATGGTCAGGTTTCGAAGGGCAAAGATTGTGCTATGACTTTGTAAGGTTTTTGACAAATCAGAACCAAGACCAGACATAGATATTCATGCAACAATGATCTTAGTTGTGCCTAATCATCATACTTGCTAACCTTTTTGTATATGAGAAGGGAAATACAGTGCTGCTTGATTGGTTTAGACACTGAATTTTGTAACCGAAAATGTCCATTCAGTTGATGCTGAAGGAGTTATTGTTGAGTTTCGGTTGTAAAGGGGTATACCATATCCGCATCCTATTAGTAATCGGACGGATTCAAATACAGCAAAACAGATGCGGATGCGAATTTGGGAGAAAATTTAGATTATCCATTTACACCCCTTCCTCAAGGCATTTTCGAATTTCAGATACAACTACATTATCTACCAAAAAAAGTGGGCTTTGTGCAGAATATATTTATCATGCAGTATGATTGCAACTCTGAGGAACAAATGATTCATTCTAAAGTTATAGACATTTATGATGGTAAAGAAAACTTTGATTTCAATACTTAGGATCTATAAAAGAATTACCCACAAAATCGACAGAAAATCACTGATCTCAACTATTCCTTGAAAAAATGTCCAACGAGAAAAAACCAATAACCAATAATCAAAGATATTTGTGGAACTAGCAGTACTTATAGTTTCAGACTATAAAATCAGCTAACTAGCAAATATGTCACAGCACCTTATAAAACCAAGACAGTTGGCTAAACAGATTATCTCATTAGGGCTCAATGTCTTTGAAGCTGTTAAGAAATTTTGTGAATTCCAATTAGGAAAACATAAATCAATAAAAGCAACACTGGGTATTCTCCAAAAGGAGATTCACAGGGTTCTTATGATGGCATTTTTCAGCAACAACAGAAAGATGGAAAGAAAGCATGGAAATTTCATTAGAAACATGAATGAATGAATCTACAATTTCGTTATCCCAGAAAGGCCTGAGGCTGGAGAGAAAACAGTGAAATCTATCTTTAAGAAGGACAATGATTCACCAAAGGGCGTTGTTTGGTTGATGTAAAGATAGCCAACAAGTTAGAAATACTATAGTTTTCCGAGGAAGATCCAAAACAAAACCTAAATATTTCCCCCCAGCCCCAAGCAGATCATGTAAATTAGAAAAATAAAATTTTGGAGTACTACCAAGGTTTCCAATGGAACTCCAGAGCCAATCCAACTCATTATTAGGCCATGTACCAAAATTAATTCTCAGTTGTTTGAGATTGATAAGGTTTTGGCAGAAGGTAGCTAGCAGCAGTTGTTCTAACTCATGGGCAATGATATGCACAACTCTATATCATCCATCATATGGTGGTCCCTCTGGATGAGTTGTTTGTGAAAGGTGTTCGCACCCGTTACCATCTCTCAATGGCACATTCACCTAACCTACCCTTTGAATTTTCATAATTATCCTGAAATAAAATCGAAGTGAGAAATGAATCATTTTTTCATGTGGCAGATTATAGTTTGGGCTGAAACTTGCATTTGAGCAGTTGATGTGTCAAAACATGTAGTTTCAGGTTGCCATCTCACTCATTGACACTTAAGTTCTGCTACAAAAAAGGCAACATCATTAAAAACATTTAGATGATCTAAATTATCATTTCACTCTCTCTCTCTAAGTCATTTTATAACACTAACATGAATGAAGCACGAATTTATAGTTCTACACCAGGAGGAAGAGATAAACAACCATGATATGGGTTAGTTGGGGCTCAAATTCTATGGACCTGTGTCCATTTCGTTATCTACCATATGGTAAATTTCAGGCCAAGCACATCATCCACACGGCTTTATGTATCTTTCCAAATGATTAAAAACTCAACTTTCTGACAAAATGGCTCTTAAAAACTGAAAACTTTAGTGTGGCTCTTCCCAAGGGTATCTATCTTAACCATCCAAATCTGTGGGATTGCAGGGCCAACCATCAATATGGCTCAACCTATTCTACATCATCAAGGTAAAGCTTCCTTCAAAAACAGTGTCTACCCTTGAAGAAACCAAAAATAAAAAAATAAAAAAAATCAAGTATATAATCAGTAAGGACATGATTCAATTTTTACAGCAATTCAAGTATTAACTAATAAGAAAATCTTTCATTCATCTAACAATATTGGCAGAACAAGCAAGTAGTGATGGTCCTCTCCTATTCCAGCATCTGGTGGTGCTCTTGGATTGCTACCAACTTTTTGGCTCTGAACCATCACTGGGTTTAGAAAAATTCTAGTTCTCTGTTCAAAACAGAAAGAATAAGTAGAAAGTAGGTCTAAATTCAGAAACCATTGTCATGGCTCCAATAAAGCTTTAGGCAACATAAAATGTCTTCACTCTGAATAGATTGTAACCTTCCCAAATTCTTTCCACCTTCCTCCTGCTTGATCATTACTGAAACTTATTTATTCCATTCCTGAAATTTCCCAATATTCTAAACGAACAAAATGAGATTCTGTAATTTTATTCTAATATAGAATCTACAATTCATACTCGAAAACAGAACATAAAGAGCTATACCAAGAAACAAGAGAAATGCTTCCCATGCTCAGAAGCATATCTCGGCGCCAGATAGATTCGACAGTTAAAACCTAAAAAACTAGAGTGATAATCTGCGCAGGATTTGGAACGAATAAATCGAACAAGCTTGATTGAACTGAGAGCTGAACTAGGAAAGAATACAAATGTAAAGGGATAGAAGCTAACCAGTTCTGGCCAATAACTTCATCGGCTCGGTAGCCACTGATGATTTCGAACATTTTATTGACATATATGATTGGAAAATCAGTAACTAAAGCATCACATACCACGAACGCCCCGGGAGTCTCGGGGTTGAAAAAAGATTCGAGTTCCTCGCTTTCTTCCTCTTCTTCTTCTTCTTTTTCCAGTTCGGCGTGTTTTAGCCTTTTTCCGGGGCTTTGAAGCTGTCCTGCAACTTCTTCAATTTTCATATTTCTGTTTCCAACAACTTCTTTCTGTCATTTGGCCGTTGGTACCATTAAATTTAAAAGGCCTTTGGGTTGGTTGAATGTATTTTTTTTTTAAGCAAAAAAAAAAGGATAGAATTATTATTATTATTTTAAATTAAGGTAGAATTTGTCTCCTTTAGAAAATGAGAGAGGGAATCATGAGAGTGTAGGTATACCAACTACTCTGTGTCCTGGGGCTCGTTCCCACCCTCATAAAGTGCCTGACACAAACCTACACGTGTACCACAGATAAGCCCAGATGTGAAGTGGAGGGCGGGAAACGGGAGGAAACACAGTCAGTCGGGTGGAGAGGATCTGCACTCATGTGCCTTGACAAATTTTTTTGTTTTTTAATAATAATAGCGTTGCTAAATAATACCATTGGCTATGGTGTATATTTGTGTGCACGGCCCAATACAATATGGCATAAATTTTGCCATTATGGCTATTGCATTTTCTTGGTGAGCAAAAATGTACATAGTTTTGTGCAAGTGAAGGTGCATATCACAGCCCACAACCATAAGATATAAAAGTATGAAACGAAAGGAATTGTAAATTTTACTATTTCAGTGTAACTAATATTCCATTATTATTCTAAATGAGAGACAATTTTTTTTTGATCAAATTAATTGAGACATTTGTTAGGTGGAATTATGACTCTTATGCTTGCGAATTAGTATATAATTTATACATGAATTGAATTCAGACACTAATAATTTTCTTATTAACAACTTTATGCAAAAATATTCATATCATTTGATAAGCATATGGCTAAATGTATTTAAAATGCCAAACGGTAGAAATAAAGTTTTAGATATGTGTTTGGTAAAGAAGATATCGAGACATGACAAATATCTTATGTGTAATGTATTGATTATATTTTGAGTTTGATTAAAATGGTATCAGACAAATTTTCTTGACGAGGTTGGGTTAGTTCTTTTTCATGTTCTTATTTTATTTAGATTAAATTGAGTTTAGATCGAGTACCCACAAAAGAACAAGTCGGCATAAATCTTAACTCTTCATTGAGGTATGGGACCCACCTCTAAGTTTCATGATCCATGCCCTATGAATAATCTAGATCTACTCTTATATGGATAGCAAGTTTGAGCTCATCACATTGTTGGGAAGACAAACTCCAATATAATATAGGTTGGCAAAGAATAATAACATTGAGATATTAATAATAGAGTTTTGGATATGAATGCATCACATGTTTACATGTTATAGCATGAGCAGCTGAGAATTTCCATGAGTTGTGGGTTGGTTGTTTCTATGAAGATTTTGATATTTGCCTAACATTTGGGTATAATTTAGCTAATAATTGGAGATTCTTGATTGGTGGAGGAGAACCCATGGAAGCATTTACATCAATCCTACCTTCCAGATATTGTTTCCCAACTCCACAAGCCACCAAATGTCTAGTTTAGGGAGTCAATAATGTTATTAATTTTTGTAAGAATGTTGACATATATGTAGAACCTAGGGTTGAGAATCCATGGATGTTTCTAGAGCACCTTTCTTGAAGACTCTTCTTAATGGTTTTCTTTATGGGATCTTTAGCATGAAGGTACCTTTGCTTTTAATTTAATCTAGCGCATCTCATCGCCAAGAGGTTGTCTTAGAAACATGAATACATGATCATGATCACTTGGCCATAATGGAGCAATTTTACCGTTATACCGAGGTCCATCTCTAAGCAACTCATGCCTATAATACTAGAAAAAAAAGAGGCTTTTCATTGATTAATGCATGTGTAGATTTTGGTCGTGTAGGGAGAACTCATTGAAATGAAGGGCTTTTGGCGATTGGGCTGTAGTAAATAAGGCCCTTATGAAACAGTAATCTCGAGATATAGACTAATCATGTAAACTTGATTTGATGATTGAGTCAATCAGCCATTTATGTATATTAGGTAATATGGCTTTTTGAAGAGTATAGGAGCTTGAGATATATCAAATTTAATAGCACTTGTGTCTTCATAATACTTAAATCACATATCAAATGTATACTTTGGTATCTACTAGTAGAGAGGATCATAAAAAGATCCTTGCAGGTTCGACTATTATCAGTTTCAAGTTTCATCTTCGATGATTGTTATGCAAGGAATCCTCCTTCCTCCTTGGTCTAATCGCAAAACTACTTGTACGAAAAACAAGTTAAATTCATTAGAATTGAAATCAACACAACCAATAAGGTAGAATCCTCCTTATTCACCCCCATTGAAATCATCCATATGTTTTGATTAGTTTCTTCTTTTTTGTTTGTTTCAATCATGCTTGTGGAACACCTAACAATGTTGTTCATTACCTAGCTAAGTTTAGGTTAAGTAGCTCTTCTCTTGTATCCTTCTCTTCCTACCTAAAATGGCATCAAATCCTAGTAACTACCTACCTTTACTCACAACAATGATAACAACTACTTACCAAACCTCTGTGTGTGGGGATTGATGTAATATGTAATAGACCACACTGCATGTGACCTAAAACCTCATCAATTTTGTCTCATTGGAGTACAGGGTACTTTCATTTAGAGGTTCAATTTTGGGCCCCAGTGAATTCGAATGGTTAACCAATCGGAACTAACCAAACAGTAAAATTTAAATTGAACGAATCCATATTTGTCCGATACGAATGATGCACGTGATATCGATAGAAATTAAGTCTAGATCATATATACTCTTTAACTATATATTTAGGAGGAAAATCTACTTCTAAACACATATTAACAAGATATGAATCTTTATCTAAATATGCGAATGTAAAAACAAAGCTATTTTCAAGTCATAGAATGACATGGATTGAGTGGACCTTTGAGGAGAACTTTACCATATTGGTCCTACAAATTAGGGCTTTTTTATTCTCTCTATGAGTTTACTCTCTTTGGGCCTAGCTGCAGTCACCTCCTTTGTTTGACAGTCTCTGTTTTATCTATCAATCTATCTATATACATCCAAAGCCAAATGCTTTTATCTATGCTCACAGCTCATCTCTAACTACAAAATCGCTGGGCCATCAGGACTTTCTTCAGTTTAATTAATGACAACACTCAAGTGATCAAACCTTAAATTTCGGTGTTGTATCATACTTAACCCAAACCGGTTGGGTCAATCAAAATATACTGGTTCAGTCCAAATTAAACCTTTATCAGTTCATTTCTGATTGGGTTTTTATCGTATCAGCAGAATCAAACTAAATTGATCGAACGCAATGAAATATTGAACCAAAAACAGACCTTACAGGTTTAGTTTCAATCAACCCAAACCGGATCGAACCAAATGAGTGGTTGGTAGTGTCACATCAAATTGAGAAAGAGTGATTGGACCCACCAAAAGCAATGCAATTCAATCGAACGGCTGCGAGAGGAGCATTGATGTCCCACGAAAAAAACCACTTGTCTCTTCTAATCATTAGAACTAACATATAAAGAGATATTGATTAGAAGACAATTCCAACCGGTTATCAATCAATCAACTCTATAAATGGCAAAACAATAAATTCCACTAAATAGTAAATTACCGTCGAAAGTGAAAAGTCACTGTTATCCTTATTACCTGGTTCAACTTTACTTGGTAGGCCATATGATAAAGCCTTCATAGCTTTTGTCATTTTGATGTAGGGACCCACAACTGGGTTTATGGGCCCACCAGAGCTTCAAAACTCAAAAGCTGGTTGGATACCATGAACCCCAATAAATGTGGGTCCCACTTGGTCCCCCCAAAAAAAGAGGTCAGTTTGTTAGTGACTTGTCAAGTTGAGAGATAGCTGTTAGCCAGCTATGATGGGCCTTTTAGGGCCCATGAAGGCCCAAACTGATGAAAGCTTTAATTTTCCACGAACTTGCTTTCACTAAATGGGCCCCACCAAACTTCTGATTCCTATAGTTATTACAGTTACTTTAGTAGGGTTAAGTCTCTCACCCGTCCAAAGCCTTTCCCGCCGCTATCGGAAGTGGGCACAAGCCTCATGCTAAAAGGATCGGAAAAAAAACAAAAACAAGATGATGTTGTTTTTATCCTCCATTTTTTCTAAACCGGAATGGTTCGACCAAACCCTGAGTGGACCGATTATGTTTGACCGGATTTTTCAATTTAGCTTTAATATTTGACAAGAAATTTAACACGTTTTTATGAATATCATGTAATCTCTACCACAACATATGTTTCAAATTTTGGGTGCAAGGGTTATACGATCAAAGCCACTAGACAACATTTTTCTTCCCACTTATGTCTGACAAATAAGAGAGACATAAATTATTATCACTAGTTTAATAAGGTTTTCTTATCTTAAATTTTGCTCTAAAAAATGTTAAATGCATTTTTAACTCTAACTTGAAAATATTTTGATTGCCTTTTCAATCAAATCTTTAAAAATTATTAAAATAATAAATCACTGCTATTCACGATAATACATGTCTAGACATATCGGTTTGAACCATCCATATAAAAGCATACTATTTTGAATTGATTGATGGAAATCATAAAATGGGCAACAAGTATAAGACTATAGAATTGATGAAATATAACTTATCTGGTTCGGAGAGATATACATGTCTTTGTTGTAGTTGAAGAATAAATAGGTAACATCATTATGCATCCGTATGTCATCGAGGAAACAATACGATAACAACAAATAGAACTTGAACACGGTGAGTTGAAGCGTACATATCCGTACTTTTCTTTAAGGTATTTGAACACCCCCATAGTGCAAATTGGGTTTGACCATGATGTCCTCACCTCCAAGATACAACAACTCCTTAGTTCCAATGGCATGCACTCCAATGAAATCTACTTGCAAAGAGCGTCCGAAGGTAATACTCAAACTCGTCAAAAATACTCACACATTGATGGAAAACCAAAAGCCTAATATTGATGTTAAAACTATTAGAGTTAATAGAGTTTAACTCCTTCTTTATATAGAAGAGGAAGAGACACCTATAAAGGGTATCTCTAAAACATACCTCTCAGATCATGTATTTTCCCTTAAGTCTTGTTTGTGAGCCATTCAAACAAAACTTTCTATAGACTACACATTGTTATTTAGGTATCTAATAGGGAATAAAATTATCTTTAACCCTTCATTGTAAAACACAAAAATATTTTTTGAATCTTATAATTTAAAAATAAATTTAAAATTCCAACATTGATTAGAAGACAATACAATACAATCTTTAAAAATGGTTTTTATTATTGGCCAACAAAATGGTTTCTATTGCGGTACTATGGTACATACCATTTTGTACTGTATATTATTTTGTATATATTGTCATTTGTTTCATATTGCATACTATTTATGTATTGTCTTATACTATATCCATACCATGTATATATTGAAAGTATATGTCTCATTTAATATTATATACATATCATATCTTTCTAGCACGATAATGGCTTTGTAAATGTAGTATAATTTTTTTATTTTGCATATTTCTCTGTATTATACCAAAACCAACAGTTTGACATCCTTATTCATTGGTAGCATAAAAAGATTTGTGCAAAAAACCTACATGCAGGTATCTATAGGTTCTTGATAATTATTTCTATATTTATAATTTCAAATTGATTACCTCATTTATTATTGAAATTCAATATAATCCTAAGATACAAATTACAATTTTATTTATTTTTCCTAGGCAATTGGACCCAATCCAACATTTATTTCACTTACCATAGATTTATCACATATAAGCAATCAAAAGGTTTTTATTTATTTTTTATTTTTTGTATGGGAAGTTTATCCGGACTAGCTTGTGCATACCTCGACTACATCTTTGGGAGGAGACTGGCGTCTATTGAAACCATGATCTATCTACTGAGAAGTATGGATCTTACCATTCTATGAACCCTGCATTAACAAATTTATTTTATTTTTTATTTTTTCAGGTTTAAAGTCTATAGGATTCAATTATAGCCTTATTTAGACTAGTCCTTAGGTATGGTGAACCAAACCACCAAACATTATCGAAAATGATTTTTACTCAATGCACAACACTGAACCGGGGTCAACCAATGGTCCAACCAGGATTAATAAGTCAGTGAAGCCACTGAGCCCTGAACCCTAACTGATCAAGCCGCAGCTCTAGACTGAGAATTCTGCGGCGTGGTTCGCTGCTTCTCATGAGGAGTCAGTAATCAGTAATCACACTCACTAATATCTAAATATTATTAATAAAAATATAAAAATATTTATTATTATTATTTAATGAAAGAAAAGAGACGGCTTTTATCGTTAATGGAGGTTTCTCCACTGGCCTCTCGCTGTCTTTTGGTCTTCTTCTCTTCTTTATGTTGTCTTTCTTTTTTAATTTTATATTTCCGCCCACTAAAATATAATTTATTATTTCTCTGCTAAGAAGACTGAAACCGCCGAGTTCAACTTCTCTGGATCAGCTGGATCGGAGTTCTGACCTCAAACTGAGCTGTAATTCGTCGATGATTCTCTTGTTCTAGAAGTACGGAGAGCAGAAATTTCTTGCAGATCTGTGATTATTTGAGCTGAGGACGATTTGTTGGAAAGAGTAAAACAGTATTTGAAGGAGATAAAAAGGAAAGGTTCTTGGATTCTCGTTTTGTTTTTCTTTCGTTTTAGATCTGGTGAAGAAATGATGGTGATGTCGATTTTTCATAGGAAGAATCCTCCATGGAGGAGAATCTAGTTGTTTTGAGTTTGTTTGGGACGAAGAAGAGCTAGGTTTGAAGGGTGAGTTGTGGTATTCTTTTGTGTTTAGTGATGGCTACTGTGCAGAAGCTGCCGGCGAGCCTTAGTACAACGGCAAGTAGTTATGGATCATGCAAGGTCGATACTGCTTCACCGGATCAGTTTCCTGTTGGCATGAGAGTGCTTGTTGTTGATGATGATACTACTTGTTTAAAGATTTTGGAGCAAATGCTTCGAAAATGCATGTATCGCGGTAAGTTCATCTTATTTTCTCTTATGTGTTGGGGTGTTTTTCTCGCCCAACTTAATTTTGTTGAATGAGCTGCAAATTCTTGTTTATGGGGTGAAGATGGAGGTTCGTTGACTTTCGTAATCCAAATTAAGATGCTAGTTGATATTCTGGTTTTCTTGTTGGAATAGGTCTAATGAGTCGGTTTTTCTAAGTTGCCACTGAATAATTTGCCCTCTTTGTTGCTATATATATTCTGTGGTATTATGGGATGTAGGGTAGTTAGTTGACGCCTCATGAAAGATGCAAATGAACGAGGTAACTGGAGGGTCAGAATTACAATTTCTTTGTCAAAGGAGCTCCGTTGTTGTTTATAGGTCGTCCTAGGTTGTCAAGGACTGAAGTAGAGGTTTGTTATGTGCCAGACCTGTTGGAGGTGCAGACTTCCATTCTTGTTCCGAGGTTCATCCACTCTTCTGGCTATGAAAGGGTAGTAGTAACGTGTGACTCCTCTTTGGTTATATGTTGGTTGAGGGCATCCAATTTTTCCCTATGTTATCATCCTTCAGATCCCTGAAGTCACTCTGGGTGGTTATCTGTTTGAACATTTCATACTGTTGGATTCTGATGTAGGTTGTGCTACTGCATTGTAGATTTCTTGGAAGATTTGGGAAACTCTTTATGATGGGCTCATGCTTTGCTGTGGGTCTTTGTTTTTGTGATTTAGCAGCCCCCATTTAGTTGGGATTAGGCTGAGTTTGTTGTTGTTAGTTGGCAGCAAATGTTGGACCCTGTTTATATCTTATGTAATCTTGCCTATTCACTGAAATTTTAGAACTTTCAGCCAAAATGATCACATCCCATATTTGTGTGCTAATTTCATTGTGTGTAGTTTTCTTGTTTTTCTTGTCATTCCTGTCTTCTACTACTAATACAATGTATGAACTAAGAATGTACATAGCATCCGGTGAATACTGTCGCCAAATATGGAAATCCTAACTATAACTTTGTATGATTTTTTTCTAGCATTATAAAGGTTTAGATATGTTCATGTAGACTAAAGGAAGGTTTCTCTGAAGTATCAGAGCCTAATATGGCCATTTTGCTCGCCAGAATGACCAAGCAAAATTCACTGGGAAAAAATGCACTCTTTTGTTCAAGTTGTGGCCAATTTTTTGGCTTTTATTCAGGCTGAAACAATTGCCAAAACCTGAGTATAAAAACACCAGACATACAGTTTGTAACCACTGAAATCACATAGAATAGCGAATCTCAGAAACTTAAACAGCACACACTGCATAATCAACCTTGAAAAAATGCCACATGAGGAGCTCGAGACTTTCTGATAAGTAGGGCTATATATTTCCTTCTTGATTTCTTGAATCCACGTTGGAGTATTCTGAATCTAAGGCTTATTTAGTGATTGATTTCTTCCTTAGCTTAAAAGTGTGCTTCTATAATGGTTTGAGACTATAAAACTCTTGATTTCCTAATAGACGTCACACTTGCTGTCTGAAATTCAAGGCTTTAGAATCCACAAACAGTCATCCTCTCCTTACTAGGCACCCAGTTTGTGACCTTTTTAGTATTAAAATTTGCAATATATCTGATCATGTTTTGACTGGAGTAATGCCACAAGTTACATGTCAGAGTTGGAACTTAGTTCCGTATCTTGCGAGTTTTGTCATCCTTTTGCTCAAGATAGCTCTTAATCACATATTTTTCGTGAGAAATTTTCTCTTGCATTGCAGAACTATAATATGTTGCATTACATTTTTATGCTGCAGCATGGGTGACATCATGCCACCTACCCCCCCCCCCCCCAAAAAAAAAAAAAAAAAACCAGAAAAAAGGGAAAAAAAGAATAACTGGATGGTATCGTGCCATGGATTTTAGTTTGATTCCCAGTCTTCAGGAAATGGTACCTTTGCGTAGAACTTCACTTTTAGCTTATAAACAATAAAGCCGTTGTTCTCCTATTCTGCAAAACATGATTTTGATTAATTATTTATGATTTGTAAGAAATGTTCTGGGTCTAACACAATCTCATGATTATGATTTCTAAGAAATGTTCTGGGGGTATAGTCTTGGTGCCTTCCCTTCAAATGGAAAGACCTGCTGTTGGAAGTTCTCACTGAATTACTTACATCAGAAATAATGACCTACTTTTGCTTTGTTACAGTTACAACTTGCTCCCAGGCTACTATTGCTCTAAACTTGCTTCGAGAAACAAAAGGTTCTTATGATGTGGTAATCAGTGATGTTTATATGCCTGATATGGATGGATTTAAGCTTCTTGAGCATGTTGGACTAGAGATGGACTTACCTGTTATCAGTGAGTAATTTTACCCCCTGGTAGTGAAAAGTCTTCTATTTTATTTTATTTTTTTCTCCTTCTTCTTCTTCTTTAGGTTCATAAACTGATATGATATTTCTTCCATAGTGATGTCTTCTGATGCGAGAACCAGTGCTGTGATGAAAGGCATCAAACATGGGGCTTGCGATTACTTGATTAAGCCTGTACGTTTAGAAGAGCTGAAGAATATATGGCAGCATGTTGTCAGGAAAAAGTGGAATGAGAATAAAGAGCATGAACAATCTGGTAGTGTGGAAGAAAATGATCGACATAAACGAGGAGGTGATGATGCTGACTATGCTTCTTCCGTTAACGAGGGAACAGATGGCAGTTGGAAAGGTCAGAAAAAGAGGAGGGACGCTAAAGATGATGAAGATGAGGGTGATTTGGACAATGATGACCCAGGTACATCAAAGAAACCTCGTGTAGTGTGGTCAGTGGAACTGCATCAGCAATTTGTCAGTGCCGTGAATCAGCTTGGAATTGATAGTAAGAGCCCCTGTTTATTGCCCGTTTACCTTAATTTCTTATCATATTCCTTCATATCGAATATTGGCTTGGGATATAAGTAATCATATTCAGATGACAAGTCAAATTTTCTGTGGGATTGGCTATTTATGTATTATCACCTCAGACTTTTGAGTAATGATGACACCATCAATTTTCATTGTGGTTGGATATTTTCTTGTCCATTTCTTTAATGTTTATGATGCTTTGCCGTTAAAACTGATGAGTTTCCTGGCTTGACATTGCAGAGGCTGTTCCTAAGAGAATCCTTGAATTGATGAATGTTCCAGGCTTAACTAGAGAAAATGTTGCAAGCCATTTGCAGGTTCAATTCTGACTTTCTGCATCCTAATGTACTGATGAATTTTAAAAATTGCTTTCTTAGAATGCCATCTAGATTATTGGAATATCCATAGAAGGATCTGAAATAGCTTTACGGTTCACCCAACACATGGAGTGCTACTCAACATCATATCGTAAGAGGCTGGATGCTTTTTTGTCAAAAAGTACTTCCATATGCTTATCAATAGCAAATCCTGTCTCATCTACAAGACTTGATCCACATTAATTCACATATAGTATGAACGATAGCTCTATATCCTACTTATGCACTTGAATGGGCCAATGTAGTCTTATATCATGTAACTAGACCAAGAAAATGTATACTACCCTATTACAGATCTTTTCATCATCAGCTCCAGGCCAATCTCTCTCTCTCTCTCTCTCTCTCTCTATCTGAGTGGAAAAATCAAGTCGGTTGAAAGCATATTAGAGTAATAGATGGTGATTTAAACACTGTGTCCTCCTCATAATTTAATCAACAGTAGTCCTGCTACATGGCATATATTTGACCGTCAAGGTATGGTTATCTGGATCGTACATGAAGATAAAATGAATGGTCAGACTGTGTAGTCCATTGATCTCTGGGAAACCTATACATAGGTTACTGAATTTACTATCTTATAAGGGTAATGCATGGACAATCTCTACTAGTAGAATGTTGTAGGAGTGTGCAAATTGAATATCTTATTGTGATCTATGGAACATGATGGTATGGTGTATTAGTTTATATTACATTTTGTGTTATCTTGACTTTGTTTATTGTGACTCCTGATACCTGTGGTTCAATGGTTTGAACAAATGATATTTTATTTCATAGATATTTTGGTGCAAAAATGATCCAGGGGCAGGTACAAGTATAAAAGATTAGATTTCATGTTTGTATGTCATTTGGCCAGCTTTTGCCATGTTCTGGAGGCTGACTGATTATGATCATATGTCATTTGGTCAGCTTTTGCCATATTCTGGAGGCTGACTGATCATGATCAGCCAGCTATGCAGTCATAAATGCTAATACCAAGAACAGTCTGAGGATCATTCCTGTTGCATCTCTCTGTAATTCCTAGTAACGTTAACCAGGATTTTATATCCCATAGTGGCTGTATTTGTTTGTTCACATTAGTTCGATGAGGTTGCCAACCTCATTTAGTTAGGATGTTGTTGAAGTGAGTTGAGATTATGTTGAGGTCAGATGCAATCAAGATTTTATAGTCACGAAAACTGTTAAAAACCATTTCAGTCTTGTGTTGCTTGGTCAAATCTACTGGTCCCTGGGAGGGTGTGCTTGTTGATCTAAAACCTCGCGGCATTATGTTCATTTTATGTTGTTAAGCCTATTGATGCGTGATTTGTGATTTGTTTTCAAGTGTATCAATGGTCAACATGACAAGAGATTATACTTCTATAAACTTTGACACTTGAGAGACATTAGCGTAGTGTGGGTTGACTAACATTATTTCTGAATTTTTAATATGCAGAAATTCAGACTATATTTAAAGAGATTAAGTGGAGTAGCTCAGCAACAAGGGGGGATTTCCAATTCATTCTGTGGGACAATAGAATCAAATGCAAAACTTGGTTCACTTGGCAGACTTGATATTCAAGCATTGGCTGCCTCTGGCCAAATCCCTCCTCAGACACTGGCTGCTTTGCAGGCTGAGCTTTTGGGCCGACCAACGGGTGGCCTGGTGTTACCGGCAATGGATCAACCAGTTCTTCTCCAAGCATCATTACAGGGACCGAAATGCATTCCAGTTGAACGTAATGTGACATTTGGTCAACCTTTAATGAAATGTCAATCAAACATAGCCAAACAATTTCCTCAATCAAACATTTCTGTTGAGGATATTCCTTCTGGGTTTGGGACTTGGCCACCTAATTCTCTTGGTGCTATTGGTACTTCAGGCAATTTTGGGGGGATAAACAGTCAAAACAATAATATGTTAATGCAAATTCTACATCAGCAGCAACCACAACACGGTGTGGTAGCTGAACCCAGCCACACAATTAATGTTCAGCCTTCTTGCTTGGTTGTCCCTTCCCAATCTTCTACCAGCTTCCAGGCAGGAAGTAGCACTGTTCCCCTCAATCAGAGTTCTAACTTTAATAGTGGCACCATTATTGATTACAGTTTGCTTTCTTCTCAACCCAATAATGTCTCATTGGGTATTGGACAAGTGATTGATGGGGATCTCAAAAGTACTGGTGTGCTTAATGGGTATACAATTCCTCCAGTTTCCATCTCCCCTTCAACTTCATCTTCTGTGGTCCGAGCTGACAACTCTGCTAATTGGCAAGTTCAGAACTCGGCTGTATCTTTTAGCACTGCCAGCCAGTTACCTGGCTTCATCCCCAATCCATGTGAAATTCAGCATTCTTATGACTCCAAGCCAACTCCATTGCCAGATCAAGGGCCTGGTAGGAATCTTGGATTCGTTGGTAAAGGTACTTCGATTCCAAGCCGGTTTGCGGCAGATGATATTGAATTTCCAACAGACAACTCAAGCCATGGAAGGCTGTATACAGACAACACTGGAGGCAGGGTGAAGCAAGAACTCAATTTCGATTTTGTGGAGAATCCGAAAGTGGGTGTCCCTGTATTGCCACATTTTTCTCCTAATGATCTCATGAGTGTTCTCTCCAAATAGCTTCAGGTAATTCACTTATGGAGTATGTTCTGTTACCTTTCATTTTTCTCAGAAATGAGGATTCTTATATGTATACTTTTAGGACAGCTAGTCGTTGGTTTGGAAAATCATTCCATTTGTTATATATGGATATCCGAGGATGTCAAACCTCCTAGAATTAGATATTTTGGTGGGAGTTGACTCTATGTTGTTGGGTGCTAATGAATGTTCCTGACAGCATACTTGTGAGCCTCTTGTAGTTTGATGCATATCTGTTTATCAGCGCAATTAAAACAAATATGAATTAACCCAGGAAATATTCTGGTAGTCAAGTGAAGCATTCGACTATATTGAATTAAAATTCCTCATTGTTCGGCTACTTCTAGTTCCACAGGACCATATTTTTGCTAAATAAATATTGAGTCCATGTATATTGAGTCCATGTGTTTTCTCTCAATAGATTTTATCTACTGAACCTGAGTACAGTCCTCCAAATGATATCATGTTTGGTGTTGCACATAATATGCATCACCAAGATAAATTCTATAGCTTTTCTGGGTAAATCTCTAAGTTAGTGTTTCCACAGACCATTGGATTGGGTTGTCAAACGTGCTTGGACGGTCCAGAATCTCGGATCTGTATCTGTCTCTCCAAAAGGTCTTAAGTTCCTTTTAGAACTGTTGGCTTTCCAACAAGCCGTTCATTCAAACTATTTGGTTGTTTAAATTGTTCAGAATAGTTGATTGCACCGTTAGGGTGTGGGGTGGTTACCTGTGTATGTTTTATAATTTTTATTTTAAAAATGTTCCTGTGATGTTCCACACCAGGTCATTTTTGTCATTATATTTAAAATATAATTGGTTTTCTACCTTCTCTTTCTTCTCATAACCAAAAATGATGCAATTAGGTGCTTGGTTAATTAAAAAAAAGGTACTTGGCTCCTCTCTTCTTCCATTAAATTTTTTTTCTTGTCAAAGTTGTTCATTTTAAGTAGGACTTTGAGTAGAAGTCCTAAGTCCATTTTGTTTTCTGTTTTGGATTCTCCAAAGGAGACTTAACTTCTTTCTTTTAAAACAAACTTGCTACTAATGCAAGATTTAGAGATTTCTGAATGAAAAGTTATTTTGGATTGACATTGATGGCTACCATGATCTGCCTACCATTCTCTTCCTGTGACTCTCATCTCATTTATTCTTTCTCCTTCCTTTCACACTTACCCTTTTTCTCCTTGTACTAGTTTACTTTCTTTCTTCTACCTTTACTAGTTAAATTCTCTCCATTTGGGATTTTACTTGTCCAGCAAAAGTGAACTTTATCTTTTTGTGGTTTTCTTTTTTTCAACCTTAGATTCTCATGCCTGGTTCTGTACTTGGAAGCAGAACCTTAAACCCTGCCTGGTTGTTGCTTCTTGGAATCAGTAGGACCTTAAGTTTGCCATTAAAAAGATTGAACATCAAGTTAGCAACTTTTACCTTTGCTTGCAATATCAAAACAAATTGAATTCATATATGGAGTTCTCTCACCTGAAACAAGTCCTGGGTCTTGGGGTGCTTTTATCTAAAATGAGGTTAAAAAATAAGCTTTTTCTTACTTATCACACCTCTTGTTATATTCATGCCTGATGCTAATAGATTGTTTATCTTTGCATCCCACCTCATATTGAAATCCAATCTACTGAATTAAGTTAATGTTTTGCCCCGACCCTTTTGATCCTTTTCAATAGTCTTAGTTGTATTGTAGATTTACAGGATTAATCCATTGTTCTTCTAAGCCCATAGAAATCATAATTAGGGTTATAAATCAAAGATTACATGAAACAGCCCGGAACCCTTATCCTCAAAGATGGTACTTAACCAGTCCACCAATTAGCTTATGTAGAGATTTGCCCAAGAAAGTTCAGCTTACAAAGAGGTTAATAACTTCTATTCTACCTTTTTAGGTCTTGAAGCTGCACAATGTTAACATATCAATTTATTCCGATTGTCTTACTGGAGGCCAGACCATTGTCAGCTGTGCCAGGATGGTCCAATATTTTTTAAGAGTTTTCCCCTGCCCACTTTCCTTTTCTCCAGGAAAGAAATTCCTGGCTTTGCTCCAGTATTGGTTTTGTGATCAAAAAGGCAGATTAAGAAAGCCACGACAAGGGACACACCACCGGGAAGCAGGCGAAGACAAGCATAGGTAAACCATGTTGAGCATGGCGGTCACCCACAAGGGGGCAAACAAAGCCAAATGGGGCAGCGGCCAAGTGGCCGGGGAGAAGAGGCCACGCCCCCAACTCCAGAAGATATTTTTTCGTGCTGTCCACCCACCTGTCCCAACAGTGGCCTCGTCTCCTTCCTCTATTCTTCCAGCTAGCATACAGTCTTCCTTTCGCAAAAAGGCCAATGCTCCATCCCACGCTATTTAGATCTGTGTTATGTACCCCTGCACATATCAGGAAAGATATGAAATTTTGTACATATCAGCAATGTGTTTGCATGTATTTTCAGAGAAGTATGTTGGGGTCTAAACTATGTTGAAACGCAACCTTCCGTTGTGGTGGAAGACTTCCTATTTTGAAGATGCAATGTATCATATGTTTATTGCTACAGTGGGATGCATTGCATTAGGAATACCAATTTTGGGGTGCATTTGCGGCCTTCTACCTCGAATGATTGTCTCTGTGTTTTCAAACAGTGTGGCTGAATCATGTATTTGTCTTTGTATTATCATATATTCACTTAGGGATCTATACTAGAAACCTGGAACTTTGCCATGCTTAAAGTTTCTGGGTGAAACCTTATTGATCTAGAACTCACTTGCAGGGATTGTCTTTCTTTCCCGGAAGGTGCTTCGAATTCGTCGGAGAATGGCATATGATGATTGCCTCCAAAGAGTGGGAAGAAACTTGTGTATGTGTATTATTCTTAGCATAGGTTCTCTAGGTAAATTGTCCTGCTTGCCTGAAGATCCCCACTACCTGCTCCCAGATGCAGAGGTAAAAAACTCTGATTTATCTGCTTGTGCTCTGAGATAAAACAAATTTCAAAGAGAAGCTTCCTTGTATGATAATTTGTTTCCCTGCTTGGAGTAGGTATTATTTGGTGTCATCTAAATGTTTTTACCTTCTTAACTAATTGGAAATAAGTTGTGTCAAGAATCTGGAGCCTTTTAGTGGGTTTATTGCAAAACATAATGGTGTGTATCTTGCTGCCATTTTTACAGGGAGGAAAAGTTATATGCAATTTGTAATTTAGGGGAAAAAAATCATGAAATTTAAGTTTTGATAATAGGGATTTGGTACAAAGTTGTTTGCATCCATCCTATACTTGTTTGGTTGAAAAATTATGTAAGATGGATTCTAGTTCTAGAAATTAGGTGTGATCACTGTGATGCCAGTTTTCCATCCAAAATTGGATTTAGTCTTTTGAATTTATTAAACCTTCAAAGTTTAGCACTAATTATCTCTGGTTTAGACCAATGGCCACTAAAGTAAATTAATTTTAATATAGTTGGTAGGTAATTATCGACTTTTGTAGCATTTACATATTTGGTAACTATGTTGGTTATGCATTAAATGAATACTGTTGGCAAAGCAGAAAAAAAAAAACTTGCTAGTTGGTCTATTTTCTTCTTGCCTGAAGAGGTTTTATTCTCTTCTTTTCAATTTGGCTGGGGATGAAGTGTGGGAGCTTTTTGAAAAACAATATGATTTGGTACAACCATCGGTTAAAAGGGCCAAGGGTAGGTCAGAACATTTTACACAAGGTACATTATGTGGGCGATATATAGCCGTGTCAATGGAGAGCGACATGAAATATAAAGACGAAACAATATTTGCCATATAAAGACGAAACAATATTTGCCATAAGTCGCAGGGAAATAGCTGGAAAATTGACGAACTTGCGAAATATCAGCGAAAGCCTAACATCTACATCATTGTAGGTAGAGCATTACCCCGACGAAGAAGGGATTGTGTTGTAGGTTGAAATTTTGAAAAATTTTGAAAACTTTCAGGTGAGTTATCGCTGAGGGGTGAAACAATGAATTTCGGCTATATTTCGAACCTTGATTTTACAGAAGGAAGGTAGTAGTTTGAGTAGTCACACCATTAACTGAAACAAGACAATGTAAGAAGGGGAATGCAATATCGAAGGTTTCTATTTTTTTATATTTTGGTTTGCCAACTCCGGTTTATAAACCGGTGGTTCGACCCGCGTCGCACACCTAGCTGTGGTGGGTGAGTCTCCCAGTAGGGATTTTTTGCATCCACAAGGATTCGATACCGGAACCTTGCTTAAGCGAACCAAGCTGCTTAACACTTGCCACTTGGACCAACTCCGGTTGGTTATCGAAGGTTTCTATACAAATAGAGTTTGGCAACTAAAATTAATTTAGATTCTTTACCCCTATTACCCCTCTTATCCCAAAATCCTTTTGCATGACTCACTTGACACAAATCACTTGGGTCTACCTATATCAGGCAGACTATGAGAGGTAAATTTTGAAGGTATGAAAGTATTAGGGGTAAAAGATCAACTCACTAAAATATCAAAATTGAAAGAGTTTTTCATGTACTCTTGAAATGTTTGTTTCCCCGAACAAATGGGCAAAAATCAAACCAAACAACTTGTATAATAAAAATTATTACCTGAAATTGTACTTGAAATCTATTCTTATTGGGTCTAATTCAGCTGCTCTTGTGGAACCAACCCCACAATTTTTCTACTTACTTTACGGTTCCAAAATCAAAATTTCTTCATCAAAGATAAGAATGTGATCATATTTGACTCTTGTATACTAGGGGAGGCTAACAACATCAAAGATAGGTTTCTTATATATATATATATATATATTAAAGAGTTTTTTAAGTGTAGGTCCTTTTAGTGGACTACAAACGAATGTTGAGCTGACTAAAAACTAATGTTGAGTCTCCTTAGTGTAAAATATTACGTGTGAATCCTAATTAGACTAACACTGTTAGTTATCGTTAAGTATATTCAAATCTCAAATGTGAAAAGATTAAAATGCCCTTCAAATTATTTATTACATTATGCCTTTCAAATTAACTTAATGACCAATTATTTTTTAAAATCATATATTAAATAATCTAAGGAGTATTTTGGTCCCTCTTTATTTGAAATTTAAATATACTTAATGACAGTTAATAGTATTAGTCTACTTCAGATCCATGCATGAGAGAAACCGAATGGCGCCAAGCTTTGATGTGGAGAGCCCCTATCTCTCCACCTCCATATCCCCCTGTTCTACTCCCTCACCTCCTCTCTCCCTCTTTCCCCCTCTCTGTTAGCTTTCTCTGGTTTTATTTTTCCACCCTTGTTCTGCTCCCTCACCTCCTCTTCCCTATCTCCGCCCCTCTGCTCCCTCTCTCCAGTGAATTTCCGGTTAAAAAAAAAAAACTCAGATTCTCATCCTCTCCATTTCTTTCTCTATTTTCTCGTTGTCCCCATTCGGTGGAAGGTTCAGGTTATTAAAGAAAGGAAAGAAGAAGGAAAAAAAATCCAGTAGATGCGAGATCCAGTAGTGCATTCCGCAGGTTTAAAGGTTTTATGCTAGAGTTGGAAGTGTCTCTCGTGGATTTGGAAGCTTTGCCGTTGCGAGAGTCTCGTGTTGCTGGTTGTCGTCGGTATGTCCGTGGCTGTTGTTTCCGCCCTTGTGGAGTGTTATCTCTCCGTCCTTGTGGCGTGTCTTTGTCCGCTTTTGTAGCGTATCGCCTCTTTGGATGTGTGTGATGGAGTATACGTATGTCGTACTCCTTATGCTTAATTGTTGTTGTGGTTGTTACAACCATTATTCGAAGAGCTTAGACTCGACCTAGTCCTTAGCCTGAAGGACCTTGTCTATTGTATGTATGACTATTGATCAATTTCCATTCCTAGATTTGATTCAAACTTGGTGTAATCATGCATTTTTGTATTTCTTTCTTTTCTTTGATGTACCTGTATTTTCTTTCAAGTTCAATCATGAATGAAGCTCAGCTTTGTAAAAAAAATAAAAAATAAATCCATACCTAATATATTACATTAGAACCCGACATTAATTTATACCGAAACCAGTTATTAACTTGGGTCTCTTTTTCATGTTTTTCTTCCAGCTATCTCGCTTACTTCACGTGCAAGTCGGTATCATGTGGATCCCACACATTATTGGTGACGTTTACGTTATTGCCATTAAATGTTAACCACCAATTCATGAATACATGGTGCATACGTAACAGTAACCTTAGGACGGACCACAGTGATTGTCGTATACCTCAATCTTACACCGTTAAATTGGAATCCTACCGACCTCCATGCGTGATTCTTGCCACGCGCCAACGCTCACAAACTTCCCCGGTTCCCTTGTTGAGAATTTATCTGGCTTTGCCAATGACTCAATGCCGATCTTCCACTATTTATCGCATTATGTGGTCTACATTTTCTTCAATTTCGTCAATTCAGTCAGTCACTCTCTCCCTTACTCTCTCTCTCTCTCTTCGCTGCTTCACGTCACATGGTAGCATCTCTTCCCGTCTGTAAGCAAACTAACTCTTCACCGGTTTCTGTTATTACTGGAACAAGATGGAGGAAAATCAAGAAATGGCACTTGCCCAGATGAGAAAATCTGTTCAGAAGCTTGGGTTTTCAACCGATGTAAGCTGATTAGCCTCTCTCTAGTCACTCCATTTGGGTTCAAGTCTGTTTACTAGTCAGGTTTTCCAGTGGTTTTTTTCTGATTATTTTGAGGTCTTTTACTTGCAGAATCATGGAGATCAAACTCTCATGAGGTTCTTGATAGCAAGATCAATGAACCCTGAGAAGGCAGCTAAGATGTTTGTTCAGTGGCAGAAGTGGAGGGCTGAGTTTGTTCCCTTAGGGTTTATTCCTGAATCTGAAGTACCAGACGAATTGGCTAGTAGGAAGGTCTACTTACAGGGACTTTCAAGGAATGGCCACCCAGTCATGCTGGTTAAAACCTGCAAGCATTATCCTTCTGGAGATCATCTTCAGCTCAAGAGTATGAAACTATCCCCTTTGCTGCTTAATTTTACTTAGCTTGTTATCTTATCCAATCAATGTTTCTAGTGATCTAGTGATCACTGCTAAATGGGCTCCACTGATTTCGACGACTTCGATTTAATCACTTGGGTTTGCATACAAGATTCCTTGTAAAGATAATTCTACTAAATTTTGATTACTTAAACGATAGTAATTGCCCAGAACTAACGATTATTTAGATATATTTTTTTTTCATGGAAACTTTCGTCTTTTACTAATCATGCTCTGCCATAGTGTTTGGATCTTAGAAAGAAAATATTCTATTAATTTTTTGGACTATATGACTATGCAGAATTTGTGGTGCATTTACTGGACAAAACCATTGCAAGGTGAGACCATCCTATAATTTGTTGGTTAAATGTATAATTACACTCCCCCTTATTTGAAATTAATAAAATGGGTCTCATCAATCATTCTATGGGGCTATAGTAGTATATCAATAGTAAACCCAATAATGATGCTCTTCCTCTAAAAAAAAACTAGTAGACTGAAGGGACTGAGTATGATATTGAGTTATTAAGTGAAAAATATGTTTCTAGCCAGTCTTCCATCTTCCAAGAAAATCAAAACTTATTGGAGTCCCAATTCAAATTGATCTTTGTTGGCTTCTTTATATCAGCCACTTGACATTCTTTTTTTTTTTTTTTTTTTTTAATGAAATTTAATGGATGTTAGTGTCATGAGTCCCATGTGTTCTGTTTCAATCAAGAGCCTCATAACAGTTCACTACCAATCCCCCCGGAAAAAAAAAAAGAAGAAAAAAACAAAGCATCATAGTTCATGTTTTGACAGGTTAATCTTGGTCAAGTTTTAGAATGCTACTTATGCAGTATGCCAAGTCAAAAGATCCTGTAATTGATGGGCAAAATGATTGAAAGAACTGAAGCAAGCTTTGAAATATGAGGATTGAGCCTCCTCTCAATTGCTGGATGAGATTATGAGAGGTAACCCAGCAGATTGTTAGCCATAACAATTTTATTTTGGATTGGATCTGGAGTCTGCTAAAAAACCTGTTCGTTACAAAATGGGATCATTTTGAGGATCTATTACAGAAAGGGATGAATGGGTCCAAAACCAAAAGACCAATAAGAAGGCAGTTGAAACCATAACCAGTGGGACCTCTATAAGTTACATATTTATTTAATTCAGGTTGGTTAGTAGTTATCTTATTTCTTGATTATTTGGGTGTTTTTGTTTGTTTTGGGGGGGGGGGGGGGGGGGTGGTGGTGGCAGGGTGGGGTACAGCTAAGCCCGAAGGAGATTTGAACTCATTACCTCTTAATTATGGTTGTTAATCTTTGCTAACTGAGCTACTCTCTTGGGATTAACACTTAATAGTTATTACTTTATCAGGGTTATGTTGCAACCACAAAGATAAACAAAGGGTTTTGTGTCTAATAAACACTTATATTGAGGGCCTCTAAACCCCAGTGAAAAGAAACTGAAGTGTTCCATAATATAAAGGACCGGATCATAGTTTTGGGATGGTACAGCATATTGGGAAGTTTTTTGATCAGCACATGTGGATTGCAACTAGTGTAGTAACATTCTTATTTTCTAAAACTGTTCCATTTGACACCCTTAATTAGCCAATGTACCTTTTATATACTATTTTCTTTAGCTTTTAGATGCTGACATTTCTTTATGCTTGTTTCAGTTCTTTCAAGGGAAAAGAAATAGGCAACGAGAAGTTGATTGGCATTATCGATTTGCAACAAATTACGATAAAGAACATAGATGCACGTGCTTTAATTACTGGATTTCAGTTTTTACAGGTATGTTATTCAGTATTTTCTATGATTAACATGCATTACAAAATATTGGCACAGAAATGGACGAAGAAAACTAGGATTACGCTTTAGGACTTTGGAGAACTAGATTCTAGAATAATTAGTTCACTCAAACATGTAGTATTAATTGTTGGTTGTGCACATTAAATAGCTAAATTATTCAATTAATTAGAGTTAGTATCCATGGAAGTGGTAGGACGAACCTAATTCAGTTGTTAGATTGTGGAACTTGGACTATATTAATCCATGAGCCATGGTAAATGATGTAACTTGTGTAGGAAATTGGATACCCTCATATCACTGATCAGTTTGTAAGAAACTATGATAAAAATATAAGTTAAGAAGACATTTTAGCTTTGCATAAAAAACTTATCAAGATTGAGCTGGAGACCTAATTTGAGTAGGCAGTTGCTCCTATCTTCAGATCTTTGTTTTTGCAGAACATAGTTTATAACTGAACATGTTTCACTTTTTTGAGAGGGTAGGTCTAGTGTTCCCACAAAACACAGTTGATACATTTCTCAAATCCTATTTAAAACTGAACATGTTTCACTTTTTTGAGAGGGTAGGTCTAGTGTTCCCTCAAAACACAGTTGATCCATTTCTCAAATCCTATCTATGATATCCTGGGAGAGTAATCTCTTCCCACTGGCTTCAAAATTCCTTCAAACTTGGGTGTCACTTAGTGATAATTTGTCTGTAATTCCTGAGGGACATTTTCTATATGTTAGAAAGATTTTCTTAATTTATCTTTTGGGCCAAGTCACCTCAGGAATTGGTTTTCAAGGATTGCTTGCATTTGTTAATTTTAATCAATCCTGGATCTGTTAAGAAATGTAAAACAGAGTACTTTCTCTTTGCATAATTGGTCTTAAGGCACGTTCTTTGACAGAGTAAGGTTCCCTCTTGAAAATTGTTGGGTATGGCAGTAACATAACAAATAAGGAATCCCCCTCCCCACTTTGCCATCTTGAACTTCTAATTTCCTATATTGTTGATTATATTTATAACATTTCCAATGTTGTTGCATCTTTCTCTTATCTCAATTTCTAAGCAGGATGATGTTATTTTGTAAGACATGCCAGTGCAGAAATGATAAATAAGGACTAAGCAATACCATCTATATGCTTTCTGGTTTTATGCAGTCTTACTATCCTGATCGATTGGCAAAGTTGTTCATTTTGAGCATGCCATGGTTTTTTGTGAGTGTTTGGAGATTTGTTTCCCGCTTCCTGGAGAAGGCAACACTTGAAAAGGTACATGAACAAAATTGTGCATGCCTATAAATATGTGTTGTATTGGATATAGAGAGTAATTTCCTAAATCATCATGAAGGGATGGAGGGAATATTTTTATGCAGATACAATGTTACCTTTTTTCTTTTTTTTTTTGGGTACAAAGGGGGCTTATTAAGCCCGGGATGGGGATATTAATATGCCTTAGCAAGAGTCGAACCCACGACCTCTTCACTAAGAGGTGTTGGTTTCACCACTAGATACAATGTTACTTTTTAACTGATACAAATTTAGTAAACCCTGTTTGTTTGGATACGCTGATCTCGATATTTGAGTTGGGTTTGACAATGTAGACATGAACAAAATTGAAAAGGGCCAAAAAAAAAAAAAAAAAAAAAAAAAAAAGAAGAAGAAGAAGAAGAAGAAAAGAAAATAAAAAAGAAGAAAAGAAAAATAGCTTCAGTCCAGCTCAAAAATCACCTAATGGTTTCCCATTTGAGCTTTTCTTGCACATCTGATTGTAATTCAATTCATGCATACCTGATATAGTTGCGAGAATATTTTTGTGTTGGAGGGAGGCTTAGCTACTAACTGAAAGTTCAATCATCTGTATGGAAAATCTTTCCTTTTTTGAGAAAGTAAAATGCAAGATCTTTTAAAATAGAATTGCAGATTTCCTAATGCTAGATTCAGAATTGGGTTTAGTTTGACCATTAAAATATACTCTCAAGAGTTGGACTTTGTTTTTATAAATGCAGGTAGTGATAGTAACCAGTGAGGATGAACATAAAAATTTCCTAGAAGAAGTCGGAGAGGAAGTTCTGCCAGAAGAATATGGAGGACAAGCAAAGCTTGTTGCTCTCCAAGATGTTAAACTTGAACACTTCCCAGTAGAGAACTAAGAAAAGGTAATTTCTTGCACTAGAACCTTATAGCCTGAGAAAATGAGTAAACAAATCTCCATGTTGCATTTCATATTCTCAAGTTTTTTCTTTATAACCTCTTCTCTCTGTTTCCATTTTGCTGCTAATTTATGTTTCTTACCTTAATTCTCACTGTTTTTGTATTGTCATTGTCTAATTTTGCTTTAGTCACAATTGCAAGTTAAAATCATTCATCAGAAAGACCTGTATTTCTTGTCAAGTTAATAGACCATGATATTCATGCAAACACAGGGTAGGGTGCAGCAGGAACTAGTAACCATACAACAATTCCATGCTGGAGTAACAAAAGTCTAAAGCATGGGTCCAAGTTCAGAGAGGTTGAAGGCAAATCTACTGATTACATATCTTTCATATAAATCTATCAATTAGCATGTTATACCATTTGGGGTTGCACTAGAAATTCTTACAACTGCAAAACTGTGATGTAACTCCTTGTATTAAGATGAAACTTTTGGTAATTCTTATGGGAAGAATTGCCTGGAGTTTCTGTGGACATAAAATGGAGATAATATGACTATCTTGACCCTATGAAAGGTGAAATTCTTTCACTTGTTGATGCTTGTCAAGCATTTTTATTGGTCTCAATGCTAGCCTAGGGGCGATGCTTCCATTCTCTGTTTTGTCAATGGTGTATATGTAAGGCTTTGGTTTCCTGCATCGCCCCATCTAAGGTCTTCAGTATGGCATTCTAATCCTTTTGCTCTCCCCTTCCTGTAACCTGAAGTTTCCGTCCTTGCACCATCACCATTTCTTTTTCTTCTTCCTAGAATGAGATTTCAGCAGCCATTTTGCTGCTCATAATGCATATTGCAGTCATTCTCCCTACTGCACATATAGCTAGCATCAGTTGCTTGCACCCATGGTGGTTCAGTTCAGCTACTGTCTATCCTGCCCATCTTGAGATCAATCCATTCCATGCTCAGAGGTTCAACCTGGAACAAGAAGTAAAGGTATCAGTGGCATTCTTGATGCGTCCATTGAAAATGTATGAGAGAGTTATGTTAGAAAGAAAAAGAATATGCATCTCTTGAATCTGTCTCTCAGTTTGATGCTTCCTCTTGTGCTGCGGTTGTTCCTCCTCTTCGTCCTGTTCTTGATCATCATGAGAAGTGGCATGGCCACTGCGGAAGCATCAGGATTAAAGGGTATGTTGGGCGTGATTCAGGTTACGGTTCTAGATTGGATATTTGAAATAAAACTTCCAAAAAAAGGAGAACCTGGGATTGCAAAAAGTGTTGTTTCCAATCCAAAATCCCAAACCTAAATTACATGCCCAACCTGAATTACATGCTTCTTTCTTCACTTTACCTGCATTTTTTTGAGTTGATCAGGTAACAGTTTAAATGGAAACCGTAAATAAAAATGGAGAAAGAAGTTCAAAAGGGTTATCTCCTTACTCTGTATCAGAAAGACTAATGGTTCTTCCCTGAAAGAGGAGAAAAACAATTTCAACCTCTATGAGTTCCAAAACTGCCATGAAAGCTTAAACCCACAAATAAAGAAGAGATATCTTATAGAAAAAAGCAGTGATAAAGGAAGAATTAAAGAAAGGAAGAGGAGGAGAAGGTGGGGAAGACAAACCTTAATTTGTTGGTGAAGTGTTCTGTTGTTCCAGGTATGAAGAAATAAGAGACTGTTTTCATGAGTCATGAGGTCTAGAGAGAGGGAGAGAGTTCTAGAGAGAGAGAGTCTCTGATTTCTGAGTTCTAGACTGATTTCTTCATCCCTGAAAACAACTAAACATTACACCCAACAAATTAGGAGTCTTCCCTGCCTTCTTAGAAATCAGAGACTCTCTCTCTAGAACTGTCTCCCTCTCTCTAGACCTCATGACTCCCTCTCTCTGATCTCATGACTCCCTCTCTCCCTCTATCTGTTTATATAGATAACACACTCTCTACCTCTGTGCTGATAAAGGTGAGTTTGGATCACCTCTTCCTAAGGAGAATACAATGTGCTCTCCTGACACTCTTCCTTCGAAGGGGAATACAACGTGCTCCTGGGACACTTTATGACCACAGAAATAGGCATGAGGATTGGGTTTTTATTTTTTACTCATTTTTAGTATTTATCCAGTGGGCGTCATTCTTATTTCTGTGGTCAAAAAGTATCAGAGTAGGTGATCCAGACTCGATAAAGGTAACGTGTAGAATCCAATCTGGATCACCTCCCTTGGTGGGAAGCATAATGTGCTCCATGACGTGTTTTGACCACGAAAAGAGGATTCGCTGGATTTGCATTTTTCATTAACTTTAATATTTATCTAGTGGGCCCTACCCCATTTCTGTGCTTGAAACCCCTCATGGGAGCAATGAATCCGGATCATCACTCCTGACGGGGAGCGCACTCTGTGCTCCCCGACGGGTTTACCACCACAAATTCGGTGGGACCCACCGGTAAAAAATAATAAATAAATAAAAAAAAATCCTCCCATCACCCAACCCCGGGGTCCCCCTGTATTTATGGTGGTAAAGCCATCGGGGAGCACAAAGTGCTACCCCGACGGGTAGCTGATCCGGACTCGGGAGCAATCAAGGGAGGTGATCCGGACTTTGCAAAATCCTCTTAGTCTAACCAATTTGAATCTCCAAGTATGAGAGTCTGTCGATACTAGTTGCATAAATATATTTGGAAATTGGATTAATTCTAAAATGAATTCTTAATCCTAACAACCATAATCGATTTCCATTTATGACTACTAATTTCCTAGCTAGTCTTATCTTAACATGTGAAGAGGGTGGTTAATGTTTTTGGGATTTATATAATAATTTCTCCAAAATAACACAAGGGTTTTCATTTTTATTTTTGGTTTAAGGTCCATTATTCCGCAACAAAGTAGCCAACAGAAAATGTCCTACAGAGATCAAACAATCATGGAGTGGACAACAATAGGTCTGAAGCTACAAAGACATGGCCCTTCGAGGCTTCGGGCTAGAGCATTAACATTTTCAGCTCTAGGTACATGCATAAAAACATGATGATAACATACGTATATCATCCAACATTGGAATGATTGCCCATGATGCAAGCCTCCTCAAAAAATCCTCCAAAGAATTGAATAACCTCTAAGGAGTTGAAAAGCACTAAATAACTTATCAACAGTTTGTCCAAACCCTCAAGAGCACCACCTCTAATAGCCAACTCTTCACTCTTGCCACTAAAGTCTTCTTTGTATCCAAGGATGGTAGATAACTCTCTGTGGTCTTGCTAAGGCTCCTTTAAATTCATTATAAGCTTGAGTTGCCTAAGTCCAAACATCCTCTTGAGCCTAGTCCTCCTTACTAAGGACCATTGAGTTTTTGGCTCTCCACACAAACTGTCACACAGCACAACATTGTCCTACCAACTCTTAACCAGCAAGTAAATTGGGAGCTTTGGAACACCTCTGCATGCACCGTCAAGGGGCATCAAAACCACACACACACTTTGAGTATAGGGGTAGTGAAGAAATATATGAATGATTGTTCCTGTATCCTCTCTGCAACACTGGATGTTTTGGATCGCTCTCACTATATTTGGTGGAAAAAGCTTGTTCAACAGTGTTATGTACCAAGTCCTTCAAGTAGCCCTGGAAGCCATTTATCTTGGAATAATATTCACAGTAAGGCCATCACCCACACTCCTGTGGAACCCTTCTCCAAACCCAGGAGGGAGAATTACCCATACGTGCTTGCAAGATATCTGATGTGAGGAAATACAAAGATCTCATCAAACGTCTCCATTCTAACTCTGAATATTGCTACAAACCCCATGCAGATTTCGCAAGCATCGCTCAATTATGCAAGCTGCGAAACCCATCACACTACCTCCTTTTGTTTACAAAGCTTTTTCCACACAATCCAGTGTGTGTAGGACTGTGACTCCTTCATTGCTCCCCAAAGAAACGCCTAGCTTTGGAATTGATTTTCTTGTGGATGTTCTTTGGTAGCTTTAAATGATAGACTTTGTAATTCAAAATAGAAAGACCTGTTGATTTCAAAGGAATTTCCTTCCCTCTGTGTGACAAAAACTTATGGTTCCAACCCCTTAGTCTAAGTCCCCAATTTATCATTCAAACTATGGCATAGCTTGACCTTGTTTGCACCTATCTATGAAGGTAGCCCCAAGTAATGTGCAAGTCCATCACCATATTTCATTTTTAGAACTCTACTAGACCATTGCTTCACCTTTGCGGGTGTATTTGGGTTGAAACAAAGTTGGGATTTAGAATAATTCATCATCTGCTTTTTCAAGTTTTGATGGGTTGATAGATACCCTTGCTGCGTTTGTTTGCTGATAAAGGTGGGGTGGGAAAATTCTTGAAAAAAGTGTAGATTTTTTACTTTTCTTTTAAATCCTGAAATGATACATTATTTGGTTGCTTGGGGTGGGAAAGTGGGAAATCTGCTGGATGTGCAGCCCAACTTTCCCACCCCATGCCATTTTAAAACTCTAAATATTTGGTGGGACTTTGTGGGAAAGTTGGGAAAAGTAAAAAGTAGAACCCACCCCTATCACTTTTCCACAAAACATTTTTCTTTTTTTCTCCCTCGCCCCACTACATATGGGACTTACATATTTTTTTTTCCCACTCTTTTTTTCCCACCCCACCTTTGCAAACAAACGTTGGACATTTGTCGTTGGTTGGTGCTTTTTAACGTGGTGGCCATGTTCCTAGTCTTTGTTTTGTTGATAGCGTATGACTAAGGCTTTTGCTTTCATCATGGCCCATCTAAGGTCTTCATCATGACATTTTAAGATTTTCCACATTACCTAATAATTGGAACCTTGTTTCTATATTCAATTTTCTAGATTCCAGTAAAACAATCTTTTCAAAACCACCCAAGAATCAATCATCAATCATGTATGAATCTAAATTTGTATTTTACATTAAAAGGGCAAAAACAAGTAAGATTCACAAATTATTGGACACCTTGAAGGGTCTAAATGAGAAATTTTCAAGAGTAAAGAAGAAAACATTATTTTTCAAAAAAAAAAAAACCCAAAACCCCTAATCTTATTAAACATTATGGAGTAGAAAAAAATTACTATCAAAGAAAAAGATGATATAGAGTTTTAGTAAAATATATGTGAGCTGGTGAGAGAAGACCAGGAAGTCTTGTATTGATTTCTTGGAAATTTCTTAGAACTAGCAGTCCCATCACAACAATACCACTTTCTCTTTGAGATGAACCCCACAAGGAGGTTACACAAAGTTCCAATTATCTATCCAATGAGATCCTTTGCTTGGGGGTTAAGTTTCATTACCAAGTATTCCATGCTGCTCTGAGTTGTATGCCTTAGAGATGAACCCCACAAGAAGGTTAAACAAAGTTCCAACTATCCAATAAGAGTCTCTGCTTGGGGGTCAAGTTTCACAAACATTGGTTTCTCAAGAAAACCAATCATGTTTGCTGAAAAAGTCCAAAAGAAATGTTGTTCTGTAGTACTTTGGAATTTTCCCTTTGGAATTTGTGGGAATATTTTTGAGCCATCTTTCATGAATTTGCAAAAGTACATCTTATTTGTAAATTTATTAAATCATAGTTGAAAAAAAATATGTTTTTTAATTTACTTTTCTCTTTTGTGATTTTACAATGTTGTCTTCAATAAAATAAAGTTCTAAAAATTTCATTTTTTCCTTTTATTTATCATTTTATATTATAAAATATATAATAATAATAAAAATAAGGACATTTTCATCATTTTTTCTAATCAAAGGGTCATTGCTAATTTGATGTAGTTTGAGATGTCTTTCCTAAAAAATTATAAGTCAATATATATGAAAATATTAACAAGAAATGTGAAGGTTAAAGGGATATTTTTAATAAAAAAATTTGACAAATAATTGATGTAAAAATAGGTGACCGCAAGGGTATTTACGTAATTAACAAATAGTATATTACTAAATACTAATTACTATTGATTTGGCTAAATGTGGACCCTACTAACGCATTTCGTCTTCGAAAGGAAACGACCACGTCACGACGACTTCGATTGACTTGAAACAGTTCAGATAAAATAGTTGAGTTACGACAAATAAAATTTGCCACGTGTCGCTTGGTGAAGCTCCCATCACACTTGTTCTGGGCCCATATTTGACAAGGATTCTGATCCGACGGTAGTTATAGCAGTTGGACTGTTCAGACACACGGGTCTGAAAGAAATTTCCAATATAAAATGGGTAAGGGTGGAATAAAGCAAAAGCCCAGAAAGGAAGACGATACTTCATTTCTTGCTTGGTGGTCTGCTAGAATTACTTGAGGAAAGATCACATTCCTTCCTCTTTCCTTGGGATTGATAAAGCATTGTTTGTTGCCAAGAAAAGCAACCATGGTGGATTTTATGGTTTAAGGTTCTTAGTTTCCTCGCTTCAACTGCTTCGTTTTGAAAACATCTATCTACTCTCAGTGGTTTCAGCAATTCTGAATCTTCTTTTCAGACCTCTAAGATCAGGTAGTTATCTGGACTATTGTGATTTTCATATTTTATCTTTCAGGAAATGGGTTTAGTACAATTGTTGTTCTTATGCTTTGGTTTCTAAGTAATTGGTATTGTTTCATCTCGTCTTCTTTTAAGTATTACATTGCATTTCTCTGGTATCCTGCCTTCTGTTTTCAGTTTTTCAATCTTCTGGACGACATGATTAACCATTAAGCAGTTTATATACTATTTTTGAAGTGTTAAGTTGTGATTTTACATTTTTTAGCCTCTGTAATGGCTTCAGCACTGCTACTAGTTGAAGCAGGGTCTCCAGACCATGGGCTTAGCCATTCTTCTGGAAATTAGAAAGGGGAAATTGCAACTCTTTTTCCTGATAAAAGATGATAATTTTCTTAATGTTTTTTGAACATCATGTATGTACTAGCCTTTAGCTGTCACTTACTTGGTTTTAGATCATCATGCATGAAGGAATGTACAAGAAGGTATGTGACTGATGTGTCAAAAGCTTTAGAGCTGATGAAATATGATAAATCCAACCCTTTGAACTTTATCTCGTACTATGTTGGCTCAATCTGGTTTCAATACATTAGATAGAGCCATATTTTCTTTTTTTGGATGAATAAATAATATATTACCCAAAAAGAAAGAAAAGGGGTAGGGGAGAGAATGTACAAGAGGGAAGTATATCAGCTTGAGATGAACACAAAAACATCTAAACCCCAGGTAACAACAATATGCCTATTCATTAGGCAATCTATAAGGGGCTTGTGAGGGATGACAAAATTAATGGAGCAAAATCCTTATAGATGGCTTTCCAGATTTGGTCTGGAGATATGGATTTGGAAGTCCATCTGCAAAGGTTCCTTTTGAGCCAAATGTGGGAGATGTAGGATATGGAAACTAGATTTCCAGTCGTGTCTACAATGGAAGAACCTCTGAAAGAAGACAGGACCCAACGAACTTCAATGTCCAAAGGCTGAGGGCTTCTAAACCAGTGCCAAATAGAAGCTAGAGCCACATGTCAAATATGCTCAGAAAAAGGGCATTGGCGGATTGCCCACCCATACCAATTTGCAAGGGTCCTGCCCAGAGATTTGTCTTTCTATCCACCCAGAAGAAGAGATGAGGGAGATCCCTAAACTGTGGAGGGGAAAAAATGCATTGAGGGGAGACAAGGATATGGCGATGGAAAAGGGAGGGTGGGGTAGGGAGGCAGTTGGTAAAGACTCTCCAGGAGGTGAACAATTGCCTAGGGATGTTGCAGGGGAGCCAAAACAATTTGACCTAGAGGAGTAAAGGGCTTAGGCCCCAACTACTTGGGAGACCGTTCCAGCAGGATGCCAAGGGTCAAGCCAAAAGGAGAAAGAAGAGCCATTGGTAATGTGAAGAGAGATGGTTGAGGATTCTAGGGGACTAAGGTTAATAAATTCCTTTAGATCCAGAGGGATTAGGAGGAATAGGGGGTGGACCACAAAGACTCACACTTGAGGAGGTAGGAGTAGACCCAATTCACCCAAATGTAATTTTCCTTGGTGATGATCTTTCTGAATGAGTGTGAGGAGGCCCGCAATGTTTTAATCTCTGATTCTACAGACTTTCTAAGTCCACCCTCAGATTTGGGCTTGCAGACTTACTTCCATATTGCCCACATAACAGTGCCAAATTGTGATTTTATCTTTCTTATGCTCTGCAATGGCTATAACTCCAATAGTTGTTGAGGCAGGATCACTTTACCATGGGCTTTAACTTTCTTATGTTTTTGGAACTCTATGTGTGTTGACTTGACTGGGCTTTGGAGTTGAAATGACCTAGTTTGCTAGTAAAAGAAGCTAGTTTTTCTTTATGCCTCTTAAATATCATGTGTGTATTCGCTTTTCAGAGTCACTTATTTTGTATGAAATAACATGGAACTGCAGTTTGGTTTGGACGAAGGAGATGGGGAGAACAATTCGCCTTGATCCGTTCCCTGCTGATGCGAATGCAGAAGAAGTTAAGAACTTCCTAGAGGGCTACACTGGCAATGGAACAGTTTATGCAATAAAATTCAGGCCACCCAAGAATCTGAGGCCTGATAGAGAAGCATTAGCTTTTGCAATTGTGCAATTTACATATGCTAAATGGGCTGATCTAATAACCTCATTAGCCAGGAATCAGCTGTATTTCCAGAATCGTTCGCTGCGTGTTAAGCATGTGGAACGTGATATAGTGCCTAAGCCAAGGTCACCAATTCTCAGTCTGGAGAATACCACTCTGCATTTTGGCTGTCAAGTTTCAAGTGATGAGCTCTGTGTTCTCTATACAGCCCAGAATGTTATGGTTAACTTTGGTTTTGACATGCGGAAAATACACTTTGTCCTGTCTCATGGAGGTTTACGATATAAGCTTGAACTAACTTATGAGGACATTTGGAAAATCCAGCTTCGCTGTCCAAATGGTAATTACAAGTATCTCGTCATTCAGGTATGCCCAATAGTAGTAGTTTCAATATTTTACTTTTTAATTCAATTTGATCATGATTTTATCCATTGCATCACATGATGATGATTTTTTTAATTAGTTTGGTTGCCCAATGATCTATTACCATTGGAATTAACCTATGATCTAGTGAGACATCACAATTCAATGTCATATAAAGAGAAAAAGTGACCCTCAACTGCTCCTGGTTTCATTGCTTGTGTAGTAATATTCATGTAAAGGCATACTAAGGGATTCTGGCACTCTTGAGTAAGTTTGCATGTGATCCTACTTTTGCAATTGGAATTGTGAGTTTTTTATTCGAACAAAACCATAATAATTCTTGTGCTTCTTATAAATTTTATAGATATTTCTACACTGTTAGTAAGCTTTTATATGTGCAAATCTAAATCTAGAATGGAATCAATAGAAATTCTGAGAGCCGATCTATGTTGATTTGTCTAGGCATATTGAGAACCCGTATACAATTGATTTGTCTCGGCATACTTGATTGGTGCACATGAGTAACTATAGTACATTGCCTCAATAACTGGTCGGACTGAAATATCCACACACAAGTGCAGAACAGGCAGCATGGAAGCTCCCTGTGCATCTTGAATGCTAGAGTGTAGTTCTCCATTGCAGACTCTCTGTGGAATTAAATACAAGCAATGCTTGTTAGCATTTTGCAATTGATTTAATTTAATAGTCTACTACTTCATTTCTTTGCTTGAAATTTACCATTTTACTATAAACTTATGGTCCAAACATGACTTCTCTGAACATTTGAATCTTACACAAAGCATGAATTGACTTCTTCAAATTTCAGGTGGTTGGTGCTCCTCGGATCTATGAGAAACCCATACGCTCTTCCAGCCATGTGTTTGAAGATCCCAGTTTAAACTATTTCAAGGATGCTTCAGATGATCAGTGGGATAGAGCAACTGATTTCACCCACTCATGCTGTATTGGCCAATCTTCTACCTTGTGTTTAAGGCTTCTAAACAGCTATGCACTTCCAGATTTGAAAGACTATTTTATCTTCTATGAAGAAGTTAAAGGTCAGTTCACCTTGAAGAGTGGATCAGCATTCTCTAAGAATCTGGATCTAGTCCCGATTGTTGGCCCTCCTAATGTTCCCGAGTTGCGGAGTTTCCCATATGACATCCTGTTTAGGGTGTGTTCTTTGGTTCAAAATGGGTGCCTTGCAGGGCCAACACTTGATGCTAACTTTTTCAAATTAGTTCATCCTGATTTTATTCCAGTTAACTACATAGAAAATGCGTTGGAGAAGCTGTTTCATTTGAAGGAATGCTGCTATGATCCAATTAGGTGGCTCCGCGAACAATATGGAAGATACCGTGGATCCAAGCGCACTGTTAGTTCCCCTACTATACCGTTGGATGCTGGCTTGGTATATGTTCGCAGGGTTCAAATAACCCCCAGTAAAGTTTACTTTTCTGGTCCTGAAGCTAATGTTTCGAATCGGGTGCTACGCCACTACTCTAAATACATTGATAATTTTATTCGTGTCTCCTTTGTTGATGAAAATTTGGATAAAATGTTTTCAAGTGATTTATCTCCACGTACATCTAATGGCAGTGAAGAAAGGCGCACAGGAATTTATAAAAGGATACTATCTACATTAAGAAATGGCATAGTTATTGGAGAAAAGCGGTTTGATTTCCTTGCCTTCTCATCGAGTCAGTTGCGGGATAATTCTGCATGGATGTTTGCAAAAACGAATGACGGGATTACAGCTTCAGAGATCAGAAAATGGATGGGTGATTTTCATGAAATAAAAAATGTGGCAAAGTATGCTGCTAGGTTGGGTCAATCTTTCAGTTCTTCCACAGAAACTCTTAGTGTTGAAAAGCATGAAGTTGAACCCATCTTGGATATAGAGCTGCGAAGAAGACGGATGACGTATGTTTTCTCAGATGGGATTGGTAAAATTTCTGCTGATTTTGCAGCAAAAGTTGCAAGAAAGTGTGGCTTAAGGGGTTCTAATCCATCTGCCTTTCAAATCAGGTATGGTGGTTACAAGGGTGTTGTGGCTGTAGATCCAACATCAACAATGAAATTGTCCCTGAGAAAAAGCATGCACAAGTATGAATCAGAGAACACAAAACTGGATGTTCTGGCATGGAGCAAGTACCAGCCTTGTTTTCTCAATCGTCAACTAATCACCCTTTTGTCAACACTTGGAGTGAACGATCGTATATTTCTAGAGAAGCAAAGGCAGGCTGTAGACGAGCTGGATGCTATTCTAACTGATCCATCAAGGGCACAGGAAGCACTTGATCTGATGTCTCCAGGTGAAAACAGTAACGTTCTCAAGGAAATGTTGAAGTGTGGCTATAAGCCTAGTGAAGAGCCATTCCTTTCAATGATGCTACATGCATTTCAGGCTGCTAAGCTTCAAGAATTACGAACCAAGTCAAGGATATTCGTTTCAGATGGAAGATCATTAATGGGATGTATGGATGAAACTCGAACCTTGGAATATGGGCAAGTGTTTGTCCAAGTTTCTAGCGTTGGGTTTCATGGGAATTCCTCTTTTATGTTTCACAGAAATGATTTGGACCAGCAAAAATTTATTGTTGAGGGAAAGGTAGTTGTTGCTAAAAACCCATGCTTACATCCTGGGGACGTGCGTGTTTTGCAAGCTGTTGATGTCCCGGCATTGCATCATATGGTGGATTGTGTTGTTTTCCCACAAAAAGGACCAAGGTGAGACACTTTTAATTATTTATTCCAGTAATTACCTTTTACCATACTGGATCTTGATATTTTCCCTGAATGGAATTCGGGAACTTAGTTTCACTTATGTTAAATAGATGCTTATGAAGACATAACTTGTACCATCCATGATGTAACTGTACCTGAGTTTTGTCCTTCCATCATGGGTTGGGCCCCCTTACCTTTCTCCCTCCCTTCTTATAACTGTTTTCAATTAGAACGGCATACCCAGTGCAGCAGCCTCCCACCACTGCGGGTCTAGACTCTGGGAGGTCATAAATACAGAGTGTCACCATACCCATGCTTCCTGGGGAGGTTTTCCAGAGACTCAAACCCATGACCACTTTGGTCACTATGGAGCAACCATACCATTCTCCAGGATCTACCCCCTTTTTTGTTAAATTTATATAACTGAAAATTTGGTTGTTTTGAATATCATGCAGTGGAGCTCCCAATCAACTGCAAGCAAACAGAGGGGTTTCAGTTTTTCTTTTTAACAAATTAAAGAAATAAGTTGGCTGTTATTTATTTTTTACGCCCCGCATTCCGTTATTGAGTTCCTTTGATGTAAATTCTCTTTATGGATCTCAAGTTTTCCTTGACTAAAACTTGTTTCTAATGTTTCCTGAACCGTTGTTGTAGACCACATCCAAATGAATGTTCAGGGAGTGATTTAGATGGAGATGTATATTTTGTAAGTTGGGACTCTGCACTTATTCCTACCCGGCAAATCCAACCCATGGAGTATGTTCCAGCACCAACTTTGTCCCTGGACCATGATGTTACGATTGAGGTACCAGTCTTGCATTTTAGGTTGCAAAATATATTTCTTAAACTCTTCAGTATCTTTAGATAATGATAGTGGTTGTCGCTTAATCTTTTTTTGTAGTGTGAACTGTAATTATGAGTCATTGAATTGGATAATGGAGTATGTTCCTTGGAACTTCTTGTAGTTTTATATTGATTTATTACATAAACACTGTCATTGTCCTAAACGAAAAATTTTTAGATTTCATTATGTACTCATGGTCCCCATGAGGATTAATTAATGCCTTGCAGATTTTGATCTCTATCAATGGAGTTTGCTGTATCAAATGATCAGGTTTTTCTGTTTTAAAAAAAAATCCTGTTCTGTATTATTTCCTCTACTTATGCTTTCATTCTTGCACACTTGATGAAGTCTCTAGCACATTCTCTCTCATGGTTGTTCAAACGAATCTACGTGAACTTCTATACTAAAACGTTGCCATGTTCTTTCAATGTTACTCTTGATGGTACTTATTACTGTTTTCTGCAAAACTAGATAAGTGCTTAAATTGTGTAATGGAAAAGGTCTATTTGATAAATATCCAATATCTACTTTCTTTGAAGTTCAAATTTGCATCCGACCATGTTCTTTTGACAATTCATCACAAATTTTGCTTGTAATTGTAAAAGCTGCATTTAGATGTGCTTCTAAGATCCATGGCTATAGGCTCTTGCACTAATTCTTCGTTAGTTGTAGAACTGAAAATCCATCGGAGTCATTTTCCTTTTTGTCTGGCGCAGGAAGTTGAGGAATATTTCACCGAGTACATTGTGAATGAAAGCCTTGGAATCATTGCAAATGCTCACACAGTGTTTGCTGACAGGGAACCAAACAAGGCAGAGAGCAAAAACTGTCTAGATCTTGCAAAGCTATTTTCTATTGCTGTTGATTTCCCAAAGACTGGTGTACCAGCTGAGATTCCAGATTACTTGCGTGTCAGTGAATTTCCAGATTTCATGGAAAAGCTTGACAGGCCAACCTATGAATCACGAAGAGTTATTGGAAAACTTTTCAGAGATATAAAAGACAAACCATCACAGACATTCTCTCTAAAATTTACTCTAGAAGAGGCAAGGAGATCTTATGACCCTTGCATGGAGGTTGATGGCTTTGAGGATTACATTGATGAGGCTTTCTATTACAAAGAAGAGTATGATTCCAAGTTGGGATACCTAATGGATTATTATGGCATAAATACCGAGGCAGAAATCCTTGGTGGGAATATCATGAAGATGGCAAAATCATTTACAAAGAAACGAGATGCAGAGGCAATTGGATTGGCTGTCAGGTCCTTGAAGAAGGAGGCTAGGGAATGGTTTGAAAAGGGACTTGGGTCAGGTTCATCTCCTGATAAGATATATGCGAAGGCATCAGCTTGGTATCATGTCACATATCATCCTGATTATTGGGGAAGCTACAATGAGGGATTGAATTGGGATCATTTCCTGAGTTTCCCATGGTGCATCTATGACAAGCTAATACAGATCAAGAAGGATGGAAGCAGTATCAAAAGATCTACTAATTTTTCATCACTGCAACGCCAATTTGCAGGTGGTCTCAAGCTCTCAGTTGGGTAGCAGGGTTCCCTTAAATTACATTAATTTCTGATGTTGCTTGTGTTGTTTTGTGTTTGGATTGGAAAGTCGATTTAGATGTGTAAAAAGTTAGGGCTTGATGATACTTTCTGAATGTAATGTAAATAGAGAGGCTTGACTGAGCTGCTGAATGACTGTTGTGTTATGAACTTATAATTTCAATCCAAAGCATTTACTAGCTGTGCCATTGTGAAGGACTTATTGCCATGTTAATGGTTCTCTCCGAACTTATGAAATCTACTGGGTTCAAAACTGAGGCAGAAAGCCTCAGTGGGAGTATCATCAAGATGTTGAAACCATTCTCAAAGAAACGTGATGTGGAGGCAATTGGGTTGGCTGTTAGATCTTTAAAAAAGCAGGCAAGGAGAAGGTTTGATGAGGGACTTGGTAACATCTAACATATCATCTTGATTATTTGGGACTCTACAATGAGGGAATGGATCAGGATCATTTTTCTGAGCTTTACGTGGTGCATTTATCACAAGCTGATACAGATACATAAGGCCAACATCATTTTCAGATCTCACAATTGATCATCACTAGAAACATCAGTTTGCAGAAGGTTTCATGCTCAGTTGAAAATGAGGGTTCTTCCATCTCAATTAGGTTTCTAACGTTGTTTATGTTGTTATGCTTGGATTGGGAAAACCCCACTTATGTGCTTGATGTTATGTAAACAGGGAGGCTTGGCTAGACTGCTTGTGTAAATATCTGACATCTGTATTCAACATTTTACCATTTCCATTTCTTATTCATCTGTTTTTCCTCATGAATGACTAGAATATTCAGCAGATGCTTTCATTTGATTTGATTTACTACGAAATGTAGATTGTTTACAGAAATTTTCCTAATTGCAGTATAAATCAAAGGAATCTTTAACTTCACTTGATTTTTATTCATGAGCAGCAATATTACTGATATTCTTGTGTAGGGGTTTTGGACTCTAAACAGAGCTTGAAACTAAGAAGTGGAAACAGACCAAACTATAAACTGTCTGGAATTTCTCACCTGAACCTTTACAATAACATTTGGACTCCGTGGAACAAGAAAAGAAAATACTAATGAAGGGATCAAACAAGTGTTTCTGTATCAAGAAAAAGGAATCTATGCAATAGGATAAACAAGAAACTAATAAGTTTTTTTTATCATTCAGCTGAACAAGCCAAGGGAGTAAGAGAGAGAAGAAAAAAGCCTGACATTCGAGTTTGAAATAGACTGGGCTTTTCGGGCTAGAAAGTTTGCTGTGGTATTAGACTTCCTAGTAACATGATCAATACTATAAGAAATGAAAAAAATGTTCAGGTGCCTTATATCCTCCATTATTGATGCAAAATGCACCGAAGCCGGATTTGTGGAGGGGTTGTTTAAGCACTTTATCAACTTTAAACGATCAGATTCGACCAATATTGCATCCAAGCCTTCACCCAAGGCATGTAATAAAGCCCATTCTTAGTGTTAAGGCTTCACCCATAAATGAGTCTTGAAAAAGGACCAGTTCAGATACAACCAATAAGGACTAACCTCTATGGTTCGATACAACTTCCAAACCACCCAAGTCTCGATTGGTTTTTAATGTTGTATCTATGTTTATCTTTACTTGGCCTCGTGGAGAGGGGTCCATGTATGCTGATCTATCACCAAATACGGAGATGTAGTATAATATAAACAAGGTTTAAAGTATCGGTATTGAGTATCGTATCGGTCATGTGATTTTAAAAGACGTATCGTCCTGTATCGAGTATTGTATCACTCTGATTAATATATATTAACGTAGTTCAATAGAGAGACATAATGAGATGTATTGTATCGCTTGGGTCAAATATGGATACGTATCGGCTAGTATCGTATGGTATCGTGGAATACTTTAAACCTTGAATATAAGCGAGTTGGCGAGAGAATAACATGAGGTCTTGATTGATTTCTTGGAAAGTTGTTAAATGTAGCAATCCCATCACAACACCACCACTTTGTCTTGGAGATGAACCCCACAAGGGATTACACAAAGTTCCAACTATCCAATGAGTACCTCTGCTTGGGGTTCAAGTTCCATTAACATTGCTTTCCCAAATATTCCATGCTACTCTCAGTTTTATGTCTTAAGACAAGAACCCCAAAAGGAGGTTAAACAAAGTTCTAACCATCCAATGAGTACCTCTGCTTGGGGGTCAAGTTTCATTACTATTGCTTTCCCAAGTAAATAATTTTCCATCCTTCCGTACTCCTTAAGAAACCAATCATGTTTTGCTGAAAAAAGTCCATAAGAAATGTCGTTTCTTAACTTTAGATTTTTCCGTTTGGAATTTGTGGGAATCTCTTTGAGCCATCCCTTTCATGAATTTTCACAACACTCCATCTTATTTGTAAATTTGTTAAATCATAGTTGGGTAATTATATGCTTTCTGAATTACCTTTACTTTTTGTGATTTTACAGTGTTATTCTTAATAAAATAAAATTCTGAATTTTATCTTTGGTTTTTTCTTTCTTTTATTTATCATTTTATAATATATTAATATATTATAATACAAATAAGAGCATTTTTATCATTTCTTTTGATCAAATAGGTCATTGCCAATTTGGTATAATTTTGATACGTCTATATTTTTCACTAATTATCATGTGATGCCATTAAAATTTTTTCTTGAATTTTTTCTTTTTTGGAAGCTGAGGTTTTTTCGGGCCAGCTTGCGCTCACTTGATTACATCTTTCGAGGGGAGAAGCAGTCTATAGACCTCTCCATTGAGAAGCATGGATCTTTACCACTCTACCAACCTTACATTGACAAACAATCAAGATGCCCACAAAAATATAAAAAATTATAAATCAATATATGAAGATATTGGCATAAAATGTGAAGGTTAAAGGGATATTTTTAATAAAAATATTTAACAAATTGGTGACCGGAAGGGTATTTCGGTAATTAAGAAATATTATATTACCAAATACAAATTTACCATTGTTTCGGCTAAATGTGGACCTACTGCGTTGTCCAAAGGAAACGACCGCGTCACGGCGACTCCGATTGACTTGAAAGAGTTAAGAAAAAAATAGCTTGAGTTACAAGTCTTACAACTTACAACTTCCAGCAAATACAAATTTGCCACGTGCCGCTTGATGAAGGTTCCATCATACTTGTTATGGGCCCACATTAGACCAGCACTCTGATCCGACGGTATTTAAAGCACTTGGACTGTTCAGACACTCGGGTCTGAAAGAAATCTCTAATATAAAAAGGGTAACGGTTTTGGAACAAAGTAAAAGCATACTTCATTTCTTGCTTGGTGTTCTGCTAGAATTACTTGTGCAAAGATCACATTACTTCCTCTTTCATTGGGATTGATGAAGCATTGTTGTTGCCTTGTGAAGCAACTATGGTTGATGGTTCCTAGTTTCCTCACTTCAGCTGCTTTGTTTTGAAAGCATCTATCTACTCTCAGTGGTTTTAGATTTTGTATCTTCTTTTGAGACTTCTAAGGTTAGATAACTATCTGGACTATTTTGCTTTTTATATTTTATATGTTTCAAGAAATGGGTGTAGTACAAATTGTTGTTCTTATGTTTTGGCTTCTGAGTAATTGTCTTGTTTCATCTTGTCTTCTTGTTAGCATTGCATTGCATGTTTTCTCTAGTACTCTGCTTTTTGTTTTTAGTTTTCCATTCTTCTGCATGACATGATTAACCATTTAGCAGTTTATATTCTATTTTTGAATTGTTAAGTTGTGATTTTACCTTTTTTAGCCTTTGCAATGGCTTCAACACTACTAGTAATTGAAGCAGGGTCTCTTGATCGTGAATTGCTTCAATACTGCTATGCCATTAATGTACAACACTGAACTGTGTATGGTGATGATGGAATTGTGAATACTTATTAGCGTGATTGGTAGTGTGCTTGAATACTTACAAGAAGATTAATGATATTTACAAATGAAAATATATCATCAAGAAGATTAACAGATTTAAAAATGAAAATTTCTGCCCAAATGACTATGAATGGAGCCTTATGTGTTGTAAGATGTGTCTTTGTAAATCCCTTCTTAAGTAACCAATAAAGCTCTCTTTCTTATGGTAAGTGCTTTCGTATACTTTTTTTTTAATCTTTCAGAAACCCGAAAAGGAATCCTTAGAATTATGACCTGCTTTTGCTTTTTATTCTCTTAATTTCATAGAGGAAGGATTTGAGATGGCATGCCTACAGTCGTGCCTCTACCATCTCCTAGGCCCCTCTATAACTTTTTGCATTACATGCATTTGGTAGTTTTCATTGTAAATCGTTAATCTTCTTATAAGTATTCAAGCAAGCCACTAGTCGTGCTAAAAACTGGTTATGTGGGTGTAGTTTCACTTCTATGTGATTTCACTCTCACCTCCCCCTACTAGTATACTATATCTATATAGATTTATGCGAAACGAGTGATCGATATTTCAACCTTGACCATTGTTAGATCATGGCCATACACAGCTCAATGCAACTCTTCTGGAAATTAAAAAGAGAATTGCAACACTTTTTCCTAATAAAAGATGATACTTTTCTTATTGCTTTTTGAATATCATGTATGTACTAGCCTTTAGTTGTGGTTTGGTTTTAGATCAACATGCATGAAGGAATGTGCAATAGAGCTGATAAGATGTGGTAAATCAAACCCTTTAAACTTTATCTCGTACTATGTTTGCTCAATCTAGTTTTGATACACTAGATCGAGCCATATTTTCTCTTTTTTTAAATGAATAAATAATATATTACCCAATAGGGAAGAAATGGGGTAGGGGAGAGAATGTACAAGAGAGAACTGCATCAGCTCGAGAAGAGCAAGGAAACATTTAAACCCCAAGTAGCAACAATATGCCTATTCCTTGGGGAATCTAGCTAAAAGGGGCTTGTGAGGGATGACAAAAATTCTAGAGCAAACATCCTTAAGACAGCTCTCCAAATTTGATCTGGAGATTTGGACATGGAAGTCCATCTGCCAAGGTTTCTTTTGAGCCAAATGGGGGATGCAGGACCTTGAATTCCATCATGTCCATAATGGAACAACCTTTGAAAGAAGATAGGACCTAACAAACTTCAATGTCTAGAGGTCGAGGGCATCTAGACCAATGCCAAATAAGCTAGAGTCAAGTGTCAAATATGCTCAGAAAAGGGCAAGTGAAGGAGAGATGAGGGAGAACCCCAACTATGGAGCAGAAAAAGATGCATTGTAGGGAGACAGGGATAGGGCGATGTGAAATGAAGGATTGGGTAGGGAGGTACTTGGTAAAGACTCTCTAGGAGGTGAAAGATTGCCTAGAGTTGTTGCTGGGGAACCAAAACAGTTTGACCTAGGGGACAGGGGTGGATCGGGAGCAAATGTGGTTCCAAGTAGAAATTGTAGAGTAGAGCCTCTTATTAGAGGGAACCCATATGATTTTGTCTCTACTCAGGTGGTGGGATGGAAGGGGAGGGAGGTTGGCCCAAATCTACTCAATATTTGGGATGGTAGGGGGGGGGGGGAGAAGAGCCCGAGGTGATGAATAGCGCGAGATGAACATCTTTGGGGATGCTGGAGGAGTAGAGGGCTAGAGCCCCAAATACTTGGGAGATGATTCGAGCAGGATGTCAAAGGTCAAGCCAAAAGGAGAAAGAAGAGCCATCAATAATGTGAAGAGAGATCGTTGAGGATTCTTAGGGGATTAATGTTAACAAATTCCTCTAGATCTAGGAGGGATTAGGAGGAACAAGGGTGGACGAAAAGGGCTCACACTAGAGGAGGTAGGAATAGACCCAAGTCAACCAAATGAAATTTTCCTTCATGAAAATGATCTCTCCGAATGAGTGTGAGGAGGTCGACAATATTGTAATCTCTGATTCTACAGATTTTTGCCTGCAGATCGACTTCCTTCCACATAAGCCACATAACTGCAGTGTCATCAAATTGTGATTTTATCTTTCTTATCCTCTATAATGGCTACAACTCCAATAGACATTGATTCAGGATCTCTTTACCATGCTTTACCTTCTTACATACATTTTTGGAACTCTATGTGTGTTGTGGATTGGTGCTTTGGAGTTGAAATGACCTAGTTTGCTAGTAAAAGAAGCTAGTTCTTCTTGATTTATGCCTCTTAAATATCATGTGTGTATTATTAGCCTTTTATAGTCGCTTATTTTGTATCAAATAACATGGAACTGCAGCTTGTTTTGGACAAATTAAGGAGATGGGAAGAACAATTAGTCTTTATCCGTTCCCTGCTGATGGGAATGCAAAAGAAGTCAAGAAGTTCCTAGAGCATCACACTGGCGATGGAACTGTTCATGCAATAAAATTCAGGCCACCCAAGAATCCAAAGCCAGATAGGAAAGCATTTGCTTCTGCCATTGTGCAATTTACATCTGCTAAGTGGGCTGATCAGATAGCCTCATTAACCAGTAATAAGCAACTGTATTACCAGCATCGTTGGCTGCAGGTTCGCCATATGGAACGTGATATAGTGCCCAAGCCAAAGTCATCAATTCTCACTCTGGAGAACACCACACTGCATTTTGGGTGTCAAGTTTCAAATGATGAGCTCTGTGTTCTCTATACAGCCGAGACTGTTCTGGTTAAATTTGGTTTCGACATGAGGAAAATACACTTTGTTCTGTCTTATGGAGGTGTAGATTATAAGCTTGAACTAACTCGTGAGGACATTTGGAAAATCCAGCTTCGTTGCCCAAATGGAAATTACAAATATCTACTCATTCAGGTATATATGCACACTAGTTTCAATATTTGATTTACTTTTTAATTAATTCAATTTGATCATGATTTTATCCATTGCATCACATGAACACGTTGATTTCTTAATTAGATTAATGGATGCCCAATGATCTGTTACCATTGGAATTGATCTATGATCTAGTGACATCATAGAAGTAGTTTTACAGTGATGATAAGTGATTATTCATGTAAATGCATATTAAGGGCCTGTTTGGTTATATGAATCCAAAGATTTGAAATCTCTGGATTCATGAATGCGAGATTTATACTCGTTTGGTTGTGAAAATCTTTGGATTCATGAAATCTATAGATTCACGTTTTTAGTGTAAAAAGATGAATATCTAGATTTATGGGTATAATCTTTGGATTTTACTTTTACTGTAAAAGCACTAAACATTTGCGCATTCACAAAAATCACGTCGACCAAACAGTTTTTCATAATGAAATTTCCAAAAATTCAAGTTAACTAAATAGTTAATTGTATGAATTATGACTCCATAGATTTAAAATCTATATACTTAAAATATCTAAATAGTTGAGATCTCGAGATTCATGTAACCAAATAGGCCTTAAGGGATTCTGGTACTCTTAAGTTTGCAACAAGCTTGGCAACTATCAATGAGCAAAAGCAGAAAGCAAAATAGACAAACTAGAAATTTCCTCTTTTTTGTTTTTTTTTTTTTTGTTTGAATTTTCTTTTTCTTCTTGTTTCATGGTAACAAAAATCAATAACAAAATCTTCACTGAAGTAGTGCTACCATTTATTTGCACAGTTACTCTGTTAGAGGACGGAATTTAATCTAGTCGGACCATCCATATTTTTTTTGTAGATGTATGTCATGTATTCCAACATCACATCAAATTGTTGAAATCCATTTATAAGTCATATCAAATAGTTGTGATTACATTTAAAAAAAATAATGTGACTTATAAATGGACGTCAACCTTTTGATGTGATGTTATGACACATGTCACTCATCTACAAGAAAATGAATGGATCATAAATGGATTGGATATTAGTCTGAGAGAGATTGGGAATGGTGTCCACGATAGGGTTAGAGGTGGGCCAGATGGCTCGGTTAGCAAGGAGAGGTGGGCGGTTGGGTTAATAGGGGAGCTGGGCCTACAGGAAACCGAAGGGGCCTAGGTTGAGTATACCCCACTCTTAGAGGGGAGCGGGCCTAACAAGGGTTGAAGTGGGCTAGGCCCAATAAGAGGAAGGAGAATTGGGCTGGGAGTGTGGGCTCGATAGAAGTTAAGAGTTAAAAAAGGGGTGGGGGCCCAAGAGGGGTGAGACGAGGGAAGTGAGAGAATGGAATCTTGACTGCAACTCGTAGTCGGGGGAGAAGAAGAGAGCGAAGGGATTTGGGGGCGGAGAGGTGTTGGAGAAGGCAGAGGCGGAAACTAGCTTTGCAGAGCTTCGAATCCCTAGGTCTGGAGCTGCCGGAGCACTCGTCGGGAAGGGTTGTTGCCAATGGTCTTCCATGGGGCTTTTTCCAGGGCAAGGCTGCGATTGCGTTTGCAGCCAACTCAAACCTGAAAGCTTCAAAGTCACGCTAGCTGGGGGAGCCATGGAAGCTGTGGGAGTTAGTGAGCATGAAGATAGCAGCAACAAAGGAGAAGCAGAAACAAGCAGCAAGTATAAGCATGATAAAGCGTCTAAGCTTCTGAATGGACATGGTGGAGTGAAAGTGAGACGACGCGGACCACAGCAATTCGAGATGGGATTTTTCCCATCTTCTAGTTTTCTTTGCTTCGGTTGCTATTGTTGCGTAAGAGTGGCAGTGGCAATAGCAGTAGCAGCAGCATTGAAGAGAAACGAGAAATACAAGTCATGAGAAAAATGAGAGGTGGAGAAGCAGAGAGAAAGAGAGGAGAGAAACAAGGGGAGATTCAATTTCCTTGCTTCTCTTACTTGAGTCATCAAAAGCCACGGCAGGATAGAGTTTCACTGGGAGATGGGAAATGGGAGGGTCAAGGGTGGTAGTAGAAAAGGGGTGAAGTTTCATTGCAATTCCACCTAAGCAGGTTTCTCTTCTTTCTTTGTTCCTACACTGTTAGTAAGCTCTTAGATGTGGAAATATAAATCTAGGATGGGATCAATGGAAATTGTGAGAGCCGATGTACGTTGATTTGTCTAGGCATATTAAGAACCCATATGCAATTGATTTGTCTCGGCATACCTGATTGGTTCGCATGAGTAACTATAGTACATTTCCTTAATAACTGGTCAGACTGAAATATCCACACACAAGTGCAAAGCAGGCAGCACGGAAGCTTCCTCTGTATCTTGGATGCTAGAGTGTAGTTCTCCATTCCAGACTCTGTGGAATTAAATACAAGCAATGCTTGTTAGCATTTTGCAATTGATTTAACTATTACTACTTCATTTCTTTGCTTGAAATTTACAATTTTACTGCAAACTTATAGTCCAAACATGACTTCTTTGAAAATTTGAATCTTTCACAAAGCATGATTTCAGACAGGCTGACTTCTTCAAATTTCAGGTGGTTGGTGCTCCTCGGATCTATGAGAAACCCTTACGCTCTTCCAGCCATGTGTTTGAAGATCCCAGTTTGAACTATTTCAAGGATGCTTCAGATGATCGGTGGGATAGAGCAACTGATTTCACCCACTCATGCTGTATTGGCCAATCTTCTGCCTTGTGTTTAAGGCTTCTAAACAGTTATGCGCTTCCAGATTTGAAAAAGTATTCTATCAACTACAAAGAAGATAAAGGTCAGTTCATCTTGAAGAGTGGATCAGCATTTTCCAATAATTTGGATCTAGTCCCCATTGTTGGCCCTCCGGATGTTCCTGAGTTGCGGAATTTCCCATATGACATCCTGTTTAGGGTGTGTTCTTTGGTACAAAATGGGTGCCTTTCCGGGCCAACACTTGATGCTAACTTTTTCAAATTAGTTCATCCTGATTTTATTCCAGTTAACTACATAGAAAATGCACTGGAGAAGCTGTTTCATTTGAAAGAATGCGAATATGATCCAGTTAGGTGGCTTGTCAAACAATATAGAAGCTACCTTGGATCCCAGCGCACTCTTAGGTCCCCTACTATATCATTGGATGCTGGCTTGGTATATGTTCGCAGGGTTCAGATAACCCCTAGTAAAGTTTACTTTTCTGGTCCGGAAGCTAATGTTTCAAATCGGGTGCTACGCCACTACTCTAAGTACATTGATAATTTTATTCGTGTCTCCTTTGTTGATGAAAATTTGAATAAAATGTTTCCAAGTTGTTTATCTCCACGTACATCTAATGGCAGCGAAGAAAGGCGCACAGGAATTTATAAAAGGATACTCTCTACATTAAAAAATGGCATAGTTATTGGAGAAAAGCGGTTTGATTTCCTTGCCTTCTCATCAAGTCAGTTGCGTGATAATTCTGCATGGATGTTTGCAAAAACAAATGATGGGATTATAGCTTCAGAGATCAGAAAATGGATGGGTGATTTTCATGAAATAAGAAATGTGGCAAAATATGCTGCTAGATTGGGTCAATCTTTTGGTTCTTCCACAGAAACTCTTAGTGTTGAAAAGCATGAAGTTGAAACCATCTCGGATATAAAGCAGCAACGAGTTGAAACCATCTCGGATATAAAGCAGCAACGAAGGGAGATGACATACATTTTCTCAGATGGGATTGGTAAAATTTCTGCTGATTTTGCAGCAAAAGTAGCAAGAAAGTGTGGCTTAAGAGGTTCTACTCCATCTGCCTTTCAAATTAGGTATGGTGGCTACAAGGGTGTTGTGGCTGTAGATCGGACGTCAACAATGAAATTGTCCCTGAGAAAAAGCATGTGCAAGTATAAATCAGAGAACACAAAATTAGATGTTCTGGCATGGAGCAAGTACCAGCCTTGTTTTCTCAATCGTGAGATAATCACCCTTTTGTCAACACTTGGAGTGAATGATTGTATATTTCTAGAGAAGCAAAGGCAGGCTGTAGATGAGCTGGATGCTATTCTGACTGATCCATCAAGGGCACAGGAAGCACTTGAGTTGATGTCTCCTGGCAAAAACAGTAATGTTCTCAAGGAAATGTTGAAGTGTGGCTATAAGCCTAATGAAGAGCCATTCCTTTCGATGATGCTACAAGCATTTCGGGCTGCTAATCTTCAAGAATTACGAACCAAGTCAAGGATATTTGTTTCAGATGGAAGATCATTAATGGGATGTATGGATGAAACTCAAACCTTGGAATATGGGCAAGTATTTGTCCAAGTTTCTAGCATTGAGCGAAAGCCGTTTCATGGGAATTCCTCTTTTATGTTTCAAAGAAATGATTCGGACCCGCACAAATTAATTGTTGAGGGAAAGGTAGTAGTTGCTAAAAATCCATGCTTACATCCTGGAGATGTGCGTGTTTTGGAAGCTGTTGATGTCCCGAGATTGCATCATATGGTGGATTGTGTTGTCTTCCCACAAAAAGGACCAAGGTACACTTTTTATTATTTATTCCAGTAGTTGCCTTTTACTATATTGGATCTTGATATTTTTCCTGAACGAAATTCGGGATCTTGGTTTCACCTGTATCAAATAGATGCTTATGAACACATAGTTTGTACCATCCACAATGTAATTGTGCCTGAGTTTTGTCCTTCCATCATGGGTTGGGGCCCCCGCGTTTGGCTTGGGTGCTGCGTAATTAATGCATGGCATTTGTAGCCTACGGTCGAGATTGAAATTTTTGCAAAATGGACAGTTGAGTTCGAAATTTTGGTCGAGATTTCAATCTCGATCGTAGGAAGCACAGTGCATTGAAGCACGACCCTGGGCCCCCTACCTTTCTCCCTCCCTTCTTATAATTGTTTTCTATTAAAACGGCATACCGAGTGCAGAAGACTCCCACCATTGTGGGTCTGGACTCTGGAAGGGTCATAATGCGCGCAGTGTTATCTTGCTTTTTGGAGAGGCTTTCCAGAGACTCAAACCGGTGACCACTTTGGTCACTATGGAGCAACCATACCATTTACCACTATCTTCACCCTATTATTTATGTATTTATATAACTGAAAATTTGGTTGTTTTGAATATCATGTAGTATTAACCAAAAAAAAAAAAAGAATATCATGTAGTGGAGCTCCTAATCAACTGCAACCAAACAGATGGGTTAAGTTCTTCTTTTTAATAAATTAAAGATTCAGTTGGCGGTTACTTATTTATTTTTTACGCCCTGTGTTCTGTTATTGAGGTCCTTTGATGTAAATTCTCTTTATGGATCTCAAGTTTTCCTTGACTAAATCTTGTTTCTAATGTTTCCTGAACTGTTGTTGTAGACCGCATCCATATGAATGTTCAGGGAGTGATTTAGATGGAGATTTATATTTTGTAAGTTGGGACTCTGCACTTATTCCAACCTGGCAAATCGAACCCATGGAGTATGTTCCACCACAAATTTTGTCCTTGGACCATGATGTTACGATTGAGGTACCAGTCTTGCATTTTAGGTTGCAAAATATATTTTTTAAACTCTTCAGTACCTTTAGATAATGATTTTGGTTCTTGCTTAATCTTTTTTGTAGTGTGAACTGTGAAGTTGTGTTAGTGTTTGTAATTTTGAGTCAGTGAATTGGATAATGGAGCATGTTTCTTGAACTTCTTGTACTTCCATATATATTTATTACATAAACAGTGTTATTGTCCTAAACGAAAAATTTGTGCCATCCTTAACGATTCGTGATTTGAATTTTAGATTTCAAAATGTTCTTTTGGTCCCCATGAGGGTTAATTACTGCCTTGGAGATTTTGATCTCTATCAAAGGAGTTTGCTCTATCAAATGCCCAGTGTTTATTTATTTATTTTTTGAAGTCCTGTTCTTTATTATTTTCTCCTTATAATGCTTTCAGTCTTCCACATTTGATTAAGTCTCACGCACATTCTCTCTCATGGTTGTTCAAATGAAGCTACGTGAATTATTACCATGTTCTCTCAATGTTACTCTTGACAGTACTTATTACTGTTTTCTGCAATACTAGATAAATTCTTAAATTGTGTAATGGAAAAAGTCTGTTTGACAAGTATCCAATATCTACTTTGTTTGAAGTTAAAATTTTTTGACAATCCATTTCAAGGTTTGCTTGTATTTGTAAGTTGCATTTAGATGTGCTTCTATGATCCATTCTTCGTTGAGTTGTAGAACTGGAAATCCATCAGAGTCATTTTCTTCTTCTTATTTATTTATTTATTTATTTCCTTCTGGCACAGGAAGTTGAGGAGTACTTCACTGAGTACACTGTGAATGAAAGCCTTGGAATCATTGCAAATGCTCACAAAGTGTTTGCTGACATGGAACCAAAAAAGGCTGAAAGCAAAAACTGTCTGGACCTTGCAGAGCTATTCTCTATTGCTGTCGATTTCCCAAAGACTGGTGTACCAGCTGAAATTCCAGATCGATTACGTGTCAAAAAATTTCCAGATTTCTTGGAAAAGCTTGACAAGCCAACCTATGAATCACAAGGAGTTATTGGAAAACTCTTTAGAGAGTTAAAAGACAGAGCATCGCAGACATTCTCTATAAGCTTTACTCGAGAAGGATCTTATGACTCTGAAATGGAGGTTGATGGCTTTGAGGATTACATCGATGATGCTTTGTATTACAAAGGAGAGTATGATTCCAAGTTGGGAAACCTAATGGATTATTATGGCATAAATACCGAGGCAGAAATCCTCAGTGGGAATATCATGAAGATGGCAAAATCATTTACAACGAAACGAGACGCAGAGGCAATTGGATTGGCTGTCAGTTCCTTGAAGAAGGAGGCTAGGGAATGGTTTGAAGAGGTACTTGGGTCAGGTTCATCTCCTGATAAGGTATATGCGAAGGCGTCAGCTTGGTATCATGTCACATATCATCCTGATTATTGGAGATGCTACAATGAGGGATTGAATTGGGATCATTTCCTGAGTTTCCCATGGTGCATCTATGACAAGCTAATACAGATCAAGAAGGATGGAAGCAGTATCAAAAGATCAACTAATTTTTCATCACTGCAACGCCAATTTACAGGTGGTCTCAATCTCTCAGTTGGGTAGCAGGGTTCCCTTAATTACATTAATTTCTGATGTTGCTTGTTTTGTTTTGTGTTTGGATTGGAAAGTCGATTGTGATGTGTAAAAAGTTAGGGCTTGATGATACTTTCTGAATGTAATGTAAATAATGAGGCTTGACTGAACTGCTGAATGGCTGTTGTGGTTACTGATATTCGTATTAATATTTGAATATCAAAATTTCATAGCAGATATAGCTAATGTACTGTATGTATCGAACTGAGTTTGTTCCATCCAGCCAAGTTATTGTTATGAACTTATAATTTCAATCCAAAGCATGTACTAGCTCTGCCATTGTGAAGGACTTATTGCCATGTTAATGGTTCTCTCCAAACTTGGGAAATCTACTGGATTATTATGGGATCAAAACTGGGGGAGAAATGGAAACCTAGCAGGCCCCACTCTATTTCTGTGGTCAAAACCTGTCAGGGGAACACAACCTTGTCATGGAAGGTGATCCGGACTTGCATGCAGAATCTTTCTGTGTTATAACCAATTTCAATTTCCAAGTATGAGAGTCTACTATTACTACTTGCATAAATATATTGGACTCTGGATTAATTTTAGAATTAATTCATAATCCAAACATCCACTATCAAATTTTCATTTGTGACTATTGATTTCCTTCCCAGTGAGTCTGATCTTCCCATGTGAAAGGGTGGTTAATCTTATATGATAATTTCTCTAAGATAGCACAAATATATATATATATATATATTATATTTTAATTGAAGTTCCATTTATTATGCAACAAAGGAGGCAAACAGAACATGATCTATAGAGATCAAACAACCATGAAGTGCATAATGGCTTAATATGTCCGAAGCTACATAGACCTGATGCTCTTGGCTACAGCATTAGCCAAAAAAAAAGAAGAAGAAATTTGGCTGATTTTCACTGGTTCGCCGGAAAATCGGCGACTTTCCGGCGACTGGTGAGAAAGTTCTTTTCGCCCCTTGGTTTCGGTTCGCCAGGGGGCGAAATCACCGAATTTCGATGATATTAAGTTCCGTGATTACTTCTATTGATTTGGCTAAATGTGGACCCTACTACGTCATTTCGTCGTCAACCGCGTCATGACGACTTCGATTGACTTGAAACTTTTTATTTTTTTTTTATAAAAAATAGATGAGTTTTAACTTACAACAAATACAAATTTGCCACGTGCCTTGGTGAAGCTCCCATCATACTTGTTGTGGGCCCATATTAGACAAGGTTCTGATCCGACGGGTTCTTACATCACTTGGACTGTTAAGACACTCGGGTCTGAAAGAAATCTCCAAGATAAAATGGGTGAGTGTGGAATAGAGTATACTTCGTTTCTTGCTTTGTGGTCTGCTAGAATTACTTGGGAAATATCACATTCCTTCCTCTTTCCTTGGGATTGATAAAGAATTGATTGTTGCCTTGTAAAGCAACCATGGTGGATTTTGTGGTTTATGGTTCCTAGTTTCCTCACTCTGCTTCGTTTTGAAAGCATCTATCTACTCTCACTGGTTTCAGCAATTTTGAGTCTTCTTTGAGACTTCTTTAGGTCAGGTAGTTAGTTATCTGGACTATTGTGCTTTTTCATATTTTATGTTTCAGGAAATGGGTTTAGTACAAATTGTTGTTCTTATGCTTTGGTTTCTTAGTAATTGGTCTTCTTTCATCTCGTCTTCTTGTTAGTATTGCAGTGCATGTTTCTCTGGTACCCTGCCTTCTGTTTTCAGTTTTTCGATCTTCTGCATGACATGATTAGCCATTAAGCAGTTTAGAAGTGTTTAGTTGTGATTTTACCCTTTTCAGCCTCTGTAATGGCTTCAGCAGTACTAGTAGTTGAAGCAGGGTCTTGATCATGGGCTTAGCCATTCTTCTGGAAATTAAAGAGGGGAAATAGCAACTCTTTTTTCTCATAAAAGATGATACTTTTCTTGATGCTTTTTTAAATATCATGTATGTACTAGCCTTTAGCTGTCACTTACTTGGTTTTAGATCATCATACATGAAGGAATGCACAAGAAGGTATGTGACTGATGTGTCAAAAGCTTTTGAGCTGATGAGATGTGGTACATCAAACCGTTTAAACTTCATCTCGTACTACGTTGGCTCAATCTAGTTTCGATACACTAGATCGAACCATATTTTCTTTTTTTGGATGAATAAATAATATATTACCCAAAAGGAAAGAGGGTAGGGGAAAGAATGTACAAGATGGAATTACATCAGCTCGAGAGGAGCACGGAAACATCTAAACCCCAGGTAACAGCAGTTTGCCTATTCCTTGGGGGAATCTATAAGGCTGCGTTTGTTTGCAAAGGTGGGGTGGGAAAAAAAAACATGTGGGTCCCATGTGTAGTGGGGTGAGGGAGAAGGAAAGGAAAGGAAAGGGTTTTGTGGAAAAGTGATAGGGGTGGGTCCCACTTTTTAATTTTCCCAACTTTCCCACAAAGTCCCACCAAATATGTGGGGTTTTAAAATAGCATGGGGTGGGAAAGTTGGGCTGCCACATCAGCAGACAAAACAAGTTTTTCACTTTCCCACCCCAAGCAACCAAACAATATACCATTTTGGGATTTAAAGGAAAAGTAAGAAATCTACACGTTTTTCAAGAATTTTCCCACCCCATCTTTATTCCAACAAACAAACGCAGCCTAAGGGGCTTGTGAGGGATGACAAAATTTCTGGAGCAAATATCCTTATAGATGGCTTTCCAAATTTGGTCTGGAGGTCTTGATTTGGAAGGCCATCTGTGAAGGTTCCTTTCAAGCCAAATGGGAGAGATGTAGGATCTGGAAACTAGATTTCCAGTCGTGTCCGCAATGGAAGAACCTTTGAAAGAAGATAGGACCCTACAAGCTTCGATGTTTAAAGGCTGAGGGCATCTAAACTAGTGCCAAATAGTAGCTGGAGCCAAGTGTCAAATATGCTTAGAAAAGGGGCAAGTGAAGAAGAGGTGGGGGAGATCCCAACTGTGGAGGGGAAAAAAAATGCACTGAGGGGTGTTAGGGATATGGTGATGGAAGAGGAAGGATCGGGTAGGGAGGCAATTGGTAAAGACTCTCCAGGAGGTGAACGATTGTGTAGGGATGTTGTCGGGGAACCAAAACAATTTGACCCAGGGGAAAGGGATGGACGGGGAGCAAATGTGGTCCCAAGAAAGAGCTGTAGAGAAGAGCCCATTGTTAGAAAGAAGCCAGATGACTTTGTCTCTACTTAGGTGGGGGGAAGGAAGGGGAGGGAGGTTGGCCCAAATCTTCTCAAAAGCCGGGATGGAAGTGGGGGGGGGGGGGGCAGGAGCCCGAGGTGATGAATGGCACAAGAGGGGCATCTTTGGGGATGACAGAAGAGTAGAGGGCTTGGTCCCCAACTACTTGGGAGACTATTCCAGTAGGATGCCAAGGGTCAAGCCAAAAGGAGAAAGAAGAGCCATCGGTAATGTGAAGATGGTTGAGGATTCTAGGGGACTAAGGTTAAGAAATTCCTCTAGATCCCGAGGGATTAGGAGGAACACGGGCGGACCAAAAAGACTCGCACCTAAGGAGGTAGGAGTAGACCCAATTTCCCAAATGTAATTTTCCTTGTTGATTATCTTTCCAAATGAGTGTGAGGAGGCCGACAATATTGTAATCTCTGATTCTACAGATTTTCTAAGGCCACCCGCAGATTCCTGCCTGCAGACTTCCTTCTATATTACCCACATAACAGTGTCAAATTGTGATTTTATCTTTCTTATCCTCGGTAATGGCTACAACTCCAATAGTTGTTGATGTAGGATCTCTTTACCATGGGCTTTACCTTCTTACGTTTTTGGATCTCTATGTGTGTTGACTGGTGCTTTGAAGTTGAAATGACCTAGTTTGCTAGTAAAAGAAGCTAGTTTTTCTTTATGCCTCTTAAATATCATGTGTGTATTAGCCTTTCATTGTCACTTATTTTGTATGAAATAACATGGAACTGCAGCTTGGTTTGGACGAAGGAGATGAGGAGAACAATTCGTTTTTATCCGTTCCCTGCTGATGTGAATGCAGAAGAAGTTAAGAACTTCCTAGAGGACCACACTGGCAATGGAACAGTTTATGCAATAAAATTCAGGCCACCCAAGAATCCAAGGCCAGATAGGGAAGCATTAGCTTTTGCAATTGTGCAATTTACATCTGCTAAGTGGGCTGATCTGATAACCTCATTAGCCTGTAAGCAGCTGTATTACCAGCATCATTGGCTGCAGGTTCAGCATGTGGAACATGATATAGTGCCTAAGCCAAGGTCACCAATTCTCTGTCTGGAGAATACCACACTGCATTTTGGCTGTCAAGTGTCAAGTAATGAGCTCTATGTTCTCTATACAGGCAAGAGTGTTATGGTTTCCTTTGGTTTCGACATGCGGAAAATACACTTTGTCCTTTCTTATGGAGGTTTATGATATAAGCTTGAACTAACTTATGAGGACATCTGGAAAATCCAGCTTCGTTGTCCAAATGGTACTTACAAATATCTCCTGATTCAGGTATGCCCACTAGTAGTAGTTTCAATATTTTACTTTTTAATTCAATTTGATCATGATTTTATCCATTGCATCACATGAAGATGTTGATTTCTTAATTAGATTGGATGCCCAATGATCTATTACCATTGGAATTGACCTATGATCTAGTGATGCATCACAATTCAATGTGATATAAAGAGTAAAATTGACTCACAACTGCTCCTGGTTTCATAGCTTGTTTAGTAATAGGGTAATACGGTATGATCCTCAGATTTTTCGATTTGGGTAACTATGTGAACATCATAGAAGTTGTTTTACAGTGATGATAAGTGATTATTCATGTAAAGGCATACTAAGGGATTCTGGTACTCTGAGTAAGTTTGCATGTGATCCTACTTTTGCAATTGGAATTATGAGTTTTTGATTCGAACAAAGCCATAATTATTCTTGGGGTTCTTATAAATTTTATAGATGTTCCTACTCTGTTAGTAAGCTTTTATATGTGGAAATCTAAATCTAGAATGGGATCAATAGAAATTCTGAGTGCCAATGTATGTTGATTTGTCTAGGCATATTGAGAACCCATATACAATTGATTTGTCTCGGCATACCTGATTGGTTCACATGAGTAACTATAGTACATTGCCTCAATAACTGGTCAGACTGAAATACCCACACACAAGTGCAGAGCAGGCAGCACAGAAGCTCCCTCTGTATCTTGGATGCTAGAGTTTAGTTCTCCATTCTCTCTATGGAATTAAATACAAGCAATATTTGATAGCATTTTGCAATTGATTTAATTTAATAGTCTACTTCATTTCTTTGCTTGAAATTTTCCATTTTACTGCAAACTTATAGTCCAGACATGACTTCTCTGAACATTTGAATCTTTCACAAAGCATGATTTAAGACAGTCTGACTTCTTCAAATTTCAGGTGCTTGGTGCTCCTTGGATCTATGAGAAACCCATACGCTCTTCCAGCCATGTGTTTGAAGATCCCTGTTTAAACTATTTCAAGGATGCTTCAGATGATCAGTGGGATAGAGCAACTGATTTCACCCGCTCATGCTGTATTGGCCAATCTTCTGCCTTGTGTTTGAGGCTTCTAAACAGCTATGCACTTCCGGATTTGAAAAACTATATTATCAACTACAAAGAAGATAAGGTCAGTTTATCTTAAGGAGTGGATCAGCATTTTCCAATAATTTGGATCTAGTCCCCATTGTTGGCCCTCCTGATGTTCCCGAGTTGTGGAGTTTCCCATATGACATCCTGTTTAGGGTGTGTTCTTTGGTACAGAATGGGTGCCTTTCAGGGCCAACACTTGATGCTAACTTTTTCAAATTAGTTCTTCCTGATTTTGTCGTTCCAGTTAACTACATAGAAAATGCACTGGAGAAGCTGTTTCAATTTGAAAGAATGCGAATATGATCCAGTTAGGTGGCTCCACAAACAATATAGAAGCTACCTTGGATCCAAGTGCACTCTTCGGTCCCCTACTATATCATTGGATGCTGGCTTGGTATATGTTCGCAGGGTTCAAGTTACCCCTTGTAAAGTTTACTTTTCTGGTCCAGAAGCTAATTTTTCGAATCGGGTGCTACGTCACTACTCTAAGCACATTGATAATTTTATTCGTGTCTCCTCTGTTGATGAAAATTTGGATAAAATGTTTTCAAGTGATTTATCTCCACGTACATCTAATGGTAGCAAAGAAAGGCGCACAGGAGTTTATAAAAGGATACTGTCTACATTAAGAAATGGCATCGTTATTGGAGAAAAGTGGTTTGATTTCCTTGCCTTCTCATCGAGTCAGTTGCGTGATAATTCTGCATGGATGTTTGCAAAAACAAATGATGGGATTACAGCAGCAAAGATCAGAAAATGGATGGGTGATTTTCATGAAATAAGAAATGTGGCAAAATATGCTGCTAGATTGGGTCAATCTTTCAGTTCTTCCACAGAAACTCTTAGTGTTGAAAAGCATGAAGTTGTAACCATCTTGGATATAAAGCGGCAACGAGGAGGGATGACATACATTTTCTCAGATGGGATTGGTAAAATTTCTGCTGATTTTGCAGCAAAAGTTGCAAGAAAGTGTGACTTAAGAGGTTCTACTCCATCTGCCTTTCAAATTAGGTATGGTGGCTACAAGGGTGTTGTGGCTGTAGATCCGACATAAAAAATGAAATTGTCCCTGAGAAAAAGCATGTGCAAGTATAAATCAGAGAACACAAAACTAGATGTTCTGGCATGGAGCAAGTACCAGCCTTGTTTTCTCAATCGTCAGATAATCACCCTTTTGTCAACACTTGGAGTGAATGATCGTATATTTCTGGAGAAGCAAAGGCAGGCTGTAGACGAGCTGGATGCTATTCTAACTGATCCATCAAGGGCACAGGAAGCACTTGAGCTGATGTCTCCTGGTGAAAACAGTAACGTTCTCAAGGAAATGTTGATGTGTGGCTATAAGCCTAATAAGGAGCCATTCCTTTCAATGATGCTACAAGCATTTCGGGCTGCTAATCTTCAAGAATTACGGACCAAGACGAGGATATTTGTTTCATGTGGAAGATCATTAATGGGATGTATGGATGAAACTCGAACCTTGGAATATGGGCAAGTATTTGTCCAGGTTTCTAGCTTTGGGCGTAAACAGTTTTGTGGGAATTCTTCTTTTATGTTTCACAGAAATGATTCGGGCCAGAAAAAATTCATTGTTGAGGGGAAGGTAGTTGTTGCTAAAAACCCATGCTTACATCCTGGTGACGTGCGTGTTTTGCAAGCCATTGATGTCCAGGCATTGCATCATATGGTGGACTCTGTTGTTTTCCCACAAAAAGGACCAAGGTGAGATGCTTTTAGATTATTTATTCCAGTAGTTACCTTTTACTGTACTGGATCTTGATATTCTCCTGAACTGATTTTGGGATCTTAGTTTCACTTATATCAAATAGATTCTTATGAGGATAAAGGTTGTACCATACATGATGTAACTGTACCTGGGTTTTTTTTTTTTGTCCTTCCATCATGGTTGGGCCCCCCACCTATCTCTCTCCCTTCGTATAACTGTTTTTTTTCAACAAAACAGCATACCTGATGCAGAAGGCTCCCACCAGTGTGGGTCTGGACACTGGGAGGGTCATAATGTATACAGCATTACCTTGCTTCATGGAGAGGCTTTTCAGAGACTCAAACCAGTGACCAAAATGGAGCAACCTTACCATTGCACCAGGGTCACTCCCTGATTGTTTTTCTATATAACTGAAATATTTGGGTGTTTTGAATATCTTATAGTGGGATCTCCTAATCAATTGCAATCAAAGAGGGGTTAATTTTTTTTTATATAAATTTAAAAAAATCATTTTTCTGTTATTATTATTATTTTCTAATGCATCCATTCTGTTATTGAATTCCTTTGATGTAAATGCTCTTTATGGATCTCAAGATTTCGTTGACTGGAACTTCTTTTGAATGTTTTCTGAACTTTTGTTGTAGACCACATCCAAATGAATGTTCTGGGAGTGATTTAGATGGAGATATATATTTTGTAAGTTGGGACCCTGCACTTATTCCAACCTGGCAAATCGAACCCATGGAGTATGTTCCAGCACCAACTTTGTCCTTGGACCATGATGTTACGATTGAGGTACCAGTCTTGCATGATGGGATTCAATATATTTCTCACACTCTTCAGTACCTTAGATAATGATTCTGGTTCTCCCTTAATCTTTTCTGTAGTCTGGACTGCAAAGTTGTCCTACTGTTTTTAAATTTGAGTCAATTAATTGGAAAATGGAGAATGTTCCTATAAACTTCTTGTAGTTTCGTATTATTTATTATGTAAACACCATGTCATTGTCCTGAATGAAAAATTTATGCCATCCTTACAAATGATTTGTGATTTGATTTTTAGATTTTACTTTGGATTTACGGTCCCATGAGGATTAATTAATGCGTTGGAGATTTTGATGTCTATCAAACTTGTTTGCTTTATCAAATGCTCAGTTTATTTTCTTATTTAAAAAAAAAAAAAAAAAAAAAAAAAACTGTTCCTTACTATTTCCTTCAAATTTGTGCTTTCATTCTTCCACATTCGATAAAGTTTCTAGCACATTATCTCTTATGGTTGTTCAAATGAAGCTCTGTGAACTTCTTTACTAAAATCTTGACATGTTTTTCAATGTTACCCTTGACTGTACTTATTACAAATTTCTGCAAAATTAAATAGATGCTTAAATAGTGTAATGGAAAAGGTCTGTTTGAAAACTATCCAATATCTACTTTAAATTTGCATTTCACATGTTCTTTTAACAATCTATCACAAGGTTTGCTTTTATTTGTAAATTGCACTTGGATGAGCTTCTAAGATCCATGGCCATAGGCTCTTACACTAATTCTTTTTCAGTTGTAGAATTGAAAATCCATCAGAGTCATTTTCTTTTTTGGCACAGGAAGTTGAGGAGTACTTCGCAGAGTACATTGTGAATGAAATCCTTGGAATCATTGCAAATGCTCATACAGTGTTTGCTGACAGGGAACCAGACATGGCAGAAAGCGAAAACTGTCTAGAACTTGCAAAGCTATTCTCAACTGCTGTTGATTTCCCAAAGACTGGTGTACCAGCTGAAATTCCAGATCAATTACGTGTCAATGAATTTCCAGATTTCATGGAAAAACTTGACAAGCCAACCTATGAATCACAAAGGGTTATTGGGAAACTTTTCAGAGAAATAAAAGAGAAAGCATCAGAGACATTCTCTGTAAACTCTACTCGAGAAGCGGCATGGAGATCTTATGACCCTGACATGAAGGTTGACGGCTTTGAGGATTACATCGATGATGCTTTTTATTACAAACAAGCGTATGATTCCAAGTTGGGAAACCTAATGGATTCTTATGGCATAAATACCGAGGCAGAAATCCTTAGTGGGAACATCATGAAGATGGCAAAATCATTTACAAAGAAGCGAGATGCAGAGGCAGTTGGATTGGCTGTAAGATCTTTGAAGAAGGAGGCTAGGGGATGGTTTGAACAGGGGTTTGGGTGGGAATGGTCTGAAGAGGTTCTTGTGTCATCTCGTGATAAGATATATGCAAAGGCGTCAGCTTGGTATCATGTCACATATCATCCTTATTATTTGGATCATTTCCTGAGTTTCCCATGGTGCATCTATGACAAGCTAATACAGATCAAGAAGGATAACAGTATCAAAAGGTCAGTTAATAATTCATCACTGCAACGCCAATTTGCAGGTGGTCTCAATCTCTCAGTTGGGTAGCAGGGTTCCCTTAATGACATTTATTTCTGATGTTACTTGTGTTGTGTTTGGATTGGAAAGTCAATTTAGATGTGTAAAAAGTTAGGGCTTGATGATACTTTCTGAATGAAATGTAAAGTAAATAGAGAGGCTTGACTGAAGTGCTGAATGGTGGTTATGGTTACTGATACTTGTCTTAATATTTGAATATCAAAATTTCATAGCAGATATAGCTAATATACTGTATGTATCGAACTGAGTTTGTTCCATGCAGCCAAATTATGGTTGTGAACTTATAATTTCAATCCAAAGCATTTACTAGCTGTGCCATTGTGAAGGACTTATTGCCATGTTAATGGTTCTCTCCAAACTTGGCAAATCTACTGGTATATTATGGGATCAAAGCTGAGGCAGAAATCCTAAGTGGGAGTATCATGAAGATGTCGAAGCCATTCTCAAAGAAACGCGATGTGGAGGCAATTGGATTGGCTGTTTGGTCTTTAAAAGAGCAGGGAAGGAAAAGGTTTGATGAGGGACTTGGTATCACCTAACTATCATCTTGATTATTTGGGACTCTACAGTGAGGGAATGAATCAGGACCATTTTTCTGAGCTTTACATGGTGCATTTTATGACAAGCTGATACAGATCAATAAGGCCAATATCATTTTCAGATCTCACAATTGATCATCACCGGAAACATCAATTTGCAGAAGGTTTCATGCTCAGTTGAAAAGGAGGGTTCTTCCATCTCAATTAAGTTTCTAATGTTGTTTACGTTGTTATGCTTGGATTGGGAAAACCCCACTTATGTGTGTAATATTAAGTTAGGGCTTGATGTTATGTAAACAGGGAAGCTTGACTAGACTGCTTATGAAAATATCTGAGATCTGTATTAAACATTTTACCATTTTTCCATTTCTTATTCATCTGATTTTCCTCATGATAACTAGAATATTCAGCAGATGCTTTCATTTTATTTGATTTATGACGAAAATGTTATGTAAACAGGGAAGCTTGACTAGACTGCTTCTGAAAATATCTGAGATCTGTATTAAACATTTTACCATTTTTCCATTTCTTATTCATCTGATTTTCCTCATGATAACTAGAATATTCAGCAGATGCTTTCATTTTATTTGATTTACGACGAAAATCAAACATTGTTTACATAATTTTCCTAATTGCAGTATAAATCAAAGGAATCTGTAACTTCACTTGATTTTTATTCATGAGCAGCAGTATTTCTGATATTCTTTTGCAGGGCTTTCAGGCTTTAAACAGAGCTTGAAGCTAGGAAGTGAAAATAGACCAAAGCCTATAAACTGTTCGAAATTTCTTGACCTGAACCATTACAATAATATTTGGACTCTGTGAACATGAAAAGAGGATACTTATGACGGGATCAGACAAGCGTTTCTGTATCTTGCAGGCACTGTTTCCACACTTCTGGACCAGTCTTGGAAAGACCTTGCTTGAAGTGTTCATACTTGCTGTAAGATGGATCTGTATTTTCCACGGGAATTATTCCAAGTGCTTCAACCAATGCAGAATGGCAATTAGGTCCCATATCTATAAGTTGAAGGCAACACTTCTTGCTAACTTCGCCTTGGCCACCCAACCCTATAACAATTTCTGTTCCACATGCTTCATCATGTATCCGTGCTGTGCAAGAGTCTAGAAATTTAAAAAACCCAAGTTGAGGTTCAGGTGGTAGTACTGCAACAGGTATTTGAGGTGTTATGTTCCTCACTGCAAGTGCAGGAACAATCACATTACCCATGAAAGCTAAGAACCCTATAATTATCATTGAGATGACACAGGAATACGCCATCTAATGCTAATCTAAAATTTCCCAACCAAAGAAGGATAACTTGTTTTGATCAATTCACTTGCCCTGTTACAACAAATTTATAGGATGCAAGATTCTGTTACAAGCATACTAAACACACAAGTTATGAGTAACTGAAGTTCATTATATCTCATTTATTTAGTTATTTATTATCATATGTATTAATGACTAAAACTGTTCTTTGATGTAGTCTTATTTGCTGAGTTATAATATATCTCATTAATTTTCTTTTATTAGGTAACTGATGGTTGTAATGTTAATCAATTGTGCAGAGAGTCCAAGGGGAAGGGTGGGGGCAATTTTCATACATAGTTTTGCCTGGCAAATTTTGGTAAGAAAATGTTTCGATAACTTGACATGAGGTTATAATTGTAATCTATTGACCATTGCACCATTGTCCGCCCTTAAAGTCCCTAAGAAAAAAGAGAAACTAGATTTCAAATGAAAACTTGAACGGATCAAACTCAATTCAGGCCGATCCGAATCAATATCGAGTAGTCGATACTGTTCCGAATATTGATTATCTCAGTTCATACATGGACTAGGATCATTTTTTGAGCTTTCCATGGCATCTATGACAAGCTGATACACATCAAGAAGGCCAATACCATTATCAGGTCTCATGATGAATCATCACTTGAACATCAATTTGCAGAAGGTTTCATGCTCAGTTGTATAGGAGGGTTCTTCCATCTCAATTAGGTTTCTGATGTTGCTTATGCTGTTATGCTTGGATTGGAAAAACCCCACTTATGTGTAATAATAAGTTAGGGCTTGATGGAACTCCAGAATGTTATGTAAACAAGGAGGCTTGAGAATAACCAGAAAATTCAGGAGATGCTTTCCTTCTATTTGATTTACGACCAAAATCATACACTGTTTACAGAATTTTCATAGTTGCAATATAAATCTAAGGAATCTATAACTTCATCTGATTTTTATTCATGGTAAGTAGTTTTACTTATATTCTAGTGTAGGGGCTTTGGACTCTAAACAGAGCTCAAAGCTCCAAAAAGTGGAAATAGACCAAATTGTTAACCTGAACACTTACAATAACATTCAAACTCTGTGGAACAAGAGAAGAAAATACTCATGTGGATCAGACAAGTGTTTCTGTATCTTGCACGCATTGTTGCCACACTGCTGGACCAGTCTTGGAAAGACCTCCCTCGAAGCGTTGGTACTTCTTGTAAGATGGATCTGAATTTTTCACAGGAATTATTCCAAGTGCTTCAACCAATGCAGAATGGCAAGGATTTCCCATTTTTACAAGTTGAAAGCAACAATCTTTGCTAACTTTGCCTTGGCCAGCCAAGGCTACAACAATACTTATGCCACAGTTCTCATCATGCATCTGTGCTGTGCAAGAGTCTAGAAATTTAAAAAACCCAGGTTGAGGTTCAGGTGGTAAGACTGCAACAAGTACTGGAGGTTGAATGTTCCTCACTGCAAGTGTAGGAACAATCACATTGCCCATGAAAGCTAAGAACCCTATGATTATCATTGAGATAACAGAGGAATTTGCCATCTTATTTTAATCTAATGTTTCCCAATCAAACAAGGAGAAATGTATATTTTTTTTTCTTTCTTATCAATTCACTTGCCCTGTCACAACAAATTTATAGGATGCAAGATTCTGTTACAAGCTTACTAAAAACATACGTTATGATGAGTAAATGAACTTCATTTATCTCATTTATTTAGTTATTTATTATCATATGCATTAATGAATTCAAAACTATTCTTTAATTTAGTCATATTTGCTGAGTTATTGTATAACTCATTTTTTTTCTCAGGGAACTGATTGTTGTAATTTGTAATGTTAATCAAGTTATGCAACAAAAACCAAGAGTTGGACATTGTTACATCCATTTCAATCCGGTGATATATCAAGGGAAAAAAAAAAAAAAAAAAAAACTCAAAATCTCGTAAGGCCCATAGGCCCATTTTAGTTTGCGAAGTTCATAAATCAATTGGCCTTTTAACTCAATTAGGCACATGGCCCTCATTGCTCTCTAATTAAATATCCTGGTCTTTCAATTAACGTTGTCCAAGTCCAACCCAGCGAACCCATGCATTTCCCATCTAGCTCGGCCCAACCATACTTTTTTCCCCAACCGAAACCACCCCATATGTCGGCGAAATTTTGCCGACAATTTGGGGTTTCGACGACCACTGACACCCATTTGGACAAAACGCCTCTGGGATGAGCGATTTTTTAATTTAAACTCGGTTTTGGCACTATCATATTTGACTTAGCATAAGCCATTTCCATTTGATCCTCTCACATACTATCCGCTTTGGTTAAGCCCCTACGGTTTTCAAAGATGTGACGTTGTATGTCATGGCTTAATTAAAGATTGTAAATGGATAGTCGAAATCCACCGCATTTGTATTTGTTTAAGGGTACTGAGGGTATCCGTATCTAAAAATTTTCTTACCGGAAAATATCCATATCCGTCCACTAAGCAATCGGATTCGGATAATTGCTTATCGGATCAGATAATATCCGAACAAAAATTTATCCAGAAAGAGTAAAGTATTCAACATTTTTTTCTTTGAAAATGAATGATAATCACTAATGGAATAATAAAAAATTGAAAATTATAAGGTTAAAGTAAAGTATTAAACACTTCACTCTAAAAAGGGGCTAATAATCCGGATTTGAAAACCGGTTATCGGAAATAAAAAATATAAAAAAATTACAATCACCACTTGGATAGTTTATCGGATCGGATTATTATCGGATATCCGATGTTTCGGATTTGAATTCGGATGCCTTCTCTAAATTTCTACGGGATTTGGATTCAGATTCGGATAGCGGTTTTGCTAATTGGATTCGAATACTAGTGTATCCGAGCCAAATCCTATTCGTTTACAGGTCTAAATGATGTAATTTTTCTATTTCTAATTCTTGATGGAACAAACTCTACATACATTTTACTTGGGATCATACCACATACCTTAGAAAGGAAAAATTACATGCTGACTTGGCATGCAGCAAAAGACTTTATAAGTATACTACTTTGATTTTACAAAAAAAAAGAAAAGAAAAAGTATACTGGTTTGATCATTGGGAAATGAAATTCATTTTTTAAAATCTCACTCAAATATAAATGGAGATGGGACAAAATGAACTTTTTACGAATAATTTGACAACAATTTTTTAGGTTCGCAACTAAAATATACCTATTTCATATCAAGCACTGACAAAAAACGCAGACAAAAAACTCACAACTGAGAAGAGGAGAAGACTAAAACCAACGATCAATAAATTCTTTTAAAGTAAAGACTAATAGGGGATAGTTGTTTACTGTTGTCACCTTTAGACAAAATGAGGATGACTGAGAAGAAGAGCACATAAAAGAACGAAGAGTTCTGATTTACGACGTCTCACTCTCTTTTTTGGGTAGAAGACAGTAGGGTTGTTAAGTTTCAGAATCATCGACTCTAATTTGAGAAGACGTCTCACTCTGTTCTCAGCTCAAGCTCAAACAAGATGGCAGCTCCACCTCCATATCCACATCACCTAATTCCGTAACACCTTCCGTGGCCACCCCCACCGATTCAATTATTTGACTTGTATGGTGTGGCCGAAGTAAACGAGTTTATTCAACAACCTTTCCCTTTCCTGGAAGACGTGTTCCAAGAACCGCCGTAGGACGTCTGAGGATTAATGGCTATCGCAGAACCCAATATGTGCAAACATTGGCTAGAGGACTAGTCGTGCGTGGTGGCCGTCACCCCGTAGTTGTATATGCCCACAACGGATATGAAGTTGATGTGTTTCGGTGCTTCCTCACTAAGAATAACAACTATGACCCCTACAAGGTCCTAAAACCCTACTGAATCTCAGTACAACCCGACAAGGTCCTAAAACCCTACTGAATCTCAGTACAACCCGACAAGGTCCTAAAACCCTCAAAAAATCTTCCCAAATAACACCATTGGAGAGTTGAACAAGTGACCTCTTAGCTCTGATACCACTTGTCGGATCAAATGTTTGTCGTTGCTCTGATACCAATTGTAGGATCATCTGATACCACTTGTAGGATCAAATACTTGTTGTTGCTCCAAAAGTCTAGACTTGTGGATACAATGCCACTAATTTTCCTTGTACTATAGCTGACAAGTACCCAGGTTCATGAGGAATCATTTTTTGAAAATTTCACTCAAATATAAATGAAGATAGGATAAAATGAAATTTTTATGAATCATTTGAAAACAACTTTACTATGGAAACTGTAGTTGACGTGAACTGATTTGCAGGGAAAAACGGTCAATAAGTCCAAATGCATGAATGAGAGTTATAAAAGATCTGCTCATCCTTAACAAACAACCACCTCTCACTTCCTTCTCTCTAGTTCGAGCTCAACCTATCTCTTCTATCTCTGCTGCTATAAGATGACAAATCGCAGGCCACTACCTTATCCAAATGACTTATTTCCCATGCCACCGGGGGTGGAATTGCCACTCCCAGATGTTGAATGGATTTCTTCTATCTCTGCTGCTATAAGATGACAAATCGCAGGCCACTACCTTATCCAAATGACTTATTTCCCATGCCACCGGGGGTGGAATTGCCACTCCCAGATGTTGAATGGATTTCTTCTATCTCTGCTGCTATAAGATGACAAATCGCAGCCACTACCTTATCCAAATGACTTATTTCCCATGCCACCGGGGGTGGAATTGCCACTCCCAGATGTTGAATGGATTGCCTTGCTGGGCTTTGGCCCTGGGGTAATTCAACAGCCTTTCTTGATCATGAAAAAGCTGGTTCCAATAACCGATTTAACGCGTCTCAGGATTATTGGAAATCATAGAACCCGAAACGTGCATACGTTGCTTGGAAGTGCACTCCAACAGGGTGAACGTCGAGACGTAACTGTATATGCTAACAATAGGAACAAAGAAAATGATACATTTAACTGTTACATCACTTGTGATGATAACATGGACCCTTACCTTTGTGAATTCAAGCCTGTTCTGGGTAGATTTTGGGCAACCTCAGCATAGAGCGATGTCCTAATAATTAACCCCAGATCCAAAGCGAAATTTTTGGATAACTGAACCTCACCACAACCCGATAAGGTTCTAAAACCCTCAAAAATCCCCCAAAATAGCACAATTGAGGATTTGAACACGTGACCTCCTAGCTCTGATACCACTTGTAGGATTAAACGTTTGTAGTTGCTTTGATACCACTTGTAGGATCATCTGATACCACTTGTAAGATCAAACGCTTGTCATTGCTCCAAAAGTCTGAACCTGTGGATACAGTGCCACTAATTTTCCTTGTACCATAGTTAACAAGTACCCTGGTTCATGAGGAATCCCTTTTTGAAAATCTCTCAAATATAAATGAAGATAAGATAAAATGAAATTTGTATGAATCATTTGAAAACAACTTTCAAACTAACATTGCCATGGAAACTATAGTTGGCGTGAACTGATTTGCAGGGAAAAACGATCAATAAGTCCAAATGCATGAATGAGAACTATAAAAGATTTGCTCGTCCTCAACAAACAACCACCTCTCACTTCGTTCTCTCTAGCCCAAGCTCAACCTATCTCTTTTATCTCTGCTGCTGTAAGATGGTAAATCGCTGGCCACTACCTTATCCAAATGACTTATTTCCCATGTCACTGGGGGTGGAGTTGTTACTCCCAGATGTTGAATAGATTGCCTTGCTGGGCTTGGGACCCAGGGTAACTCAACAGCCTTTCTTGATTATGAAAAAGTTAGTTCTAGTAACCGATTTAAAGCGTCTCAAAATTATTGGAAAGCATAGAACCCGAAATGTGCATACGTTGCTTGGAAGTGCACTCCAATGGGGTGAACGTCAAGAAGTAACTGTATATGCTTGCAATAGGAACGGAGAAAATGATACCTTTAACTGTTACATCACTTGTGATGATAACATGGACCCTTACCTTTGTGAATTCAAGCCTGTTCTTCTACCGTTCTTTCTCTTTCAGAAGCTTATTGAGTTTGGGAACATGCATTCTATAAAGTTTCCTGGACCTGTGGATCTGGGTAGATTTTGGGCAACCTCAGCGCATAGTGATGTCTTAACAATTTCTCCGAGATCCAAAGTGAGATTTTTGGATAACTGAACCTCAGCACAACCCAACAAGGTCCTAAAACCCCCCCCCAAAAAAATCCCCCAAATAGCACCATTGGAGACTTGAACACGTGACCTCTAGCTCTGATACCACTTGTAAGATCAAACGCTTGTCGTTGTTCCAAAAGTTTGGACCTGTGGATACGGTGCCACTAATTTTCCTTGTACCATAGCCAGCAAGTACCCGATTCGAGCTCCATAATATGGCCAACAAATTTGATATCTCAAAAGTCTTCTTTTCTATTGCAATGAAAGGGGCTATCTATAGCTTGGCTAAAGCTTTACAAGAAATGGGATGGAAACAATCGGCACAACCCGGCAAGGTCCTAATATATCTCATTAATTTTCTTTTATTAGGTAACTGATGGTTGTAATGTTAATCAATTGTGCAGAGAGTCCAAGGGGAAGGGTGGAGGCAATTTTCATACATAGTTTTGCCTGGCAAATTTTGGTAAGAAAATGTTTCGATAACTTGACATGAGGTTATAATTGTAATCTATTGACCATTGCACCAATGTCCTCCCTTAAAGTCCTTAAGAAAAAAGAGAAACTAGATTTCAAATGAAAACTTGAACGGATCAAACTCAATTCAGGCCGATCCGAATCAATATCGAGTAGTCGATACTGTTCCGAATATTGATTATCTCAGTTCATACATGGACTAGGATCATTTTTTGAGCTTTCCATGGCATCTATGACAAGCTGATACACATCAAGAAGGCCAATACCATTATCAGGTCTCATGATTAATCATCACTTGAACATCAATTTGCAGAAGGTTTCTGCTCAGTTGTAAAGGAGGGTCCTTCCATCTCAATTAGGTTTCTGATGTTGCTTATGCTGTTATGCTTGGATTGGAAAAACCCCACTTATGTGTAATAATAAGTTAGGGCTTGATGGAACTCCAGAATGTTATGTAAACAAGGAGGCTTGAGAATAACCAGAAAATTCAGGAGATGCTTTCCTTCTATTTGATTTACGACCAAAATCATACACTGTTTACAGAATTTTCATAGTTGCAATATAAATCTAAGGAATCTATAACTTCATCTGATTTTTATTCATGGTAAGTAGTTTTACTTATATTCTAGTGTAGGGGCTTTGGACTCTAAACAGAGCTCGAAGCTTCAAAGTGGAAATAGACCAAATTGTTAACCTGAACACTTACAATAACATTCAAACTCTGTGGAACAAGAGAAGAAAATACTCATGTGGATCAGACAAGTGTTTCAGTATCTTGCACGCATTGTTGCCACACTGCTGGACCAGTCTTGGAAAGACCTCCTTCGAAGCGTTGGTACTTCTTGTAAGATGGATCTGAATTTTTCACAGGAATTATTCCAAGTGCTTCAACCAATGCAGAATGGCAAGGATTTCCCATTTTTACAAGTTGAAAGCAACAATCTTTGCTAACTTTGCCTTGGCCAGCCAAGGCTACAACAATACTTATGCCACAGTTCTCATCATGCATCTGTGCTGTGCAAGAGTCTAGAAATTTAAAAAACCCAGGTTGAGGTTCAGGTGGTAAGACTGCAACAAGTACTGGAGGTTGAATGTTCCTCACTGCAAGTGTAGGAACAATCACATTGCCCATGAAAGCTAAGAACCCTATGATTATCATTGAGATAACAGAGGAATTTGCCATCTTATTTTAATCTAATGTTTCCCAATCAAACAAGGAGAAATGTATATATTTTTTTTTCTTTCTTATCATTTCACTTGCCCTGTCACAACAAATTTATAGGATGCAAGATTCTGTTACAAGCTTACTAAAACATACGTTATGATGAGTAAATGAACTTCAATTATCTCATTTATTTAGTTATTTATTATCATATGCATTAATGAATTCAAAACTATTCTTTAATTTAGTCATATTTGCTGAGTTATTGTATAACTCATTTTTTTTTCTCAGGGAACTGATTGTTGTAATTTGTAATGTTAATCAAGTTATGCAACAAAAACCAAGAGTTGGATATTGTTACATCCATTTCAATCCGGTGATATATCAAGGAAAAAAAAAACTCAAAATCTCGTAAGGCCCATAGGCCCATTTTAGTTATGGGCCCATTTTAGTTTGCGAAGTTCATAAATCAATTGGCCTTAACTCAAGTAGGCGCATGGCCCTCATTGCTCTCTAATTAAATATCCTGGTCTTTCAATTAACGTTGTCCAAGTCCAACCCACGCATTTCCCATCTAGCTCGGCCCAACCATACTTTTTTTCCCCAACCGAAACCACCCCATATGTCGGCGAAATTTTGCCGACAATTTGGGGTTTCGCCTTTGGGGTTTCGCCGACCACTGACACCCATTTGGACAAAACGCCTCTGGGATGAGCGATTTTTTAATTTAAACTCGGTTTTGGCGCTATCATATTTGACTTAGCATAAGCCATTTCCATTTGATCCTCCCACATACTATCCGTTTTGGTTAAGCCCCTACGGTTTTCAAAGACGTGACGTTGTATGTCATGGCTTAATTTAAGATTGTAAATGGATAGTCGAAATCCACCGCATTTGTATTTGTTTAAGGGTACTGAGGGTATCCGTATCTGAAAATTTTCTTACCGGAAAATATCCATATCCGTCCACTAAGCAACCGGATTCGGATAATTGCTTATCGGATCAGATAATATCCGAACAAAAATTTATCCAGAAAGAGTAAAGTATTCAACATTTTTTTCTTTGAAAATGAATGATAATCACTAATGGAATAATAAAAAATTGAAAATTATAAGGTTAAAGTAAAGTATTAAACACTTTACTCTAAAAAGGGGCTAATAATCCGGATTTGAAAACCGGTTATCGGAAATAAAAAATATAAAAAAATTACAATCACCACTCGGATAGTTTATCGGATCGGATTATTATCGGATATCCGATGTTTCGGATTTGAATTCGGATGCCTTCTCTAAATTTCTACGGGATTTGGATTCGGATTCGGATAGCGGTTTTGCTAATTGGATTCGAATACTAGTGTATCCGAGCCAAATCCTATCCGTTTACAGGTCTAAATGATGTAATTTTTCTATTTCTAATTATTGATGGAACAAACTCTACATACATTTTACTTGGGATCATACCACATACCTTAGAAAGGAAAAATTACATGCTGACTTGGCATGCAGCAAAAGACTTTATTAGTATACTACTTTGATTTTACAAAAAAAAAAGAAAAGAAAAAGTATACTGGTTTGATCATTGGGAAATGAAATTCATTTTTTAAAATCTCACTCAAATATAATTGGAGATGGGACAAAATGAACTTTTTACGAATAATTTGACAACAACTTTTTAGGTTCGCAATTAAAATATACCTATTTCATATCAAGCACTGACAAAAAACGCAGACAAAAAACTCACAACTGAGAAGAGGAGAAGACTAAAACCAACGATCAATAAATTCTTTTAAAGTAAAGACTAATAGGGGATAGTTGTTTCTTGTTGCCACCTTTAGACAAAATGAGGATGACTGAGAAGAAGAGCACATAAAAGAACGAAGAGTTCTGATTTACGACGTCTCACTCTCTTTTTTGGGTAGAAGACAGTAGGGTTGTTAAGTTTCAGAATCATCGACTCTAATTTGAGAAGACGTCTCACTCTGTTCTCAGCTCAAGCTCAAACAAGATGGCAGCTCCACCTCCATATCCACATCACCTAATTCCGTAACACCTTCCGTGGCCACCCCCACCGATTCAATTATTTGACTTGTATGGTGTGGCCGAAGTAAACGAGTTTATTCAACAACCTTTCCCTTTCCTGGAAAACGTGTTCCAAGAACCGCCGTAGGACATCTGAGGATTAATGGCTATCGCAGAACCCAATATGTGCAAACATTGGCTAGAGGACTAGTCGTGCGTGGTGGCCGTCACCCCGTAGTTGTATATGCCCACAACGGAGATGAAGTTGGTGTGTTTCGGTGCTTCCTCACTAAGAATAACAACTATGACCCCTACAAGGTCCTAAAACCATTCTGAATCTCACTACAACTTGACAAGGTCCTAAAACCCTACTGAATCTCAGTACAACCCGACAAGGTCCTAAAACCCTCAAAAAATCTTCCCAAATAACACCATTGGGGAGTTGAACAAGTGACCTCTTAGCTCTGATACCACTTGTCGGATCAAATGTTTGTCGTTGCTCTGATACCAATTGTAGGATCATCTGATACCACTTGTAGGATCAAATACTTGTTGTTGCTCCAAAAGTCTAGACTTGTGGATACAATGCCACTAATTTTCCTTGTACTATAGCTGACAAGTACCCAGGTTCATGAGGAATCTTTTTTTGAAAATTTCACTCAAATATAAATGAAGATAGGATAAAATGAAATTTTTATGAATCATTTGAAAACAACTTTATCATGGAAACTGTAGTTGACGTGAACTAATTTGCAGGGAAAAACGGTCAATAAGTCCAAATGCATGAATGAGAGTTATAAAAGATCTACTCATCTTTAACAAACAACCACCTCTCACTTCCTTCTCTCTAGTTCGAGCTCAACCTATCTCTTCTATCTCTGCTGCTATAAGATGACAAATCGCAGGCCACTACCTTATCCAAATGACTTATTTCCCATGCCACCGGGGGTGGAATTGCCACTCCCAGATGTTGAATGGATTTCTTCTATCTCTGCTGCTATAAGATGACAAATCGCAGGCCACTACCTTATCCAAATGACTTATTTTCCATGCCATCGGGGGTGGAATTGCCACTCCCAGATGTTGAATGGATTGCCTTGTTGGGCTTTGGCCCTGGGGTAACTCAACAGCCTTTCTTGATCATGAAAAAGCTGGTTCCAATAACCGATTTAACGCGTCTCAGGATTATTGGAAATCATAGAACCCGAAACGTGCATACGTTGCTTGGAAGTGCACTCCAACAGGGTGAACGTCGAGACGTAACTGTATATGCTAACAATAGGAACAAAGAAAATGATACATTTAACTGTTACATCACTTGTGATGATAACATGGACCCTTACCTTTGTGAATTCAAGCCTGTTCGTCTGTTGTTATTTCTCTTTCAGAAGCTTATTGAGTTTGGGAACATGCATTCTATAAAGTTTCTTGGACCTGTGGATCTGGGTAGATTTTGGGCAACCTCAGCATAGAGCGATGTCCTAATAATTAACCCCAGATCCAAAGCGAAATTTTTGGATAACTGAACCTCAGCACAACCCGATAAAGTTCTAAAACCCTCAAAAATCCCCCAAAATAGCACAATTGAGGATTTGAACACGTGACCTCCTAGCTCTGATACCACTTGTAGGATTAAACGTTTGTCGTTGCTTTGATACCACTTGTAGGATCATCTGATACCACTTGTAGGATCATCTGATACCACTTGTAAGATCAAACGCTTGTCATTGCTCCAAAAGTCTGAACCTGTGGATACAGTGCCACTAATTTTCCTTGTACCATAGCCAACAAGTACCCTGGTTCATGAGGAATCCCTTTTTGAAAATCTCTCAAATATAAATGAAGATAAGATAAAATGAAATTTTTATGAATCATTTGAAAACAACTTTCAAACTAACATTGCCATGGAAACTGTAGTTGGCGTGAACTGATTTGCAGGGAAAAACGATCAATAAGTCCAAATGCATGAATGAGAGCTATAAAAGATTTGCTCGTCCTCAACAAACAACCACCTCTCACTTCGTTCTCTCTAGCCCAAGCTCAACCTATCTCTTTTATCTCTGCTGCTGTAAGATGGTAAATCGCTGGCCACTACCTTATCCAAATGACTTATTTCCCATGTCACTGGGGGTGGAGTTGCTACTTCCAGATGTTGAATGGATTGCCTTGCTGGGCTTGGGACCCAGGGTATCTCAACAGCCTTTCTTGATTATGAAAAAGTTAGTTCTAGTAACCGATTTAAAGCGTCTCAAAATTATTGGAAAGCATAGAACCCGAAACATGCATACGTTGCTTGGAAGTGCACTCCAACGGGGTGAACGTCAAGAAGTAACTGTATATGCTTGCAATAGGAACGGATAAAATGATACCTTTAACTGTTACATCACTTGTGATGATAACATGGACCCTTACCTTTGTGAATTCAAGCCTGTTTTTCTACCGTTCTTTCTCTTTCAGAAGCTTATTGGGTTTGGGAACATGCATTCTATAAAGTTTCTTGGACCTGTGGATCTGGGTAGATTTTGGGCAACCTCAGCACATAGTGATGTCTTAACAATTTCTCCGAGATCCAAAGTGAGATTTTTGGATAACTGAACCTTAGCACAACCCAACCCCCCAAAAAAATCCCCCAAATAGCACCATTGGAGATTTGAACATGTGACCTCTAGCTCTGATACCACTTGTAAGATCAAACGCTTGTCGTTGTTCCAAAAGTTTGGACCTGTGGATACGGTGCCACTAATTTTCCTTGTACCATAGCCAGCAAGTACCCGATTCGAGCTCCATAATATGGCCAACAAATTTGATATCTCAAAAGTCTTCTTTTCTATTGCAATGAAAGGGGCTATCTATAGCTTGGCTAAAGCTTTACAAGAAATGGGATGGAAACAATCGGCACAACCCGGCAAGGTCCTAAAACCCTCCAAAAATCCCCCCTAAAATAGTACCATTGGAGATTTGAACACGTGACCTTCTTAGCTTTGATACCACTTGTAGGATCAAGCGCTTGTCGTTGCTCCAAAAGTCCAGACCTGTATACGGTGTCAATAATTTTCCTTATCTTGTAGACATCAAGTACTCCAGTTTGAGCCTGGATCTGAGTGGATCTTGGGCAACCTCAATACAGGGCGATGTCCCAACAACGGTGAACTGGTAGCTCCACCACAGAGGAGAGCGGTTACTATCTATACCAGGAATAATCAAAGTGATTATCTACAAGTTCGTACGTTCGAAAGATCGATAGTATTTGATCCCTTGGGTAATCCCTATTCGAATTTGTTCAAAGTATCCGAAATCATTTGGGAATACCAAATTGCACAAAAAGTAAATTGACCAACATGATACAATATCCAATACGAAGAGATACGTTTCTTAAATTCACCTGACCGACATACTATTCAATATCGATACTTTAAACCTTGCTTACTAGTGACCTAATTAGAATCTTATTAATATATCATATCGTGTTGTGATTAAGATTTTCAAATGTTTGTTTGAGAAAAAAAATCAGCATTTTCTTGCTATTGTCATCATTTGATAATATTATTATATCAATATATTGTTTAAAATTTCTAGCAATGTATTACCCATTTTCATTGATTTTTTTTCCTAGATAGAACCTATTTAAATATTAGGATCTAACTCGTGTCTTTTAGGTAAATGAACCTTTAGCTCAAATGGAAGAGTACCTGGTAATTATCCAGTGTATGATGATTCATCAACCCCATCATGGGTCATTCATTGAATCTGTAGCTCATAACATGTGGTTTTTTCATTTCTATTCCTCTTTATATTTTATTTATTTATTTAGGAGCATAGCTCAAAAAAGAAAGGATACAAAGATCTTTCAACCACGAGAGGAAACATGCAGCAAAGCCGTGCTCTTAGCTGACTCATTATTTAAATTTTTTTCTCTACTAATTATTTCTAAAACTTAGTAATCATCTCTCATGTCGGTAATTATCAGCACTTCTTAGTGAAGAGGTCATGAATTCAACACTCCCTATTGCATATGTAATGGCCTCAACCCCAAATATAACGCTAACAATTCCCCCCACTCCCCCTCCCCTTAAATAAACTTTATTTTTATCCCACTTGATCTCATTGGTGTCTTTTCTCACCTCCATAACTGTTTCTTCTTTCTTTCTTCTTTTCTTTCTTTTTCTTTTATTTTATTTTCTTTTATTATTATTATTATTTTTGGTAAGAACCACCATAATCTGTTGAAACTACTATTACTTACCTATTTTCTAGTAAGTTTCGATAAAAATAATAATAAATTCCTCTCAAGTAAGGAACATATTTTCAAGAAATAAGGTTAGATTCTGTTACAGAACACAAATGTGGAACATGAAACTCAGTTTCATATAAACCTTAAAACATGAAACTCTTCTACCAAAAAAAAATATGAAACTCATTTTCACATAAACCTTTGAGAAATAGACTCAAATTGGAAGTTTGATGTCTGAATCTGTGAGTTTATAGTCTTCTTTTATTGCAATGAAAAAAAGAGAGAAACGACATTCATCATATTAGAAGCAAGAAAAAGGGGGGAGGGGAGGGGGGAAGAAAAGAAACTCCTTATATGATAAGTAGCAATTGGAAAGAAAATAATTTTAATTTGGGTAAATATCACTTACCACAACTCTTAGTTGAACAAATAGCACTTACACCCCTTCTTACTTGAATAATATCATTTATCCTCCACTCTTACCTAGCAAATATATCAAATACCTCTCCTCTGTTAACTTACACCCTTTCTTACTTGAATAATATCATTTATCCTCCCATCTTACCTAGCAAATATATCAAATACCTCTCCTCTGTTAACTTTCTCGGTTAAATTTAACTTTTATCGTTAAATATTTTACTGAAATCCCAAAACAACTTTGGCTGAAAATATTTATTTAATTTAAACCCTAAAGTACCTTAGTCACCCTAGCAGCTAAAAGCCTAAAATACTAAATTATCCTCAATTAAAATAATTATTAAAAACTAAAATACCATACTTAAAACCCAAATTATCTTTAATTATTAAAACCCCAATTAGTGAAACTCAATAGTTAAGTGATAATAATTAACTCCGACATCATAATCAAGATACCTGGCTGGCCCATACATTTTATCAGCCAAAGGTCTCCTTAGGATAAAATTACAATTGGCTGAGAAGAAGGTGTTCAAACTTTGAATTAACCGGGTAAATCGGCCCCAAAGTTGGTAATTAGTTTCTTTTCTCATTGATCTCTTAACTTAATTTTTGTAAATTTCAATTTGTTCAGAGTCTCAGCAGCCAAAAGAAAGAAATTCTTGTTCACAACTTACTTGTGTTTATTTTTCTGATCGATGATGAACGTGGGAGATCATCCAAGCAGTCGGAGGAAGGTGATCAGAAGTGACGACAGCGATAATGAGAATGAGAAGGATCGATCAGATGATGTGGTGCTGCTTGAAGATTTGTTGATGAAAGTGTTCTCACGGCTTCCAGAGAAATCTCTCCTCAGGTTTAAGTGCCTAAGTAAAAGATGGAATCACATCATATCCAGTGATCATTATTTCATCGATCTCTACTCCAAGTCCAAACCATTTCTTCTCGCTTTTTCTTCCATTATATACCCTGAGCTAAAAGAAGAAAACTCTGAAATAACCCTAAATTGTGATGAGTTGTCTCTTTGTCTCCAATCTTCCATAGACATGGAAGGGAATTATTCGTCAAACAGCAAATTCAAGATCGGTAGAAGAACCATGGGAGATCCATTTTCATATCCGACGATGCTTCCTACCCGCTTGGATCTGGTATGTTGCCAATGTGATGATAAAATCTATGTCTGCAATCCAACTACACATGAGTCCATAACATTGCCAGCCTTTGGTCCCCACAGTGATCATGTTGACAATCTGGGATTTGGATATGTTCGATCTACCAACGAGTATAAACTAGTTAATTTGTCTGCTGCATTCTACGATTCAGACATGGAGGAATCTGATGATTCAGACATGGAGGAATATGATGATTCCATCCTCAACCTCCCTACAGAATGCAGAGTTTTCACATTGGCTATGCAAGACGACTCTCCATCTTCCTATGCTTCTCCTTGGGATTGGAAAAAAATACAAAATTCCCCTTACAATGTCGAGTTAGGTCATTGTCCAGCTTTAGTTGATGGAGTTGTTCACTGGTTGATCAATCGCAAGCGTCATCCTGAGTTTCTGATCGACGTCAATCCATCCATCTTGGCTTTCAGCTTGGAGACTGAAGACTTTCGAACACTCCCACGTCCCAGTGAGTGTCGTGATCTTACAAGCACCACAGCCGAGAATGTCCAATTGGTGGAATTGAGAGGACTACTCTGCTTCTCATGTGTCCAAAACGATGAAACCAAGATGGGCATATGGATGCTCAGAAGAGATTATGATCATCATTATCATCATAATTTTATGTGGGCGAAAGAATACACTATTGATTTAGCTACCTTGACCTTGTTGGATCCTAGTTGTAGGTTTTTCAGATCTGATCAACCTCAATATGTCCCACATCGATATCGTTTCTATTGTGTTCCCAGGTATATATTGGAAGAAGAAAATAAGATCCTACTCGAAGGCGTAGGAGACACAGTTCCTATACGCTCGTTTTATTACGATATTCAAACAGCTGGATTTACTAAATTTTTAAGTAAACATATTCGCCGATCATTCTTCAGTTTCTATAGAGAGAGTTTTCGGTCACTAAGCTACGTATTGCAGCAGGTACTTGTAACTAACTAATCCAGCAATTTTTTTATTTTAAATAATAATTAGCCATTCATTCATCAATGACTAATTTTTTGAATGTATGCATGCAGAAAAGCAGCCTGATCAAGCTTGATCAAGTGATCGGAGTTACTCCCTCCCAATCTCTGCAATTAGCAAACATGGATCCACCAATTAGCAAACATGGATTTTGACAGTGGCATTGAGGGCATGGCTTGTTATGGGGGATATATAACAAATGTTAAAGGTGGGTTTATTGCAATTGAAGGAAAACTAATAGCTGCAGGAGATACAATTGAAACACAAGTAAAAGCCATTCTACGTGGGCTGCAATTTGCTCTTGAGCAAGGTGTACAGTGCATTGCATTGGTTACTGCATCAAAGAAGATAGTTGATGTAGTTAATAATAATCTTCTTCAAGAGAAAAAAAACTTTTCAACGGCTTGAAAGGTTTTTTGACAGGATTACTCAGCTTCTTTCTGAATTTATTTGGGCTCAAGTATTCCATGATCACGGACTATCTACTCAAGTGTCTGCCCAAATTGCTTTCATATAGTTGCATGGAACAAGGACTTTTGTTTAAATGAACCCCTAAGTGGTTTGTGGATGGATAACCAAATTTTGTGGCTTCAATTCAAGTGCAGCTAGAAATTTACAGTTAAATTTAACATAATATTGTCGATTCTCGTTGGCGGTATCATCTCGTTCTTCTTCCTCTGTTCCTTCTCTAATATAGTTCTTTTATAGGTTCAACACAACTAATTTTTTTGAAAGACTTCGAAGAAAAAGGCTGGTTTTTGTGGGAGATTCACTGCACAGAAATATGTAGAAATCTCTTGTTTGTATCGAATCCTCTGTTCCTTCTCTAATATAGTTCTTTTATAGGTTCAACACAACTGATTTTTTAGAGAGACTTCGAAGAAAAAGGCTAGTTTTTGTGGGAGATTCACTGCACAGAAATATGTAGAAATCTCTTGTTTGTATCATTCGAGATGGAATTAGAAACAAGAAAATAATCTATGAGGATCACAGGGAAGACAAACAAAAAAATATTTTCACTTTTTCAAGATGACAACAAAAAAACTACTAAAATCAAAGGGTCCGAACTTGATGAACGTAGATGAAAGAGTTTTCAAGGAAATAGACGTTATTCTAACCGTTCGAGCGTTGTTTTCTTTTTCTTTTTTTTTTTTTTAAAATTTAACCGGTGATAGAAGGTTACTTTTTCTTTTTTTTTTTTTTAAATTTAACCGGTGATAGAAGGTTATCTTAACTAACCCATAAAAAAGGGACGAAAATGTTATCTTAACTAACCCATAAAAAAAGGACGAAAAGTAAGAATTTTGTTGGACGATTCAAATTTAGTCAATAGATCTGATGGTAGAAATTTAGAGCCGTTCAGTTAACATTCAGTTATCGCCTTCCAAAAAAAAAAAAAGTAGACACAAAATGCTGTTTTATTTTTCTAAAGTAGACATTTGAAAATATTTTATGGGGAGATAACGCTAAACTACTGATGAATTCTAGTGTAGATCACTAATAAGTAACAAGATGTATGAACACCTAGAATGATTTTGAAGCCACAAAATTAGGTCATCCATCTACGAACTAGTCAAGTGGTTCATTAAAACTAAAGCCGTCATTAGTCCAATTTGAAGGACAACTTTTGTTGGGGCTTTCTTATATCCTGGAAGACTATTTTCTGTAACTCTCTTGCACAGTGGTGGGAGCGAATAAAATCTCAAGGAAAGCGACGTAGTAACGTCCCTGAAAGCATCAACATCTAATCTCCATCTTCACTTGTGCTATTTCGGACCCGTATTTTTCTAACATACATATGATTCTGAACTTCACCATTCTGAATCTCACCAATTTTCTCCAAAGTCAAATAAAAAAATAACAAATCATGTATATATTTGAACCCTTATTTAACCATTCAGAGGATAAACAGTGATCAACTACTAAAACCTTCTAATCGATATTTTCTATGGAGGCATCAGATTGGTAATCTCATACAAAAGCAGAAAAAACAAAAGAAATCATAAGATAAGTAGTACTGTAAAATTCTAGCTGGACTTGAATTGAAGCCACAAAATTTGGTTAACCATCTACAAACCACTTAGGGGGTTCATTTAAACAAAAGTCATTGTTCCATGGGGCGCTGAAAGCAATTTGGGCAGACACTTGAGTAGATAGTCCGTGATCATGGAATACTTGAGCCCAAATAAATTCAGAAAGAAGCTGAGTAATCTTGTCAAAAAACCTTTCAAGCCATTGAAAAGTTTTTTTCTCTTGATCAGGAAGATTATTATTGATTACATCAACTATCTTCTTTGATCCAGCTGTAACCAATGCAATGCACTGTACCCCTTGCTCACGAGCAAATTGCAGCCCACGTAGAATGGCTTTTACTTGTGTTTCAATTGCATCTCCTGCAGCTATTCGCTTTCCTTCAATTGCAACAAACCCACCTTTAAGATTTGTTAGATATCCCCCATAACCCCAATAACCAAGGCGAAGAACCGTGAAGATCCGTATAATAAAGATTGGTGGATCCATGTTTGCTAATTGCAGAGATTGGGAGGGAGTAACTCCGATCACTTGATCGAGCTTGATCAAGCTGCTTTTCTGCATGCATACACGTTCAAAAAATTATTAGTCATTGATGAATGAATGAATGAATGCTAATTACTATTTAAAATAAAATAAATAAAAATTGCTAGATTAGTTGTACACTTGTAGGTACGTACGTACCTGCTGCAATACGTAGCTTAGTGACCGAAGACTCTCTCTATAGAAACTGAAGAATGATCGGCAACCATCTTTACTTAAAAATTTAGTAAACCCAGCTGTTTGAATGTCGTAATAAAACGAGCGTATAGGAGTTGCGTCCCCTACGCCTTCGAGTAGGATCTTATTCTCTTCTTCCAGTATATATCTGGGAACACAATAGAAACGATATCGATGTGGGACATATTGAGGTTGATCAGATCTGAAAAACCTACAAATAGGATCCAACAAGGTCAAGGTAGTTAAATCAATAGTGTATTCTTTCGCCCACATAAAATTATGATGATGATGATCATCATCATAATCTCTTCTGAGCATCCATATGCCCATCTTGGTTTCATCGTTTTGGACACATGAGAAGCAGAGTAGTCCTCTCAATTCCACCAATTGGACATTCTCGGCTGTGGTGTTTGTCAGATCACGACACTCACTGGGACGTGGGAGTATTCGAAAGTCTTCAGTCTCCAAGCTGAAAGCCAAGATGGATGGATTGACGTCGATCAGAAACTCTGGATGGCGCTTGCGGTTGATCAACCAGTGAACAACTCCATCAACTAAAGCTGGACAATGACCTAACTCGACATTGTAAGGGGAATTTTGTATTTTTTTCCAATCCCAAGGAGAAGCATAGGAAGATGGAGAGTCAGCTTGCATAGCCAATGTGAAAACTCTGCATTCTGTAGGAAGGTTGAGGATGGAATCATCATATTCCTCCATGTCTGAATCGTAGAATGCAGCAGACAAATCAACTATTTTATACTCGTTGGTAGATCTAACATATCCAAATCCCAGATTGTCAACATAATCCCTACGGGGACCAAAGGCTGGCAATGTTATGGACTCATGTGTAGTTGGATTGCAGACATAGATTTTATCACATTGGCAACATACCAGATCCAAGCGAGTAGGAAGCATCGTCGGATATGGATCTCCCTTGGTTCTTCCACCGATCTTGAATTTGCTGTTTGACGAATAATTCCCTTCCATGTCTATGGAAGATTGGAGACAAAGAGACAACTCATCACAATTTAGGGTTATTTCAGAGTTTTCTTCTTTTACCTCAGGGTATATAATGGAAGAAAAAGCTAGAAGAAACGGGTTGGACTTGGAGTAGAGATCGATGAAATAATGATCACTGGATATGATGTGATTCCATCTTTTACTTAGGCACTTAAACCTGAGGAGAGATTTCTCTGGAAGCCGTGAGAACACTTTCATCAACAAATCTTCAAACAGCACCACATCATCTGATCGATCCTTCTCATTCTCTTTCTCATTATCGCTGTCGTCACTTCTGATCACCTTCCTCCGACTGCTTGGATGATCTCCCACGTTCGTCATCGATCAGGAAAATAAACACAAAGAAGTTGTGAACAAGAATTTCTTTCTTTTGGCTGCTGAGACTCTGAACAAATTGAAATTTACAAAATTAAGTTAAGAGAGCAATGGGAAAATAAACCTAATAATAATGAATAATTTTATTATATTTCAACTAATTACCTATTTTGTGACCGATTTCCCTGTAGAGGGTTAATTCAAAGTTTAAAGTTTGAATACATTCTTGTCTCCTTAGGAAATGATATAGGATTTTTTTTTTTACATAGTTAAATCCTATAACTCATTAGAATGTATGGGAAAGCCACTCCAAGGAGAAGATCCGAACTTGGTTTACCCTCTCTAGCAATACTTTTTTTTTTTTTTTTTTTTTAATGGTGCTTTGTATTAATTCATTAGGAATAGGGGTTGGATATTATTACATATGCCATTAGGGAGGATCAAACCCTGAGCTTCCCTCTTTAGCAATAAATTTCGCTACAGCTACCATTGAAAGGATGCTCAATCTCTAATGATCTGCACCTCTTAGTGAAATGACTAAAGGTTTGACGCTTTTTTTTTTTTTTTGGTAATTAGGTTTGACGTTTTTTATGGTATATGAAATAGTCTCATAAAACTATCAATTCCAAAAGGGGGGAAATTAGAAACACACCAACTACCAACAATGAGTCATCCTCATCCACATGGGGAGAAAACTCTCCAATCCACATGTTTGGTTGTGTGACATTTGTTCAATCTATAACAAAATTTCTCTTTTTTTCTTTTTACGTAATCAATCTAGGAGAGCATCCAAACACCTTAACACTTGTTATATATGTTATGGTTCAAACCACTGAACTAGAACAAACCATCCGAATCGATCCAAGGTTTTAAACCTGACCCATAATGGTTTATGTGACACTTCACAGTTGAGCACTTCTCGAGGGGATGTTCGTTGAGAAGTGGGCATTGTGGTGACACCCAGTGTCATAGTGGGACTTCCCGGATAAAATAACTCTGAGGGGAGATCCAACATATCTTTATCCAGACATCAATCACAGTATTAATTTTACCATTGAATGCACTGGAAATCATTAAATGTTAATTGCTAGCAAGGAAGCTTCTCATTCGCTTAAAACCATCATTGAGTGCAGCATCCTCATGTTTTGTCTCCCCAGTTAGGGATTGGTGTCACATCAATTTCAGTTTGATGCTGACTCTTTGATTCAACGATGCAATCTCAAGCTGTCTAGCAGATCAATCGGTTAGTTTGCTGATCAAGTTTCCTTCAAGAGGCCATCTCCACCCTTCATTCAAATGCAAGGAGATCGTAGGGCTATTGGGCATCTACTCTTTTCAGAAGTATGGACCAGGTATATATGTCAACATTATGATGAGTGAATGATAAGACTTTGAATCTCCAACCATTACTCTTCTAAATTACTCCAAAAGACATTCTCTTCCTTGTCTTCTTGGACATTTACTCCTCTAGAGGAGCACTCTGGTTTTTCCATTGACTAACTTAATCATTGGAGGTGGCTTCCCATCCCCAGAGGCGGCCCACTCTTACTCTTGTTTTGTCTTTAGAAGCCATTCTTGACTAAAAACGAACCAGGGTGACTATAGTTCTCATTTGAAACAACAACACTATTTCTTTAATTTTTCAAAATTTTTTTGGACAAATCCAACACATTTTGCAACTCTCTCTCCACCCAAGGGATGTCAACAGTGCGGTTTGGGGCAGTTTCAGGTTGGGCTTAACGGTTTCGGGCTCAAAAACCCCAGCTCAAACACGGTTAGTTAATAAAATAAGGGTTTCGGTTTGGTTTCGGTTTGGGTGGTTTTGGTTCGGGCTAATTAATGGTGTGAGCTAATGGTTTATACTTGAGTTGACTAACGGTTTGGGCTAACAATTTATGGTATGAAGGACAAAAAAAAAAAAAAGTTGAGCATCTTACAACAAGAGCCAAAATTCTATGAAAAACAAATTTGCTATTGATCAATTGTCATTAAAAAAATGAGAAGTCATTCCATATTATAGAAATTCCATTCACCTTATAGAAATCAAGAACTCAAATAGTAAGTAGTAACATACAAAATGTAAGCTCATTCTTCAGGCTCCACCAGATAGTCCTCCTGAAACAAATCTTCGAACTAGAAACCCTTTTAAATTCCAATTTGTGCTATGATTGATTGTCTTGAAATTGGGTTCTCATTTTGTAAGAATGTTGATTTTTTCACCCTTCTATGAAATCCGTCTCTTTTTTAGGTTGATATTTAGCTTGATATGCAAAGAAATACTTCTAGATTAAATAAATATTTACTTAATTTAAACAAATTTAGTACATTCAATTGCCATTCATACTTAATCCTTTTATTTGTCCTTTACAAGTAATAAAAGACTATTTGATCTTTAAATTCATGCTCAACTTTTTTAATACAAACTATCTAGTTGTAACATGATAATTCAAACAATATTTAATGTAAAACTCTAAAATGGTTTACAATGGGTTGTGGTTTAGGTTTGAGTTTGTGTGGGCTCTACCACCGTCAGCCCAAACACGGCCCATTAAGGTTCGATCCGGGCTTGTTTGGGCTATAATGGACAAGTGTGGTTGGATCTTAATGGTTCAGGTTACAAATTGACACCCTTACTCTCCACTTTGTATTTTCTCTCTCCCTTCTAGCTTTCTAGTTCTTTTTCCACTTCCATCTTCAATCTCTCACCATAACAATTCTTAGAAATTGGTCATTTATTGTTTAGAAATTGAATATATAGAATAGACAATCTCAAAAAAAGTGTCAAAATCAAACTACTGGTACAATTGTTTTTTAATATCTTAAAATTGGAAAATTAATTGCTTTCTCTCTGTTTTTTTTTTTTTTTTCATCGTTCTTCTCATTAGATAAAACTATTTAAAATTTCGAACACTTCCAATTCAACGCTTCCTTCAAGAGAGAGAGGTTGGGTCTTTTTGATCGATCATGGCGAAATTTAAGATCTAAGATATTACCTTTTTTCGTTACAAGGAGTCAGTTGGGGAGAGTTCAGTTTCACAAAATGCCTATCATTTATTTGCAAGTTTGCTAGTCAGTTTACATCATCTGCATTCTTGAACGCAACAACAAAATGATTGAATGGATCCCTATTTCGTCACTGTGTGAGCCATCAGGATCACATTTTGTTGATCATACTTGTATCATTCACCTCAGACTATGCCACTCTTCTATTAGCCTTCGATCAAATCAACACTCATTTATTTACCTTGTAGAAGTGTGAAAATCTAGAAAAATTGAAGGAAAATGACTCATAAACAACCAAACCTGAAACGGCTTCATGTGGAATATAGAATGATTTAAGGATGACAACATCATTTTCAGGTAGATTACGAGGATGGAAGTCATTATTGAAACAAAAAGAATCAGAGCTTAAGAACAAAAAGCACCTTGAATGCATTAAGGGAGAGCTTAGGATATATTTGATACTTCAGAGGGTTTCTCCTATAACAGAGAGTATCAGCACCTGAAATTTCTCAAGAGAAATATCAGATAATTCCCTTGTTTTCTGCTTACAGAAAGTGAGCGTGAACAGAGAATGAGCATCATACTAGGATGCATTCCAATGAAACCTCAGAACTGAAACAGGGAAGTGTGCAGTAACTGACACTGTTCAAAAGCCATGGATTTTAAAGAAAGGATTGTCAACCAAGATGGTTATGGAGTAAGCAGAACCCTGAAGACCCCCACTAGTCTCCCAATTCCAGCATGGAGAAAGGGAGAAAATTTGCCACTTTCAACCACTTAACCCTTACACCCTGGATCTACAAGCTCCAATTCAAATGAGAAGACACTTTGGAATTATAATGTATATATCTATTTACAGGCCATATTGTTTGGAGATCAACCAAACACTAGCAAAATAGCCAAAGATGTATGGTTCCTTATGTTAACCCTATGGTAATTTACAGCCACTCAGTTATCCACCAAAATGGAAAATTGACCCCCACCACCTAAGCTTCCAGTTGACAGGGAGTAGAAGAACCGACACACCTTGTTTTCTCCTCTAGACTTGTAATTGTTATGAAACTGCATATTCTTGTTCAGATACAGATGCCAACCCCTGCATTAGCCTAGCAATTTCTACAGTATCATCCAAATAATACTTGGCCTTACTGGGTTTGCGACCAACAGTGCATGCAAATACTTCTGCCATTGGTGTTAATGATGATCCTGCCATACTTCTAGTGATTACCTCAAACATGTCTTCATCAGATCGATCATCTCCTATGCAGAGAACAAAATCAGGTATCATTCCTCTATCCCGCACGGTGGAAAGAAGGCGACCAGCCACGAGCCCCTTGCTCACACCCTGCAGATATGCGAATGAAACAGGATTAGTTTACCATCAAAATCTCAAAATGAAGGCAAAATATGATTTGAGATGATGATTCCACACCTGTGGCTTAACCTCTACGAGATTCTGCCCGCTCTTGACAGAGACTGGTTCATTTGCAAGGACACTCTCCAAATGATCAAGAAGTTCTTTAGCTTGACAAGATCCAAAATCAGGATCTGCATCCTCGTATGACCATACCAACCCTGTTTCCTTGTCTTCAATTGTCGACCCATCTGTTGTTTCAGTGTACCGCTTCATGACAGGTTCTGCTATTTGCTTCCAACTACAATCAGCCACTGGTACACATGTTTCCCATTCGGCATCTCGCCTGAGCCTGGATCATTAATTTGACACACCTTCAACAATGACTTAATTATCTCATATTCTAAACAAGTGGCAATAATAGAAAATGGTATAACAGGAAATCCTAGCTTTACTCACCTGAAGAAGTAGCCATGCTCTGCTGCAATTCCGAGATTCTCACATGGAGAAAACCATTCACCAAGAGTCTGCCGGCTTCTAGCACTTACAAGAAAGACAATATTGTTCTTATCTCCACACAGGTTGTTTAAAATTTCAATAGATCTAGAGCTTGGGCTCTTATCAATTGAAGCCTGAGGCATCAGAGTGCCATCATAGTCTAGAAGAATCGCTCTAGTTTTAGTTCTTTTATATGCAGAAACTATGTGCTCCATCAAAAGCTTCCTGAAGTTTGGATCAAGAGCCACAACCCTGAATCCTAACCCAAATCCAATGCCCCAGCATCTCCGCCTTATGTGATCCTTACATGTCCTCTCCAAATCCTGTAGGAAGCTATGTGCCCAATACCCCACATCATGAGTACTGACATACTTATAATGTTTTTCATGTCGGAGCTGTTTCTCAGGCTCGGCCATTTCCAAGGCACAGTCCATTGCATCTGCCACCGCATCTATATTCCAGGGGTTAACTCGTATGGCACCACTCAGAGAAGGGGAGCACCCAATAAATTCAGATACAACCAGCATGCTCTTTTTTGAGGATGATGGATCTAACCCCACAGCATTGTTCAATCTTTCATTCCCTTGCCGGCTAATGATGTATTCATATGGAATAAGGTTCATCCCATCCCTAACAGCAGTTACCAGACAACATTCTGCAACCACGTAGTAAGCAACTCTCTCAAAGAACTTAAGTGGCTCATTGATCAAAATGACAGGTTCATACCCAGGTTGGCCAAATGCCTCATTAATCCGCTTCACAGTTGAGTAAGTCTCGGCTTGAACTTCCTGAACATCTTTTCCTCTGCCTCTGGCAGGATTGGCTATCTGCACCAAAACGACCTTCCCACGCCACTCCAAGTGCTGCAAAAGCAACTGCTCCAAAGCTAACAGCTTCAAGGTGATCCCCTTGAATATGTCCATGTCATCTACCCCCAGTAACATAATTCTTCCCCTCTCAGTGAACTGCTTAATGAGCTCAAGAACCTTAGCTTCAGTCTCTGGAAGGCTCAAGACTGATTGAAGCTGACCCATGTGGATGCCAACAGGAAGAATTTTGATGCTAACAGTTCGGCCATAATACTCAAGACCGATATAGCCTCTCTTTGACTCATAGCTAAGCCCAAGCATTCTACTACAACATGAGAGAAAATGCCGGGCATAATCAAATGTGTGGAATCCAATAAGGTCAGAATTCAAAAGGGCTCTCAGGAGTTCTTCCCGCACAGGCAATGTCTTATAGATCTCTGAAGATGGAAATGGACTATGGAGGAAGAACCCAAGCTTAACCCGGTTGAACCTCTTCCTCAAGAATGTTGGCAATACCATGAGATGATAATCATGCACCCAGACGAAATCATCATCAGGGTTGATCACTTCTAAGATCCTATCAGCAAATATCTTATTGACAGAGACATAAGCCTGCCATAGGGAACGATCAAAACGACCACCGAGGTCCGGTGATAGGGGTAACATGTAATGAAACAGAGGCCACAGCTGTTGCTTACAGAAACCATGATAAAATCTACTAAAGAGATCAGGTGGAATGAATGTGGGAACACATTTGAAAGTCTCCAGAAGGATCTGAGAGACATCATCCTGCTCATTGGGATGAACTTCTTCTTTCAGGCAACCTACATATATGACTTCAACTTCATCCTCCCCAAGCCCATCTTTCAGTTGAAGAAGAAGTGAATCTTCATCCCAGCTGAAAGTCCAACCCTTGTTATCAGGTTTTCTGTGAGCCCTAATTGGAAGTTGGTTTGCTACTATGATGATTCGATCTTTATGTACAGAGGAAGAAGAAGATTCAGAGCAAACACTGTCAGCTGGGTCATCATCAAGGTCTGATATTATGCCTGCAACAGTCATTACACGAGGAAGTCGACGGCTCATACGGCCAAAAGATGGAGCCTCGCCTGAGGCAAGCTCCAAGAGGTTCGAATACGATCTTGAGACCATTGTTCTTACTTGTTAAAGTCTTACAGAACAAAAACAAATCCAACCCAGTAAGAAGCTTGCTTGAGTACATGAAACTAAGAAAAATAACCAATTCAGTAAACCCAAAACCTTGAATGAATCTAAAAAGTACACAAAACTGAATTTTTCTTGCAGGAGACAAAACAGTGTGAATTTTTATGTGAACCCACTAAAAAAGAGCCTAAATTTCTTGGGTAATGAAAGCTTAAATCACTGAATCAATTCATGCCCCACTATTAATCCCTACAAAACTTGAAAGATTGAAAGAGAATAGATTCGATTCAGTTCATACAAGCAAGAAGAGTACTCAGAAGAATGCCACTAATGAATAAATGGACCAAGTTAAAAACAATCAGCTGAACAAAATTGATACAAGAAGATTATAGCCTACAGAGATTCAGAAAATTACCGTTACTAGAACCCATTTCTGTTTTTATGTCCTAAACCTAACCAGGAACCCTAAATTTCTGCAACAAGTCACCACCTTCATCACCCATCTCAGCTCGTTGAGTCTATTTTATACAGAGGATATAGATAGACTCTGAAGACTATTTTTTCTTGTTGAACTCAAAAAGATTATTAAAATAATTTACTTATTTTTATTTCTGCCAAACGAAAACAAAAATAAAAAAATAAAAAAAATAAAACTCTGACAAACTTTATCCTTTCGCAAAACCCGCCACGAGGGATCAACGTTCAGGAGTCTAGGACATTAAACACTTAAGTGGGCCCCACAAATAGTGTCAAATCTTAGATGTCCTCCTCGTGCTTTTGGTACGTGTCGAAATTTTATTGGCTCATGAATAATTTTGCGGCATGCTCGAGATCCGTGTTTGCTTAAACCGATCGAAAATGAAAGCTAAGCTGCCACGACACACGATACATGTATATATACCGCCGACACAAGACGGTTTTGGTTAGTTACAGGTCAGCATTCGGTGTGGGACCCACAAGGTAAATGGTGTTGGCACAAGTGGGGCCAGATAGCTTGAATAATTGGACTTTCTCAGGAAGGACAACAAGAGTGGATAAGCTTGAAATATACGTGTTCGATTACCATTGGATGGCAATAAAAGTAACACGTGACATAAAAGGGGTGAAAGTTAGTCACCATCACTAAGTCACGGGGCCCACATAAGTCACTTAATCAGATAAGATCAGAGCCATTTTATTCGCAGAAGACTTCCCACTCTGCCAGTGTAGGAGGAACCAACAGGAGAATGACATCAAATAGTGGACCCCATGCAAGGAGACATTAGGATTCCAACTAGACCTATAAATGGATAGTATTCGAAATTTCACTAGAAAATATTGTATCCTCGGCTAATTGGCATTCGGATAATTGTTTATCGAATCAGATAATATCCGAATAAAAATTTAACTGGATATAGTAATGTATTCAACATTTTTTCTTGAAAAAGGGTTGATAGCATCGGATTTGGATAATTGAAAAAAAAAAAAACCCATAAAAAAAAAAAAAAAAAAACATTTCAAAATCTAATAATCGGATTAGACAATATCCGAAGGAAAAAAAAAAAAAAAAAAAAAAAAAAAAAAAAAAAAAAAAAAAAAATACAAAGGATGTGGACTCTAAAAATTTATTCAACATTTTTTCTTGAAAAAGGTTGATGATCGGATTGGATTACCAGATAATTGAAAATAAAAAATTATCATTAGAGTAAAGTATTAAAGACTTTGTTCTTTGAGAAAAGGAAAAAAAAAAAAATGGCAAAGCACTTCAAAGGAGATCAAAATTTAAATCTCTCAAATTCAAGGCAAAGTCTCCCCTATATTTATTATATAAAAATTCTCCTGATGATATAGTCGAAGTGTACGTAAGTTGGCTTGGATGAATCTTAGATCTAAAAAAAAAAAAAAAAAAGAAGTAAAACAGAAAATCTTTAATCATAAAATAACCAGATCCATAATTGGATAGTTTAAAATCGAACTAAATCAACTTGGATCAAACCTCTCTTAATCCAAATGAATTACCTGAAATTTTTTTATTATATGTAACTATCTATTGGACTCATTTGAAGCCATCTATTACATCAACTATCCCTTTTCCTTCATTTAGTGAAGTCATCAATTATATCCATAACCACCTCAAATCTTATAAGGACCCAGTTTGATGTGTATTTCTATCTATCTCCCAACTTTTAACATGCCATCAAACAAATGATATTAGTTATTTATTTCAAGTGTAGAGGGAAAGGATATCTTTCAAATTAGCAATTCTAATAGCTGGATAGATAAGGTAGATTAATGTTAGCTTCATGTCACATCCATCAGGAGTCCTTCTCAAACCTACAATAATCAATTTATTCCAAAAACATTTAATGTATTTCAAAACTCCACTATGAAACAAAATATCCTTAAAAAACTCATTCCTTTTCCTACTAAGGATAGCTACTAAGGATAGCTAAGAGTTTGGCCATCTCTTTCCTTTCCTTCATTTGAACGATCGTGCTTGGGAGCAACGCTGTTCCTAGCAATGTCTAATCTAGATACACTTTGGGGTACATAATAAATCTGGACATTTTACTCAACGGTCTAGATTTACTCTAGACTCCAAAATAAATATGGGTCTTTAACTGTTGATAGCAGTCGCTGCTTCCAAGCAAAATCATCATTTAAATGCTTATTAAAACAAAATAAGCATTGATAAGAGTGATAATACCATATAATTTAGTAACTAGTTAACCATTTGGATAAGAATGAATTAGCCAAAAAATGTACTATATAATATGTTTAAATTATGGGCATGACAACAAGTGCATGACCCACTAAAAAAAACACACAGATAGGTCAAGACCAAAGCTACAAAGGTTTAGAAATAGTTAGTAATGGAGTGAAGGGATGGCACAAACCTGAAGACTTAAAGCATATTCCTATCTTGACAAATTAAATATACAAACTAGTATACAAAGTCATTGGTTTTAAATAGCTAATATAAACAAGTAGGGATATGTGTCCTTGTTTATTTATTTGATTTAACTTTTAAATGATAGGCCCACTTGATAATCAATAAGATAAATAATATATCTCACAAGTGACCCCTTTTTTATTTATTAATAAATAATTGACAAGAGATGGCCTCACTGCCAGTGTGGAATGAAATTCCTAGGGGAAGTGAATGGGAGCACAAGAGAGAACATCAGAAACTTAGTATGCAATTTTTTAGTATAATATCTTATTTTTGTCTATTATGTGTGATTCGAATTTTTGAATTTGACTTGAAAAATGAATAATACAGAAATTTTTTTAGTAAGTGGTTCAAATTAATGACCCAAAGGGCAATTGGGTAGATACACCCTAACAATATGGTATAATTTGACCCAATGGGTTGACCATGTATCTTATGTTTTCTTACTCTGACATTTATAAATTTTGCCTTAAATTTTTTTGGGTGAGAGCTTCTGTGATGCCATTTTGGCAATCAATTGAAAGATCTAAAATGTAATCCTCTTCTTACATAACGAAAGTTTCCTCTCTTATTCACTTGTATATGTAGCACATCAAGTTTGTAAATCAACTAATGAAAAATTATTGTTCTATTTTTTTTTTTTGGGTGGGAAGATTGTTCTACTCTGTATATAATTAGAAATCTAAATAGTACCATTGGTCCTAATATTAATGCATACATGACCAAACAATAGGCTCTTGTAGGGCTCCAACTAGGTCGGATAGGGTTTGGGTTTTGCAATCCCAAGCACAACCCTATATATACTAATCTAGGCTCATTCTCAACCTAAACCTAAGCCCTACAAGGTCAAGCCAAGCTCATTCCCGCCTTGATTGGCCATGTCCTAGCCCTAGTTGGCTATGCCCTAACCTTGATTGGGCTTATCCCTAGCCCTAGCCCTAATTGGCCTTATACTTGGCTTTGATTGGTTTTATCTTTAATCTTATCCTTAGCACAAGCCTTGGCCTTGATTGACCCAATACTTGGGACTGGCCCTGATTGGCCCTATCATTGTCAATATTCAAAATTCATTGAGATCAAGCATCAAGGAGGAAATTATGGTAATGATTAGGGCCAAAATCAGTATTAGGATCAGGACAAAAAATCAGGGATGAGTGCAGGCCAAAGAATAATCATTGGCTCGTCCTTGGCCCTAGCTAGGTCCAAAATTTTGGGCCAAAATTTTGAACCCAATCCCTCTTAGGGTGGGCTTAGAACAAGTCAAGGCCGTTAGAGCCAAACTTACACCCATAACATGCTCTTGGCTATGTCTAACTTTGAAGCATCTCCTCTGACTTAATCTTGTTTGTTGGTTTGTTCTTTTGTTTTGGGTGCTTCTAACCATCAATTTCAATACTTTCAAAAAATCAAACAATCAGTATCAAAGCTTATGAATACTTATTGCACGCTATTGCTTTTCTTAAACTTTACTCCATTGTATTGAATAACTTTGTCCTAACTTTTGAATATAGACAACTATGCGTATAGACCTTTTTGCTCATGTGATTGATATTATCATCAATCATAATCACTAATTAAAATGTTTATCCAAAAAAAAATCATTAATCAAAATGATATACATGAACCTAAGAAGGAGAACTTGGATTGGATGATTCAATGTACACATTTCAAAAAAGGGGAAAAAAAAAAAGTTCATACGGAAAGAGTGAAAATTTTTATAATCTTTTAATAAAAATGGGAAAAAAAAAAAAAAAAAAAAGAAGAAGAAGAAGAAGAGAGACAACAAGAGTTTTCTAAAAAAATCCTGAAAATTAATTACCAAAATAAAAAAATAAAAAAAACTGAAGATTCAATTTTTTTTAATAAATAAACAAAATTCAATCATCAGATATAAAAAATAAAGCATAAAATACTTTTTCATATGAAAATATCTTAAAGATTAAGGATTAACCCTTTTCTTTTCTTTTCCATCTATGGTTTTGAAAGACATTCTTCATGTCGAATTCTAATAATTTTCCTACTTAGTTCTTGCTCAATGTGAAACCATTCCTTTGATACATCGATCGGTTTAAACATAAAATTGTAGAGATAATATATAAAACTTTATTTTTTAAAAGATAAATTATAATATACTCATAGCTGTGGAAAATGTTTTACACTTGCTTAACAAAACTCAAGAGACACTTAAAAAGTCTGTGAAAAAAGTTAAATAATTATAGGTTAAGATTAAGAAACAAATAACAATAAGCTTTATCCTAACCAAATGGTGTCAACTATATGGATTATTGCCTTCCAATTAGTTTTGTTTGAGACTATGCTAGATATAAATCCTAAGTTATGCATATCATTTTTCACCATATTTCTTAGAGTTATCTTAGGTCTACCCCAAACTTTTCTAGTTCCTTCAATATGGATTATATCACTTATTTGTACAAGGATATTTATAGGTTTTCGTTGAACATGGTCGTGCCATTTCAAATAACTTTCCCGAAGCTTATCACTTATGGGAGTAACTCAATCCCAAATCAACTCTAATATGATCATTCCTTATCTCATCCTTCCTAGTTTTACCACTCATCAATCTTAACATCCTCATTTATATTACACTAAGTTTATCTGTATCATTCTTTTTAACATCCTAATACTCTGCACAGTACATCATAGCTGGTCGTCGAACAACAGTCCTATAGAATTTTCTTTTAAGCTTTAATGGAATATGCCGATCACACAAGACCCCTGACGCACCTATCTACTTCATTCACCCTATGGTATTTTTAAATATACTCTCATCTTTGCTCTCCACAATTAAGAATAATTAACTTCGGTCCGTTGAGATTAACAAAAATAAATAAGGGACTCGAGTATGACATTATTCTTATGGATAAAAGATCTCTACTTTGTTTGCCTAATATGCACTTGAGTTTTTCTTTGCACCCAGCCCAATACCACAGTTTTTTCCTTGTTGACAATACCGATTGGCATGCAACATGGTCATGCTTCGGTAAAATGGTAACAACCTCCTTTATAGAGACAATAAAACCAAGAAGATCTCAAATTTCAGCATCCGTCCTCCACCTCTCGGCCCATGGAATCTCAATGTTAATGTCGTTTTTCTCATGGTTGATCCCTACACCAGTGCAAACACTATGCAAACCGTGATCTCTTGCTATTTCTTATTTGTCAACTTCATAATTAGAAAAGCTAGCTAAAAGTTGATTTGCCTCTAATAAAGACTTTGAAGAGATCATGTCTATTTTTCGTAGGACAATTCGAATTGAGTAACATTTTGTTTTTTAGATGTATCTGATTTCTATCACTTAGGCATTTATTCGGAGATTTTTCAAAGGAAATGAGTCAATTCCACTAAGCTTTAACCTAAAGTAGGTTGGTGAGTCATCATCTAATTTGAAATGTTGATGGACCTACCAAAAATATATAATCTCATATATGACTTCTGATTCGACCCATTTAATTAGTACATAATTATCACCTAATCCTAAGCTGGAATATAATCACCAGCAGCATGCGTTGAGGACAAGCACGGGTGCTCAAAAGTGGGGATTTGTCTATGATTAAACCAATTCAATTATGGGCTGCAACAAAAAACCATTGACTAGTTTGATAATTTGATTGGCTCATGGCAATCAATCAATTAGTGGCGCCTTAACCACCACCACTAATACTTCTGACTCTAAATTTAACTTGGTTTTACATGCTAATGAGGTCAGGTGGCTTTTTTTCAGACGAGTCACAAGGACTGAGAGCCATAAGTAAATGGGGGTGGGAAGGTACACGCAAGATGTGGGAGGACATATGTTCAAACTGAAAGCCTTCTTGGACTTACTGTCTCTACTTATATATGAGATTGCCACTATAGTGATAGAGGCTTGAAGACCAATTTTCATCATGTAAAATGCTTTTACACCTGTTCCGAAGCATAAATGTGTGTAGATAGCTGTTTTTTACGTTGAACAAACCAAACAGGTGATGGGTCTTGTCCAAAACTTTGAATCTTTAAATGATGGGTTATGGGCCCAAAATTGCCCCTTTTGTTTGGAGGTCCTGGTTTATTGTTTGGTTGTTTTTTGGGTATAGGGGTATTTTGGTCTTTTTCATAAGTAGACGGTTCTCACATGCAATTATTTGTAGTCTCTTGACAAGGTTGAGAGGGTAGAAGAACAAGTAGATTTGTGATGTAATCAATTTCTTTCTCATAGTGAAATATCGTATTTGCTTGATTGTTGACATAACCTTCGAATGAATCATGTCTGATGTCTACATTTTCATATTGATTTTCTAACAATATTTGTTGTTGCCTCCCTAGTTTATCAAATTCTAGATGTTTAATGCATTTGGAGAAGGATTAAGACTTGCTTCATTTACCACTCATGGAGTGAACATCCTTTTTATCAAGCATGCTTTGAATTGCATTCAAGGGATTGGATTAGTTAGATAAAGAGTGTCACTTCATAGTATGAGGTCAAGAGTTAGAATCTCCTTACGTTGTTAGAAGCGAAGCCCTATTGTGTATAAAGCTATCTCCCAAGAATGTAGTTGAGATGCAAATATACTTACCTCGCTAAACCTCAACTCAAAAAAGCTTCTAATTGTCTACCCAGATCCATTTCAGTTTGATTTATCTTTTTATTTTCTGTTTTAGTTTCAAAAGATTGATGAGATCGATCTTCCTTGTTTGATTGATGCGGACTTTCTTTTAAGACACTTGCAATCTCATTTTCCACAGTGACCTTTTTCACTGGGATTACTCCCTATATGGCTCGAGCTTGCTTTATGCAGGGCCTGCAAGTCTGGTTTGGGGATGGGTGATTGTCTCATTCTTCGCCTTGACAAAGATGCCAATTGATTCAGACTCTGAAACTGAATACATACGGTTTGGATGTTTCTCTTCCAACTTCTCCAACGACCTATTCCATAGAATATGTTGCTTTCATTCATAGAACTTAAATGTTATTTATGTCTCAAGCTCAAATAGTACTGCGTTGTTAATTAATGGTGATTGATGATTGATCAGGGTTCTGATCCAGATCCTGTTAGTTATGTCATTCTTTCTCTAAATGCGTTGGTAACACAGGTGAGTTTCTGGAGAAGTTATATGCAATTGCTTAATTGCTTGAATCAATAATCTTTCCATGGTTGCTATAAATTGAATGTGTGTGAACTGTGATGCATGAACATGTAAAGATGGGTACGACAATAAGACCCACCATCTTTTAAGGAAAGAGAGTAGCCATGCACAACTCTTGAGACATCAAGAAAACATATACAGCATGCAGAAAAAGCAGGGAAGTATGGTAGGAAGACCAGCGTTAAGCATGCCATCCACAACCACACCTATAGGGTTGTTGTAGATAGATCAATTTTTCACTATGCTACAAGTTTTCGAAGTTGCTGGGAATGTATTCGCTAATAGGGTTGTTATATGGACTATTCCTTACACTAATTTGGAGCTAAAGTAAATACTGAATACATTAGCTTCTAAGGCTCTCTTTCTCTCGTGCATTGGTGTTTTAAACGTGGAAGATTATTGTGTGGATATATATTTATAAGAATTCATCATAAACCTAAATTTTGTAATTAAAATGAAAATGAAAAAAAATATATATATTTTGCCTCGAAAAAGGATTTCCGTAGCATTAAGTAGTAGCAGGTATAGATTTTTTTTTTTTTTTTTTTTTTCTTTTGGTAAGGTAGCAGGTATAGATCAACGCTTCACAACATCTGATTTGAGTTTGAAATCCATATCCCTTTTGAATCTTAAATCACATTTTTCATCTGAATAAACAGTCAGATAGATTTCGAAAAATCACATAGAATCAAGAAAAAGAACACCGACATACGATCTCCGTAGCCCCAGATATTGTGGTCTAAAGTTTCTCCATCCATAAGCCTTAGAACGAGGGCATCTCTCATTGCAAAACACTAGTAGCGACCATCAACCAGAGTATTGGCAATTACTATGTCCAAATGAATTACACCTGTTTTGAATACATATGCATCAGAAATTTTGGTCTCATTGATTGTGGGATCACGGTCTCTTGTTGCAGACCAACGTGACTATAAAAGTTAACAATGGTGACACCATCTTCAACAGTCGGAAGAAATCCTCTTCATTATTTGGTCTTTCTAAAGAAGCTCGTTGCAAACTGAAAAATCAACAATTCTTCTACTGCTCACCAACTGGACTTCCTTAGCCTCTATCCCATACTCAAAGCGGCCAATGAAGGTTATTATGGCATAGTTCAAGACATGCTAGAGTATTTCCCAGAAGCCATAGAGACATTAGACAAAGAAAACCAGAATATTGTTCACCTTACTGCTTTGAATGGGAGATTAAAGTTAGTAAGTTACATGCTTCATCAGAAGAAACCTAACGAGTTTGACAAGCTTCTAAACGCAAAGGATATCAATGGAAATACCCGACTACATTTGGCCACTCTTAACTATCCGAAGGCATGGTGAGCATTCTCATCAGGGAAGGGAATGTGGGCATGACTATTTTTGCACAATGAAAGCCTGACCATCCTAGACAACGCAGAGAATGAGCAAACGGATGAGATCTCATTACCAGTGGTATGCTCAAGCTTGTTCTCTTCCAAATGCCATGTTTGTCTCTTTCAAAGCTAGAAAAGTTTCTCAATTCTCTATCAGAAAATAAAAGGAAGTCACAGCAAATTCTAAGAATTATTAAACAAAAAAGGGATTCTCGACCGAGAGAGAGACTGAGTCCAAATCCTCTCCACCTGGGCAGCCCATCCTCCCATCCTCCCATCCTCCCACTCGTGTGTCAGCCCAACTGTGAGGGTGGGAGGATAGGGGATGGCTTGCTCGGGTGGAGAGAATTTGTAGTTGAGAGTGACTCTTGCGGCATTCTAGGTCAAGTCTTATAGCATCGATCTCATTATTCTTATTAGTCGGAAGCAAACCCTAATTTTTATCTTTAATATTTCAGGTTCTTTGCTTAACAACTTTACAGATTTTAAGAATTAATATTGCGCCATCTAGTCGACCTCCTCCCATCACTAAGGAAGATCCTGAAGGATCAGAAACAGAAGTTTTACTCTTGCAGTTGTAGCAACTTTGATCTTGACAATCACCTTTCCCGTGGTTTTCACTATTCCTGTAGGTTACAATGCCGATGGCCCATACCAAGGCATGCTAACTTATTAAAGAAACCTGCATTCATTGTCTTCGTGATCTGCAACTCCATGGCTTTGTACCTTTCTATCGTCGTTGTGGTGAATAGCATCTTGGTACAGTGGCGTGACAATCGTATGCTGATCCTTGCAGTTCACTTAAGCTTGCCATTGTTGGGTGTAACGACTATAATTTTGATGTCTGTAGCATTTGCAGCAGGTTTGTATTTGGTGATACTTATGCTGCAGTGGCTTGCTTTCTTGGTTTTGGGCATCGGTACATATCATCTTCCTTCTCTATATCCTACTTCTCCTATTTCTATATTCAATGTCTTATATATGTTTAAGAAGAAGGTGGCCAAGCTGGGCTTCTATTTTGTGGTATACACATTTGATAGCTTTATCATGCATCACCAACAGTACTGTTGATCACTAGCGTTGCTGTTATTGTTGTCTAGTGTGAATAAGCATGTGTGGATCACTCCATGCAGACATTTATTATTGTTTTCAAAAAAAATCTTAGGACCATAAAAATAAGGGTTGATTTTGGTTCATTACCTTTGGATCTGTTAAGACGAGAGAGTAATCCGATGTATTATAAGCACAATAGATTTTTATGTACTAAAGTGTGGGATATATTGTAATAGTATTGTTCTGCATCATAATCTTAATATGAAGTAAGAATTATAGTATTTGGGTTATCGTAGTGTCTTTTTTGTATGAATTCTCACTTCCATTGTTCTGACAATCTTTTATGTTGCTATATGGTATTCTATTATGGGCATGATCAACTGTTCTTAGTTGTATTTCACCGTCATTATTTTTCAATGATTCACCATTGTAGGAATTTTTTTCTTAGGGATAAAGTCAGGATTCAACATTGAAGGGCCACAATGACCATTTTACCTATTACTTTTACCTTTAAAAATTTTATCCAATAAAGTGGACAAGTACTGATATTTCACACTAGAAAAAAGACTAGATGATTATGAATAGGACCAAAAAGACCTTTATTAGAAAATTTTAAAAAGAATCTAAGTGGTTCCCATGACCCCCGGCCTTGGGGTAGCCTTGCCCCTAAGTTTTCTATTATTTTATTAGAAACAGCTGAATAAAAAGCTTTCATTTCCAGTTTCCATCTATGCAAAACCCATATGTTACTCTTTAAATCCATTGATTAGATTCGTCTAGCGAAACTCCCTCACTACAAAAAGCCCTTTGAAGAACACATTTAATAGTAGAATGTTTAGAAGATAAATATTCTCTTAAAGTTTAATCTAAGAGCCATGTAAACTAATTTAATCAAGTTCTCTTCACGCTCTGTGGTCTGCTTAAGAGATTTTAGAAGATACTTGGATCTCATTCAAGGGTTTGCAAAATGAATTGTGGTTCACCTCTCCTAACAACGCATGGTCTAGATACATTTTGGGGTCAAGAGCAAATTTGCATTGAGACACCAAAATGGATCTGCACCTTTGACTGTTGGGAGCAGCGCTGCTCCCAAGCAAAACCAGTGGTTCATTAGATGCGAGAGAAACCGTTGTACTGACTTTCTAAATGGTTTGACCCCAGTTAGATGTGGAAATTAAAAAAAAAAAATTCCTTTTTCTTTCTTTGGTTATCGATCATGTAAAGATGGTTGAGTAGAGTTTGTGATAGGTTTTACGGACTATTTTCAATTTTGACATTGATGTACTTGGCAGCCATGTGGAGGACGGTTTTCTGGTTTTGATCATTCTATTGTTGATGGTAATTCTTCTTTTCTGCTTATGCTGCTTCCTTTGCCACCCTAAGAGCCTCCTCTATTGCGTCCTTCACTCCTTCAGCTGAATTTTCTTCCAATGCTGCCTTTGGCTTTCATTCCTGTCTGTCTCTATGCTCTACTACTGCTGCCTTAGCTTCCTCCTCTTTGGCGTCCTTTGATGCCTTAGCTGCCCGAGTTGGAATAAAATTGATTATACTGTAAAACCATATTCTTGTACTCCATAGTCCATATGGATGATCACTAGGTTGTGATGACTTATGGTTTATATTTCTTAATCTTTCTCCATCTCATTGTCGTCTCTCTCTTTGCACTTTCTCAGGAATAACTAATTCACACCAATACAATTATGATTTCAATAATTGGGAAGCAAAAGCCGGCTTGATGATGAAGTGCATTACTTGAATTGAAATTGATCATTATAATTCCCAATTCTTGATGATTTGATATTGGTCCCTGATTCTTGTACCAAGACCCTAGAATCAGGAGTTGAATGAGACAAAAATAACTAATTCCAATTTGGTTTGAAGATGAATATAAGTGAACGATAAGAATATCAATTAAACCCCAAACAAAACCAAACCTTACATTTGAATTTGATATTGTTCAACAAACAAAAGAAGAATCCTTATCCCCACCCACCCCCACCCCCACCCACACACATACCTAAAAAGGAAAAAACAAACAAACAAACAAAAGAGGAATAATAGCAATCTCCATTAGGTGATTTAGACTTACTAATCAACCGTAAGCATAAATAGTCGCCATATGGAGTGCTTAAGGTGAGGAGACACCCAGGTTACCTTCCGCAATCCTAATAGAAGAAGAAGAAAAACAATGTACAGAAGAAAGGTACCTCCCATGACTAAAATCATAATGGCAAGCCAGTCAAGTATTAGTATCACCGAGTACAAACTAGCTGCAAATGCTACTGCCATCATGATGAGAGATATAGCCAACAATATTAAGCTAATTTTAGATGCGATGGTTACCAAGTAGATGTTGTTAGCCAATCGTGCAGAGATGTTGACAATGACAGATAGATAGAAAGCCATGGAATCACAGATAATGAAAACATCAAATGCATGCTTCTTTAACAATACTGCCATGCCTCTGTAGGGGCCATCACTGGTGAAACCTCCAGGAACTGTGATACCCGCAGCAAAGCTGACTGTGATAATTAGCGCTGCTACAATATCAAGACTTTCAAACAATTTTATGTGATTCTGCACGTAATCTTTTATAATTTGTGTTGGCTTATTTTCCTCAATACTTGGAGAATGTCGACCAAGTGATGCAATATTAATTCTATAAGTTGTTAGAGTGAGTAACTGCACATTAAAAGAAAAATATATTGATTAGGGTTAAGACTAGTTAAGAATGCGTAATAGTATCAAAACACCTCTCAATAAAAACTATGATTGAGGTTTAATAGACAAAACATGAAGAAATCACCAATAGAAACAAAAGACAAATCAAATAAACACAGAGAAGTGCATGGCTTACGTGATGAATATATTCACAAGTTAAGCAGAAAAAGTTTTTACTATGTAAGAAGAAAATTATAATGGATATCTCTCAACCAATTGCCAGAATACATATTTATGGAGTTTAATCATATAAACAAGTAAACCTATTGGTCCTCTTGCTCAACCCTTTTGCTTCAATTAAAGAACTCACAATAATCTTGTCATTCATCAGGTCATCTAACAAATTATTTAATGTGGGTCAATCTTTTAATCCCACTATAAGAATTTGGGTCACTCTACATTCATAACATGGCTAGTGGAAAAATTATTCTCCCACCCTTGGTCTTTGCTTGTGCAGAAGTCTTCAGTGGGTTCATTGGCTTTTTTTCTTTTTGGCTTTTAAAGAAAACTGTGACGTTAATGTACGTAGATTCCTAAAGACGATTGATGAGAAAGTCTTATGACACCTAGCATATTCTTAAAATCAAAATTTCATCCAGAACATGGGAATTCAAAGAGAAGAAATTGGTGCATACCTGTGGCAGTGAAGCTTTATCAGCCATTTGCCTCTGCTCTGCAATAGCTAGGGCTGTCAGGCCTTCATGGTTGATGATTTTTCTGTCTATTTTGTCCCCCGCAATCAACAGAATCCTCACAACCTCAGGGTGTGAATTCTCGGTGGCTAAATGTAGGGGTGTGTTGCCACGAATATCCTTCTCATTTAAAAGCTTCTCAAACCGATAAACTTTGTCAAGCATATGCTGCACTAAATCCGATTTCCCATACTTAGCAGCAAGGTGAACAACATTCTGATCTTCCTCTTCTGTTAATGTATCAATCACTTCAGGCCAACACTCTGCAATTTTGTCAAATATTTTAACATGGCCTTTGCTGGCTGCTATGTGTATGGAATTGAGGCCGTTGTTGTCCGGATGATGAAGAGCAGCAATAGAGCCTTTCACCTTCAATATGCAACTAGCTTCTGCAGAATAGCCAAGTGATGCTGCATAATGAAGAGGATTGCTTCCAGTATCATCCGCCATATCAATAAACCTCTTCATTTTCTCCAGTAGAATATGGATGCAATCTATAATTTGAGAGGTAGAAGTTAATGAAAAGAAAGAAATAAGTAAAAGACTCATCTGTATATAGATTCTTGAAAAAACTATTTGATTTGTTATGAGGCAGACATCACAGGCGGTGGTATGTACAGTACAGTACACCCAATGGTTTGGGCATGTACATGCAGGCACCATATCAAGAAGCGAAAATCCAGCCATGAGAAGCTGGTCTTCCATTCTGTAATGTCTATGTATGGATAGTACATTTATGTTTTATTCATTTTTTATACTAACTTAATGGTAACTAATTGGATTTCCGCAAGGCTCTTGCAGCCATGGTTTCACCCTGTTGGCTAGTTTGTCCATGGTACTAATGAACAACGCCACCATTGGTTTTTGAAATTGCTTAAGTAAATGTTCATGACGATCAAGTGAGATTTCTATCCTCTCAGTTGAGATTTCAATCTAACAAATCAAAATGATTCATTTGACGGTCATGCGCATTAACTGAAGCAAAGTCCATTGGTTTTGACCTTTTACAACTAATGTCCAGATTGTTTGCTTGTTTTTGTCATCAAGTACAGCATTGGACATCAGATCTGGAAGAGACGACGGAATTGATGAGAACTGCCAAGGTTTCTACAAATAAATATCTTATAAAATACTTTTTAGTTTTAATAAATTTTTTCATTAAAAAAAATTTACAAAATCAACATTAAAGAAGAAAAAAGAAGAAGATGATTTCAAAAATAGAAAGCTAGATGCAAACCAAACGAATCATGATAGTTGGTAACTCTACAAATTCTAAATGTTTAATTCACAATATAAATATATATATATATATATATATATATATATATATATATATATATATATATATATAGGGAGAGATTTTAGCGATTATGAATTAGTTTTTAATTGAATTTAACTTTTTCTTCCTTGAAAATAGAGTTCAATAGTAACAAGTAGATAATTATTGAAGGTGACATTAATACAATTATCTTTACTTTAAAAAAAAAATTCAATATTCGAGAGTCAGAAAGTGATATTTATAAAAAATAAATAAAAATAAAAATAAAAATTGAACATGATATTTCACATGTAAATGGAGAAAAATTAAGAAATATAAACAAAAAAAGTAACTAAATTTTGAAAAAAAGTGAGGGGTGATTCCCCCACTGCGCACCTAACCTAAGTGAGCCACGATAGTTTGTAGTTTGTGTCAAGGATTGTGAGAAGAAATTTTAAGGGCACGAAAATAGTGGGAGTAGAGATTCTCCCTAAGAGATATAGAGTCAAATGTTATACATTAAATGTGCAGTACTGAAGTGTGTCCTACGTACGTTCGTATGTTGGTCGATTGTGATAATTAATTTAGGTCAAAGGGACGTAGGAGAAAGAGAGCAACTGCTTGCTTACCTGTACTCCTAGCAGTGATGGCAGCATGCACAGGTGTCCTTCCGACAGGGCCTTTATGTAGATTCTTCTTGGTAGATTGAGTTTCGATCAAGAGTTTATCAAGCATATCCTTCCACCCATTCTCAGCAGCTATATAAATTGCTGATTTTTTGCGACTATTCTTCCAGAAGATGACATCTTTGTTCCAATTCGTAAATGCCTCAATCACCTCCCAATTACGCGCAAAAACAGCTTCATGGAAGACAGTGTTACCAGATCTGTTCACTATCTTTGCGGTTCTATGTTGTTCTGATCCGTCATTTTCTTCATCTTTGTCCAAATCTTCAGCCAAATTCAAGAGAAACTTTACCATTTTAGAATTCTTGTGAAGTGCAGCAATGTGGAGTGGAGTTCCCTCTCGGTTTTTCTTTTTTCTGATTAGATCTTTCGGTAGTTTTTCGTAGATCATCTTCACAACTTCGACGTTGCCAAACTTGGCAGCAACGTGGAGGAGATTGTTCCCGTCTTTATCAGTCTGGTATTGGTAGTTAACCCAATCCCTCTTAGCTTTCTTTGCCTCCATTTCTGCTTTCTCTGCTGCGTTTTTTAGATCCTCCTCTGCATACTTTGCTTCTTGATCAGATGTGTTTTCTTCGCTTTCCTTTAAATTTTTATCTACCTGCGCTGCTGCCTTCTTTGCTGCTTTTACTACCTGTTAAGTTTAGATTTTTGGTGAATATATATCAGTGTGTATATAATATACGTACCTAGAATAGAAAATCATAATGAGACTATGAGAGAGGGATCTACTCAAGTTAGAGAACAACATTACAATAAGTAAGGAAATTATGGAAAATTAATGCACGATATCACACACACACAATAAGATCGTAACACTACCTTTTCTGCCTCTTCTATCTTTGCTACATAGACTTCTGCCGCTTCGGATAATAACTGTTCGAGAAGAACCGTGTCACCTTGTATCACAGCGTTGAAGAGTGGAACAGGATCCATGGCTTACTACTAGATCTCTGTAATCCCTTAAACTTGGAGGGGAGAGATTGTAAGCAATTTATTTATAAGGGGGAAGGGAGGCAGATACAGAGACCATTTTTTGGTAATAAAACAGATACTAAATTGACTATTACTGTTTATTAAGAGACAGATTAGCTGGCGCGGCAAATGCATGCTTGACCCATTCAAGGTGGGGGGGGGGAGAAGAAAAGAAAAAAGTTTGGTACAACTTGGTGGGGGAGTTTGATCCTCTCCACTTCCGGCTATCCATAGAGACATCCATACACCCACATTCACAAGAGTGTAGGTCTCATGCTATTCGATGATGTGACACGGACAAACCTAACATAGTGTGGGCCCTACACTCTTGTGAGTGTGGGTATATGACTGACTGTATGGGGCAGCTAGGAGCAGAGGATTTAAATTTTACAACAGGTGGCTTAATTGATGAAAAATCAATACCTCTAAGTAAGAGGTCAGAATTTGAATTCTATTAGGGTTTAGGGCAAAAGGGTACTTTATATTTAAACTATATATAATAGTTACCTCTCTTGAAGATGTAATAAAATGTACAAAAGTTGGGCCGGATAAGCCTTAGTTACCTAAAGAAAATGTCTTATATCTTATTTTTTTTCTATTTTCATTTCCCAACTCCCTAAGTTTATAAATTATTACATTTAAATCTTTTGAAATTTGAATAATAATTTATTGTATTGTTCGTGCATTGTTAATGTTTGAAATTATATATGGAAAGTTCCTCCTGTTAAAATAATAAGGTTATGGGATGATTGGGTCTCTTGGAATTTCTTCTTTTGGTAATAGGTCAATTATGCAATTATTAGTGAAAAAATAAAACGGAATAAAACCTTTGACTACGTGAAGAATAAGGTATCATATTTTGACGTTGAAAAAACAGAAAAATATAAAAATGCAGTACGTGCATGATGGTAGGCCATTAAAAATAGGTACTAATTGCTATATTTCTTTTTTTTTTATTCTTTTTGTTATAAAATGACTATTTTAGCAAAAAAAAAGAAAAAGATATTTTTTCTTTTCTAAAGTTTTTTAGGCACGTGCACACTATGCATTTTGTTCAATGGACTGTTAGGATCGAGATTTCAATCGAAATCTCGATCTCAATAATTGACTTTTAATAATACGATCGACGATCTCACAGAACGTGTCTTGCACATTTAAGCACAGACAAGGGTCTACATGCATGATGATTGACCATTAAAAATAATATATTTTTTCTTTTCTAAATTTAAAACTGACTATATAAATATTTTTGGGTTGATTGTAACTCAGATGAGGATTCATGGCTTGTTACCTTTGTCTTAATGAGAAGAGCTCTTTGGCCAAAAATAGAAATGTGAAGAGCTCTATTGCTGTATTAAAGACCAAACATCTAATGCGTAGTTTAGAATGCGATGCATTGAAAATAAAAAAGTAATATTAATTGTATATTATAAGAGGTTTTGGTCATATGTAACCCATTAATGCTAATAAAGTAGAACTTTCATTTTCTAGATGTTAAAGACACTTGACGAATTGCATAAATATTTTATTAGAATTTTTCCTTAAATTTTTCATTAAATGTGTCCTAAGTCTAACCCGTCATCTCTGTGTCGTCATCTATGTGTGGAGGTGTGACATATTCAGATAGATGTCAACCACCATGTTCATATGATGATATGCCACTTCTATAAATTTCCTGTAAATAACTCTTTAGTCTCTGTTGCGTTTACATATGAAAACGTGGGTGTGGGGGACCGGAAAATAAAAAATAAAAAATTCTCTTTACGTTCTCAGAGATGAGACTGGCGAAAATGAAATTCAACGCGTTTCGAAATTTCTGGACTTTCAAATGTGCAATTAAATGGTTGCAATTAATGTGTAATCTTTATATATATATATATATTTTTTACAATTTTTTTTTTGGGTGAAGGGAGATTGTAATGCGAGAAGAAATGCAATAGTGGTCACATTGCTAGGCCAAGCTAAAGAGCACACAGCTGTCCACAGCAAAAAAACAGAAGAGCATAAGAAATTCAAACTTGAGACATGGAGACTATCACCTACATGGGAGAGAGCTTGGTTGCCGTCAAATTATATAATCTGATCACATGGTCTAAATAAATTATCTATGATCAACATCTCTTCTTTTTTTTTTTTTTTTCTCCAAAAAATAAATAAATTTGATCATATAGAAAATTAGATTAAACACCAAGAATTATGGATAGAAATGAAAAAACAAATAGATGGAGCTTAGCTCTAGTTCCTTGCTTCCTTTGTTAGTTGCACTCTTCTCTCCCTCTTAATTCTACTTCCTGGTAGGCGGGTTGGCATGGTTAGTCATCTTCGTACACTTTCCGTGATAGCTCAGACGAGGAGATGAACATTTTTATACTTCCAGCCAAGTAAGGCAATGCTTGAGGTGTGAAAATGAACTGATCCAGCTTTTTGTCTTTGAGCCGGTCAATGAAATGTAATTTTTAGTTTTGCAGAGATTTAACGAATATCATATACTAATGTAATGTGCTACAAGTAAAAAAAAAATGAAATTTTATCATGTAACAAGAAGATTACGATAGAAATCTTTCAACTTATTGCCAAAATAGTATTACAAAAACTCTCACTCAAAGCTTGACAATGACTTTGAGAGAGTGAGAGGGACTAAGTCATATGAGGAGATAAAGAAAGAAAAAAACACACCTTATGAAGTTACATGAACTAATACAAAAGAAAGAAAAACACAAACCCTTAACCTCTACCCTACTAATGAGTAAGAAAAGCATATTTAATTATTGAATTTTTATCTTTAGTTGGTTGAATTACATTTAGAACCCGTATAATACTGATAAAATAATTTATAGGTGTGACCCTAATATTTAGATGTGGTTTCGACACAATATATATATATGGTAATTAAAGAAAAAGTATCAAGGTATTTAGTATATTTGTCACTTTTAAGTTTATAGGAGGATATTTTTATCTTTTTATTTGGTAAAAAAGATATATTTTGTCTTTAGTTAGTGATGTTAACTGACTTAATGGTGTTAATTTTTCTTGTGACTAAACGTAATTTTGGACACATTGAGGAGGGAACACAAGTTTCAATCTAATTCACTCTTTGAACTATTAGCCATACAACCCACCGGGAGCCAAGAATGATACTTTGTGGATCTGAGTCTTAACCCAAAAATATACACACACCATCGAGAAAAATACTTAAGCACTAAGGAATCCAAGTTTACAAAGAAATACATGTTAACATTTGGATGTGAATCAGGAGGCAGACATTGGTCCTCAATCGTCATCACGAAGAAAATTTGAGAACGAATAATCAGTTCTTCTCTCTCTTTCATTCACAAGGTACTAAGAGGAAGAAAATGTGTGAAGGGAGAACAAACACTAAGAAAATGATCTTTTGTAGTAATCTTGATTAATAAAGGACAAGACCTAGGTGAACCACGCAGTTTGACAAAACCAAACCCGGATGGACCGAATCTAGACCAAATAGGGATACGCCAAGGCGCAACATGTGCAATGAGAAAACCAACCTTAAAATGGCAAAGGCAAGAGACCCAAGCCCAATGGACTTGGGAGACATAACAAGAAGGAAATCTATTCTAACAAGGAAAGTTAATTAAATTCTTCAGGATCCCCAACTCATAAACCCTAAGATGGGCGATCTACAAAGGGCTCTCCATGAAGGCTGACAGTCATAATCAAGAGGTAAACATTATATAAACCATGCCTTTGAGCAGTGCCAAGGAAACTAAGTCATACTCGACACCATGTGATTTCTTGTTTTTGCTCTACAACTTGCCAGGGCTTTCGAGTGGTGCTTATATTGACTTGATCTTAGGAGATGGCTTCCCGACTACCTTGGTTGGCCCGCATCTAACTCTTATTTGCAAGCCTTCGCCAATTGGGCAAATTCAAGCCACATCAAATCGAAAAAAATAATAATAAAATATCGATATTTGCAATATATCGCAATATATGGCGAGATATCGCCGATTTCTCGACGATATCTCGCATATCTCATTTTGGGGGGGGGGGTTCGTTTCTCCCCCTCCCGATGTCACCGAAATTCGGCAATATGTAGTTCCTTGAGTGTAACTCTATTTAACTTAATCGCTGTACATTTTTGTCTCATCCTTCTATTTTATTTCATACCGGTCACTTTAGTTGGTTCCAACATTTTCAACAATATTATTTTATGTTCACACCTAGCATCATGAAGCTAATCCACGATTAAATGTGATCAAGCTTGCTTATATTCCTATCTCCAAAATGGAATAACACTTTCTCCGAGGAAGATCAGGGTTTTCTTTTAGGAATCTTTGATTTTCTCTTGATAATTGTAAGTATAACGTGTTTTATGAAAGATAAATGTTTACATTGATCATTTATTAAAGATATTTCTACTAATTTTTAATGCATCAAATTCTAAACTTCGTAATTAATCATGGGTGGTGATCTCTCTGTTTTTAAATAGAGCTTATTACAGAAACACATTGATCTTCACAGAAGGATCGTTATCTATGTATGGCTGTAACCAAAGGAAACTCAAGCTCTCTCTTGCAGTTATTTCAACGAATGTTCAAAAACTGCAAAATGATCAAAATAAGAACACTCTTCTCCACATCACTGTTAAATATTGCAAGAATGAGCTAATTGTGAAGATAATCCGTGAAAAACAACCCCCAAGTGTAAGGTGAAGTCAGGATTCAAAATTAAGAGGCACAATAAAATGTCTATCCATTACCTTTACTTAAAGTTTTTTTTTCTTTTTTTATTTTTATTTTTATATGAGAGGGGGCAGGCCAAGTAATAATATTTCACATTGAAAGAGGACTGAAAGATCAAAATTTTTTCCAAAAAACCCAAATTCAGCTTATTATAAGAAAGTTTAAGAAAAAAGGGAGGAGGGAGGGCCAACAAAAAACCAAAATATTGTTCACCTTTACTGGTTTGAAAGGAATACTAAAGTTAGTAAGTTTCATGCTTCATCAGAAGAAACCTAACAAATTTGACAAGCTTCTAAACCCAAAGGATATTAATGGAAACACCCCCACTACATTTGGCCACCCTTAACTCGCATCCGAAGGTGGTGAGCATTTTCATCAGGGAAGGGAATGTGGGCATGACTATCTTGAACAATGAAAGCCTGACTATCCTAGACAATGCAGAGAATGAGCAAACGGATGAGATCTCATTACCAGCGGTATGCTCAAAGCTTGTTCTCTTCCAAATGCCATGTTTGTCTCTTTCAAAGCTAGAAAAGTTTCTCAATTCTCTCTCAGAAAATAGAAGGAAGTCACAGCAAATTCTAAGAATTATTAAACAAAAAAGAATCCTAACTCGTCCAGAGAGAGACTGAGTCCAGATCTCTCCACCTGGGTAGTCCATCCTCCCATCTTCCCACCCTCTCACTTCATGCCTATGTCAGCCGAACTGTGAGGGTAGGAGAATAGAGGGATGGCTTGCTCGAGTGGAGAGGACTTGTAGTTGAGAGTAACTCTTGCGGCATTCTGGGGCAACTATTGTAGCATCGATCTCATTATTCTTGTTAGTTGGAAGCAAACCCTAATTTTTATCTTTAATATTTCAGGTTCTTTCCTTAACTACTTTACAGCTTTTAAGAATTAATATTGCACCATCCAGTCGACCTCCTCCAATCACTAAGGAAGGTCCCGAAGGATCAGAAACAATAGTTGTACTCTTGCAGTTGTAGCAACTTTGATCTTGACGATCACCTTTGCCGTGGTTTTCACTATCCCTATAGGTTACAATGCCGATGGCCCATATGCTAACTTTTTTGGGGTGAAAGGGGATTGTAATGAGAGATGGGAATGGGATGCAATAGTGGTTAGGCAATATCCGGACATTTGAGTTTGACCTATACAAGCATTAGTCTTATAAGTTATTCAAGGCCAACAAAAGTCTAATATAATCCACAGAAGTCCTTAGCAATTCTATATCCAGGCCAAAAAGCACACAACTGTCCAAATAAAAAAAATAGATGAGTATAGTAAATTCAAACTTGGGACATACAAACTACCAAGTCACATGATCCAAATAAATTATCTATGATCAACATTTTTTTTCTCAAAGAAATAAATAAATTTGATCATGTATAATATTATAAAGAACACCAAGAATTATGGATTGAAATGAAAAAACAAATAGAGGGAGCTTAGCTCTAGTTCCTGGCTTCCTTCTTTTAGTTGCACTGTCCCGCTTAACTCTACTTCCTGGTAGGCAAGTTGGTATGATTAGTCATCAGGGTACACTTTCGGTGATGGTTTAGATGAGGAGATCCACCATCTACCTTCTATCACACACTCTTGATATTTGAAAATAATATCATCGAAAAATGGATTAGGTACATTATGTGAAGAGCTTTGTTGCTGCAATAAAAGCTCCATCCAATACAGATGGTTGATGTCAAATAAAAATTTGTTTACATGTTCCATGCAAGACGCATTACGTGGGGCCATGCATTAATGATCTATGTGTGCCTTATAAATGCCCAACAACTGGGTTGAAGGCGACATTTAACCACTCACTACTTGGTATTCTATGCAGATCCAACACTCAATGGGTGATATTTTCTACCATTGCATTGGATTCATTTTTTTGTCTACCTTATCTGTGTTCAAAGTAAAATTTTCTCTCAATAAAAAAATATAAAAAAGATAAAATTTTCTCTTGACTAAATAATAAAAAAATATAAAAACAATATAATTTTGTATCTTCATGAGTTGGATTTGCACTCAAGGTGACAATAATCGAATCTATGACCCTCCAAATTCAAAACAAATATGCTAATCAGCCAATGCTAAAACTCATCTCATTGCATAGTTGCATACAATTAATGTCATACAAAACTTGTGCATATAAGTATTTTTCTAAGTCTTTGATATTTAAAGTAATTCATTATGATTATTATTTTTTCAGTCATAATATATAGTGCATGTTACTTAGCATAGAAAAGTTTTATATAAAAATCAATTTATGGAAAATGCACTTTATTGACAAATATAATGTCAATATGCATAATAATCTTATGTGTTTGCTGCTCACAACTTACGCATATATTTTGCCAGCTCTATAACATGAAGTAGTAATCTATACATCCTCATGACGTGTGAGGCATGACGTCAATTGCGAGGTCTATTTTAAGTTATAATTTATTCTTTTCCATTAATAGGAATTTTCCTTTTCAAAAAAAAAAAACAAATAAATAAATAAAGACAAGTCAATTTTGTGAGCCGTTGATTTAATACATAAAAGTACATGAATAAATAAATGTGAAATATTCACATAGAATCCACCACGTGAAACACTGAAAAAATAGCTAGACAACACGAGAATCCCTCTCGCTCTCTCTTTCTCTTCTCTATCTACGAGACTCTATGCAAGCAAGCCGTGAAAGCCTCTGAATTCAGACTGAAACAGTGAAACGTTCCTTCAATTCCTTGTTTCTCAATCAATGTCTTAAATGCCGGTCTCTACCCAAGTCATCTGTGAAATAAATGGGATTGTTTTTTTTTGGGACTTAAAGAAATAGCATTTACCCCCCAAAATTATTTTTGATATCGCTCCGGCCCCTCCGAGCATTTAGTTAACACCATTAAGGTGAAGTTGCAGTACGCCATGAAGACGGAGGAGAGACTCTAGAAGAGTTTGACTTCAGCTACCGCAATAACTGTGCCATTAACCACATGAAGTTCACGTGGTCTGTGAGCTGTTCTCCACTGCGACAAATGTAATCTCCGCACAATCTTTCACTGCTTTATTACCTGCATAGGACCTGGTGGTTATGGTAATAATGTTGTACCATCAAGCTTCATCACTCTGAAAGTCATGTTCCTCTGGACCTCATCGACAGACAAAGACAAAATAAGCATTACTGGAGACCAACCAAAAACCTTAGTAAGCATTAAGGTCACAACTTGCATTCTCCAATTCAATGTACTGGAAACAACAAGTTGCATTCTCTTGATTGTTCTAACTTCAAAAACAAATGCAATCCCCACTGATAGTAAAAATTAAAACCCATGTCACCAAAAGCACCAATTCCAGAACACAAACAGTTCACAGCAATTTCTCATCAGTTAAGCAGAATGGTTCTCCAAATAATACAATGTAAGGTTTATATGGTTCTTTCACCTGTAAATCTTGGAGCAGAGGCACTGTTAATTCTCTCATCCATTTTAGCTGCCAAAGATAAACAAGTCACAACCAACAACTGCATCACCCATGATTTCTCTTTCTACTACAAATAGAAAAATCAAGGAAGGCCAGATTAGATTCACTAAATTAAAGTTACTAATACTCTCTATTACCAGAAAAAGATTTAGCAATACTATGAAATTTTAACATGATTCTGGGTTAATTTCCTGAACTTACAGGATGTTCATAAATTGAGAGGAACCGATCCAAGGAATTAATTGATAGATAAGCAGTCACAAGTCCATAGCTGTAATGGGCATGAACCAAGGGCGGAGCCAGGATAACATGGGGGGGCCGAATGTACGTGGGCCAATGCGGGACCCACTATAGGTCCCATATCATAATATATTATTATATTTTGACATGGGGTCCACATTAAAAATTAGATAAATTAATAAAAATTTCGTGAATGTGAGAGAGAGGAAGGAATAATTTGAGAAAGAGAGTGAATACCTGATGTGGAGAAGATTTAGGAAAATTCTAAAGTTTGCTAATTACTTCAATATTTTGTGAGAGTTGTGAGAAGAAAAAAAAAAAAAAAGATAAGAATAAAAGAGGAGATTTATGAGAGAATATATAAGGAGAAATTCATGGATCGTGAATTAGTTTTTAATTAGATTTGACATTTTATTCCTTAAAACTAGGTATAAAATGATAGCCATTAGACAATGATTATGAATGACATTTGTATTCATCATCTTTATCTTAAATTTTTATTTTTAATTTTTGAAGGGGGCCAAATAGTGGTATTTCTCATTTAAACATAGAGAAATAAAGAAAAAAAACAAGGATATTTGAAATTTTAAAAAATCCGGGAGGGGGCCATGGCCCCCTCCGGCCCCAACGTGGCTCCACCACTGCATGAACCTATACAAGACCAAAATAATAACACATCAGTAATCACTAAAAAGGACAAAATCAAACTTGGTCTAAAAACAATAAATCTGAAAAACAAGAACCCAGAAATCCAATTGTGATATAATTACAATAATCTACATTCAACAATGAAAGGTGGTTAGTGAAACAAGATCCCAAACCCAGTTCAATAATGCAAACATGAAAAGGACCCCTTGGATCGATTTCATATATTGCATGAAAACAAGCAGAATTTTTTTTTTAACCCAATGTAGGTAACACTTGGAAATCACTAAAAGAAAACCCATTTTTGGCGATGCTTTTTTTTTTTTGCAAGCGTTAGCCAAATATATACCTTCCCCACGGCTTATAATAAAACGCTGCCAAATAAGTATTTTTCCGGATGGTTTAGCCAAATATTAGGATAAGGCAACGTTCCTTTTAAAATCGTAAGAAATTTGTCAATACACTGTGACATATCAAAATCAAAACCTGAAGCAAAGATGAATGAGAAAATGCCAAAATGGAAGAAAAATCAAAATCCAATCCCATTCACAGAAACAAAAAGGAACATTGATACACAACATCCAAGATATCTTACTAACTAATGTGACCGGGGGAAATGCAAAGCACTCGTTTTTTGAAACTTTGATTAGACAGAGTGAAGATAAAACCTATAAATATAATTTCAAAAAGACCCATGAACCCACCTTCCAAATCCAATCGACGGTCTCTCTTCTAGTCCAAATTCCAACTCCCCACTACGAAAGCATCAAACTTAAACACTCGTCAGTTTTTAGAGGAAAGAACTCCTCATCATGAAAACTCTGATTTTGGTTCTGAAGCTCAAATGGAAGACCGCCTCATCTGGGTTCACTTGGAATGTGAAGCTCAAATGGAAAAACGACTTGGGGATCAGGGCTAGAAGAGAAATCAGGAACATTGATACGAGAGCTTCTTCAGAGCTTTTGAAATCAGCATAAAAAACTTCAAAATGAGAGTTCACTTTCGAACGCCCCATTTTTGGTGTTTTGTCAAACGATTTTGAAAAGGTATGGTTGGTTCGTCTGGGCCGGCTGAGTTCAGTTTGGTCCCTAAATGCGTCCGCAGGACTGAAGCAAAATCAGACCACCTTTGGGTGCGAGTTCAAGGTGGCCAAAGGTAGTGGCGTGTTTCCATTAATATCCTCTGCATTTAGAAGCTTGTCAAACTTGTTGGGTTTCTTATGATGAACCATGTAACTTAACTTACTAACTTTGATCTCCCATTCATAGCAGCAAGTTGAAGAAGGCATGGACAATTTCAAGCCTTTTGAGATTCAAACCGCCTCATGACTCTTTAGGAGACGTGGCCACGTGGCAGAAGGTAAGAGGCTGGAATGTGCGCAGCCTTAACATTATGCAACGGTCACTCAAAATTAATGTTCCAACCGGTGTCAGTTCGAGCATTGATTAAAGCAACGCTCATACCAAGACGTACCCTGTTTGACCCAATCAAATTGATCGAAAGAAGATTGATAGTCCCTAGGACTGAGTACCAAGGTCCTTAACCTAGTGACATAGGGAGCCTTATGATGTGGGCGGATTTGGTTGGACCAAAATGATAAGGACCGACTAGGTCCAATCCGGTTCGACCAAAGCCTTGGTCGGACCACGAGGAAACCAAGATACTTGCACCCAGTAATGTCTATCCGAGTTGTAACTAAGTTATTTTAAATTAGGGAAAATGATCCTAATCAAGTTCGGAAAGTTAAGTTGTTCTTAGAGTCCTGTTTGGAATCCACATTCATAATACGACTTAAGCTCTCTCTCTCAACAAACAAAACTCAATTACAGAGTTCAGGTCGAACTCAACACTGCATAGCCAAGGTAACTTATCCTATCACTAAATACTCACACATTCACCAATGGTCAAGTACACACTCTTGAATCATTCCAACTAGCAACCTGCTTTCAGCAATCTGCTTTCTTCATTCAAAGTCGGATATTCAACTAACTTGGTTGCTGGAGGCGTCACTCGACTAACCCGGTCGAGCACGTTTTTACAAGTATATTTGATCATGCAGTTGAGCAGGATTTTGCAGCATCACGTGGAAATAATTAGATGGCTGACCTCTCTGTTTATAAATAGACCTTAGTATGAGCAAAGGGTACATAATTCAAATGCATACTTTATTCTTTCAACATATCCAAAGGAAACCAACCAAAATTAACCCTTACATTTAATAGTCCTTAAATTTACTTAAAAAATAATTAGAAACGTTTGCATGGAGTGATCCAGACGTGCTTATTGACACCAAACAACCATAACAGCAATGCTAAAAGTGATCAATAGTTCTTTCGGTGAATCATAAAGCTATCAAATGCGTATATCAGAAAATAGAAACCCACCTTGGCCACCTTCTTCAGAATAGGATACTTCGACATAGATAGGACATTGAACAGAAAAAGCAGAAGTAAGATATAGAGAAGAAAGATGATACCGATGCCCAAAACCAAGAAAGCAAGCCACTGGAGCCTGAGTGTCACCGAATACAAACCTGCTGCAAATGCTATAGCCATCAAAATTAGAGCTATACCCAACAATGGCGAGCTCAAGTGAACTGCAAGCATCATCATATTGTTGTCACCCCACTGTGCCCAGATGCTATTCACCACAACGATGACAGAAAGATAGAGAGCCATTGTATTGCAAATCACGAAAACATTGAATGCAGGTTTCCTTAATAAGATAGCCATGCCTTGGTATGGACCATCAACATTGTAACCTCCAGGGAGACTGAACCCTGCAATGAAAGTGACCGCCAAGATCAGAGTTGCTACAACCGCAAGAGTACTGAAACTCTCCTTGAATTTGCCTTTGAAATTCTCTGTCTTTGGATCAATATATTCCTTTGAAGAATCTTCTGAGATATTAGTGATTGGAGGAGATCGATTGGATGGTGCATTATTAATTCTTAAAGCTGTTATGCAAAGAACCTGAAACATTGAGATAAAAATAAGGGTTTGCATTCGACTAATGAGAAGTATGATATACAAGAGCAGTTGACATAAAGCGCCACGCAGGAGTCCTTCTCTTGGACAAGTTGGAGTTCTTATTTTATTCAATAGTTCTTAATGGTAATGTTCTTTGTTTCTTGTGTGTGTGTGTTTATTTTTTTGGGAAATATAAATAGCCCAGAATATGTATGCATTATCCAGTATAAACCTTATATTTTGACATATTAATAACACAAAGTTCCTTACCTGTTTCATTTTATTTTTTAAACAAATTCTTTTTCCTGTATAAGCATATATGATTTCAGCATTTAGAAGCGGTCAGAAAAAATGAAAATGTATAGAAATAAGAAAAATCATTTCTTACCTTAAAAACTGGGAAACAGTGCAAAAACATTGCCATTCAACCCCTTAGAATATGTTCGTTGACTTCCTTCTATTTCCTTAGAGATATTTGAGAAGCTTTTCTATCTTTAAACATGGCGGTGAAATAAAAAGAAGTTTGAGCATACCTTTGTTATTGAGAACTCATTCATCTGTTGCTTCTCTGCAATGTCTAGGGCAGTCAGGCCATCACTATTCAAGAGAGTCATGTCTACATTTCCGTCCCTGATAAGAATGTTCACCACCTTTGGGTGCAAGTTCAGGGTAGCCAAATGTAGTGGCGTGTTTCCATTAATATCCTTTGCGTTTAGAAGCTTGTCAAACTTGTTGGGTTTTTTCTGTTGAAGCATGTAACTTACTAACTTTGATCTCCCATTCATAGCAGCAAGGTGAAGAATATTCTGATTTTCTTTGTTTAATGTCTCTATGGCCTGTGGGAAACATTCTAGCATGTCTTTAATCATTCCATTATAACCTTTATTTGCTGCTATTTGTATGGGATAGAGGCCATTGCGAGTCCTTTTGGTGAGCAGTAGAAGAGTCTGCGATCTTCAGTATGCTACGAGCTTCTTCAGCATGGCCGAGCGATGCTGCATAATGGAGAGGAGTTCTTTGCTCTCCATCTGTTTTACTAATAAGCTCCCTCTTTTTTTCCAGTAGAATGTTGATGCACACTGTCATTGCAAGTAGAAGAGGAAAAAAATGAAGAAAGAAAGAAAGGAAAAGCTCAAACCTCTCAGCTTCTTGATAAATATTAGCTAGGCAAACTCATAAGATGTAGGGATATTTTTATGTTCAAAGTGGTAAAGACCAGATTCGGCGACAATTGTTTTGATGGTGCAAGTCGGGAAGATCCCTTGGCTGTCTCCAAATTTGGAGCGGTTTGCAGGAATTTTTAGGGGCTGCTTGTTAGGATTAGAGTGATCAATCATACACAATCGAATAGTAAATGAAAAAGATGAGACATGGATTTTACCCCGGTTCACCTTAATGTGAGGCTACGTCTAGCATTAGGTTTTTCACTATATTCTTCTCAAAACAACTACATCAGATGTTCTGTTGCAAGAGAACTGTAAAGAAACTCCAAGCCCCAAAGAAACGTGGATCTTCTGCAAGCTCTGGGGAGCATTGCCACCACACTCTCGTCGGGGCCGTATCCGTCCGCAACATAATGTGAAACATGAACCATACTCAACACTGCTGAATGGAAGATAACACACTGCTATAGGAGGCAAATCCAGTTGCAGATTTCCTCCTAGGCAGCAAGAAATCAACTCCATCCCAGCATCAGAATTGGCCTATTAATGTATTAGAGGATCTAAGATTAGATGCGGAGGCGGGAAGACCTAGATACAGATTTGGGTGACGTAAAAGGATGACCTTTCACCAACGGGGGTTGGTCCAAGTGGTAAGCAGCTTAGTTCGCTTAAACAAGGTTCCGGTATCAAAACCTGGTGGATGCAAAAAATCCCCGCTAGGAGACTTGCCCACCAAAGCCAGGTGTGCGACCCGGGTCGAACATCGGATTAATCAGGGCAAAGCCTTGAAAACCGGAGTTGGCAAAAAAAAAAAAAAAAAGGATGACCTTTCGGTGTGAGGTAGGATGTTTTTGTTGTTAAAAGACTACCATGACGTACAGTTGAAGTCCTTTATTTTTTTCAAGATCCTTTTAATCTAATACGACCTCTTTCACAAAGAAAAGAAAAAAGACTGGAGTTGTAAATATTGGTTAGCCCAGGAGTAAACCTTAGTTGAATTAATGATTGTCTAACATAAGCCTGCTTGCGCAAATGCTTAGTGAGGAACCTTGTGAGAAACAAGCCCATCTTTTAACCAGCTGACCTAATTAACCCTGATGGTATTGGTTAAGAAGGAAATAATTAACCCTGAGCAATGAAACATAAAAACGACAAAGAGAAAGAGAAACAACTTACGTTTATGCCTGTTAGCAACGGCAGCGTGCAGAAGTGTCTTGCCGGCAAAGCCCTCATAGGCAGGTAAAAAGTTAAAATTCTTGCAAATTTCCTCCTTCAGTGCAACGTCCAACATCTTCTCCAGCACAGCGTGCAATCCACAGTCAGAAGCCAAATAAATTGGTGATTCATCGCGTCTATTCTTAATTAAGATGGCCTCTTTGTCCCAATCCGTTAACGCATCAATCACCCCACGGTGACGCCCAAGAACAGCTTCATGCAACGGTGTGTTCCCCTCTCTGTTCTTTGATTTGGTCATTTCAGTTAGTTTGGACCGATTCTCTGCTTCATCAGCTTCCTTGGCCCAACCCAACAGATATTTAGCCACCACAGCGTTATTGTGACGAGCTGCAATATGGAGTGCCGTGTCTTCGCTGTAGTTCTTGCTTCTGAGTATACTTGCTGGTTGGTTTCTGCGGATTATCTCCACAACTTGCTCGTTCTTGCAATACTTAGCAGCGATGTGGAGAAGAGTGTTCTTGTTTTGGTCAATCTGTAATTTGCTGGGATGGTTGCCTTGTCGTTGAAATAACTGCGAGAGAGAGAGTGTGTTTCCTTCGCTCACAGCCGTGTACAGATCATGATCCATGGCTTGTTACCCTTTGTAATCTGTGAAGATCAAGCTGTGTTGATTACTGTAATAAGCTCTATTTATAAAGAAAGATATCACCCATCTAATACTACTTCAAGCATACATGATTAACTAATGAATCACACAATTTGTTTATGCATTACAAGAGTAACAAATATGGACTACGTGCATGATGGTAGGCGACTAATCCTGAGGAAAACAGACCTAGCATATACGTTTCGTCCAGAAGGAGAAGATTTTGACATTTAAATCCTTTAAAAGTGCTATTATAATATCTCAATGTCTCTTGCCTTCGGTTACAGCCCTGTAGAGGATTTTTTTTAATGGAATGAACTCAGATCAGAATTCATGGCTTGTTACCTTTGTATTACGTGAAGAGCGCTGTTGCTGAAATAAGCTCCATCTATAAACGGAGAGATCACCCATCTAATACTTAGTTCAGAATTCAATGCATAAGAAAGTAAAGAGGAATGTTGTCATTGGCAATGAGCTTCTTCAGTGTGGCCGAGTCTTCGACCTTCAGTATGGTGCATATATTTTTTAAAATTTGCTCCTTATTTTTAAAACTTGATAACCCATAAATAACTAAGGAACGTTACGGTTCCACACTTGAAATCCACCATTCAGCTAATTATCTACAACATAATTGGTACCTATAAATATTATAAATATAAGTGTGAAAATTTGGGTCAATCTTTAAAAATATTTCAACATAATTATGCTTTCAGGAATTGGGAATTGGATTTGTAATTGTTAGATGCCATGAGTTAGGGTTAGAGAGACATGTTTTTGGGTGATGGAGAGAGAGAGAGAAAACGTAGGAAAGAGAGAGATACTCAATTTTACGTGGTTCGATTAATCTCTGCAACATACGTCCACGAAAATGTGATTTGCTTTCTTGAAATTGACTATAGTACATATTACATATTTATAGTTATAAGAGTGCTGCTTAACATTAATCTTGGGCTCTAACTCTAGAGTTTGAATTACTCAAGTTATTTATTTGCGTTTGATATGAACTATATCTCCTTTTTTTTCAAGTTCTGTTATAGTATGAATTGGAAATTGGATTTGTAATTGTTGAGTCTTGTTTTGAATACCTAGTTCTTTTAAGTCTTGACCAATGATTTTTACACCAATTTCCTATCACCACCATATTTGGCTCTTCAAGTAATGAATATTTAATGAATTATATAAAATATTATTTTTAAAAGTATTTATTGAATTAATTTTAATCAATGGATAAAAATATTATACATGCTTAAATCATATAACTCATTAAATATTCATTGAAAAAAGTCCTTTCAAAAAAATAATCTAAACTCAGCACCATCAGATGATCATTTTCTCCGCCCAATAAATAGTAAAAATAAAAACAAAAACGGGTTTCGTGTGAGGAAAAAAAAAAGAAGAAATAAATTACTTATGCAATTATTAATGGAAAATAAATCACAGTGAAATCCTAGACAACGTGATGAAAAGGTTTGTACGTTGAAAAAATAACAAAACAAAAATGGATTAGGTACATATTGTGGAGAGCTTTGTTGCTATGGGATTCATTTTCTAGTGAAATTTTCTTTTCAAATATATATTAATAGAGATGTAAGAATAGTATAATTTTCTATCCTCGTTACACTCAAGGTGACAGCATTCATACCGATGACCTTGCATATGTAAAACAAATGCACTAAGCAAACTGTGCTACACGTTGTCCCATTGCAACATTGCATACAATGTCTTAGAAAACTTGTATTTTAAAAATATAATACCCCATTTTATATTTTAAAAATACACACACTCTCATTTATTAAATACATTAGTCCATTCTATTAATGAAACTGGTAACCCACTGTTTAAACAATTGACGATCTTGTTGAACGTGTCTTGCATATTTAAACACACATACAAAGGTCTACATGCATAATGAATTGATGGTTGACCACTAAGAAATAAGATTTTTTTTTTTTTATTTTCTAAATATTTCCTCTCATACACAATCCTCTAGGGGGAGAATGAAAACCCTTAACAATTATATTTACAACAAATGCACTTTTTATATATAAGAAAATTGGCTATGATGATATTATGTATGCCATTGGCAAAAGTTGGAACCTACAACCTCTCTTCGGTGAAGCTCTCAACCAATTCATTGACCCTCCATTGGCCAAGGTTAGGGTTTTTCCCCTCTCAGTGTGTTGCACTCTAAATCATACCCACAAGATAAATATATTATTTTATTATATGTTATAAAGATATTGATCATTACCTAATGAGTAAACTTTGAATCTTTGATGCTAATAAAGTAGAAATTTCATTTTTTAAGTGTTAAAGAACACGTGACGAATTGCATAGATATTTTATTACAATTTTTACTTTTTCATTAAATGTGTCCATCTGAAACCTACTTCTACTAGAAAACAAAAATTAGGGAAGTCTAGATTAGGGAAGCACCAATGCTTTTTCATCACACATATTGTGTGGGCCCTTATAAGACCCATTGGGGGTCCTACCTATGAATTATTTTATTATATTAAAGAATATACCCACATATATTTTGTGGGGCCCACACATATTTAACAAAAATAAGTAAATTATTGATAATAGTTTTTTTTTTTTTCAACAAGATATGAGTAAATTAAAGCATCAGTTAAAAAAAAAATACGTGACTTCAACCCTAAAAAGTCAGTTGTAAACAAAAAAAAAATTTAGGTAAGATATGCAAACCAATGGTAGTTAGTTATTTTATTAACTATAGACATTTTATTTACAATATAAAATCAAATAACAAAAATTGCTGAAGAAATAAAGAAACAAAGAATATAAAATCAAATAAAAAAATAACAAAAAAAATGAAAGAAAAACAATAAATTGAGAAAGAGAAAGAGTACCTAATTGTAGAGAAAAGTTTTTCACAAATTTTCCTTAACCCACGCTTATAAAAAGGGAAGAAGAATAAATAGGAAAAAAGAAACTGAAGAGAATAAATAGGAAGAAAAGAAGAGAGATATGAGAGAATAAATAGGGATTGAGTAATTAGTTTCTAATTAGGAATGAAATTTTGAATATGTAATAAGATTTTTCACACAAATTTCCTTTAACCCACTAGAAAGAGAAGAGAATAAATATGAAGAAAAGATGTGAGAGAGAAGTGAGGGGAGAATAAATAGGGATTGAGGAATTAGTTTTTAACTAGAAATGACATTTATACCATAATTTTAACTTTAAAATTTATTCTGGAAATGCAAAGCACTCATTTTTTGAAACTCGATCAGATAGAGTGAAGATAAAAGTTAGAAATATAATTTCAAAGAGACCCAGGAACCCACATTTCAAATCCAATCAACGGTCTCTCTTCTATTCCGAAATCCAACTCCCCACTACGAAAGCATCAAAAACTTAAACACTCGTCAGTTTGTTAATTTCTCTTATATTTCTAGGGATTGCAATGGCATAGCCCATTCCCTAGCCCGGAAGGCACTCACCATTTCTTCTAGGACTGAGTGGCCACTGTCCTCCCCATGGTTTCATGAGGTGTTATCTTCTTTTGTTGGGCCTTTGCCCCTCTTTCAATGAAAAATCTTTTTTACCAAAAAAAAAAAGTTTGTAAAGGAAAGAACTCCTCATCATGAAAACTCTGATTTTGGTTCTGAAGTTCAAATGGAAGACCGCCTCCATCAAGGTTCACTTGGACTGTGAAGCTCAAATGGAAAAACGAATTGGGGATCAGGGTAGAAGAGAAATCAGGAACACTGATACGAGAGCTTCTTCAGAGCTTTTGAAATCAGCATAGAAAACTTCAAAATGAGGGTTCTCTTTCGAGCGCCCTATTTTTGGTGTTTTTTCAAACGATTTTGAAAAGGTATGGTTGGTTCATCTGGGCCGGCTGAGTTCAGTTTGGTCCATAACAAACCGTCCGGTTCCTTCACTTAATTCCTCCACAGTGTACATGAAAGGATCAATGATCAGGATTTATATTCGGGCATCGGACGGTTGGCTGAACAGTCCTGGCATTTATTGCACAGGACTAAAGCAAAATCACACCAACTTTGGGTGCGAGTTCAAGGTGGCCAACCGTAGTGGCGTGTTTCCATTAATATCCTTTGCATTTAGAAGCTTGTCAAACTTGTTGGGTTTCTTATGATGAAGCATGTAACTTAACTTACTAACTTTGATCTCTCATTCATAGCAGCAAGCTGAAGAAGGAATGGACAATTTCAAGCCTTTTGAGATTCAAACCGCCTCATGACTCTTTAGGAGATGTGGCCACGTGGCAAAAGGCGAGAGGCTCGAACGTGCACAGCCTTTACGTTATGCAACGGTCACTCACAATTAATGTTCCAACCGGTGTCAATTCGAGCATTGATTAAAGCAATGCTCATACCAAGACGTACCCTGTTTGATCCAATCAAATTGATCGAAAGAAGATTGATAGTCGCTAGGATTGAGTACCAAGGTCCCTCGACCTAGTGACTGGGGAGCTTATGATGTGGGCGGATTTGGTTGGACCAAATTGATAAGGACCGACCAGGTCCAATCCGGTTCAACCAAAGCCTTGGTCGGACCACGAGCAAACCAAGATACTCACACCCAGTAAAGTCTATCCGAATTGTAACTTAACTTCCTTGAAATTTGGGATAAGGATCCTAATCAAGTTGGGAAAGTTAAGTTGTTCTTTAGTTCCTGGTCGGATTAATCCACATTCATAATACGACTTAAGCTCTCTCTCTCTCTCAACAAATGAAGCTCAATTACAAAGTTCAAGTCGAACTCAACATTGCAATAGCCAAGGTACTTCTTCTATCTATAAATACCCACACCCTCACCGACGGTCAAGTACACATTCGTGAATCATTCCAACTAGCAACCTGCTTTCAGCAATCTACTTTCTTTATTCAAAGTCAGATATTCAACTAGCTTGGTTGTCGGAGACGTTACTCGACTAACCCAGTCGAGCACGTTTTTACAGGTATATTTGATCATGTAGTCGAGCAAGATTTTGCAGCAATAGATGGAAATAGTTAGATGGTTGACCTCTCTGTTTATAAATAGACATCAGTATGAACAAAGAGTACATAATTCATAAATGCGTACTTTTTCTCTCAACAGATACAAAGGAAACCAACCAAAATTAACCCTTACATTTAATAGTCCTTAAATTTACTTAAAAAATAATTAGAAACGTCTGCATGGAGTGATCCAGACGTGCTTATTGACACCAGACAACCATAACAGCAATGCTGAAAGTGATCAATAGTTCTTTCGGTGAATCATAAAGCTATCAAATGCGTATATCAGAAAATAGAAACCCACCTTGGCCACCTTCTTCAGAATAGGATACTTAGACATATGTAGGACATTGAACAGAAAAAGGAGAAGTAAGATATAGAGAAGAAAGATGATACCAATGCCCAAAACCAAGAAAGCAAGCCACTGGAGCCTGAGTGTCACCGAATACAAACCTGCTGCAAATGCTATAGCCATCAAAATTAGAGCCATACCCAACAATGGCGAGCTCAAGTGAACTGCAAGCATCATCATATTGTTGTCACCCCACTGTGCCCAGATGCTATTCACCACAACGATGACAGAAAGATAGAGAGCCATGGTATTGCAAATCACGAAAACATTGAATGCAGGTTTCCTTAATAAGATAGCCATGCCTTGGTATGGACCATCAGCATTGTAACCTCCAGGGAGACTGAAACCTGCGGCGAAAGTGACCGTCGAGATCAGAGTTGCTACAACCGCAAGAGTACTGAACCTCTCCTTGAATTTGCCTTTGAAATTCTCAGTCTTTGGGTCAATATTTTCCTTTGAAGAATCTTCTGAGATATTAGTGATTGGAGGAGATCGATTGGATGGTGCATTATTAATTCTTAAAGCTGTTATGCACAGAACCTGAAACATTGAAGATAAAAATTAGGGTTTGCATTCGACTAACGAGAAGTATGATATACAAGAGGAGTTGACATAAAGTGCCACACAGGAGTCATTCTCTAGGACAAGTTGGAGTTCTTATTTTATTCAATAGTTCTTAGGGTTTGTATGGTAATCTTCCTAGTTTCTTATGTGTGTGTTTTCTTTTTTGGGAAATAGAAATAGCCCAGAATATGTATGCATTATCCAGTATATCTCTGTCTTTTTTCTTTTAAAAAAAAAAAAACCGATGCTTTGGCATACTTTTGAGCCCACTCTGAGACTTGCTCAAAAAAAAAATTCTCTTGATAAGACAGAGGGGCATTCTTGTTTTCTTAATGTAAAAACTAAACCTTCTATTTTGACACATTAAAAACACAAAGTTCCTTACATGTTTCATTTTGTTTTTTAAACAATTTCTTTTTCCTGTGTAAGCATAAATGATTTCAGCATTTAGAAGCGGTCAGAAAAAATGAAAATGTATAGAAATAAGAAAAATCGTTTCTTACTTTAAAAACTGGGAAACAGAGCAAAAACATTGCCATTCAACCCCTTAGAATATGTTACTTGACTTCCTTCTATTTTCTTAGAGATATTTGAGAAGCTTTTCTATCTCTAAACATGGCAGTGAAATAAAAAGTAGTTTGAGCATACCTTTGTTATTGAGAACTCATTCATCTGTTGCTTCTCTGCAATGTCTAGGGCAGTCAGGCCATCACTATTCAAGATAGTCATGTCTGCATTTCCGTCCCTGATGAGAATACTCACCACCTTTGGGTGAAAGTTCAGGGTAGCCAAATGTAGTGGCGTGTTTCCATTAATATCCTTTGCGTTTAGAAGCTTGTCAAACTTGTGGGGTTTCTTCTGATTTAGAAGCTTGTCAAACTTGTTGGGTTTCTTCTGATTAAGCATGTAACTTACTAACTTAGATCTCCCATTCATAGCAGCAAGGTGAAGAATATTCTGATTTTCTTTGTTTAATGTCTCTATGGCCTGTGGGAAACATTCTAGAATGTCTTGAATAATGCCATCATAACCATTATTTGCTGCTATGTGTATGGGATAGAGGCCTTGCGAGTCCTTTTCGTGAGCAGTATAAGAGTCTTCGATCTTCAGTATGCAACGAGCTTCTTCAGCATGGCCGAGCGATGCTGCATAATGGAGAGGAGTTCTTTGCTCTTTGTCTATTTTACTAATAAGCTCTTTCTTTTTTTCCAGTAGAATGTTGACGCACACTGGCATTGTAAATAGAAGAGCAAAATAAATAAAGAAAGAAAGAAAAAAGAAGAAGAAGATAGAATGGGAAAGCTCAAACCTCTCAGCTTCTTGATAAATATTAGCCAGGCAAACTCATAAGAGATTAATGACTATACAGAAATTATGAAATTATATAACCATGACAAAACAGTACATGCTAACGTAGTGTATTATTGTGTAAACTTAAGAGATATTTTTAAGTATCATTAATTGTTCATTTTTTTTTTTATTTTTTTGGTTAAAATTTGTTCATTTATGATAGTTTATGGGTACCCCATGTAATCATAAGGTCTGAACGTTTACCAAATTGGTCAGTAACCTAATGAAACCCTGAGCAAAGAAACATAAAAACGACAACGATAAACAGAAACAACTTACGTTTGTGCCTGTTAGCAACGGCAGCGTGCAGAAGTGTCTTGCCGGCACAGACCTCATAGGCAGGTAAAAAGTTAATATTCTTGGAATTTCCATCCTCCAGTGCAAAGTCCAACATCTTCCCCAGCACAGCGTGCAATCCACAGTCAGAAGCCAAATAAATTGGTGATTCATTGCGGATATTCTTAATGAAGATGGCCTCTTTGTCCCAATCCGTTAACGCATCAATCACCTCACGGTGACGCCCAAGAACAGCTTCATGCAACGGTGTGTTCCCCTCTCTGTTCTTTGATTTGGTCATTTCACTTAGTTTGGACCGATTCTCTGTTTCATCAGCTTCCTTGGCCCAACCCAACAGATATTTAGCTACCACAGCGTTATTGTGACGAGCTGCAATATGGAGTGCCGTGTCTTCGCTGTAGTTCTTGCTTCTGAGTATACTTGCTGGTTGGTTTCTCGCGGATTATCTCCACAACTTGCTCGTTCTTGCAATACTTAGCAGCGATGTGGAGAAGAGTGTTCTTGTTTTGGTCAATCTGTAATTTGCTGGGATCGTTGCCTTCTCGTTGAAATAACCGCAATAGATAGCGTGGGTTTCCTTCGCTTACAGCCGTGTACAGATCACGATCCATGGCTTGTTAGTTGTTACCCTTTGTAATCTGTGAAGATCAAGCTGTAGTGTTGATTACTGTAATAGGCTCTATTTATAGAGAAAGAGATCACCCATCTAATACTACTTCAACCATACATGATTAACTAATGAGCTCAGAAGCTGATGCATCAAAGATTGACAGAAATGTTTTTCTTTAATAATTTCTATTGATTTTTACAATTTGTTTATGCATTGCATGAGTAACAAAAATAGACTACGTGCATGATGGTAGGCGACTAAGCCTGAGGAAAACAGACCTAGCACGTGCATCGCCCAGAAGGAAAAGACTTTGACATTTAAATCCTTTAAAAGTGACTCTATTATGATATCTCAATATCTCTTGCCTTCGGTTACAGAATTATAAGCCTTGTAGAGATCGAGATTTTCTTCTCTTCTTTTTTCTTGAATGGATTGAACTCAGATCAGGATTCATGGCTTGTTATCTTTGTATTACTTGAAGAGCGCTGTTGCTGTAATAAGCTCCATCTATAAACGGAGAGATCACCCATCTAATGCTCAGTTCAGAATTCAATGCATAAGAAAGTAGAGAGTAATGGTTATCATTGGCAATGAGCTTCTTCAGTGTGGCTGAGTCTTCGATCTTCAGTGTGGCCAGTGCATATATGTTTTAAAATTTGCTCCTTATTTTTCAAACCTGATAACTAATAAATAACTAAGGAACACTATGGTTCCACACTTGAAATCCACCATTCAGCTAATTGTCCACAACCTAATTGTTACCTATAAATATTATAAATAAAGTTCACTTAAGTGTGAAAATTTAGGTCAATCTTTAAAAATATTTTAACATAATTATGCTTTCAAGAATTAAGAATTGGATTTGTAATTGTTAGATGCCATGAGTTAGGGTTAGAGAAACATGTTTTTGGGGTGATGGAGAGAGAGAGAGAAAGAGAAAAATGTGGGAAAGAGAGAGCGAGTCAGTTTTACGTGGTTCGGTTGATCTCTACAACCTACGTCCACGAGATTGTGATTTGCTTCCTTGAGATTGACTGTAGTACATATTACATATTTATAGTTACAAGAATCTTACTCAATATTAATCTTGGACTCTAACTCTAGAATTTGAATTAGTCAAATTATATATTTGTGTTTAATATGAACTATGTCTCTTTTTCTCAAGCTCCGTTACGATATGAATTGTGAATTAAATTTGTAATTGTTGATTTTTGTTTTGAATACCTAGTTCTTTTAAGTATAAGTCTTGAACAATGATTTTTTACACCCATTTTCCTATCACCATCATATTTGCCTCTTCAAGTAATGAATATTTAATGAACTATATAAAAATTAATTATATAAAAATATTTATTTAATTAATTTTAATCAATAAATAAAAATATTATACATGATTGAATCATATAACTCATTAGATATTCATTGAAAGAAATCCTTTCAAAAAAATAATATAAACTCACCACCCTCAAATGATCCCCTTCTCCACCCAATACATAGTAAAAATTAAAACGAACAAAAACGGGTTTTGTGTGAGAAAAAATATTAATTATGCAATTATTAATGGAAAAGAAATCAGAGTGAAATCCTAACAACATGATGAACGGGTTAAGACGTTGGAAAAAATAACAAGACAAAAATGGATTAGGTACATAATGTGAAGAGCTCTGTTGCTGTAATAAGCTCCATCTAATACTTAGCTCAGAATCCAATGCATTAAAAATTAAAGAGCAATGTTGTTCATGCATGATTCATACTGATTTTCAAATTTCATATTATAATATTAAAAATGCAAATGGTTGGTGTTAATTAAACATTTGTTAACATGTTCTATGCAAAACGCATTAATTGGCGCCATGCATTAATGTTCTAAGTCTGTCATGTAAGTGCCTAACTATTGGGTTGACGGTGCTGTCTAACCACTCACTACTTCGTATTCTGATGCAGATCCATCTTCTACCATTGCAGTTACTATAGAATTCATTTTCTGGTCCCCTAATCCATGTTTAGAAGTGAATTTTTTTTAAATATATATTAATAGAGATGTAAGAATAGTATAATTTTCTATCCTCGTTACACTCAAGGTGACAGCATTGATACCATGACCCTCCATATCCAAAACAAATGCGCTAAGCAACACGTTGTCCCATTGCAACATAGCATATGATGTCATACAAAACTTGTACGTATAAATATTTTTTTTTAAATCTTTGACATCTAATTTAATTTATCATGATTATTATATTTTCTAATCATAGAAAAGTTTTAAACAAATATGCCACTTATGCATATAATCACTTCATGGCAATGCACTTTGTTGACACTCCATATCCAAAACAAATGCTACACGTTGTCTTGTGAAGATGATGTGAAGAGCTCTGTTGCTGTAATAAGTTACATCTAATACTTAGTTCAGAATCCAATGCATTAAAAATAAAAGAGCAATTTTGTTCATGATTCCTACTGATTTTCAAATTTTATATTATAATACTAAAAATAGAAGTGTTTAATGTTAATTAAACATTTGTTAACATGTTCTATGCAAAACGCATTAACTGGCACTCATGCATTAATGTTCTGTCTGCATGTAAATGCCTAACAATTGGGTTGAAGGCGATGTTTAAGCACTCATTACTTCGTATTCTGATGAAAATCCTATTGGAAAAAACTAGCTAGAACATGGTATAGAACTAGGACTATTTAATCTATAAAAAAGAAGATATAATTTTGATAAAATTACAATAGAATAAATATACATCTTTGAAAATATATTACAACTTTGTAGAATTGATATAGTAGAAGAAAGAAGATCTTGCACCAGTGAAGCAAAGCAACGTGAAGAATAAAATTTGAAGATGATCACCACAATATAAACCACATATGATGCCAAGGATCTCATCAGCAATCAGGGTGCTCACCCTAGCTAAACAGATATATCATCACTTGATATTTTGAGCTTCTAAAAGATAAAGATTCATTAGCCTGTGTGAAGTTCTTACTAATATATAAACACAAATTTACAAAACTATTTTATCAATAAATCCTTTCATAAGGCAGTATGTAGGTACGCGTATGCTTTCGTAATTATCAAGTCACTGGCAATGGAGCATTGGTCATTAAGATCAATACTCAACGTATAGTTAATCTTTACATGGATGGACTCAACAGATTCAAAGTATACTTAACCATAGAGAGACTAGTTCTCATATCTCCTATAGTTTAAGCAATTTTAACTTGCACCCATCATACTCCAACAATGTATATTTACATAATAATACATTATAATGGGTGCAGTCAAATTGAGCAATTTTGCTTCAGTGCTACGCATTAAATGTACAGCAGTGAGCTGCGAACACTCCAAATGAAGCCAGTCACCGAAATGAATTCTAGCCCTTGATTAACACCATGTGGTATTTTGCTTATTTTAAGTGGAGTAAAATAGGTAGCCTGCTTCGGCTCAACGAGGGAAACCAGGCAGCTCAAGGCTAGACTTAAGAGAAGGTGAAGAAGAAGAAGAAGAAGAAGCAGATCCCTTAGGGCCTGCTTGTTTACATGAATCCAGAGATTTGAAATCTCTGGATTCACAAATGAGAGATTTATATCCGTTTGGTTGTGTGAATCCTGAAATCTAGAGATTCACATTTTTACACTAAAAACGTGAATATGTAGATTTATGGGTATAAGGTGAGATCCAAAGATTTCATCCCTACTATAAAAGTGTGAAACATTTGAACCATGACTCTATAAATGCTTTTTCAAGATGAATCTATGGATTTCATTCCAAAGATTCAAGCTAACCAAACAATCAATTTTATGAACCATGACTCCATAAATTTTAAATCTATAGATTTATAGATTTAAAATCTCTAGATTTTTGAAATCTCCAGATTCAAGTACGTTACTGTTCCGTCAATGCCGCGCTTACTCAGAAGTTTTCTTGTTTTGAAAACATGCTCAGATCAGAGCTTCACCTTCACTTCTTGTTGTGTACTAACCAATGATCCTAGCACAGAGCGACGGATTGAAGCGGGATAGATTTGACTCATATGGTACATCAAAATCACCTAGAAAGAACAGAAACCAGAGAGGCAGGAGATCAATGGAATTGGAACTTTATGGGAAAACAAGGCAGAAGGAGACAAAAGAGGAGGAAGTTCCTCTACACCTCCTTCTCCTACTCCCTTTTTTTTACAAATCAAACAGAAGAAGATGGATCTCTCGTGGAGTACTTGCAGAAAGCGGAAATCAGAATTTATAAGCTTTTTTTTTTCTTTTTTTCTTTTTTTTCTGCAGAAGATTGAGTATGGAAAGACAGGACTATAGCGAAGTAGTACAGTCCAGTATCCAATATTAGGCTGCAAATCGCCAACAAAAGTTGGGGCAAAAGCTGATAATTTTAACCGTGAAAACCAATCTTTAGTCTTTCCCAAAGTAAGGCTGCCTTACTGAAAAGGTGGAGCGGAGGTTGCAAAAGCAATTAGATGGCTTGACCTCTCTGTGTGTCTTTGTTGCAGGAGAAAAATGAAAGGAAATAGCTACCTGAGTTGAGCAGGTTCAAGGAGGGTTTAGGGTTCTAGCAGTGGCTGCAGAGAACAATGAGAGAGTAAGACAGAGGAGAGGGAGGTAAAGGGAGAGACAAGAGCAATCGACTGGTCCAACACTTGGTTTGGTTTTCCCTTGTTGAGCCAAACCAGTTTTACCTTACTTAAAACAAACAAAATACCAGAATTCATTTCAGTGACGTGGCTTCATCTGGAGCGTTCGCAGCAAGCATCTTGCTTTCTCCATGAGTGTGCGATTCAATCTCTCTGACACTCCATTATACTGAGATGAATATGTTTGTGTATTCTACCTTGTAATCCCACTGTTCACACAAAATTTGTCAAACTTTGTTGAACAATATTCTTTTCCGTTGTCAGTGCCCAGTACTTTGATTTTCTATCAAACTAATTTTCCACGAAGGCTTTGAATGCTTGAAAATTTTCAAACACTTCATCTTTGCTCTGCAAGAAAAATAACGATACATATCTTGAAAAATCATCAGTAAAAGAAACATAATACCTTGATTTTCCAAATAATAGATATATTTTTGCTCCTTGTTTTGCTTTAGGGATTTTAGTGGATATATTGGATCTCGTTGATGGGTTTGGAAGAAACATTGTGGTTCACCATGTGCAAAAGACAAGCCACTATGCCAACATTCTCATTGAATTGATCCAATTACCTAGGAGCTTTGGTTGGATCTAAGTGAATTACTTCAGATCCTTCATAGCTTCATTCTTGAGGAAGCTCAACGAAAAAACTCTTCCAATCTATAGTATAGCTATAAGTAAAATTAAAAATAAATAAAAAAAAAAAAAAAAAAAAAAAAAAAGAAGAAGAGCGGATTGTATCCATCCCAAAATAAAGGTTGTAAAGCACTAACACCCCACTTTATGTTTAAAAAACATAGACACCCCAATTCATTAAACACATTAGTCCGTTCTGTTAGTGAAACTATTAACCCACTGTTTATTTTTCTTTGATTTCAAAAAATGCCCTTACCAAAATCTGAAGAGAAAAAAAAAATCCAACAACAATGTCTTCATCGGGTAACCTTCGTAGGCGGAAGAAATCCCTATTCACAACTATAGAAGTCTGCCCCATTTTCATTCTTCATTGTCTTCATCTGTACCTTTTGCTCACTTCCTTTTGCTCTACCTTTTGCTCACTTCTTTTCAACCTGGGGTATGGAAATTGTTTTTTACTTAATTTATTACATCATTCTAATTTCCAAGGAATCAAGACGAAGAACCGAGGAGCTTATATTTGTCGGCCGAGTGATTGTTAATGGTTTTGTGTGCAATACGCCATAAGGATTCCGTATTCAGTTCCCTGAATTCTCTACCTCTCTTGTCTTCGTCTAAGAAGAAAATTTTGGGTGTTGGTCATTTTATTCTTCCTGTTTACCAGATGAAGCTGTAATGATTGCTTAAGAAAGAGAATTGGTTTAATATAGAAATGTTGTGGAGGGTAGTCAACTCGAGAGCCCCCTCGGGAAGAACCACTAACACTCCTCAGGGTAATGGAGAGCCTCTCGGGAAGAATGACTTACACCCCCTCGAGATAATGGAGAGCCCCTCGGGAATAATCACTTATACCCCCTCAGCATAATGGAGAACCCCTTAGGAAGTTGAAGAACCTACCCTCCTCGAGTGAAAGCATGAAAAAATTTTCCCCTCATGAAAGGTATAGAGAACCCCCCCTGGGGAAATCGAAGAACCTCCCCCCTCGGGGAATATGCAAAGTATTCCCTAGAGAATCCCTTGAGAATCACTTGGGATATGCTCAAGCAATGAGAGAACGCCTAATACTAAGTTCAAAGAGGAACGTTGAAGATGACCAAGTCAAAACAATTAGAGATAATCACCCATCATGCCCACTTCGAAACGTGGGGAAGTGGATGATGGAGTAACGGCTCCATTAGAACCCCTAAGAAAAGGAATGTACTTCCTAAGGCAACTCACCCCACTCTTCAATCAGTGGGCGAAATAGAAGGAGGGGTCGCCCCTAGGTAACCACTATATAAACTCTAATCCTAAGATGGGTAAGGTACATGATTCTACTCACGATCATGCTCTTATAACCCTCTCAGAGCCTTCTATTGTTGCCTAGACTAACTTGAGCGTCAGAGGTGGTCCCCCAACCAACACAAGGTCGGGTCACTCTAATTTTCTTTGTAAGTGCGGGTATCCCACCTACTCAAATCACATTTGAGAAATCCTCAAGAGGTCGTCCAACTATTCGGCTGATGTGAAGAAGGTCTAAACACAACAAGATAAAATCGGATTCTTGAATTACATTCTAATATTTTTTTTGGATGTGTAGACTCATGTTGACCCAGCAAAGGGTGTAATATATGTATATGGAAGCCGCCTTGCATAGAAGTTTCCTCGAAAGGTGTATTTTGCACTGAACAAGCCAAAAGGGTTGGTTGTTATTCATCGAATGCTGGATTTTTCTTCCTAATGGTTGTTTTGATGAACAAACAAGACAAGCAATAAAATCAGTTGTTGCTCAATCTGGACAATTAACGATCATTCTAATGAACCAAATTAAAGCATGAAAGGTTGAGGATGTTTCAAATAGAAACCAGGAATTCTATATTTTCCAAATTGGTTTTCTCATCTCCGTATCCTCTATTGTTTTACTTCTCTAAAAAAATTTGCAGAATTTTCTATCACTGCAGGAAGCCTACAGTTTCCAGATTGTGTCAATCTAGTAACTCGCAAAAGTGTTTATTGTTATTGAATCCTGTGCGAGATAAAATCTGGAAATCAACAAGTGTAGAGCTTTGTAGCATCCTTGGAGGGGAGAAAATTGTTTGCACACAATTGATAGGGATGACTTACGTCATAAGGAAAGCAATGTCATGACGTGCCCTGAAGATCTACCTGCCTGCTATTTCAGAACTCCACCATTTTCAACGCAATTTTTTCACTCTTCAAACGTGCGCAGGGAGAAATTACCTAAACTCCCGATCAGGGTTCTTTGTGGGATAAATGAGAATAAGATTTTTTTTAGAAAATAAGTCAAGGGCATAATAGTCTCTACAATAATATAACTAACCACTCTAACAGAATAGGACCTTTGTGTTTTTTAAACAAGTGTCAATGCTTTAAGACCTTCATTTTGGGGCGCCGATGCAATTTGCTAAAAAAAATGACTTAGCCCCCCACCCCAAAAAAAAAAAGGTAGCGTAGGCCGGAGTGCATACCTCAGGTCCAGGAAAAAAAATATTTAATTACACAACCATCCAAGTTTTCTTTAATTATACTTTTTGTGAAAAAATCTTGTTTAATTAGAATTCACTGGACTTCATGATTGAGTAATTTTATTTCTAAAATATTTTACATCAACCATCCAAGTCTTCTTTAATTATATTTTTTGTGAAAAAAAATCTTCTTTAATTAGAATTCACAGGTCTTTATGATTGAGTAATTTTATTTCTAAAACATTTTATTCCATACGGAGATCTATAATTTATTTATTAGACCTTATCAATAGGTAAACCATTTTTGTCTTATCCTTCTTTCTTTCTCGTGCCGGTCAGTTTCCTTCCTCTATTTCAATATTTTATATATTGCTTTTACACTTGAAATTGCGAAGCTAATCCATGATTAAACGTCATGAAGCTTGTTTATACATGGAATAACATTTCCTCCAAGGAAGATTAGCTTATTTTTATAAAGATATTCTTGATCATGGTTGTAAGTTTAACGTTATTTCATGAAAGACTAATATTTAAATTGATTTACTTCCAGTCTAGGAGGCCCTTGACCATGTGTTACACATTCCAGGCATAAACAAAATGTAAAAATTTATAGAAATCACTAAAAGATATTTCATTAATTTTCATTGCATCAGTTCTGAACTCGGTATTTAATCATATATGGTGGAAGTACCACTAGATGGGTGATCTCTGTTTATAAATAAAGCTTATTACATTAACACAGCTAGATCTTCATAGACGATCTACGAAGAGTAATAAGCCATGGATCCTGATCTCTACATGGCTGTAACCGAAGGAAACTCAAACTCTCTCTTGAAGTTATTTCTACAGCCAGATCTCTGCAAACTACAGAATGACCAAAACAAGAACAGTCTTCTCCATGTGGCTGCTAAATATTGCAAGAACGAGCAAGTTGTGAAGATAATCTGCGGACACCAACCAGCAAGTATACTCAGAAGCAAGAACCACAGCGAAGACACAGCACTCCACATTGCAGCTCGGCACAATAACGTTGCGGTGGCTAAGTATCTGTTCGGTTTGGCCAAGGATGCAGGTGAAGCAGAGATTCTGTCTAAACGATTTGGAATGACCAAGTATAAGAACGGGGAAGGGAACACAGCCCTGCATGAAGCTGTTCTAGGGCGTCACCGTGAGGTGATTGAGGTGTTACTGGAGTGGGATAAAGAGGCCATCTTCATTAAGAATAAACGCAAGGAATCACCAATTTATTTGGCTTCTGACCGTGGATTGCATGTTGTGCTGGGGAAGATGTTGGACGTTGCACTGGAGGATGAAATTTCTAAGGATATGAAAAATTTACCTGCATATGAGGGTTCTGCTGGCAAGTCACTGCTGCACGCTGCCATCGCTAACAAGCATAAATGTAAGTTGTTTATCTTTTTCCTCTCTATGATGATTTTCTTGATCGAATTCTGTTGAAATCAAATTTGACTAACAGAAGTATTACAAGCAATGATTAATATCACAAATTAATATGTTGGAATCCAGAGTGGTTTTTGACCAAAAAGTTGCAGCTGCCTCATCCAATCAAGTCTACCGGGATAAAGAATCTGCTACCCTCTTAGGAGATCTTTGTGATAATTCATGTTCTCAATCAGACGATCATTTTGCTTACTACTGATGAAGTCAACTTCACCTATCATACTCAATTCTCTTTTTTATACTTCTTGATTAGGTTTCATTAGGGTATTAGGTTCAGTTTCTGAGAAAATTTAAGGACACCTGAGATAATTGGTGAAAAGTACATATACCTCCAAAACTATCACAAAATGACGAATGACCCCCAAAAAGTGTATTTTAAATTTGCACAATAGTACATTACATAAGTATATTCTAGAGAGTCATAGTCAGAAAATTTTACAATTCTTAAATTGCCACTTAATCTCTTGTGATTTTACAGTGTTGTCCCTAATAAAATAAATTCTTAAATGTCTTCTTCTTTCTTTCTCTGTTAGTCCTCTTTCATTATACATTTTATATTATAAGATATAGAATAACAAGTCTTACCAAAAAAAAAAAAGAATAACAAGTGAAGGTATATTCATTATTTTTTGTGACCATCGAATAGTTCTGACGTAAAAGAGGCGACTACTAATTTGATATAGTTTTGGGATGTTCCCTATTTTCTTCTTTTGGGATGTTCCCTATTTTCTTCTTTAAGTAAGACCCTTAGGGCTAATTAGCTCAGCTGGTTAAGAGATAAGAGTGTTTCTCACAAGGTTTCAGACTCAAGTCTCTGTACTAGCAGGCTCATTTTACACAATCAGTTTAGTTAAGGTTTGCCCTCGGCCTGAGCCATATACCTGAGCGATATTTACAGTTAAAATTTCCTCAATTTTATGAGTTTGCCTAGCTAATATTTATTGAGAAGCTGATAGATTTGACCTTTTTTCCCCCCTCTCTCTTCACTCTCTTGCATATAATGATAGTGTGCATCAACATTCTACTGGAAAAAAAGAAGGAGCTTGTTAGTAAAGTAGATGGAGATAGAAGAAATCCTCTTCATTACACAGCATTATTTGGTCTTTCTGAAGAATCTCGTTGCATACTGAAGATCGACAGTTCCTCTACTGCTCACCAACCAGACTCAGATGGCCTTTATCCCATACACATTGCAGCCAATGAAGGTTATTTTGGCATAGTTCAAGACATGCTAGAATATTGGCCACAAGCCATAGAGACATTAAACAAGGAAAACCAGAATATTGTTCACCTTGCTGCTTTGAATGGGAGACCGAAGTTACTAAGTTACATGCTTCATCAGAAGAAACGTAACAAGTTTGACAAACTTCTAAACGCAAAGGATATTAATGGAAACACCCCACTACATTTGGCCACCCTGTACTCACATCCAAAGGTGGTGAGCATTCTCATCAAGGATGGGAATGTGGACATGACTATATTGAACAATGAAGGCCAGACTGCACTAGACATTGCAGAGAAGGAGCAAACAGATGAGATCTCATTACCAACGGTATGCTCAAAATTGTTCTCTTTCAATTGCCATGTTTGTCTCTTTTGAAGTTAGAAAAGCTCTCAATTCTCTCTCAAAAAATCGAAGGAAGTCGCAGCAGATTCTAAGAACGCAAACCCTAATTTTTATTAGTAGAATGCAACTCCTGTAGTATCTCATTTTTCTTGTAAGTAGAATGCAAACCCTAATTTTTATCTTCAATATTTCAGGTTCTTTGCTTAACAGCTTTAAGAATTAATAATGCACCATCTGGTCGACCTCCTCCAATCACTAAGCAAGATCCTGTAGGATCAGAATTAATAGAAGTTTATCTCGGAGACAAATTCAAGGAGAGATTCAACACTCTTGCAGTTGTAGCAACTCTGATCTTAACGGTCACCTTTGCCGCAGGGTTCACTATTCCTGGAGGTTACAATGCTGATGGCCCATACCGAGGCATGGCTATCTTATTAAGGAAGCCTGCATTTATTGTTTTTGTGATCTGCAATACCATAGCTTTGTATCTTTCTATCATCGTTGTGGTGAATAGTATCTGGGCACAGTGGGGTGATGACCGTATGATGATGCTCGCAGTTCACTTAAGCTCGCCATTATTGGGTATAGCTCTTATTTTGATGGCCATAGCATTTGCAGCAGGTTTGTATTCAGTGATACTTAAGCTCCAGTGGCTTGCTTTCTTGGTTTTGGGCATTGGTATCATCTTTCTTCTCTATATCCTACTTCTCCTTTTTCTTTTCAATGTCCTACATATGTCTAAGTACCCGGTTCTCAAGAAGGTGGCCAAGCTGGGCTTCTATTTTCTTATCTACTCATTTGATAGCTTTATCATTTATCACCAAAAATATTATTGATCACTTGCACTATTGTCATGGTTGTCTTTTGCACACAAAAAAAGTTGTTTATAGTTGTCTGGTGTCAATAAACACGTGTGGATCACCCCATACAGACTTTTCTTATTGTTTTCTAAATAAATTTAAGGACTATCAAATGTAAGGATTGATTTTGGTTGGTTTCCTTCGAGAGGAGAGAGTACTCCTATGTATCATGCACCATAATAGATTTTTATGTATTAATAAAGTGTGGGATATATTGTAATTTGATTGTTCTGTATCATTGTTCCTAGTAAAGTGAGAAAAATTATATCTTTTAACCGTTGGTATCAATTTTCATTTTCTCTATCTTTTATTATTTTTTTAGCAATTTTTTGTTTTGTATAGCTAGTACAAGGTTTCTTCTTGTTGTTATTTTTATTTTTTTTATATGGTATCTTATGGGCATGGTCAACCCATCCCGATTGGCTGCGACCTGATTACTGCTCTATGAATCACTATTCTAGGGTTTTTTTTAGGGATGAAATCATGATTCAACATCAAGGAGCCACAATAATTACTTTTCTGCTTATTTCTTTTATCCTTTAAAATTTTCTCTAATAGAAGTAGGAGAGAACAAAGTAGTGATATTTCACTGAAAAGAGGATCAAATGACTAAAAAAGGCCAAATGGACCTTTATTAAAAAGAAATTTAAAAATTAAGGGGACAAGATTTGCCACAGCACCCTTGGCCAGGAATTTTATTCAGTCCATTTCCTTGTAGATGTATGACATGTGTCCCAACATCACATCAAATGGTATAAATTCATTTATAAATCACATCAAAAAGTTGTGATTAAATTTAAATAAATAAAAAAAAAAAACACCTTCCATTGGATTTGACAATTGACTTACTGTTGGGGATAAAATTTGTATCAAACCGGGTCTGCCTTCGGTTCAATCTTCGACCCTGGTCAAATATCGCTCAACTATGGTTAGGTCATGGATCCCGGTTAGCCCTGACCCCATGGTCTGGACCGGTTCTCGGTTTAAACCACCAGTTGCGTGAGGATGACTGACTTTACAGTTATAGTTATAGACGTGACCCCGAAGAGTTCGGGATACGTGATTGAGTTATAAACAGTTACTGCTATTCTGTGGAGTGGGAGATCGTGTTAAACATGAAAACTACTTCCACCCTCGAGAAAAAGGGAAAAACCTTACAATCGGATGGCCACCAAGAAGGATCACAAACGCATTCAATGATCAAGAATCAAAGGTAAAACCTATATAAACAAGTAGCCTACGCACGGAAGAGGTATCTGAATTGCTCCCCTTGCTGTCATATTCAATTTCTGCTCTGCAACTCGTCAGAGCTTTCTGATCATTTCCTCAACTGACTTAGCCTTCGGATGTGACCTCCCGACCCCAGGGTTGGACCACGTCTAACATTGTTTTGCACGTATTTCTCAAGCATCTCAAGGCTGAATAGATTTTGGACGCATCACTTACATTTTGCAATCATATGTAGCGTGTACTTGTTGAATATGAAATAACACACTGGGTGTAGCCTCAATTTGGTATCCCAAAATTTTCTGTTTACAATATCTAATGGACATTTAAGAGGACTTCAGGAGAATGCTAGCTTATGCACTTGGTTTTCCTTTAATTGTTTTTTGTAGTAGTTTTCCTTAATTAGTTCATAAATTTAGTGGGTGATTTCTAAAGAAGGTTAACTACATTCATGTCCACTAGCTGTTAATAAGTTAGGAGAAATCTTTGGTGTGACTAGAGCTTCTAGCTAGAACTTCATACATAAGAAGTGGCACCAGAATGCTAACTGCAGGATCAAGGTTCTTGATGGCATATAGTTCTTTAATGGACATAGTTTCATCATTGCTGCCATCTGACATTTTGTTACTCTCAGATAACACTCTTAACATTCAGTACACTACACTAATATCCTTTTCATGGTTAAAGAGAATTTCTGACTATTCCATTTTCCTTTTTTCATTTTAAATTTTGGATGGATAATAGTGTTATGGTGATGAGAAGTTGGATCAAGGCCTAGTATAAAAGGGGCATGTTGAATAAGCTTTGAACTGTGTGTAACAAAATACATATTAGACCCATTGAACTCCTTGGAAAGCATTGAGACAGTCAGTAGTGTACTGCATGTTCTTCTTATGACCTATACATGTTCTCGTGCAAGTTAATTTCCTTCCTCCCAGGTGCAGCTGTAAAACACAGAAAGAGAGGAGTTCCCACAATATATTGATCACTCATAAAAATTTTGCAAAAGCCATCACCAAAGATCAGCAAACACCAATATCACACTATCTCCTTTCCTTAGAATGTAGGAGTAATAATAGAAATGAATAAATACAAAACTAACTGAGACCAACAGTGTTAGTAGTAAAAGATAAATTGGGTAACTGAGGGATTGGCATTAATTATAGGGGTTTTCTCCCTATTCCTCTTGACCTTGATCCCAAATTCTTCCTCCCTTGGATGAAAACGGCAATCGAGATTCAAGAACAAGAAGATAAAGAGAAATAATCTCTTTTTTGCTTTGCTAAAAAATCATTTGTATTAAAAGCAAAAAAAAAGTTATAATAATGAAGAACTCATTCATACACAAGAACCAAAGCATTTAGTCCGCAACTTCATTGGTTCTTCTCTCACTAATTTAATAATACATAATTCTGGAGTGTATAAATTTACCACCAGCAAAGCATACATCAGCAAATAAAGACTTAAATAAAAATTGTAACTCCATATTTATCTATAAAAACTGAAGCCCATATAGAATCTGGATGTTGAAGCAACCTCCATGCTTGTTTTGTTAATAAAGCTCTATTGAATAGATATAAGTTCCTAAAGCCTAATCAACCTTCCTTTTTGGATCTACAAAACTAATACCATGAAACCCAAGGGATACCTCTTTGTGAACCATTCCCCCACCAGAACTGTCTAATTTATTGAACAAACTCATCTATTATCCCTTTGGATAATAAAAAATTAGACATAGCATAAGTAGCTAGAGCTTGAGCAATTGCCTTAATAAGCACCTCCTTACCTGGATTTGAAACTTCTTCACCAGTTTTCATGAAATGAAGCAAATACTTGCTTCTTCAATTTATCAAATGTAGAAGATAAACCAAGATAAGTGCCATGGAAACTTACTTCAGAAATATTAAGAATGAAAATAATACATCTACAAGTACACTGGGGAGTCCCTTTACTAAACAACACTGTGTGTGTAATTAACTTCAAGACCTGGAATGAAGTTAACCATCAACCAGAATCTGATGCATAGTAATGTATAGTTTTTTGCAGGCGGAGGCGGAGGAGAGAGAGTAGAGGCAAGGGAGTGAAACTTATAAAGGGTATTTTGATCTTTTTACAGAGGGAGTATAATGGTCATTTTACAACCCAACTTAACTATCAAAAGGCTTGACCATCAAGAGGAGCAACTTGATATATTGGATTATGTCATAGGAGGCACTGTGATATTTTTTACATATAAGGGAGCAGTCAAGAATTTAACCCCCACTTAAGGGGTGTCATGAAAAAAATTTTAAAAAATAAAAATCTTTTAATAATTAATCAATAACACAGGGGCCCAATAGTGATTATCCAAAAAATGAAAATATTTAAAAAAAAAAAAAGTAATTTTCATCTGGATCCCTTGAGGTTTGGTCTAGGTCACTTTTAATCCAGTTTAAGTTTTCTTTTGCATTTGGCTCCCCTGTAGTTTTAAGAAATGATTAAATAAGGACACACTTAACAAAAATATTTAGTTTAATAAATTTTGTGACAAAAATATCCTTGTGTCCTTTGGACTTCTCTTTATTATTTTAGTTTTAATTTATTAAAATAGATACTATCAAAATACCTTTCCGTTGACCCTCTTCTTCACCTCTTAACTTCTCATATTTTCCTCCTCCACCTCGAGTTCCACCACCACCACCACCAGCGTCACTTGCAACTACAATTGATGAACTGACAACACCAGAAAGAAAAAACTTGATGGTGAGGGCAACGCTAGTCACATGCAGTGGAGGTTGCTCCTTGTTGAAGAGACCTGCAATGTTGTATTCTGGTTTTCCTGGGAGACTTAACAACTGAAATATCGGATATGTTTGTTTTTGTTTGAATGATTAGCTTTCTTAGTGCAGTATACAAGGGTACCTTCTGGGTTGAAGGATGAGTTCTGCCCAGATTAGCTTTCTTAGTGCAATGAGGTTTGCTTCTACTCTTAGTTATGGTGGTTTGGGAACAATTATGCTGGTTTTATAGCCAAGTCTTGACATTTGTTTCTGATTTCTCTTGTATGTTTCTATTCTTTGAAAGATTCTATGAATCCTCATGGTGAGCTCTTGATTTACCGTCCACACCATATGCCCTCGATCGTGTGAAGGGATAACAGATAAAAAGCCCATCTTGCATAGCCAAAGAGAGGTTCTTCACCACCACTAACCACCCCTCCCCACCCCCACCCCCAAAAAAAAAAAAAAAATAAACCGAGTAAAAATAATAAAAAGTGAATGGTACTTTGTGGGTACAAGATGTATAATGGTGTCCTTCAAGATGTAATTGACAACACCGCTTCTTCAACTTCATCAACTTTGGAAGCTTGCAATCAAGTAGAGCATCTTGCAAATTCCGGTTATGCATAAGTTCATAAACAAGCAGCATCCGTCGACGCTTGCGGTCACAAGAGTAACCTATAAGGGACACAACACGGTTGCAGTCGATCTTCCCGGCAAGTGACAACTTATTCTGGAACTCCCGTCTCCCTATAACGACCTAGAATCCATAACCTTAACAACGATTTCTTGGCCTGTGGGGAGGGTGTCACGGTAAACAGAACCGAAGCCACCTTTGCCTAATCGGTTTGAGGAGGAAAATGGAGACTTAGTGCGACGGAGAAAATTATAGGAGAAGCGATGAGGAGGCTTTAGATCAGCAGGTACAGTTCTTTTTCGGGTTAATTTGTGAAACAGAATCGCAAGACAGAAAAGACCGACTAGAGTAGTAGAGACACCGACAATGGGTGGGATGAGATGGGAACTAATATGATGATGGTTATCTTGGAGTTGGGTTGCAAAGTTCAGTCATGGTGGGGGTTTCTGATTCGTCTAGAAATGCAAGCGGTGCTACTGCTTCTGGGAACCATGAAGGCGATTCTGGTGTTGTCGGTTCATCAATTGCAGTTGCAAGTGATGGTGGTGGTGGTGGTGGAACTAGAGGCGCGAGGAGGAGAAGATGAGAAGTTAAGAGGTGAAGAAGGTCAACGGAAAGGTAATTTGATAGTACCTACTTTAATAAGTTAAAATTAAAATAATAAAAAAAATCCAAAGAACATAAGGGTATTTTTGTTACAAAATTTATTAAACTGTTTTTTTTTTTTTTTTTTTTTGTTACATTTTTTTTTGTTACAACTGTTTTTATTAAGTGTGTCTTTATTTAATCATTTCTTAAAACCATAGGGAAGCCATATGCAAAAGAAATTTTAAATTGGACTAAAGGTGACCTAGACCAAACCTCAGGGTACAAATAGAAATTACTCAAAAAAAAAATTGGTATTTGCTATGGTTCCGTACCTACTTGTAAAGGGCTGTCGCCAAGTTGACAATTAATTAAGTTCTACCAAAACAAGTTGGCAATTATTTAATTAATTTTAATCCAAGTTGTAAGCAAAGTTGTGATTTCTTTAGGTTAATCATTAGGTATGATTCTTACATGTCGGGTAAAAAAAATTAATAAAAAAACAAAACTGGCGGGTTAAGGGTTTTTCTACAAAGTACAAATAAGTGATATAATGTTATTACAGAAATATTGGGAGTGTAAATGGATAATTGAAATTTGATCCGAATTCGCACCTGCTTTTTTTTTTTTTTTAAAAAAATTTTTTTTTTTTTTAATTTTTAAATCTCAACTCCTTATAGATACCATTTCAGGCTCACAAAATCTCAACTTGCAGCTCATTCCTTCCTGTACTTTTCTCCTTCACTCACGCCTATCTCGGTTTCTCGCTCGAACATGGAGCACGTTCCTGTTTTTCGCAATAACGGTATTAGGGTTTAGGGTTCGTTTCGACCTGGATTTAGATGATTACGCTTCATTACTGATTGATTTTTTCAAATTTGGTACTAAATCTAAGATTGGCGATTGACGTTTTAGCAGAATCTGTTCGTGTTGGATTATTTGGACAGAGTCAAGAAGTTTTCTGGATCGTTTATAGTTTGATGGAAGAATCGGTGGGGAAGAAACCTTCACCTCTTGCTCCATTCCTTACTAAATGCTATGATATGGTCGAAGATCCCGCTACTGATTCTATCGTTACATGGAGTCCATCTAATAATAGCTTCATTATCTTGGATTTGACTGTTTTTTGTAAGGATTTGCTTCCCAAATACTTCAAGCACAGCAATTTCTCTAGTTTCGTCAGGCAACTCAATACATACGTGAGTCATCTACTCATCTCTGGCTTAATTATTAAGAGGAGTCTTAATTTGTTCTTTGATTACTGGGATGTATTTATAATTTGTTCGGTGTTTATACTCTCTTGTTCTTTTTAATCCTCTATGGTCCAGCTTGCTCTGTTAATACATTTTATTCTAACAATTAACCGATGTTTATATGCTGATTTGAGATGATGGTAGTTTTTAGATGGCATGGCTTTTAGCTTGTTGGGTTTCTTCAGATTTTCTTTTTCTGGTAGGACTGTTTATATATTAGTTGAAACTTAGATATTCTAGCGTAAGATTTATCTGTGTGACCATTGGGAGAATACAAGTGCCCTGTATTGGGCATCTTCCATTTGGATTTGACAATTTACTTTCTTTGCAATCATATGCAGAGTTGTAGCTGTTGCGTATGGAATAACACACTGTGTGTAACCTCAAATTGGTAACCCAAAATTTTCTATTTACATTATCCGATGAACATATAAGAGGACTTCAGGAGAATGCTAGCTTATGCACTTGATTTTCCTTAATTAATTCATAAATTTAGTGGGTGAATCTCTACAAGAAGAAGGTGAACTACATTTATGTCTGCTAGCTGTTAACAAGTTTGGGGAAAATCTTTGGTGTGACTAGAGCTTCAAGAACTCCATACTTAAGAAGTGGCATCAGAATGCTAACTGCAGGATCAAGGTTGTTGATGGCATATAGTTCTTCAATGGATATGTTTTCTTCATTGCTGTGATCTGACATCTTGTTACTCTCAGACACTCGCTGGACTTTAGTACTGTAAAGATGGTCGATGAGATACACTCTATTAACATTTTGTAAACACTACATTAATATCGTTTTCATGGTTAAAGAGAATTTCTGACTTTTTATTGGTAGGCAGAAGAAAAGCTTGTGAGATTTTTCTTTTTTCATTTTAAATTTTGGATGGATAATAGTGTTATGGTGATGAGAAGTCAAATCAGAGCCTAAAGGGGACGTGTTGAATAAGCTTTGAACTGTCTGTAACAAAATACATATCATACCCATTAAAATCCTTGTAAAGTATTGGGAAAGTCACTAGTGTACTGAATGTCATTATGATTGAATCTATTCCTATATGTGTTTCCGAGCCAGTTCTTCCCTCCCAGATACATCTGGAAACCAGAAAGAGAGGAGTTCAACAAATCAGCAAACAAGAATCAGCAAACACCCTGTCACCTTTAAAACTGTTGGTTCTTGTGTATTAGGTTCATGGTAACTGGGGAAAACACAGCAGTTATAAGTTTCCCAGCCCACCCCCAGAGTGCAAAACTTACAATCGATACCATAATACACTAATCTCTTAACATTCTAGATCTGGTAATGTAGTTTTATAATCTTAGTTTTACTTCCAGGCAATTGCTAATAGTTCAAGAAGTTAATGTTCATAATATGCAAGTGTTGATTGTCCTGGTCAGAATAGCCACTTGTTTCTATTGCGTCTTAACATCTTTCAAGTAGTGACACCTCAATTTTTCCATGATTTGTCGAGCTGATTCATATTTTGCACTCAAGCTGATAATTGCTGCAGTTTACTGATTGTTCAACATTTCTTGGACAGTTATTCTGTTGAAAGGAACAAGGAAAAAAGTATTATCATTGATGGTTAACTGTAAATTGATCATTGTCTTGATGAATAAAATAAAACAGACAGTTTGAGTGGATGATGAGCATGTTCTGTATTGAGAAACTGAGTAAATTATTAGATGGACCTGTCTGGCATCTTCTGGCTGACAACACAGTCCATCAGATTGTTGGATAGAAACTCCTCTGCAGTGCCTTCATGTTGTGGTGCCTTGCAGTTTGAGCCTGAGAGCTCAAAACTGGAAGATGCTAAAATTCAATCATTCTGCTCTCTGGAAGAAAAGCCAACAAACTGGTTAATCGAATTCATGCATTGGGCTTGGAAACTTCCTTGAGCTCTCATGCCTGAACTTTGAGGCACAGGAGAGGGCCTTTGTCCCAATTGATTGCATTTTTATGTTTCTGTTGAGTACCTGCACTTAGCAGTGGTTATAATTCCATATGGAGGCTTTTCTTCCTTGTAATGAAAACCAGCGAAGAGTCTCCTCAGTTGTTAGGGTATTTCCTGTTAATTAACAATGATATGCCCATAAAGGCAAAGTTGGCCTATCTAATTTTCTTGTTACTTGTGTTTCACTCTGTATCAGGGTTTTAGGAAAGCTGATCCAGATCGTTGGGAGTTTGTGAATGAGGGATTCATCAAAGGTCAGAAGCATTTACTACACACTATTACCCGGAAAAAACACTCTCATGGCCTTATTCAGCCGAAACAGCCCCAACAGAAAAGCACTTCAATCGGAGCATGTGTTGAAGTTGGAAAATTTGGGCTCCATGCAGAAGTTGAGACTCTCAAGAGAGACAAGAACGTGCTCATGCAGGAGTTGGTTAAGGTCCGACAACAGCAGCAGATTGCAGAAGGTAAACTCCGTTGCTTGTCAACTCGCCTCCAAGGAATGGAGAAGGCACAGCAACAGATGTTATCTTTCTTGGCAATGGCAATGCAGAATCCTGGGTTTCTGTCTCAGTTGTTTCAACAAAATGAGAACTGGCGCATGACTGACAAAAGCAAGAAGAGACGTCCCCCAACATTGGAACAAGGTGTAGAAGATGATGAACCTGTAGCTTCTGATGGACAGATAGTGATGTACCAGCCATCAAGAAATGAGACCTCAAATCCATTTTTCATGCAAACCTTGGATGCAAATGTATCTTCAGATCTGGAAAATGGAAGTACTGAGCTCATGAATATGGATGTCAAACAAGGCATAGAAGATGATGAACCTGTAGCTTCTGATGGACAGATAGTGACTTACCAGCCGCAAAGAAATGAGACCCCAAGTCCATTTTTCATGCCAACCTCGGATTCAAATGTATCTTCAGATCTGGAAACTGGACTTAATGAGTTCTTCATGAATATGGATTTCTTGTCTTCCCTAGTGGGAAAAGACTCGGCATCTTCAGAAAATGATGGCCCATTTATACTCCCTGATTTACCAGATGAACAATTGTTGGAGCAGCTGCTACTAGCTGGTCCGTTCTTGGAGAATGTTGAAGAGATGGAGTCAAATATTGCAGCAGAGTCCATGGATACTGAGGTGGAAGTGGAATCAGCCGAAAATAATACCACCGCAGACATGATGCAAAGCGTGGAATCAACTGGACATGATAATAGTTTAGAGACGTCCCAGAAGATGGAAATCCTAACAGAACAAATGGAATTTCTAGGATCTGAAACTAATAGCATACAAGATGTATGTACTGTTTCTAAATAGAATGCAATGTTTTCCCAGATTCAGCTGTTAAAAGGTTTTTCAGAAGAGAGAAAGGTGTACAATCACCACTTGTACAAGAATAGAATATAATATGATACCGGTGCTCTGCAGTCTTGAGTTTCTGTTTTCCACCCCTCGTGAAGATTTCTCCCTTGCCCAGGACATTTCATTGGACTTTTTGACATAGAGAATAACTTCTATTTCTCTCCGATGGGAGACTATGAATATAAGAAGTTGCTGTAAGAAGTTGCCAGTCTGGCGCGGGGCGCTCCTAACACAAAGGGGGCCAGAGGGGGCCGGGGTAGGTTTGCCAAGAGTTACTGTTATTTTTGGTAATTAAAAGAGGGGGCAGGCGGCAACGCAGCTGCTGCCCCCAAGGTTGCCAGTCTGTTACACAGTGCGCCTTCAGCTCTTAAGCACAAAGGAGGCCTAGTATAGTCGAGGGAGCACCGCATGAAGAAATGAGCAGAGAGAAATAGAGGACCAAACCACTTGGGAGTGAGATTGGGACCACTAGACCACCACCCCCGGTGGTTGAATAATACTAAGTTAACCCATATGGTATCTGCTTCAATCAAATTATCTCAAATAAGGAATGATTACGATCAGCTCAGTTCTCCCAGTGGGGGAGTTAGGGTTCAATCCTCCCGGATGACATGCGTAATTGTCCCAACCCCCTAAGTTAATATGAAGCACCCCTTAAAAAATACAATGAATGATTAGAATCAGCCCATGCTTAGATTGATGGGAATAGGTGACAGATTGACAGATTTATCTTCTAGACGTTCCAGCATTCAGATTCTCTCTACCCAGGCAGGCTGTCCACCAATCCTCCCACATTCACGGTTGTCTGACACAAATCTGCCCGTGGTACAAAGGGTGGAGGGATGGGGGAACTCGAAACACCCATGATATTCCTTTGCTACCATATCACACACTCCTGAAAAACTCCTGAGAAACAGGGAGGTATGAACAACAAAGGGTAACTGTCGTTAATTTAGTTCACGGAAAGGGTGCTCACAAATGGGTTACAGATCGTCAACAAGAGGCAAAGCATTAGATGAGGGAATTCAATAGAGGATGTTTCAATGTCCTTGTATTTCATCAACAACGGCATTCACCAAAGTGGATTACATCCATCTGTTTGAGATTTACTTGGACTGCCAGTGCACTCAGATACCTTCTGTACAGAGGATTTTCTATTAGACGTTCGTTGGAAGTGATGTTCCAAACTACCTTGGAGAGTCTTTTCTAACCGAGATATGAGATGAAACTAGTTTTTGACTTCTTATCCTATGCATTGATTTCACAGAGAAGCTTATCCTGCTATCATGGGGATATGGCTAGGCAGTAGAGGAAAAGCCTATTACTCCACAGAAGATGGCAGAAACAATGCATTTCTGTGGATCTCACTGGCCCTCAACGTCGGATTGGACACGGTTAGCATTAAATCCAAGCCAAGCTCATATATTTATCAGCCTCCGCACGAAAGAGACACCGGACTAGTTACAGTGCCAGAGTCATGGATGTCTTACATACTCAGAACCAAGCTGGGTCTTGGGTGGTTCAGGCGCTGCAGAACATCAGCCCAACAGATCTCATGAAAAGATTGAGAAAACTAAAGAAACTTAAAAAGGAAATGATACGTTACCTGAGGGAAAAGGTATTCCAAGGGTAATGGCTTCAAGTACAGAGGGTGGATGAACACAATTCTACAACTCATAAAATTAACCAAGAATTCACCCCCAAAAAAAGAGGTAGAATTCATCCAGGAAATCACCCAAAAAGCTGAGCCAAGATCCAAGATACACAACCTTCACCCACGCCATCCCCTCCTGGGGAGAAAAAGAGAATATACAGTAGCCAGATCTGATCATCTTTTCTTCCATAAATTGGCATAAAAATGGTCAATGTGTTACCTTTATGCTGCGCTTGGATAGAAATACTTAATGAAGAAGACAAACGAAAATGACCAAAGAAACAATCTACCAAGTTGTAACTGTGAGATCGTATAAATGTATATTCTGTTAGTGGTAAATGGGGCCACAGTATTACAAAATTTTCCAACTTGAGAGACTGTTATATGAGCCCTGGCCTCTGCTATTTTGTGAAGCATTTGTCAAGTGAAATTCTCAAGTTCTTATACTTCTCTCGTAAACTTTGACTTTACTCTTGCTTAAGTGCTTTGGTTATATAAGCTCGGGTGGCAACTATCGCAATGTAAGCAAAAACTGTGACAGCAATCCCAGCAAGAAGCACAAGGCGATCATAAGTTGCACTCTGAACTGAAAAAACTCGAAGCCCTATCACATTCCAGAAGCTCTCTGTCCATACAGGATCCACCATCCCCATGTCATCAGACGAGTTCAAGGGCAGAAGTTTCCACATTCCAGACTCAAACTTCAACCGAGTTGAATATGCTGGAACATATCTGAAATAATAATTGAATATGTTACAATTGCATGGGTAAAGCAGCACATTCACAATAGCAGATATAATTGCCTTCCCAAGGTGCCAAATCAGAAAAAATAAAAATTTGAGTTCAAGATCCAAACAAACAAAAGCCATGGTGTAAAACAAGGCACTAACTAAAAGACTCATTATAAGACTGCAAGCATGTTCCACCTGTGGAAAACTATCACAAATAAGATTTAGTATATTGATCCCCATTTGATAGGTGACACAAAAAATGCACCACCACGTGCCCGTAATGCTCGGTTGTTTGATTAGTCTGCTCCTATTAGCACTTCAAATTGACATCTCCACCTCATGGTTGTCAAGGCAATGGTGCCTTGGGTAACAAGGCAACTTTTTTAGGTCCAAGGCAACTAGTTACTGACATATGTACCAAATCAGATGATCCAACCTCGCATAAATAAATTTCAATAATTTCTCAAATTACCCAAAAATATAAAAATATCTCACTCATTATGTTCTAAATAATCCCTTCAAGATAGAGCCAGAGATAAAACATATGGCATTTTCCTTGGCCTTTCCAAATCATCAAAGTCGCTGGCCACTGCTATGGCTCACCTTGGCACCATGACAATTATGACACCTAAAAATTGTAGTCTGAACTTATTATGGGTGAGCAACTGTGGTGCTTTAGTGAGCAACTAATATACCAGCTAATATTCTAATCATTAAATCAAATTAAATCAAATTAAATCAAAAACCATATTCAATCCCAGTTGTCTTGACTCACACAGGCAAAACACTCGTCAAATTACATGATAATATATTTTCTTGATTCCCTTGCTTTACCTTCTAGCAAGAGACACTTAGCAGTCCACGTTGTATGAATTGTGCATGCAATTTATACTGTTATACCATCTTGACTCATGTTATTTGGAGTTCATTGAAAGGGTAATACCTGGTAGTAGAGATAACACAAACACCCTTTCCAGCTGGTTCTGCTTTTATACACAGTTCACCCACATTTTTGCAATCTGATGAGCAAGTGGAACTTGAATTCTCACGTGGAGTAGATGTTCTTTCAGCTAAAAAATTCCACAGGAAGCGAGATATGTCACCAGTATATTCACGATAGGGCATGGAGGAAGGCTCACCCATGAGCACACCCACATAGTGGTTCGGGCAGGTACTGGTAGGCATAATATAATCTTTAACCAGTCCACAAGACAACCCTGGTTCACAGGTCAACAGGCACCCCAGAAGTTCCTCAATCAAGGAGGAATTCACATTAACAGAACGAAGAACTGAAGTAGTTAACTCCTTGTCACCACTTGCAAGAATGTAAAGAGTACGTGCAACAACAGAAGCAGCAGCTACAATTGCAGAAGAGTTGATATTTGCTGCAACAAAAAGAGAATAGAAAGTAATTTTAGACCATCTGTTTCCCTCTTTATCTGTTTTCTTTTGATTCTCCCCCTTTTTTATTCTTTGGGGGTGGGGGGGAGGTCCCAATAGTATGATGCTAGCACAAAACAAGAGTAGGCAACTTCATCCATGTCTTTAATCAAAGAGATGGCAGACAAGATACAAAAATGCTGAGTTGCTGACTACTTCCAGTCTTGTCTTATTTTCTCTCTAACCCTAGCTGTCAAGTAGATCTGTAATCATTCTATCTGTCATCACAAATTTTGTTGGGTGCTCAAAATAATATAGTTGTCCAAAGATAACCTCACTTACAAAGATCATCAAGGTGACTGTGGTAAAATTTGTTGACAAAAGCAGTGTCGAAGTCTTCCAAAACAACCCCAGCAGCCGACAAGTTCTAATTGGGGAGAGGGGGGAAAGAGAGAGGTCACCCAAATAAACTGGTTAGTCAAAAGTGAACCTGTGTAAGAAATATTTTTCTTTGCATACTCTTTTAACTATGACAATTGGAAAATGATCCTCAGTAGAGTGTGAGACTACATGTTCCCAACAGATATGACAGATGTGTCTTCACTCTATTATTAAAATCCCATTTGGAGTGTACTGCAGTTTAAACCAATTGCAATCATGGTGTTTCAATTGAAGCCAATCATTCTTTTCTGGGAGAAAGAATGGAAACATGAGGTACGTCAATCATCTTTAAGAGAAATATATCATCTTTAAAAGAAACATTTTAGTGAGTCTTTCCTCATTTATTTTAAATGATGACCAGAAAGGGGCACTATATGCATTATTGAAAAGTAGAAACCGAAACATGCGATACTGTAACCTCTGATTTTAATCCTAACATAAACTGAAAGATCAGTCTATGTGGAAGACAAAGAAAATGATACTAGAACTATCTGCATTGGTGAAAGAAATGGAAGCATGAGGTACTTTACCCCCTGGTTTTAATCCACAGTGCCTCCATATCTTTCATGCCTTTGATCAAATTTATTAACAATTATTAAGCTTAACAAGATCGTTGGTACACTATTACTGTTAGGGGTTAGGATGGAAAAAAAGAAAGGTGGAGTTGCAAGTAGCACTAGCTGCCATGGATGTTTAGCTAGCCAAGCAAGGGTAGAACATCGAGAGAAAAACCAACTCAATTGCCAGGTTTCTGAGACAAAATGTAGAATCCAAACACTGAGACTAAGCTGAAGGATTGGATTAAAAATTATGGTGCTGTTTCAGAACAGAAGACTAGCCAAGCAAGGTTGTAATTTATTTCTTGTTTCACTGCTGCTAAATCCACTATAAAAGAAAATTTTTTAAAAAGATTCGAGAGTTAAAAGTGGAGGTTTCCAAAATAATTTTTGAAGAAAAGTAAGAAAGGGTTTCAGGGGCTTTGGGGATCTGGCCCAGTAAGAAAGAAATTATTAAGAAGGAAAATAGTTGGGGAACAGGGATTGTTATTACTAAAATTACAAGGGTTAGGTGAAATTGAAGTGTCCAAAACCCTAAGGCTACTTTCAGATTAAACCATCCATAGGCGGAACTTATTCCCAACACCGGGTTCCATCAACGAAATTAGAACCAGAATAAATCAGCAAAATGCAAAATCAGTAGCTTCTTCTCTAAGATACTTCTTGTTCTTTCCTTCATCCTGTAACCTATTAAAGAAGAGGTGGGGTTCACGGAACGGAAGGAAATGGTGAGGAGTCGTAGGCAAAAACCTGAAGAGAGAGAGAGAGGGAGAGAGAGAGAGAGAGAATGGGTTATAAGGGTATTTAGACATAAAGGTATTATGGTAAATTCATTTTATAGTAAGGGTAGTTTTATCATTTAGAGAACTACCCAATGAAGTCTTCGATTAAATACGTAATGAAGTGAACGAAAGGGTAATTTAAGCATAATTTCTGGGGTGTCTGATATACTCAAATGTCCGTAGATGTGTCTGAAATAGGCCAATATGAATAGGTTGTCTGAAACTTGTAATTTGGAATATGTAATTTGGAAACATATCTATGCCATCTAGGTGACTAGATAAGAAAAGCAAACACCTTGCCTAAGTGAATAAAGTTAAACTTGTATTTATACTTGTGCTTAAACCTAGGAGAAATTCACCTTATTCATCCGGCCGGGGGGTTGGGTGGGGTAGAAATTCACCAACGATAAGTTGAGCAATGAAAAGCAAGAATCAAGACACTCAAAGCTATTCACAGGCATAAGGTATTAGGTACTAAGACAATTTTGATCATTTTGTTAACCATCAAATAATGACGGCATAGAACCAAAACAACAGGATGAGAATCAACTATTCCAGGTGATGTTAGATAACTTCCCCAGGCTTATGTTGCACTAGAAAGGAAGCCATAAACTGAACAAGGAACAGCTGGACGTTTACTGTGTGCAAACCTTTCTCAGAAATGCCATCAATGATGATGGAGGTATTCCAGGATTTGAACTATTTGCTGTTGAGATAGTAATGCTCTTGGAAGCAAGTGAACCACGAGCCCGCTGGAAGGCATTCAATGTTTTGTTTACCACGGATGAATCCTACAATAAGAACCAAATGGTACATTAACCAAAACAATCATTAACCAATGCTGATCTTGGATAATACCTACCATGCATGATTGCGATTTCAATTCTGTCAGTCATGTTGAATCCTAAAGGCTAAGAAACAATGATCATGGCACGTGGCTATCAAGTAACAGTCTTTGAAATGTAAAAAGAACAAAGATATGTAATGTGCCATTCTAGCTCTCATTCTGCTTTAGTGTAGCTTGGTTGCAGTTTGCCTTTCTTCAATTATAATAGAATTAAGATATTCAATAGAACTTGAGGGAAAAGAAAAAACAAAGAGGAGGAAAAAGGAAAAAATTTAAAAATTAAGCCACAACATTCAGAATTTTGAAAATTTCTAAAGAGATATTCATGAAATCAATCATCATCAAACACTTCAATCAAAGAAAAAACTTCACAGAACCATGTTTCTTAGCATGAATGAAAAGATTTCAGAAAACCCATAGTACTGTGTAGGAAGAAACAACTTCTTTTCTCACCCCAGCTGTATGAGTGAAAAAGGAATTCACATCTTGACTGATGCCCTTGCCCACAGATCCAATTTCCAAGACCTACACAAGATAATTAAATTCCTGTCAGGAGCAAATTACCAAGTGTACAGGATGTAACTGTCATAATACATTTAAAAGGAGTGTACGAGTATATACATTTAACAGTAAAATAATGCCAGTAATTTAATTTACTGGAAATAAATTAAGACCTAAGTTTCCACCAAAGAAATTTTCTTTGATGCCAGTAATTTAATTTACTGGAAATAAATTAAGACCTAAGTTTCCACTGAAGAAATTTTCTTTTTCTACAACATCCTTAGATATTTAATCACAATATAGAAGCTGCCAACAACGAAATATTTATACAAGTAGCATTATCATGCATAAATTTCACTTCAAAAAGTAAATTAAAGAAAACCTTGAGCGTGAAAATTTTCATGACCATTTTCACATCACTATACTATCAAGTAAAAGAAAGAACTACTACAAATTGCAGGAGGTGCAACTTTACCAAGAGCAGAAGAATACCAGCTCGAACAATGTGCTGTCAAGTCCATTTACTGCATCTGTGTGCATTTCAAGTTCAGCTAAAAATCTCCGGCTACCAAGATAACCCCAGGCTTCTCCAGTGAAAACCATAAAAACAAGCTACATAAAAAATAACTATTAGAAGCATTAGCAGGGGCTGCAGGTGAACAAAAAGTATGACGATGAAGAACAGAAATGCAGATAAACAATTAAAGTAGCGTAAACTTGTAAGCAGATAATCTTTTGGCAGAAAAGCTAATATAAATTATTAAGGAGAGATTACATCAGCCAATGATCAAACAAGGGTTGATCACAACCAGACTGGTGAAGTACTTCATGCAATGAATGGTACTCTAGTTTCCCTTTATCTTTCTTTTGTTGTGTATATGTGATGGCATGTGGCTTTAGCAGCTTGTACTATTTCCCGCTTTGATTTTCCAACAAATTGTTAGCCATAAAATAGTTAAGTTATAACAGATGAAACAAAGGGACAAGAGATGGCATGTGGCTTTAGCAGCTTCTACTATTTCCCGCTTTGATTTCCAACAAATTGTTAGCCATAAAATAATTAAGTTAAAAATGCTTAACGAGTGTGCATTATAAGCGCAGAGTGAAAAAGAGGCATAATAAAAAAGAAGGCAGCCATTTTACAGGTTTTAGGAAAGGACAAGCATATCAGTGAATCAAGCACAAGAGGAATTAGCACCCAAAATGAAATTAAAGAAAACTACAGGAATTTCCCACAATAATATGGCCATTGTACAAATGGATGTTCACTGTGGCTTGATGATGGCCTTTGTTCTTGGCAGGGGCATGCTATAGCAATGGGGAATCATGACTGATTTATGAACAAGGAGCAGGGGTAATTTTGGAAATGAAAAACTAGTGATGATTTGATGAATGTCAGTATGATTTTGAGAGGGGTTGATATCTTCTAGTTGATAAGCCTCAACCTTCTTGTGCCAATACATCTTAGCATGGTGATATGCCATAGCAAGGCAATGTTTAACAGTTGCCCTTAACACAGCTATTCCATCTGATGTTAGGGGGTTGAGAGTTGGGGGGTTACTCACAGGCAAAGTGGTGATAGGTGTCTCTCTCGTAGGTTTTGGTCACCGACGGAGACCACGTTTGGTTGAAGGAGCTAGCACAAAACACTGTTGGAAGGCAGACTTTTTGGACTGTGGATGCTACTAGCACCAACTATGCATCAAAGGCATACAGCCTTGAGTGAGTGAATGATCCTGTATATCTTTTATGCAGATGCCTAAGCATCGCTTAGAGTTCGGCATACCCTCAATGAGCCTGTGCTAATGTGAATTACTAGCACACATTTTACAACAGTGATGATCAATAGGGGTGATGTAGCCTGAATGGGATTAAGAGCAATTGCCAAGGACTGTATAAGGACTGACTTACCTCCCCCCTTTCTCTTTGAGGGGGTGGCGGGGGGAAGGTTAATCTTGAAAAGTTGAATTTGTTGTGTCGAAAACAAAATAAGGCATCAAGAAATAGGGCCTTGAAGGCTTCTTTAGTTAAAGAATTTAGAGATATGTCAAGGATGATGACAGGAGATAGTCTATCAAATTTGAAACAATACCAATAATCAGAAATACATTTCTCTTGTTACACAGGATATAGGGTTGTGGAACAAAAGTTCCCGTTTCAATTTCTAAGAATCCATTGTTTGGATTTTAGTGGAACTTTGATCACAAGTCAAAACTAGGGTACGGTAATGGGAATGATGTCTAAAGTTCGATGGGATCCAATGGATGGACAGAAGCATATCCAGATTCTTGAATAGGACTCTTGATTGGATCAATTTCAAGAAAGAGGCTAATCTTGGGGTGTTTGATGCATGGTTGCCTTCCAAAGGGGGATCAAGTGTAACTTTTCATGTGGGTAATCCATGGTTGAATAGTGGGCAGAATCTGATGTGCAAATCCAAATTTATAGAGTTTTGCAATGGTTGTGCTTCTGAGACAGTGGTGGCAGTCTTCCATTTAGAGGCATTAAGTCCAAGGAGATCTTGGGCTGAGCTCCCATCCACACTCCCCTCCCAAAAAAAAATCCCCTGGGCCTACGGGCTCCCAGTCCTTGTGACTGACTGGTCAGATGATGACCCAAAAAAAAAGTTGCAGGTTTCAAGATTCAGAATGAACATTCTTGGTGTTTCAAGTCCAAGGTAGATCTGTTTATTGGTGTTTAAAGTCATAGAGTTTGCTGTGGCTGTGGATTCAGTCTTTCCTCCATCTACCATCATCCTAATTCATCCACTGAATGACAGCTTCAGCGGCAAGATTTCTATGGGCCAGATTCATCTCCATCCCCTTCTTTCCACTTTCTTTGACCTATCTTGAATTCAAGAACCCACAACCCCAACGCCCCACCCACCCTCCCCCCCCCCTAAAAAAAAAACCTAACCCCCCAAGGGGGGGGGGGAAGTGAAACCAGATCCAGAGGATAATGAGGACAAAGGAGAAATCATACCCAGAATTTGTAAAAATACTTGGAACTGACAGAATATATGGGCAGTCAAAACCTTACATAGGGCACCTTAGCTTTGCTAGGTCTATCTGACTCCAACAGTGCTGGCCACTGCATTGACATTGACCTCACACCAAACTACATATACAATAAACTAGTATTTTCTCATTGTTCCAGACCTCAGCCACATCTTGGTTAGTGATTGTAATCTTCATGTATGAAATATTAAAACAGTGCTGGCCTGTTCAATGGGCATTGACAAGACAAAACCAGTGCCCTACAATCTATAGGTCTTTTCATTATAATAAGTACATGAAAAGTTTAGCTGATTAACTGATGACAAGAACTAACCCTGTAATTTTCAGGGAAGTTTATTAAGGCTTCCCACGTTTAACAAGCTAAACACGTCTTGACTTTTATCAGGAAAGCAACACCCACTAGAAAGCCTTTGGATAAATCCCATGGATGAAAATTAAGTAATTATGATAAAACAGCAGAGATGAAGCAGTTGGAAGCAAGATATTCTACCTGCACCATACAATAATTTAAAATACAATCACAGATCAGCGAGAAAAGAACTTCTTGCCCCAAAACACACATATGTCCACCCTCCCCCAATACTCGCATTGACGAACTTCTTAAAACATGATATATTAAACAGAAGTAATTCAAGAATCTAGAACTATAGAATGTAAACTAGTTCCATAATAGAATGAAGACAGTAAAACTAGCAATCATACCAGAAGAATTTAGCGTTATACCTGCTTGCTAAGTGCATTTATACCATCAATACGAGAAAGCGCATCAACTGCAGCCAGCAATGCAATCATTCCCTGGACATTTCATTTTCTTTTACATTATCCATAATATCAATCCAGGCAAGACCAAGAGCATCTTGTAACAGGCAGAAACTTACTGATAGATGAGAATCAGCACCGGGACTTTTGTCACGGAAAAATGATGCAGAATCCATAGATGCCACTGTTAATATGATGGGCTTCGGTTGCTTTGCAGATGAAATATTAATTGGTGGAAGCGAAGACCAAACACTGCCTTTCAGATTACAGAAACATGAATTTAAAGGTCAAGATGGAGAAGAAACCTTCTATAGAAGAATTTAGTCCTCTAATGACTCATTATGGCAATAAAGACTGATACAAAATCAACTATCAAATATAATTCACTCCAGTCAACAAAGTCAATGGCTTAATGACCTACATATCATTTTTATACATGATAAAAGTTCCCAGTATTTACTTATAGGAATTTTGCAAATAGCCCAATGTCTGGAACATATGATAATTGTCAACAGTGACCAAGGTGCTTTGCTAAGGGAAGATAAAAACCTTGACATAGACATGAAAAAGAGGGGGATGACAGCCATAAGAGAGCTCATTCTGTGTCCAACAAGTCTGGCATAGCCATTAAGGAAGCAGTAAACAGAAAGTAGCATTCTCTCTGTCTTCTTGTTGACTCAATTAGTTTACGATTAGCTATGCCAGACCCCCCAAGACCCACTAAACATGGGAACCTGGCGCATTCGGTATGGCTTTTTCCTTTTTTACTACCATCGCTTTGAAGAATAGTTCTTTTAGTAGTCTTGGTAGAAACTAAGAAAAACAGAAATCCAATTTGAGCTTGAAACGAGACTCGAAGCCACTCACAAGGTACACCAAGTTTGGCAATGTCATTTTGCTTCAATACAACAACAACAATAACAAGCCTTATCCCAACTAAATGGGGTAGGCGTCATGGATCCTTACCTTCCCAATCAGCTCTATTTTAAGTCATACCAGACACAAGGCCTAAGCCATTCACGTACTTTCTCACCATTTCTCCTAAAGTTATTTCGGGTTTTCCGCTAACTCTTCTATTTCCTTCAATTTGGACTAAATCACTTCTCTGTACAAGGATGTTTAAAGATCTCCATTGAACCTGGCCTGCCACTTCAATTGATTTTCTAAAAACCTATTATTTATTGGAAATACTTCTAGACCAGCTCTAATATGATCACTCCTTCCCTTATCCTTCCTAGCGTTGCCATTCATCCATCTTAGCGTCCTCATTTCTGCTACACTGAGTTTATCTACATGATGCTTCTTAATAGCCCAACACTCTACACCATTCATTTCGCTTCAATGAGACATTATAATCAAGTGACTTAAAAACATTACGCCCATCAAATTGGTTCAACTTCCGACCCAATTCAGGCTCATGTCAATAGGTTTCTACTGAAACAAGTATTTGGAACAAAAAAAGGTGAAATTTCTCTTGGTTGTCGTCATTCTGCTTGCAACTTACGGTGGAACAACCCGTTGGAAGCATTTAGAAGTTATCTTCAGCATTATCTTTTTTTTTCCTTTTTTTGGAACTCCAATATTTTATATGTTCTTGCATCCTTTCCTGTCACTTTGCAGGTGTTGTGTCAACTTAATTTGGAAACAGCCCAGTTCATAAAGAACTGCTTTTGCATGTTTTGCATGACTTAAGGATTACTTCATAGCTTTGTACCCATGTTGATAAACTTGACCATGTAAGCAGACAATTCGGGTACTTGAGTTCAAGATGAGTCATTTTACATTATACTAGCATTTTCACAAAAATGAAATCAACATGTAACAAAGCATTCTCTCCCCTAGATGAGAAGAGAATAATTTAGATATGGATGTACCTTCTTAGCATGACCCAGTGCTGGACAAATAAAGTCAACAATTTACAACCAATAAATGATAAACAAAGAGAGATAAGGAAACCTCACCTGTACCCACCCAAAGGCAAACAAGACTGTTGGTTCAGACAAGATTCTGAGTTGTGACTTCCAACCTTAGTTGTCTAAGCAATGTAAGATGAATAGCAGATTATAAAGAAATAAAAACAAAAACAAAAGAACTTGTGTTGAAGGTCCTAAGAAGGAAAAATCTTCTACCTGCATCACCACATCAAACTCAGCCACATTCACAGCATACACTTTCTCATTCTTCTGATTTTTATTGGCCATCTGCACATATTAAGTAAGCATAGTTTGCATGAACAAAACAAGTTACATCCCCAAGGAATCCTCAAAGAAGAAATCTGCTACTTGTCCAATTAAGAGAAGAAATTACAACAAAATAAACAGAAAATAATACTAATAAAAGTATTATAGAAAGAATGTTGTCTGGCTGCCTAGAGCGCCTCAGCACATATTGTCTTCCTCCACCCACAGTACGGCCAGGTGTGTGATATCATATAAGGGAGGGAAAACAGATGCAGAGAGGCCGTACTGTATATCATGCAGCCCACATTCTGAGGTCTCAACACTAGGTTTTGCTGCTGGTCTAACCTGGGTTGGAACCCAAGGCTGAACATGGGTCTCAACCATCAATTTAATCCTGCTTTGTTTCAGCCAAGACTGAAACCCAGACAACTAGGAGTTTTCGGCCAAATTCAATCGAGATTTAGCTACATGATTTTGCCTAGCAGCTTTCTTTCTCCCTAACAATAAAGAAGAAAATAACTACAACATTCGAATCAATTGGCAGTACTACAATTGACAATAATAAATGCATACCAATGACAAATAGACTGTAAAACACATTACAGTTACCTCTTGCAGAACAGGTGTGGAATCCTGTGACAGCAAAAACACAGGAAAATTGTAGTGCTTCAACATAAGTCCAGATCCCTGCAAATATTGATAAACAAAGTTTCTTACCTTCATCAAGCAAAACATGAATGGAAAAGTCACTCAAGATTTTCAAATTAATAAATTAGGTGGTCCAATTCAGTCCATACTTGACCTTGAACCATTCAACCAACTAAAAGTTTTGCCTCATTGTTCTTGATTTTCTTAGACTACTCAAAGATCAAGTAATAAAGCACTAAGATCATCCTATCACTTATACATGTGACAAAAGTATAAACTACAGAAAATTGATAACTACAAGGGATCACCTATCAAAACAGTATGAATCAAAGGTAAGAGTAGTCAAGTAGTGGGAGGATAATTAGAAGGCTAAAATATGGTTCCAAATGTTGTGATTATTTTATTACCAATGGTTCAAGCAATTAGATAAGAATCTATCTGAAAGTTAAATCAACACAACTTCATAACTTACAACAGGGTTCCATTCATAATTGAGGCTCTTGTATGGGGCAAACATGGCCTGAGGAAATTTTTCAACAGGTGAGAACCCTACAAGGGAGAAGAAACAGCAGGTTTAGCAACTACTAATTAGTTCATAATAAAAATCCTTCTCCCACTTCAGTTGTTTAAGTATAGAACATCATAGTTCACCCCCAACTTACCTTGAATTTCATCCCCTGATTCAATCAGAACACCACCTACTTTTTCAGCAAAATTTATATCATTTGATACCCTGAAAAAGTAGGGTTCTTCTTCATTGTCAATAATGTCGCAAAATTTTCAATAAAACCATGAAGCACACAAATTAAGTAGGCAGTCGAAACCTTGTAAAAAGGGAAATCGCAGAAGTAAGCAGAAAAGATTAAGAAAAGGACTCTAGAAAATACATAGATTAAAAAGTTGGGCAGATAAACCTTGTAAAAAAATTTTGAAAGTCATCTACAGACACCAAAATGGCAGATGAATCAGACAACACAATCTCATTCTTGAATCTTACGATTGGAGCAACAACCTTTCCACGTCCAGGATCTGAAGATATTGTCACAACTTCATAAGAAATCACGTGACCACAATTTTATCAATGAGAAAGAATTTAATGAGCTGATAATTAGCATTTGAAAGCAGCATGATGCAAGAATGAATGGGAAAAAAAACTACTGTTGATATTTACTTGCACAGCCAATTTCACCAGAAAGATTCAGCAACCGCACACAAGGATATCCATCTATACTTGAATACATTGACATCTCAAGATCCGGAACAGACTCTAAAGAGTAGTCTTCTCCTGAAATTTTCACATAAAATTTAACTTTAGAATCGAAGCATGCAAACCAGCAATTTGGAATATAAGTTTGCAGAAAAAAATACTACTTCCTAACAAAGCAATGAACTCCAACAAACAACAGTGCTCTTTCCTGGAGTAATATAAATCTAGGAATCTGGAGAGGCAAAGGCAGGTACCATTTCTACCCCCATTCATTTCCAAATCTAGGAAGAATTTAAAAATTGCCCAATGTTATTGAACTTGGCCGACAATGCATATCAGTTCCAAACACAAATATGAACATGCAAGGGTCAACAACTTGAGTCAAATAGAGGCTGGACAAAAAAATTTACCAAGTCAGAGGGACTCTTTAGTACATAAAATAGGAATTGAGTAAGATACTGAGAATCTGAGATCTTGTAATTTATAAAAAAAAAAAAAAAAAAGGACCCTCAAAATCTGATTGATAACAAAAATAAACTATTTAATTCACAAGACTGATGCTAAAATGATTTAAGAGATTAATCGAAAAGAGGGGGAAATATTAAAAAACATAGTCTATAAAATTGCCCAATAAAAAGTTGGATATGGTAAGAGGTTGAAATTTTCTCCAGTTGTGGTTTTGAGTTTATCAACAAGAAATTATAATAAAGTAGGGAACTTGTATGAGAAACAGAGCTCCAAGAGAGCAAAAGGATATAAGGAAGTGTTTTATCAAAAAAAAATGCTGGCTTCAGGTAATTCTGAAAATAAATTTCCTCCATGAACCATATGGATACTAGGACAATGCAACTAGAACACAGTTAGGGTTTAGGATTACCTCGTTGTACCACAAGAGCTGTACCTCCAAAATATGGCATTTGTACAATCAAAATTTTGTGAACCACCAGATTTTCTCAATCATGATCGAGTGAGAGACCTCAAATAATGGAAATAATCCTTCCACTCAAGGGTTCAGAATCATCATTCTCAAAAGGAACACAAAGTGGAGGAGAAAGGCAGGAGGTGACAGGCTGCTAAACTCCTAGTTGCATACTTACAGAATGGAAGCCCTAATCTACTAAAGCAATATTATGACAAGTAATGTACAACTTTCCAATCAAAATAAGCAGAGTTTCCCAAAATATTTCTGCTTTGATAATGGTTGACACAAAACCAGGTGTGATACCTGGGTCTTTCCATGTTTCAGTCAAAACTTCAAAGTTTCAGCGAAACTTCAGTCATTTTCTGGTTTTCGGTATCATTTTGGTGAAATCCTTAGTAAGAAGGGGAATTTCCCAAGATTTACGTCCACAAGATACAAAAATTATTTTTTTAAAAGAAAACTTGACTTTGTTCTACACTTACATTTTTTAAGATCCAATACACTTTATAATCCCTTTTCTTTTCTAGTAGATCTTGGAAATTACCCCTCATGTAAAATGCACGGTTTCAGTCGAAATTTGGAAGTTTAGATCAAACCTTGACCATGCTTTGAGCTTCAGAATCATTTCACTAGTTTCACCTAAAGAGGGAATCTTCCTTGACAGGGTCTTTTTTTTTCTTTCCCTTAAATTGTATTTTTGGCAAAATAACTCTCATATTTTGCAATGAGTCATGTATAACATTTGAGAATTATGAATATCTCTAAAATAATGTTCTTAAGCAAATCTTAGTTGTTTGGGTTGAAATATGTGCATCCTAGTAGCTGATAACAAATTTCGAGTATACACTATTGTGTAGTGTACAGCCTAGGGTCTAAATACCATTTTGGTGTGCTCTTTTACTATCTGCAGGTTCCACTATGTTTAAAGGGCCTAAGATAGATTTCCTATAACTTCTGCAAATAAATTCAACCATTTGAACTTGGAACTAGAAAATTTCAACCAAAATTTTTTGATTTCACAAAATATTTTGGTTTCAAGCCTGGTTGAAACTAACTTCAAAAAAGGAACCAATAAACTTGATGCCAAGTTGCAGCATTTATTGGCTAAGCCAATAATGATTTCCTTATATGAGTCATGCTTAACCTATGTACTTAAGGTAAATGCCTAAAAGTCTCACTTTTAGTTAATTTACCAACAAAGAAACCCCCAAAATGAAAAGTATTCCATTAGAGTGAAAAAACAACTATGTTAAAACCTCTCCACTTAAAAATGTCATGTAATAGGCTTACAGGCATGGAATATAAACACTGTCAAAAACCATAGCCCATTGGAAGAGCTATGTCAGAGAATCTCAACCACTGCTAGATTATGGGGAAAAAAAAAACATTTTGAAAAACCTTTAGATGTAATTATCTATCAACATAATAATGTTTCAAATGCATTGGTTAACTGTTTATTAAACTGCCGCAGAGCTCAAAATTTTGGTATAATCACGGTAACATAATTCTCTAAACTTACACCCACCAGGGAAACAGATACCTCGTTGATATTTCTCTTACATTAACAAATAATGTTGTGAATCCAGTGTGCCGATATATGGCCAATCTAGGCATCACTTTGGCACTCAAAAGCACACAAGTCAACTACAACAGTAAAAACCATATTGGGTATATAGCGACCCAAAACTGATACTGAGAATCTTGTGACTTAATATAACTAATGACAGTGTATCCAATATTCTCAAATTAACCAATTTGAGACACATGTACATTTTTTTATCACAATCCAATAAATATCAATATGACAACCATATGGACAAAATGCCCAATTTCTGTCCTTCATTGCATATATTTAAAGGTAAGTAGCCTTGAGACAACTTGGGACACGTACCCGACAAAAGGAAGGCATCACAAGGGAAGAAAATCTTTCTAAAAATGAAATAAGCTAAAAACTTAAACAGCAACATATCCTCCCTGATCCTATAGGTTGTGGTGTTATCCTAGATCCGTGAATGGAACAAACACAGTAAGAAGAACACATTCCAACATGTCTACACAGTGCAGACTAACACCAGTAACCAGGATAGTGTACAAGTTAGAAAAGGAAAATATAAGTAGCAAATATCCCCAAGAGGTAGAAAGCCAAAGATGAATATACAATGAAAACAAATCTTTGAGTATGCGGAAACAATCCAAAACGCAAAAGCAGCCTAAGCATCAAACTATCGAAAATCACCAACCGTTAACATTCACATCCTGCAAATTGCAGTCAATACAATATCAAATTAAAACAACCAGTCCCTACATCCATTGAGATGTACGACCATTAACCAACAAATATGATCGTGGTGATCGAAGTGGTCACCAGAATAGCCTTTTTCAGCGTAAAATCGCCAGTTCCAAAAATAAATAAAAAATCAAACTCGCAAACTAGTGTGTGCTCAATATGATGATTACGATTCCACGACTCATCCAAAACTCGTTTTGAATTATCTCGGATCGCTAATTCTGGAGAAGAAACACAGTAAATAGCATCTTTACAGTGACTAGACAGAACAAAAACTCGATAAACTAAAACGAAACTGCAAATTTCCTTTATTAAGCTTAAAATGCAGAATGATAGAGAGAAAATGAAAAGTAGCAACCGAACTCACCGGCAAGAGAGAGGTGAAGTTGCGTAATCAAGCACAGCAGAACGTAAACAAGGTTGCCGGCCATCGCGACGATGAGATATTAATCAAAGAGAAGCTTTGACAGGCTATACCATGATCTCTTTCCAGCTTCTCCCTCTCAAACGAATTCTACGTTTGAGGTTAATTGATTGACCTACAAGGCTCAAATGAGAACTGAGAACGACTGAATCTGAAGATTCTGAACCGAGATGCTCTCTCTCTCTCTCTCTCTCTCTCTCTCTCTCTCTCTAGACCTCAACGTTCCGATTCTTTATCCGGCCCAATGTTCATTTAGATTATGGGCCCTGACGTCCCCAGTTCTACATAAGCCGGGCCCAGTTCAATCTTCATTTGAACTTTGGACCCTAGTTCCAGCCCAGCCCAATGTTCACATAGACTTTGGGCTCATAATCAATTGGACAATTGAATCTTAATGTAAACTTTCTCTTTTCTTATCCAAAAAAAAACGAAAAGAGATCAATACCTTAGACGTAAAAGGTTAGGAGTTCAAATCTTCTTGCAGTCCAAGCTTGTTAATGAAATCTAAATGTCAAAAGGAAGTTCAAAGTAGGAAAAAAACTCCTACATACAACTACATCTTTCTAACATTAAACTAAGGTCAGGATTGAATATTTGATTAAGGAGAGCATTGCCAGCCTAGTTTCGCCTTACTCTATAGGTTACTCTTGGTAAATATTTGTAACAATATAGATTTATGCAACATTTTATTGGTTTGTGGTTGGGGTCAACATTAGAATTAGGCTAAAGATTAGAGTTGAGTGGTTAACCTAGCTCAACCCTGTAAGGTCAAGATAAGCTAAGGTATTTATGGTTAGTGCTAAGGTGCCCTAGATGTTTGACAATACATATACGAGTCTTTCTCCTCTTAGCAAAAAAAAAAAAGAAAAAAAATTGTTGTTATTCATTGCATGAAATTATATTCTTTATACTCATTAGTGAACTTTTCATTCAATAGAAGTTGTACAAACTAGATTGAAAGAATAGTAAAGTCGGTTTGTACAGCATCAAGCGCATCTGGTGTAGTGGTATCATAGTACCCTCCCACGGTACTGACCAGGGTTCGATTCCCTGGATGCGCATTTACCTTTTCGTGTACTTTTTGTGTACTTTTTGTTTATCTTGATATTATCAATTAATTGAATTTAAAATTAAATAAAATAAAACAAAAATCAAAAACACTAGTGTTTGAACACCCTGAAAAAGTCCATGTTTGACACCACTCCCAATATAATGAGTCTAACAAGAAAAGTAAGAATACATTTTTTCTTCCAAATGTAAAGGGTTTTCACACATGATGCATGGTTGAACACTTGAACTTGATATAAAATAAATTTAAAATAAAATCTTCCTTAATTCATTATTTCATGATTGAAATTATTTTTGTCAAATTATGCAATGAGTTGAATTATATAAAGGATAACAAATCGAATCCTTGTCACTTTCGTAGCAATTTATGTACAACCTCTTTGAATTAAACTACCAAAAAATGCATAAAATGACTACTATCAGAATATCATTTTAATTTCGCAATCTTTATTTCAAAGACATTTTGTATTTATAAGATTTTTCTTTAAAAAACACAGTAAGTAATGTAAACAAGTGTGAATAAGATTGTATTGTATTTAAACAAGTGTGAATAAACCCCTATGTTTTTACATGTTAAGTTGATGATATAGAAGGAAAGAAAATGAATTATTTAAAATGATGAGTTAATATAAAAGACAAAGACAATGATGCAATGCATATAAAAGATTTAGATGTTTAATCAAAAATTTTTTTTTTTATTACAGTAAAATGAAAGTTTATCTATACTTAGTGATTAAGAAATTTCCTTAATTTCCATTAAAGAAACTAAGAAGTTGTCTAGCTACTTAAAGAGGAAGAACAATCGATTGATTAGTTTGAAAAACTTTCTTTTTATGTTGCATTCTTTATGATAAAGTCAAGTTCTCGTCTTTATAGTTCATTTATAGAAAAACATATCTTCCTAGTTTCCACTGGTTGGGAACTTCTCTGAAGCTTGTCCACTTCAATGTCAACTTGAGAAAAGTTGGAAATGGTCATATTAAATTCCATTGAAATTACGTCCCTTCTCAAACCAAACCAAATCTGTTGAAGTCAACTTAATTTTTAAAGGCATCCCTTCGAAAACTATATAGAAAATGAGTTTATACCTTTGAAATATTTGAAATAGCAAACTTTATGATACACCTTTCAAAGCCAACAGTGATAAAGATCTGTTAAAGATTATTGTGAAAAATTATCCTTTGTTTTTTGTTTTTTTGGTATAGAGATAGAGTCAATGACCCAAAGCACAATTAATAGGAAATAACATCATAATCTGCCTAAAGGATATCCTCAAAACCAAGGGGGATATCCTAAAAAAATGTCTCATAGCACTCAGGATTAAGAGCTAACTTCGACATCCAATTGGCAGTTTTATTCTCATCACGACCAACAAACTCACACCGTACACACCTACCATCATCACGGTAAGCATCAATCTCATCCACCAATCTACCAACTCTTTCCCGGTCCACACAACCAGGGTCCAGCATCTCAATAGCTTTACGAGAATCAAACTCCACCTAAATAGGGAACAAGCTTAGATCAGACACCAATCGTGAGCCTCAGATATGGCCTTTAAACTCAATCTCAAGCACCTTCCCATAAGATGCACAAAACCACCTAGAAAATGCCCTATCGAATTTTTGAAGACTCCCCCAACCATTGCTACCTAATTTTTCTAGTAAACTACTGCATCAATATTCAACTTAACCTACCCCTGTGGAGGTGGTCTCCACTGCACTAATCTATTGATCAAACCAATTCTACGTGATTGAGCGCACACCTTCCAGGCATCTTCTACCAACACATAATAATCAAGGGCAAGACGTCTCCCATCTGGTGGTCTCTTAAACTCCACCTCATGGACATCTCTATTATGCCAAGACCAAAGCAAATTGCACTGCCCATTCCTTTCTGCTATTTGTCATTGCTTCGATGAGATTAAAGTGAATCTACCCATTAAACTCTAGGTTGAAAAATTATCCTTTTTACCTTTGTTCAATAAATAAAATAAAACAACCATAGTGACTTGACCTTAGTACCCCTTAAAATCATCTTCCTGCATCTTCCTCTCCGTCTCCATTTTAAGATAGCTTTAATTATGAAAGCATACACTAATCAACTATCCCAAAATGAATGCCTTGCTCTCATGTAAAAGTAGAAATTACATGAAAGACATAATTACCAATCATCTAAGGACTTGTGTGTTTGTAAAATTTATTTTTATGTCAAGCAAATATTCCAAATCCTCACCACTTCATTAACCTAATCCCATGAGCTAATCTCATCTACAAACGTACTTACGAGGAATTTGGTTTTCGAGAGTGATTTATATTCTTTTTTCTTTTTTTTGGTAAATCGAAATTTATTTCAAAGAGCATGCATCATACAAGGTGTCAGAGAGTGATATATACTCAGTTAATGCATCTTTCCTCATCACGTATTATATATTAGTCAGTAGGTGTGGATTTGTTGCCTTCTCTTGCAAACTTGTCTTACCATATTTTCCTAGTTCCCACCACTTTGGATTTCTTCTAAGGCTTATTCACTTCAATGTCAACTTCATGAAAGTTGGAAATGATCTATTATATTAATTCCATTGAAATTAATCCCGGTTCACATGTCAAACCAAACCCAGTCAAGTCAATTCATGCTTTCCATGCTTTTCCCTCTCAGTTTTTTTGAGGAGTGAGAAAAACATTGCAATCAACAATTCTAAGGGGTTATTTTTGTTTTCACAATGATACATACCAATGGAGCTAACTTAAGAAATTGAGCAAGATCTAAACTAGGATTAGAACAGGAATTAGTAGCCGCTCAACTCTGAACAAGCTTCAAAAAGCAAAAAATATTCTCAAAAGTTTAGGTGTTTGAAAAAGAAAACTAGGGTCTAAGCGCTTGGCTTTCTTAGCCAGCCAAGTTGCCCCTATTAGCTCGATTAGTTTGATTGGTTTCTTTCTCCATTGTTTCGGGAAATTTAGCAGCATTGTCTGAGTTCTAGTTTAGAATGCTAGTATTGTTCGTGGTCAGTATTCTCCCTCATTTTTTGTTAGTAAACACCAGCTACTCATTCTCTCCCTGGCTCTACAAGCCTTTCTCATTATTTTGTTTCATTTGGTGGAGGAACTACTCAAATGAGGGGTCCAAGCATTTGGATGATGGCTGATGGTGGTGGTTAGAAAGGATTAATTTGGTCGTTAGATGATTTTTAAATTGATTCTGGTTTGACCCGCTAAATGGTCTGACTTTGAGTCTGTCGGCCGGTCTAAAAATGGTCTATCGTGGTTTTCATGGAGAACATGAATAATCGGGATCAGAAGATTACGTCAGCATGATCTGCTGACTTGTCCACACCAGGTTGAAATTTGAAGATCGATAAGACAAAAATGCCAACAAAATGTAAGATATTATCAGCAAATGAAGATACGGTTGCTTGGGAATCTTGATTATAAAATTCTATATCAGGAATCTTCTTAGAGCTCTCCATCCCATGGACCACGTGTGCCTTTGTAAACTTCGAGCATGGTAGATTCAAACCGTACAAGACAACCCTGGCTCCGGGATCACTTCACGGAAATTGCTCCCACTTTGGTATTGGACACGTGGCTCGGAGGACCTCAATGTCAGGTGACAGCTGAGAAGTACATGCTCTTTGGTGAAATTATCTCTTTCCATATGTCTAGCTGCTAATGAATCCATATCATCACCGCGTCTGGAAAGCACTCTATGCTCCCTCGACGGATAGCTGATCCGGACTCATTGCTAATGCCTTGTAAGTGGTACTAGTGGTTTAATTATATGAGTTCAACTTTATTGTTGTCGTAACATTATGCTACCAGCAGTTAAGATCGAAATCTCAATCGATATTTTGATATTCATTGTCCACCTCGCTCTCAACCACCCACAAGATTTTGATTTCGACTATTGACAACTGGTGGTGTGCATTTAATACATGACATTCAAATATCGACTCACTATTATGTAGTATTGCAACGCTAAAAGCAATGGAGATCCTCTATGTACAAGCAAACATGCTTGATGCCTGACCAATGGTATCCAAGTTGGTTGAAGATTACCATGGGGGCTGGACGCCTATTAACTTGTGTTGATACGAAATCTCGCTCGTCCTTCCCTGTCATGAACCTGCAAGATACTAGCTCGACCTTAGGGGGTCGAGATACGTCTCCGATGAACAAGTCAATACCAATAATATGATCTCAACTATTCAATGGAGAATTCAAGTAATTGATCACACAAAGTATGAATACCTACCTCATAGTGGTTACTTGAGGTGTTTATATAGAGTATGGTAATTGAGTTATATTCGGAATATGACTCTAATGAGAGTTGCCATAGGAGAGTAACTCTTTAGGAGAGTTCTTTTACCTAACTGGAACTCCTCTGTGGTTGTTGGTCGGTAGGATTCTACCCTTGTGAGGTTTCCTCACCCTGTTAGGTGGATGCTATTTATCACTCTGGTCGGTCCTACCATGAACCGCCTGGTCGAACTTTACTAAGTACCGAACTCTGGTCGGATCGTGCAACTGTTGGCTCAGACCGAGAGATATAGAATGACCATTTTAGTCATTAACAACTTGTATACAGAGGATCTATGGTGCTTAGGCACTACTTCACCGCAAAAGAGTGCGGAGAACTTCACCTCTCAATGGAGAGGTTGTGGATTCAACCCTTGACAGCAGCAAATCCCCCATTTTCTTATGCATAAAATGCCTTTGTTAAAAAGAAAAAAAAAAAAGAAAAAGAAAAAACACTTGGGGCCACCCACTTGATCCCATCTTATTCATATTTAGATGTAAATCCCATGCGTGGGCCCACGTAAAACTCACTTTGTCCCATCTTATCAACATTTAGATGTACCACGCCCGCCCCCCCGGCCACGCGTTTGTTGTATGATGAAAGAGCGAATCACGGGGCCCGGCGGTCTCAGTTAAGGGATTTATACCAAAAAAAAAAAAAAAAAAAAAAAAAAAGTAAATCATACACCTTTCCCATGAAGAGAAGCGGCCTGGATTCCATTTATTTTGATAGGCAGTGGACCGTTGCCCGTTGGTTCAAGTTGACGGTTACATGTTGTTTATGAAATGGCAAAATATGCCGGAAGAACTCATGCCACGATAGCCGGCGGGCACTGCCACCGTATCACGGCCTACTCTACTCTATTATTTATTATTTATTATTTATTGGATTAAGCCTACATTTACTCTGAACCATGGAACTTTCTGAGTGTCCGATTAAGATTTTGACTACAGTGTGATGCACATGGTTAATAAGCATCCAGCAAAAATTAGCACAAAGTTTTTCTTTTAGAAAAAGAAATGAAACTGTACACAGGATTCTTATCCAGAAATGAGGATTTTGAAGGAGTAAAGAACAAAAGATTACATGAATATATACAGGTATGGTTGCCGGAGATTACAAAATCGGCGAGAGGACTTGTAACATTTGGTTTTTTGGGGTTACTTTTCAGATTTCCGATCTTGGGCAACAAACGGATGTGATAAGAGTTCTGAAGCAGTCCATCTCTTACTCGAATCCTTCTGCAAACAACACTTGATGAAGCTCTGAAACTCCTCAGAAGCAGTTTCCGGCAGACTTGGTGGATCTCCTAAACATATAGCACACAATAAGGAAGACCAATCGGGTCTCTGCCCAGCAGACAAGAAGGGGAAGTGACCCACATAGAGCTCAAATAGCGTCAACCCCAAGCTCCAGATATCGGCAGCGTAACCGTCGTAATTGGGGCCGTAGGTGTCTGGATTGAACCTCTCAGGGCTCATGTAAGCACAAGTACCTACATAGGAATCGCAGGGTTCGAGCATACGACACATGATCTTGCTGACCCCAAAATCTGCAATTTTGACCTCCTCCTTCTGATTCACAAGCAAATTTGCAGGTTTGATGTCTCTGTGGACGATTTTCTGAGAGTGAAGATAGTGAAGACCGTTAAGCACTTGTCGAGTAATGGTGGAAAGTGAGGTTTCAGTTAGGGTTCCGTGAGATTTCAATAGAGTATCAAGTGTACCGGCATCCATGTACTCCATGACAATCGCGATGTCGCCGGAGGGTTTTTCGAAGATTCCGTGACATTTGACGATGAAAGGGGAATCCGTACGGCGGAGGATTTCGATCTCACGAAACATCTGGCGGCGGACATCGGGGTCGCAGTCAATTCGGACGAGTTTGAGTGCGTAGATGGCGGAGGTTCGCTTGTGGCGGACTTCGTATACGATGCCGCTGTTGCCGTTACCGATTACTTTGAGCTTTTCGAGATCGGAAAGGCGTTCCACTTCTTGGGATGCGGCAACGCCGGAGGTCATGGTGGTGGAGAAGAGTGAGGTTGGAGGTGGTGGAAGGGAGAAGAGAGGGCGGCAGTCGGAGGAATCCGGCAAAGGGAGGCGGAGGTTGATGTTGCGGCGTTGTCTAACAAGTGCCATCAGCGAGCTGTGGAAGCTTTTCCGGGAAGAACGATTGGTGTGAGAGAGGAGTTATATAAGAGATTTCAACGATTTGGGGGTAAAATGGTAAATTACGCGAAATTTTCAGGTTTTAGAGAAGAAATTGAATAAATGGAAGCTTTAATTTCCACAAGTACAATCCACTACACCGACAACTTCAAAATTGCTAGTTTGCTTCAACCAAAAAAAGAAAACTTCTTAGTTTGCTACAAAAGACAAAAGGTGAAAAAACTATGAAAAAGGTTCTCCTACTTTAAAAGCTGAATTGTATTATAATTAAAAATGAATCAAAAGAATCTCTGCTGCTCTTGAGCATAATTAATTAATTTTTTTCTGAGGTCAATCATCCTGATTGGGCCATTTTTTAATATATTTTAAAAAATTTGGTTGAAGTTTTTAGAATGGATAGTTATATATTAAAATTCAGATTGAAAAAAAATAAATCCAGATTACATATTTTTTTATCATACATATTGTCTGAGGTCTATATTGACATTGAAAGATTACACTTTTAAATTATATTTTATTATATTAAAATATAGGTCTTATACAATATGTGTCGTGAAACAAGGAGGTGATTCAAATTCTTATATTAGAGGTACAAATTATTATGATTTTTTTTTAAAAATAAAATATTAAATTATTGTGAAAAAAATCTAAGAGTTAAATATTCAATAACTGATGAATGAAATTTGACTAAACAGTAGCACGCGGTATAGATGGTGTCTTCTTTACCAGAATGACGTCTTCACTAAAAGGTGTTAATCAATACCGAGTGAGTAACTCTTCCATGATCCCTCGCTCTTTTTCCTTTTTGAGTAACTCTTCCATGATCCCTCGCTCTTTTTCCTTTTCAAACACTTTCTCTTTCTCATTTCCTATTAATAAACCGAAGAAATGGAATCCCTTAAAATGGTCAAGCGTTTTTTCGTGTATACTTAAATGGTTTGAATTATGGATGGGTGTACGGCTGGCCATCGACCTGTTGGCTGCAAGTGCAGTCACTGCACCCAAGCAAAGCCCATTTATTTACTTACGGACGGTGAAGGATGACGAGGCAAAGCAAACATTGCTTCCTCAGGTGAATGTGATTATGTGATTCACAAAATTAAATGACCTATTTATCCTTTGATTTTGTATTATTATGCAAAAAACGTGGAACGGTATCGGATCTGTTTCGATTTATTGTTAGCGTAATCCGATACCAATTGATAAAAAGAATTTTGCGTAACAGAACAACGGTACCGGAAGGAAAAACTTCCCAGAACGTGGGATATTTTTGACAATTATATAAAGTTTAGGGGTAACATGGGTAGTTTTAGATCAAGCAGTGATTCCTACGAACGGGACGACAAAAGGTGATCGCGAGGAATGACGTCATATGAGAAGAACCCGCGAGACAGGAAAAAGCTGGAGTGGTGGAATAATTAGCAGGTCGTTGTCATTAGAAAGCTAATTACATATATATGTAATTAACAAATCAAGATTAAGACATTGCCGGGTCACTGCCTTCGTGTTGTCTTCCTTGGAGTCTACTTCAAGCCTTCAAGACAGGAAATGGGGACATGGGACCTACCAACTTCTATACTTCGTTCTTAAATACCTTAGCGTCATCCCTTACCTGAGCAGAGCCATCGTGGCGTATGAGGCTGGGGCAGGTAGTTACAAATCCGGCACATCTTCGGGCAGGCTACCCAATGTTTGTTGCATACGACACGTAGTGACACAAGCGGAGCTAGAATTCAACATCAGGAGAGACGAAAGATCAATATTTCATATAGAACACAATGAATTTTTATTACATTGATATTTCACACACAGAGAAGAGAATTTTTAAAATTTAAGGGAAAAAATGATAAATTTTAAAAATTAAAACGAAAGTGCTAATATTTCACATGCAGAAAGAGGACTATAGGAAAATTTGAAAAACAAATTTCAACAAATTGTTTTGTTTTGGTTGGGGCCCTCCCCTTGGCCCTAATAAGCTCAATCATTAGGTAGGGATTGGCTTAGGTGGTAAACATCACACTTCATTGTATGAGATTAAGAGTTCAATAACATTTATTTGAGCTAGAGATGAAGCCTTATCATACATTTAAATAATTATAAGATTATTCTCATGTAAAAAGATTTGTTTAGATTTTTATTTTTTTTTATTTTTTTTATTTTTATTTTTTTAATCTTTTTATACTAGTTGTAGACCTGATGCATTAATCTTCCTCTTCTATTCGGACTTAGAATTAACGCAGACGGAATTGAGGTGTGTATACGCTAATCCAAGTGAACCTCAATTCAATATAAAAAAAAAATAAAAAATAAAATAGAAAACAACTCTAGAAGAGTACCCTTACCTATGATTATAACCAATTATCCCTTGTAGTTATCCTCAAAAATAAATTCTCCCATCTCAAGTAAGTTCAAATGAAACCATTTCTTATTATTTGGAGACTCTACCCTCCCACATGGGAATCTTATCAATTTGACACTTTAAAAAGATGGGCATGGCGTGGATATGATTTTATTCCCTTAACATAAATATTAAACACATGAGCTATACCTAGCTCTTTGTCTTTAGTACCTAAACATAAAATCAAAAAGAAAGAAAAAAAGAAAAAACACACCCAAATGCACACCACAAACCAATTATGAATAATTGATTTTTGTTTTCATTTGATATCATCATGACATGGATCCATTTGAATCTTATGTGGTTCTTAAGTTATGAGTAAAATCAATGTATCCATATGGTTCACATGTTTTTAAGGAATTCCAACCTGTTATTTAGTTTTTTTTTTTTTTTTTTTTTTTCCTTTTTAAAGTAAATAATTTTTTATCCAGGAAAAAAGGGTAAAGCCCATTTAGGCCCAATTGGTTGACACTCTTAGCTCTGTCAAATGGGGGACTGAAATGACCAAAACACCCCCTCCCCTTGTATAACTGGTTACCCACATGAGAATTTGAAACAACTTTCTCATCCAAAAGATACTCTCATGTATGCTCTCATTTGTAACTATCCATGTTTAATCCCTATATATCAGAATAATAATGCCTTTACAATATATAAATATGATCACAAATATCCTTTTTTTATTTATTTCCAGGGTACATTTGTAGGTTAGTGAAGAACACTGAAGATAATTTAATTAAGGCTTCATTTGGTTTTCAACTAGGACCCATGAAAGAACAAATTATAATAAAACTTGAAGTACATTCAAAGCAGCCAAATAAGTATGTCATTATTTGTCCTTCAAATAGCAAAACTAGTGACACTTAATAATACAAGAAAACTAGAAGAAATTAGATTTTCAATGTTGATTAAGCTAGGGTCTTTGTCCAAACCAATCCATTCTCATTTATCCAGTGACAAACTTCTATTAGCCCAGGGCCAAAACCCAATAGCTTGAATGCAATATGGTTTGGATTCCAAGTTGATGTATCGTAGTGACATGCCATGATCACATGATTCATTTTCTTCTTAGCATGTATATCAACTACATACACTTTCACCTTTTGTAAAATATGGCAATAGTAGACTTGAAATGGAAAAGGCTGGCTATGACATAATGCAGGTGATTCATATAGATTTTCATGTATGATTTTAACAGCTCCAATTGTGACGTTCTCATAAGATCCTTCAATGCTTTTAGTACTCCAAATGCATACATGGTGCCCTAATTTCTTGACAATAAAATCGATAAGATCTTCAGTGGAAGTTGCACAATAGTGTTGCTCATCCCTAACAGGACTCTTCTCACATATCTTGAGGGTTTCTTGAATATACTCATCCATGTCTGATTCATCTACCACACCAAAAAATTTCTTCAACTCCTCAATCTTGGCAATAGAAAATGGAAATTTTGATGCTAGAGATCGTGGCAAGAAAGATTTATACGACATTAGGTCCCTTAAGTCGGTGATAGGCATGAAATTTCCTTCCTTCACCATTGACTTCCGAAAAAATGGCAATCCTCCTTGGTTAGCAATTGAAAATGATTTTTCATTTGGAAGGTCTTCATAAACAACATGGATAGCACTTGACTGTGCAATTGGTGGCAGGTTTGTGCCCTCAATTTTCTTTCTTCAGCAAAAAATTTGAAGAACAAGCAATATTAGCTTGCTTACAAAATAAATACAAGTGAGAAGCCAATTCATTTTCCTCCATGAGTTTCATAAAAAAATCTATTTGATTGATATCCAATGAAGAAGCCTTTGCAACTAACCAATGTGGAGGCTGTGAAGGACGAATATGCTTTTCCCAATATTGCAAGAACACATTTTCAGCTTGGAAACCCTGCAGTTTCATGAAAATTCTTAACAACCAAATAAGAAAGATAAATAGAAAAAAAACAACAGTCACATTGAAATGAATAGATAATGGAAATGCACAATTTTCTTACACTGAAGTATGTTAAAATTAGAAGTCCTAGCAAAAACATGGAATGCATCATGGTAAAACTGAAACAAAGAACCCAATGAGGTGTAGAGTTGGGTTTGTTACACGGAAATGGGCTGTTATTAAGTTTATAGAGAGGGAAACTAAAGTATCTTCGATGAATAAGAAACCTAAACCATACATTTTTTAGGTCATAAGAACCACACATATGGATGGCTGTAGAACAATTCAAATTGCCTCTCTAGAAATGACTTTTAGGTAAACATGCATTGTTGTTGTGCATTGTTGTTGAAAGAATATATTTTTAAGAAGGTAGGAAACATAAATTAGTAATTTGGAGAACTAGTAAGAACAATTCAGGCCTCATAAAAGGAGAACAGATATTCAAGGAAATTTTGTAGTAAATATTAAGATAGGCTTAATACAACAAGAAGCCTTATATTTTGTTCTTGAAGCTTTATGGCAAAAGTCTCTACTTTTAGCACTCTTAAGGAGTATTTCTAAAGATTCAACAAATTTTATCACATGAAAGCGGATGTGAAAATTTTACTATATCAATCTTAGAACATCATTTAAAGTTCAACGGATACTGCCATGGATGAGCAGGACTCTTTTCTATTCATATGTTTTCTTTCAAAATATATTTCGTGTGACCTGGACAATTTCATTTTTGGCAAAAACTTGTAATGTGTCTTAGGGCATTTTGGGGGGTGGGGTGGAATTTGGGCTCTGTCTATAGAAACTGCCTTGTGTAAAAAATTACTAGCATTACAAAAGTACCAAAGGAATAACCGGAAAAAAAAACATTATTCTCTGCGCCCCAATCCCTCTCATCTTCTTTTCTCCCTCCAATATTTCAATTGAACATCAATGCAATCTTAAGATAATCATATGGAGCTTCAATCTCCTAACAAGATTTTGTTACTTTCAAAATAACAATGTATCTTAATCTAGTTCAACCAACATACTTTGAGCATCCAGAACTCTCTTGTTTAGTATTTTACACACTAAAAAACACATCTTTGAGTATACTCCATAACAAGCTTTGCAAATGATGATGATTTCATCTTCAGCAAATTGGTTTGGGTATCATATTTCAGCATAAGGCCTGTTTAATACAAAAAAGTATGTCAATCTAAATAAGCAAAATAGAAAAGGATGAGAAGATGTTTCAGTGTAACTTGATCAATTGAACTTGTTTGTTTTTGCTATCTGCATTTTTCTTCTTCTAGGTACTAACCATTATCAAGCATGACCATATCAACATCAAGAATTGATGTTATCATATGTGCAATTGTGATAGCAGTAGAATCTAAAAAATGTTGAAGTAATGTTTGTTGAATTAGATGATCAGTTACTGTATCTACTGATGCAGTAGCTTCATCAAGCACCGGACCTGATGTCTACGAATGTGGGATTACATTTTTAGAATTTAAACAGAAGAACTTGAGTGAAATAATTTCTTATTAGAATAATATAAGACAGCTTAAGAGACTCTACCCTCCCACATGGGAATCTTATCAATTTCACACTTGCAAAACATGGGCATGGCGTGGATATGATTTTATTCCCTTAACATAAACATTTATCACATGAGCTATACCTCTTTGTAAAGGTACCTAAACATAAACTCAAACCGTAAAAAAAAAGAATAAAAGAAATAAAAAACACACACTCCCAAATAATTGAATGTATTGATTTTTGTTTTTATTTGATATCATCATGACATGGATCCATGTGTATCTTATGTAGTTCTTAGGTTATGAGTAAAATCAATGATCCCATATGGTTCACATGTTCTTAAGGAATTCAACCTGTTCTTTAGCTTTTTTTCCCCCTTTTTTTAGCAAATAATTTTTTCTTGTTTTTAATTTATATTGTCAAAGACATGTATATATCCATACCGAACCTTTTAGCAACTCACACTTTAATTTTTCTTCTTCTTTAGGTTATGCTTAGAATTCAAGAAACTGATAAAAGATAAAATGAAAAACATAAACGATAAGATCCTTGGTGAAATTTGATAATTTTCAATAATAAAATTATGTTTTTTTGTCAAACAGTCATAGATTCACAGTGTAAGGTCAGAAATTGGTAAAGCCCATTTAATTCTACAAAGAAAAAAAGGTGAAGCCCATTTAGGCCCAATTGGTTGGCACTATTAGCTCTGTCACATTTGAAATGACCAAACCACCCTCCCCTTGGATATCTGGTTACCCACATGAGAATGTGAAACTACTACCTCATCCAAAAGATACTCTCATGCAAGCTCTCATTTGCAGCTATGTATAATCCCTATATATCAGAGTAATATTGCCTTTACAATTTATAAATATGATCACAAATTTTTTTTCTTTTTTCCAGGGTACATTTGTAGGTTAGTGAAGAACACTAAAGAACATTGAAGATAATTTAATTAAGGCTTCATTTGGTTTCCAACTAGGACCCATGAAAGAACAAATTATAAAAAAAACTTGAAGTACATTCTAAGCTAGCCAAATAAGTAGGTTATTATTTGTCCTTCAAATAGTAAAACCAGTGACATGTAATAATACAAGAAAACTAGAAGAACTTAGGTCTTCAATGTTGCTCAAGCTAGGTCTTTGTCCAGACTAATCCATTCTCATTTATCCAGTGACAAATCTCTATTATTCCAGGGCCAAAACCCAATAGCTTAAAAGCAATATGGTTTGGATTCCAAGTTGATGTATCATAGTGACACGCCATGATCACATGATTCATTTTCTTCTTAGCATGTATATCAACTACATACACTTTCACCTTTTGTAAAATATGGCAATAGTAGACTTGAAATGGAAAAGGCTGGCTATGACATAATGCAGGTGATTCAGATAGATTTTCATGTATGATTTTAACAGCTCCAATTGTGACGTTCTCATAAGATCCTTCAATGCTTTCAGCATACTCCATAAGCATGCATGGTGCCCTAATTTCTTGACAATAAAATCGATAAGATCTTCAGCGGAAGTTGCACAAATGCGATGCTCATCTTGAACAAGACTTTTCTCACATATCTTGAGGGTATCTTGAATATACTCATTCATGTTTGATTCATCAGCCACGCCAAACATTTCCTTCAACTCCTCAACCTTATCAATGGAAAATGGAAATTTCGATGCTAGAGATTGTGGCAAGAAAGATTTATATGACATTAAGTCTCGTAAATCAGGGATAGGTATGAAATTTCCTTCCTTCACCATTGATTCCCGAAAAAATGGCAATCCCCCTAGGCTGCTAACTGACATGTGTGTTTCATTTGGGAGGTGTTCATAAACCAATTTGATAGCACTCGACTGAGCAACTGGTGGTAAAGATGTATTGTCCATTGTATTCTTTTCCATCATATATTTAGAACAAGCTATGTTAGCTTGCTTACAGAATGAACTCAGATGAGAAGCAAGTTTATTTTCTTCCATGAGTTTCATAAACAATGCTGCTTGATGGATACTTAATGGAGAAGCCTTTGCAATTAACCAACGAGGAGGGTGTGAAATACTGATATGCTCTTCCCAATATTGTAACAAGGCGTTTTCAGCTACAAAACCCTACACTCATAGAGAAACAATGATAACCAATTAGAGGGGTTTAATAAAAGCAACCAACCTTATGGAAATGAATGAATAATGAGAAACAAATTATTTTTTCTTACACCAAAGTATGCTACTAACAGAATTCCAAGCAACAAAATATGATATGTCATGGTGAAAGTGGAACTGAAACGATAACCAAATGAGTTCCAAAGACAGGTATGGAACTTGTGGTAAAGAGTTGGAATTGTTGCATGGGGAGCAAGTGTTGATTTTATAAAATGGACCAACTCGTTATAGAATGCTTCCTCACAAGCAAAGTCTGGTAGTAGTGTTGATTTATATAAAGAAAAAGTCTATAATATCGACATTATAATTTTTTTTTGTAAGGTGGCTTATAATAGTTACAATTTGATTTTTTGCCAATTAAGCTAACTTCTTGAGATATTATTTTAATTAGTTAAAAAGATAAAACTTTTTTGTGATGAACTTAAGCCATACATTTTTCAGGTAAAAGAACCACCCATATGATTGGCTTTAGGAACAATTCAATTGCCAGTTAAAAAAAAAACCAAGTTTGAGACTATTCCGGGCAAAAAATGAGTGATCATGGGAGATGATGGGAATGATGTTTAATAATAGGAAGAAAAAATAAATAAATAAATAAAGACAGTTTAAGCATAGAAAAATAAATAGAATTTTTATCAAGATTAAAATTTTTTTTTATTCTCAAGAAAGTTGACAATATATAATAAAATTATGCTTGATGTAGCGACTATCTAAAGTTTCTATTTAGAAGCTTTATGGTATATCTTAAAATACATTTTTGTATGGCTAACAGATTCGAAAGAGCATTTCTGGAGATTGCAACAAATTTGATTGTATCACTACTTAGAAAACAATCTAGAATTGGAGCAATGTCCAGATATGTATGCGAATACATTTTCAGCTATTTAATTCTTCCTTCTTTTTCTTAACAAATATGAAAAAAATTCATTGCTTTAAAAATTTATTCTGCCACTAGAACAATTTCATTTTTAGTCAAACATTGATAGTGAATAGGAAACCTTGGTATCAATTCATCCACAAAATTAAAGTTCTACACAATGTGTCAAGTGATAGATAACTTGGTGATCTTAAAATATCGACACATTATTAAAATTTAATCATCCCAAAGTTATATGCATGAATGAAGAATGTGAGTATTCCCATGTTTCAATGCAGTCATCGATATGTACACAAAGTATGGATCGATTGACAAGGCGTACGATGTTTATGATGCATATGTTGCATTGAGAGTCTTCTATCATGGAATACCATGATGATCATGACACATAACTAAAATAAATCATCGATTTATAAACTGTAAAAATGAAAATACTCACATTAATTTTACATCACTTTTTTAGCAAATCAAAACAACTTTATAGAATTAATATAAACATACTCTTAAATTCCCAAAGTACGTACATGCATTTCTCAAGCCTTGAACCTTTGGTCTCAAGGTTGAGAACGAATGAGCCAAACTTTTTTTTTTTTTTTTGGGGGGGGGGGTAAGAATGGACCAAACCAGGAGGTTGGCGAATCAGCGGATATTCTGATTATGAAGAACTGTAGAGACTTGTAAGGAAATGAATTATAGAGGATGTGGATCCGATAAACTATAGCATCTTATTTTATCTTTCTTGATCAAATCCGACTCCCTTCCTAACGTGGATAGTTCGATAGTTTATCATGTCTTGCTTAGATCATAATTTTTCTAATGTATCGTTTTATTTATTGAGTTAAAGGGTGGTTGGGGAATTAAAAATGCTAGAACGAAACAAAATTCATGTCAAAAAAATAGTAGAATAAGTCAATATAATAGAAACCTAAGATAAAGATCCGGTTTAATTATAATCTAGGTTACACAACCTTGCTAAATGGGACTTCTTTTTCTAGGGTTTATTATCTGATACGGATGATTAGGAGAAACTCCAGCTCCGAAGAGGTTCAAAATTTTAACTTCTTAATAGTTGTTAGTCTTTATCAATTGAATCATCTTTTGGGATTTTGTTATTCTTTTTATTTTTGAAGATTGTGCTTAAACATTACACGATAAAATAAGATAAACAAAATCATCGAGGAGATTTGAGATACGTCAATATTGTGACCATACATAGAATAAATAATTAGAAATGACACCATGTATCAAAATAATATAAGATAAACAAAACCATCGAGGAGATTAGAGATACATCAAATACTGTAGCCATACATAGAATTAATAACTAGAAATGACACTATGTATCAGATCAAGCGCAAGTTGGATGAAACTTTCTAAAGTCACTACAAAACAATAAACCAATTCATAAATTCATATCAAACCCAAAACTAAAACTTGAATATTTTAGCCCTTACTTGCCCTAGGAACTTTGGTTCCAAACCTTGTTTTTGGCATTGCATTGAGTGAAACAAGACTCCCACGATAGATTCTCATCCAAAGAGGTCTCTCTTGATCCTTGAACATCACGAAGCCCAAGTTCCCTAACCCTTGCTGTGGGAGGACCATGCATGCAAGAACAACAAAGAGTGAACTGTAAATAAGATTTCGCCATTCTTTGGAAAACATAAAGGCTCAGAGAGTAAACCATGTTGTGTTTCGAGGTGTATAAGGGTAAATCTGCTGGCAGTTTCTGGTGCCTTATTCTGTCATCCTCCGAATAAGCTACACAGAGTAAACCATTGCACGAACCAACTAAATGGGCTTTGTCGACTAATAAATCCATTTTCACCACTGCTGGTTGTTCCAATGCGTCATCCAATTCCAGAGAGTAGAGTTTGAACGGGTGATAATGTATAAGCATGAGGTAGAGATTTCACAGGAAGATTTGAAAGTACGTTCACAATGAGATCCTCAGGGAGGTCAGGAAGTAGTTTCTTGCTCGTTGCTATTTCCATTACTTTTGCTTTCCCAGTTTCCCCATCTCAATTTTCTTCTGATTCTCCTCCGCCATGACTAGGGATCAAAGGTAAGGTACGTAGGGTTTGCCTTCAATCAATCAATATAGAATTAAATGGAACTTTTTATTTTTGTTGAATCAGTATCTGGTGTTGAGAATGTACACTTTAAACTCTAAGAACCTTACTTCTACCCAAAAAAAAAAATCTCTACGTACTTTACGTAGTTCACTCAGTCTCAAATACAACACTTAGCAATCCTTACCATCGAGAGAGAGAAATCTTCTTCTCTAAAAATAGAAAAAGAAAAGAGAGAAGGAGAGAAATCTTCAAGGGTTGGAGTCCTGGTGTAATTCCAACTTCCATTCTTCTATTAGGTTGAAGATTGAAGTCAGGGATAGAGTTTGAATTTCAATGGATCGTGCTTGGGAGCAGCACACAGTCCAAATTCTATTTGAAGTTCAGAGAAAATTTGGACAGTTGAATGAACACTTTATTCAACGGTCTAGATTTACTTTAAACTCTAAAATACATCTGGGCCTTTGAGGCTTTGACTGCTGGGAGCTTTGCTCCAATGCAAAATCAAAATTTGAACTCTCTTACAGGAAGTCAAGATCCTTTTCGTCTACTCCGCCTATCTACTCAATTTTTTTCTTTCTCACAGCCAACTTGACATAAGAGGCTCGGGTGGTTAATATCAAGTGAGCTAGGTGGAGAGATCAAATAATCAATACCATAGAGATCAAATAATCAACAGAAAAAAAAAAAAATCATAAATCAGTATTTTTTTTTGGGTACATGCATACATTATAATTATAAATTGTAATTTCTTGTCTTATCTTTCATCAAATCAAACACCACTGCTGATTTAGACAGATATGTAGAATAACACGTCTTGCTTGGACCATATGAGTCTCCACGAAAAAAATCCTAAAATTCTAGATTGATATATAAAATTTATTTTCAACTGTTACATAATAGGTCCAAAAAATCCAGTTTAAATACAATTTAATTATGCAACCATTGTAAACGGAACAAGGTTTCATGGTTTGCTAGTTGGTAATCAGGATGGGTAAGATCTTTTAATAAAGTGTTCTTTGGTTGTTGTACAAATGGTTGGTTTTGATGGATAGACTTGAAATTTTTTCTCCATATCTATTTTGTCATTTTGTATTAAATTATATGTCTTTGGTTCATAGAAGTAATGTTATGTACAATACGTGGGTATGGCAATCAATATAGGGATAAAATTTGGTTATCATTCATATGAAAAGATGATATGTATATATATGTTCTAAGTTCGTCTCACCTCCCTATTGTCATATTCCAAAAAAAAAAAAAAAAAAAATCTTTTATTTACTTAAAATTATATCAAACGAATACAAATAGACTTGTCTCCCCTTATCATCCATTCATTGGTTTGACAAACAATAACAACTAAATAAAGTCAACTGCGTAGATCTTTGCTATCTATCCAATTAGTTGTTTGAGCCTATACTAGATTCAAGGCCTAAGCTAGTTATATATTTACTCACCACTTCTCTAAGGTTATCGATCTTGGGCAGTGGCTGACCCAAGATGCAATAGTGGGGGGGGGGGGGGCGAAGAATGAAGGCCAGATAATCTTCTCATTTGGGGTCCTACCTCTAAACTATTTTATTAAATTAAATAATAGACCTACATATATTTTGTGGGGCCCAAACATATTTGAAAAAAATAGATAAATTATTGATAATATATATATTTTTTTTTGGACAAAATATAGGTAAAATTTAAAGCAACAATATAAAAGAAAATATACACATGACTTCAACCTTAAAAAGTTAGATGCAAACCAAAAATTTCTTTGGTAGGAGATGTAAACCACATTTTTTTTAGGTAAGAGATGCAAATCAATAGTAGTTAGTTACCTACTAACTATAGACATTTTATTCACAATACAAAATCAAATAACAAAAATTGTAAAAGAAATAAAGAAACATAGAATATAAAATCAAATAAAAAGAATAACAAAAAAAGAAAAGAAAAACAATAAATAAATTGAGAAAGAGACCTAATTGTGGAGTAGATTTTTTTTCCAAATTTTCTTAAGCCACGCTTATATAGAAAGGGAAGAGAATAAATAGGAAAAAAGAGGATAGAGGAGAGGGGAGATAGGAGAATAAATAGGGATTGAAGAGTTAGTTTTTAATTAGAAGTAACATTTTGATTTTTTAATACCTAATAAGATTTTTTTAAAAAAAATTCCTTTAATTCCCGTTTATAGAGAAGAGAATAAATAGGAAGAAAAGATGAGAGAGAAGAGAGGGGAGAATAAATAGGGAGTAATTCAAGGGAGAATAAATAGGGATTGATGAATTACTTTTTTTTTTTTTATTAGGAATGACATTTATACCCATCATTTTACCTTTAAAAATTGTTCACAATATTGGGGGGGGGGGCAAATAGTGACATTTCACATGTTAGAAAAAAAAAACCGAAAAAAATAAAGGAATTAAGGGAATATGCATAAAATTTTTAAAAATTCAAGGGGGGCATGGCCCCCTCCGGCCCCTTCATAGGTCCGCCCCTGATCTTGGGTCTATCCGTAGTTCTTCTAATTCCTTCGATTTATATTAAATCGTTATTCCGTACAATGGCACTTATCGGCTTGTTTTGGAAGTGACTGTGCCACTCAATTGACTTTCTTGAAGCTTATTATTGTTGCTAAATCCAAACAACTGGTTTGGTCACTAGTTGCTGGTTAGTACACTAGCTAGATGCCTGAATTGAATGGGCCGACTGTGTTGTTCGACAAGCCACCTTTGGTGCTTGAGTCAAATTATACGCAACACCAATCAATTAGGGTTTTGGGAAACCAACGGGTACTTAGATGAATTGATGGTTAAAGTTAAAATTGCGTACCCTTGCTTAGATTTGCAGGTTGAATGTGTCCTAGTTAGCAATGAAGGTTCCCATCTAATTGTCCACATATGATAGGGTGCAATGTATGAAGAATGAAATGCAACAACGTGGCATAGAAGCATCAGACACACAAAGATGATGCCCACGAGCCCTCAGTGTATCTAGCTTGAAAACTATGTTGCATAAAACCAGATCCAATCTCCATTCAACACGTTTACACTCGAGCCAGCAGACAAGGTTTAAGGTACCCCACAATACTAGTGGATACGTATCCATATTGGACACAACGGATACAATACACTCAATATGTTTCTCTATTGAATTGCACAAAAATACATCAGTCAGTACGATACAATACTCATATAGGACGATACATCTCTTAAAATTACCTGATCTCGATACCAATACTTTAAACCTTACTGGAGGCTGGACCAAATTATATCATAAGATAATTATGGGTAAGTAACATCAAATACCAATTTAAAAGAAAATAAGCCAATGCATATCTGTTCTAGTGGTTGAAACCAATACCTCTTAGTGAAGAGGTCATGGATTCTAATCTTAATGAGGCATATTAATATCCCCATCCCCGGCTTCCTTTGTACCAAAAGAAAAAAAAGAAAGAAGAATTCAACTCTCGCAAAGATCTAATATAATTGAAGTTTTTTATGAAATATATATATATATATATATAATATATAATTATGTTTCCCCACGGGATGAGTCAAGGTGTCTTAAACTGATCCGAACACCTCGGCTTCATTAAATTAAAAAAGAAAGATGAAACGATTAACATAAATCCTTAAAACACGAGGAGTGCGGAATATTTTACTAATATGCGCCAGCCAAGATCCAGTTACCCATTCCACTGTTCTCAAAGCCATAGGTTCCTGGCTTCGATACGCTGCCGTAAGCAAAATATATAACAAAATAAAATCATCAAAAGCGATTACATATTTACATTTGCGTCAGCGTCTCAGCGACCGCCACAATACCTTTTTCTCTCTCTCTCTCTCTGGGTTTGGATCTACTCTTGCCTTTGCTCTGTAGATTCGTTTAGCCATTTCTATAAACACTTGGTGTGCTTGTCCTTGAGAACTCAAAAGTCTTCGAGAAACGAAAGCATTACTCCAAATTTAATGCAAATATCCTTACCGTCATTATCTTCCTTAAGACTCCGGCTTTTTTCTGATACAAATCTCTTGCTTCGTTCATTAAATCTCTCTCTTATCTTCACCTTATTTGTTCGCTTGGAACATCGATTGTGAACTCGATCGAACACCGATTGGTACGCAATTTCTAGTTTATGCTCATCTGGTTTTACGGTTTCCAATGTAGATTTTGTTGATTTTAATATTTCTTCCTCGATTTTGCAGATTTTCAGTTTCCGATTTCATTCTTCGGACACCGAGTGACGAACGATGGCGAGTAGAAATAATGAGATCGAGAAAGAGGACTCATCGGACGAAAGTGAGGAATTTGAGCTGGAGGAAGTGAAGGATCGAATCAAGTCGTCACAAGGAAGTCGATTTTCTCTGCTCGAGAATAGATTCAATGTGAAGAAACTCAGTAGAGAAAACTTGATTAAAGGTATCAAAGGCTACGCAATTCATCCCGATAACAGGTTAGTAAATCTTCAACGCAACGGTAGATCAGTAAGACCACACCTCTTTCTCACTTTACCATTTCAGTTTGAAATGCTTCACTGGTTTTAATCCAAGTTTCAATAATATCCGCAAAATTTTGGTATTTTTGTTCTACGAATTTAGAGCTGCGTCGACAGGATTTTGATTTGTTAGCGCTTTCTATTTTGGTCCATAAAACCAGTTTCCAGTTTCAGATTCCAATATTCTGAGTCCATTTGCAAATAACACATGCAATCTTGTTCTATGTTTGAAATTGTTTTTCGTGCTTTATTTAAAAAGTAGAAATTAAATGAAACTGAAATATAACGACTCTTCATTGAAAATTCTTAATAGTCTATGAGTCACGCCAGTACTCTTCGAAAAATATAAAGATTCTACTCTATTAAATTTAAATTGCGTGTGGACAAAAAATCTATTTGTTGATTATAAAAAAATAAAAAGTGAGGTTTTCCTCATCTGACACAATTGATATTTTTCTCGAAATGATAAGACAAGCAATCATATCCACCACTGCGGTGTCTTTCTTGTACTGGTACGTTGGTATCACATGGGACCCTTGTGATCCAAATGACACTTGTTTTTCAGTAAAAGATGACCTTTTATTTATTTATAAAGAAAAAAAACCTAGAATACAAACATTACCTATATATTTTTTTTGGTAATCGGTATGCCCATTACCTATATTGTCAATGTCATACAATACTATCGAGTTAAGAAATGGGACCTTGCTTGGGTCCTGGTCCATCAAGCTATGCATTTTAGGCGGTGGGATTCGGTCGAAATTTCAGATCCTTTGGCCGAAATTTCGACTTGATGATCCTACTCATTAAAATACGCAGGATACAAGCTTTTTCGAAAGAAATGGAGGAGAATTACTTGTGGTTATGAAGGCTTCTTGAGCCAGTGTATAAGCAATGATTTTAATGAAAATATTAGTAAAATTCTAAACTTTTTGAGAATTAGTGAAAATTTAATTAGAAATCGTACGAATTTTTATTCTTGAAAAGTACATCCCATAGGGTTATGAAGATTTTAATATAATCCTATTAATTTTTCTTATAACATTTTCTAGCTGGGAATCAACTTTTTTTATAATATAAATATAAAAGGTATAATAGATAATTGTTAGTAATTCACTTCAATGAAAGTAAGGCAACTAAGCAGGTAAAGGAGTTGTATGGTAGTATTTTAATTTTTAATTTTTTGTTTGAATTTTTTAAATAGAAACAATCTAAATCGTGTGTTTGCAATTTAGTCTCTTTCTTATTTTTTATTTTTTAAATAAAATAATATTTTAACTAATTTTAAGGCTATTTGATAACACTAAATTAATGTTTTTCACAAAATAAAAAATGTATGAATGAGAAACTCTGTCTGGGTCATTCTTATCTTTTTGACATAAAAAAGAAACTTTTGATTTTAAAATTTAAAAGCTCTAAGTTTCTTACAAACTTTTCAATTTTTTTTATTTTTAATTTTTTTTGTTATAAAATCATTTTTTTTATATTATGGTGTAGATGTGTTACTTAGGATAGTAGTGACAGCTTCTTATGTAGGGACATTTTAAGTTCAAGAAAATTATAGGCTCAAGCCTTTACACCGACCGCACATTCTTCCCTCTCCCTTAGGCCAGTGGGCCCTCGCTTATTCTAATCGGTTCATGATTATTTAAAGAAAAAAACTATACATATTTTGGCAATGTAAGAGATCATTACATTATTTTTGCGGTTAAAAAATATTGAAAAATATTGAAGGAACGACTAAGACCATTATCATGTCCATTTCTTTGTAGATGTGTAACGTGTGTCTCAATATTGTATCAAATGGTAGAAATTTATCTATACGTCATATCAATCAATATTTTCATTTACAAAAAAAAAAAGTTAACTATTTTATATGATTTATAAATGAATTTGATATGATGTTGAAAAGAAAATTAATGGTTCATTTTTGATAAATTTCCAACGCCCACGTATACTCCCTTCACGAGGTGTTGATTCCGACTCAAGTGGTCGCAGCCTCCGATGTAAATGCATTAATCTTAAAAATTGATACTTTTAACCTCCGTCCCTGCCGGACCTTTCCCCTCCCCGGTTTTCCAATATTATTCCTGGTGAGAGGCTCCCAAAGGCGAAAGGAGGAAACGAGCCAGTGGCATTTTCCATAGTATCAGCAAGCGAAAGCGTTTTCTTTTATTTTGCTTTCGCTTATGCGAATCCCATTCTCTTGCTTTGAGAAGTTGTTTGGTAACTTATGATGACACTTAACTACTTAAGGCTTTGTATTGGGAACTGAGGCGAGAAGAAAATGCAGGTGGTATCAGGCTTGGAAGCACTTCATATTGATATGGGCTATCTATTCTTCCTTCTTCACCCCTTTCGAGTTTGGATTCTTCAGAGGCTTGCCTCATAATTTATTCGTACTCGACATCGCTGGACAGGCAGCATTCCTTGTGGACATCATTGTCCATTTCTTCGTTGCTTTTAGAGATGAGCAGACTTATCGAATGGTCTACAAGCGTAATCGTATTGCTCTCAGGTCTGTTACTTTTTTATCTCCTTAATTCACCTCCTTTCCCCTGTTCCATTTGACCTTTGATTGAACAATTAGTAAGAGTATACTGGATTTGATGCTTACATGCATTACTGATGTTTCTGGCTTTCTGCTTTTCAACAGGTACCTGAAATCGAGTTTCTTGGTAGATGTTATTGGCTGTCTACCTTGGGATGCAATTTACAATGTATGCTCTTTTTTTCATAAGTATACTCGCTATTCTAGATATGCTTTTCATCATCTGAACCATATTATTCATTAATTTATGCTAAATCATAGATTTTCTTGGATAATATTAGTTCTTGATGGGTTCTACTGTAGAGATGAACATAGAGGATGACTTCGTTTTACATTTAACCGGGGGGTGGGGGTGGGGGGGGGGGGGGAAGAAAAGATAAAGTATGTTGAGACTGTAACAAACCCTAATTTTCCTTCATCCGGATGCTGTACAATGAGGCCATTACCCTCTACCTCACATGGTCCAACTCATATGGAGACAGCTGAGTGTAAATATGGATCGTTACATGGGACAATATCCAGTGATAAAGTACATGTGGGTGATGATAATGTTGCATTCAAATGATACGAAAACAAAATAAAATGATTTCACCCTGGGTTTTTGTGTGGAGGAATATGTTCTGCTTCCTCGTGAACATATATTCCTTATCCAATATTTCTATAACATGTTTTCATTTTGTTTTCAGGGTATTAATATGTCTACTTTGTGAATGGATTTTCTTCTATACTTTTATTTCATCTATCCCTATATTTCACAAGTTTTTGAAGTTATAGTTTCCCCAGAATTATGCTATCTTTGCAATATAGCTCTTATGTTGTCATTCTAAGATATTATTTTCTAATCAGGTTTCTGCAAGAAAAGAAGAAGTAAGGTACTTCCTGTGGATTAGGTTGAGTCGGGCAAGCAGAGTACTAGAATTCTTTCAAAAGCTGGAGAAGGACATCCGAATCAATTTCCTCTTTACCCGAATTGTGAAACTTCTTGTTGTTGAACTCTACTGCACCCATACTGCTGCCTGCATCTTTTATTACCTTGCTACCACCTTGCCTCCTGCCCAGGAAGGTTACACATGGATAGGAAGTTTAAAGTTGGGAGATTATAGTTATTCCAACTTCAGAGAAATTGATCTGTGGAAGCGGTACTGGACATCATTATATTATGCCATTGTGACCATGGCAACTGTTGGTAATTTCTTCCTCTCTTTTTATTATACTAAAACTAACTGAAGGCACTTGTTCATGGTTCCCCTTCCAATCTTTCAATGGATTATAATGTTCAAGTGACTTTAATCTCGTATAGAGGCACAAGGTTTTTATATAAAATTGATGGCGTGAAACTGTTGAAATTCCTATTCATGTGGTCAGCTGTAAATAGTTGGTATATGACTTGATTGATTATAAAGGTGGTGATAAGATGGATTAATATGCAAAACTAGTTTAAAGCTCAGAAAAATGCTATATAATATATACTTGCTGCAAGTGCCACCTTTAAGTATAGTTATTTGATTTTCTCTCACAACAGAGTCCTATATAGGAAAGAAAAGAAAATCTATATCAAAGAAAAATCAGTCTAATGACTTGTTATCCTTTCGTGTCTATAGTTTCTTAGAAATCTTTGTTCTCTTCAGCATGTTCAGAATGACCTTTTTTTTCTTCTTCTTATTGTAAGTCAATTCTCCTACTCCATCCCACACTCAAGCTTAAAAATTGATTTGTTTCTTTCAGAATAATATCATGCATATTATTCTTTTCTTTTGAGCAAATATATATATATGATGTCAATCAGGTGCAAAAAAAAGGTCTTTGAAGATGTATAATTTAGTGTTTTATACAATGGAAATGATAATCTTTGTTCTCTCGATTGCAGGATATGGTGATATACATCCAGTCAATGTCAGGGAAATGATATTCACTATGTTTTTTGTCTCATTTGATATGATTCTTGGTGCTTATCTCATTGGTAACATGACAGCGTTAATTGTAAAAGGTTCAAACACAGAAAGGTTTAGAGATAAAATGACAGACCTAATCAAATACATGAACAGAAACAAACTTGGAAAAGATATTCGTAATCAGATCAAAGGCCATCTGTCATTACAGTATGAAAGAAACTACACCGAGGGTGCTGTTCTTCAGGATATCCCAGTCTCCATACGTGCCAAGGTGTGAAATATGCTGTCAAACAAAAGCCTTTTCTTAATGAGTTATATTAATTAGTTCAATCCTTATTCTACTGAAATTTCTTAGTGGTACTTATGTTATTTCCTCTCTTGTCATTATCCCACCATATGATAGGAATTGGTTTATCTGCAAATTAGCTTGGTATACATTTAAAAAAAAAAAAAAAATTTATGTGATCCCTCAAGGTCTGAAGAAGAGGGAGATTGGTTGCTATTTTGTTATAGTTTCTTGTTTGTCTGGGCCTCAGCCCGTCTTTGTACCCAAAAAAAATGTGATCCCTCATTCCTGGATTTCTTATCAGTTTATGTAAGAATGAAGTACTTAGCTGCATACTGATATCTTTATCTGTGCATTACAATCAAAATATAATGCATAAGATGTATTTACACGTGCAGAGAGCCTATATAATTCAGATAATGGCAGATTAAAAAATTATAAACATATTAAAATTGAAAAGAATAGCAAATAGAGGTACTAACTCCCTAATGCAGGTCATTTGGTCCTAATCAAGTCGGTACTTCAGTCTTCCTACATCTACTGGTGTGGCATCTTTTCTCTCCCAAAAATCATTGTCTCCACCATTAAATCTCTCTTTTGCTGCTTTCTCTGGAAAGAACCTTCATCTTACTAGCTAGAAATCCGTCTGGAAGCCCAAATTAGAATGTGGCCTTAGCATCCAGAGGATCAGAGACTGTTGCTCTTCCTTTAGGTAATATATTATTTATTCATCCAAAAAAAAAAAAAAAGTTAGCATCTAGAAATTAACGCTTTATGCTTTCTAGCTCCTTCTAAGGGGTACAGGAATGGTGATCCTATTTAAGGTATTAGGTATGGTGATATTAAGGTACAAATTGTATCTTATAGAAGATACTTTGCAGAAATGCATCGGAACTGTCTAGATACACATTGACATACACAGTTGGAACAAAAAAGAAAAAACAATATAAACAAGCAATATAGAGTCACTTTATCATTCATCAACACTAAAAATTGAGAATAACTACAACCAGATAAGTGTGATAAATTTAAAGTGTTATAAAAGATGAGGTTTCTTTCATGTATCCGGTAAGTATCAGGTTTCTTTCATGTATCTGGTAAGTATCCCTCTATAGCCATGAAGAGTACTGAAATGGTTGAAACTCATATCTGGAAAGAGTCTACAAGAACAGAAGTGTGTAGGATGATGTAGTACTGACTGAACATAAGAACAATATGACAATACTGACATAATAGATGTGTGCCCCACTTACAATAGAATGTTGTTTACTGCTTTGGATTGGCCAGTACTACTGTATTCTGGTTATGTTTCAGCGTACTATAATTTTCATACCTGAAAGAAGTCCTCTGTCCATAGCCTGAAGAAGCAATTGAAGCATAATGCCTATAGCCTGATAAAGCAGAGCACCAACATGATCCAAACTCATGCTTGGTGATTCCCGGCCTCTCATGAGCACATCAATATCATGTGGATGAATGGAATGCTTGTCCTTTCGACTATAACCCTTTTCGTTGGTTACCATCATCATCACCTTGGGTTGCATACATGTTGGCCCCACCATCACCATCACCATCACCATCACCGTCCACCACCATTGCCAACACCATCACCGTCATTGTGGATTCCTCCATACCAATCCCCTGAGCTTGTTCTCCTAATTAAACCTTTATCAGAGCTACTATCAATCTACAACTTCATCAGGAACTGATGCTTTATATTGAATTTATTTTCTAATTCATAGTAGTTTGTTTTTCTTCTAACAATGAATTTCATTCTTGAGATCATGCGGCATCTACCTATTCTGAGGATACCTGTATTTAACCTGTATAGTAATATCATTTTCCACCAGTTACACAAGGATAATAGGTGACTCGGAAGCTGCTGTATCAAATGATATAATCATTCAATTGTTTCCTTCTCTAATATTGTTTATGATTTACTTGATACCATAACAAGCATATTCTTTTTTTTTTTTGGCAGATCTCACAGAAAATGTATAAGCCATTCATTGACAAGGTCCCTCTTTTTCAAGGATGCTCACCTGAATTCATTAATCAGATTGTAAGCCTTTTGACCATGAACTTTAGTGACCAATAAGTGAACTGTATTTTCCATTTAAAGGTGAAAGCATGAATTTTTATTTTTAATTTAATTTTGTATTTTTATATATTGTTCTATGAAGGCTAAGGCTAAGGCTAAATTCCACTGGTAGAGAACTTTTTGTTCTTGGAAGGTTCCCAACTCTTCACCATTTTCTTTGTGAACCCTTGACTCTTTAAAATAGAATTGGAATTAGACTATTTTACAACAAACAAAGACAGCCAAATCCCAACATAATGGGAGTAGGTCTGTTCACACAAACAAAACAAAGTAGTGGAATGCATGCTGGGGAGGTGTTTTTCAATTTGGAATTAAGTTATTCTATTTAGTTTTTTTATTGAAGTTGAAATAAAGTGTTGCAGGAGATTTTTGAAGAGATGTTTACTGATTTCTCTCTGTAAGTTTTAAATATCTTTCTATTGTTTGTTGAACTTCTAACATAGATATTGGGAAGATCCAAATTCTTAGTTAATTCTGATATAATTTCAGTTGTGTTTGCATATGGCATGGTCACTGAAGATTGATCCCATATAGGGAATGCATGCTGGGGGAAGTGCTGACTGAGGATGTCGAACCTTTTCTTAAGCATCTGTGGTCAAAGTGTGGCACTAACTAATGGTAGAGGTGTTATTAGGGAATGTTGAATAATATCATGGTTGTAGAGACTAGAGAATAAAAATCCACTTTTGAAGTGTTTATTCAAACTGTGTGCGCCCTATGTGCATGAAGGGTGTTTCTAAAGCCCAAGAGACAACAGCTCTGGGGTTTTATCTGTAAAGCATCTCTGGTAGTGAAACCTAGCATATAGAAACAGTTAGTAATCATTTATGTTTGGTAACAAGGGCAGTTGCTGCTTGAATGTTTATCTATAGCTCCCTTTTGCTTCTCCTAATATCAAGGCTTTGCCTTTTAATCATGAAATTTGGATACAGGAAGTTATCATACACATTCCTTTTTTGCAGGTAATTAGGCTTCATGAAGAGTTTTTTCTTCCTGGAGAAGTAATTATGGAACAAGGAAACGTGGTGGATCAAATTTATTTTGTTTGTCATGGTGTCCTGGTACGATCATTCCTTCTTAAAAATCATGTGATTTTGCGACTTATGTGAGAGTTTTTTCATCCAAAATGAAGAGAACATGCATTTCTTTATTGTGTTGACTGATATTACTCTGTCTGAAGACCCAACTTGAATATAGAAATATAAACTGTATGATTCACTTTAGATTGTACTGATTCATGTTGTTTGGTTGAAGCATTTGTTTTTCTCGACCAACCATGAGTTGAATCCATATCTTGATGTCTAAGGGAAATGTTTCTCATGATTTGAACATTTAGTTTTATTAGCGTCTGTTTAGTTGAAGCATTTGTTTTTCTCGACCAACCATGAGTTGAATCCCTATCTTGATGTCTAAGGGAAATGTTTCTCATGATTTGAACATTTAGTTTTATTAGCGTCTGTTTAGTTGAAGCATTTGTTTTTCTCAACCAACCATGAGTTGAACCCCTATCTTGATGTCTAAGGGAAATGTTTCTCATGATTTGAACATTTAGTTTTATTATTGTCTGCTAGACGCTCTGTTCAGAATTTTGGTCATTGCATCAATATTTAAAGTTATGTACATTCTATTAAAATTTGTAGTATCCATTTGTGTTGAAAGTGAATCTGGTTTATTGCAATTTTTTTACAGTTTATACTGATCGAACAAAATTTCATGCACAGGAGGAGGTAGGCATAGGGGAAGATGGATCCGAAGAGACTGTTTCACTCCTGGAACGTTACAGCTCTTTTGGGCAAATTTCCGTTATCTGCAACATTCCTCAGCCTTGCTCTGTTCAAGTCTGTGAACTATGTAGGCTTTTGCGGATTGATAAACAATCTTTCACAAATATCTTACAGATATATTTTTTTGATGGAAGGACAATCTTGAGCAACCTTCTAGAGGTAGTTTAGCAGTGACAAATTATGTTAAATCCCATTTCTGTTGTCATAAACATTCTTGATCTATGGCTCCTTCCTAATACTTCTTTATTCCTCCTCCTACTCAATCGTAGCAATTAATAGCATATCTGAGATAATGTTTAATGGAAAAAAAAACTCTGTCCACACTCATGGCCTATGGCGGTACTCCATGCATCTTATCTCTCTCCTCCCAAGTGAAAAGAAATGCTGCTGCCGTATCTTGAGGAGAGAGATAGATATGTGGAAGCACTTTTCTATGCTGCACTTCTGGATGGAGAAAAATTCCCCATGCTTAGTATGCTTTCCAAAGGACTTCTATATTTTTCCCCTCTGAATTTAAAGCATTTTATAGTTACGTTTTTCATGACAATTTTTACTTCAGAATAGGTTAGGCTATAGGGGTGCAGAAATTTTCTGATGTTCTTATTAACAGGGAAAAGAATCCAATCTTCGAATCAAGCAACTGGAATCTGACATCTCATTTTATATTGGAAAGCAAGAAGCTGAACTTGCTTTGAGGGTAAATAATGCAGCTTATCATGGGGACTTGTATCAGCTAAAGGGATTAATACAAGCTGGAGCAGATCCAAATAAGAAAGATTATGATGGAAGATCACCTCTGGTATGTTATTTACTAGCCAACATTCTTGTTACATTTTTTTAAAAACCTATTTTAGCTGCTCGTGTTATTGAATCTAACTCATATCTTTTAAATGTTTTCAAATGCTATGTTAAAGCCATTTAAGGGTGGGATGAGGAGAATTTTACTAGAAAACTCATCGAATTACTTTCTGTAATTGGTGTAAGAAATCTTCAAGTGCCTAATCAAGTAGCTTTTGGTTTCTTAAGCATCTTGCAGCTTCAAGAGGATATGAAGATATTACATTTTTCCTCATTCAGAAAGGTGTGAATATAAATATTTCCGGTAAGTCTTTAAGTTTTCCATGTTGTTTGCCCTCAATTTTTCCAAAATCTTTCAATTAGATGTTCATTGTAATGTATTCTAATATATTGATATCCATTAGACAACTTTGGAAACAGTCCCCTATTTGAAGCTCTCAAGAATGGGCATGATCGAGTGGCAGCTTTGCTTGTTAAAGAAGGGGCATCTTTGGATATTGATGATGCTGGTACCTGTCTCTGCAAGGCTGTTGTAAGAGGGGATGCAGATTTCCTAAAAAGATTATTGTCCAACGGCATTGATCCGAACTCCAAAGATTATGATCACCGAACACCACTTCATGTAGCTGCAGCAGAGGGGTTATATTTGATGGCAAAAGTACTGATAGAAGCTGGTGCAAGTGTTTTCTTGAAGGACAGGTATGACTTTCACGTTCATCTTGGTTGTCATATACTCATATAAGTGGTATTACATGTTATTTTTTCTTTCCTGATTTTATATTTTGGCTTCCCACTACACCCACTCTCCTGTTGTCGCAGTTGGGAAAAGGCTGAGTTTTTCTGTTGTTGTTATAGTAGTCGTCCGGGTGCAGATAGTGCACCAAAAAATTCCAGTCTCACAGATATATCAAACCAAAGAGATTGGTCCAAGCTAGAGATGCTATTTGCCTTGAATCTGATCAAATGGTAGGCAAGAGAATGGAACAGTGGGCGTATGACTTTCAGATCCCTTCGACTACAGTACAACCATAACAACCCATCTATTGGAATTTGCCCAGCTGCTGCTCCAATCAAGAAATTCTTAGGCCAAAAGCTCTTATAAATCCACTTGTTGTAGGTTCTCATAGCTGTCAAAAACAAAATCCAAACGAATTTGTTATTCACCTTTCCTGGGAACCAGGAGATCCAGCCAAATGGTCAAATCTTGACTTCAAATTGAGTTTGCTTACTATGCTAGAATTAGGAAAAATCTCTCACATGAAGTAATCCCAGTACCCAATTTGCTCTCATTTGTAGTTGATCTTTCTTCCATCCTCGAGCATAAATTTGAAGATAATCAATTGCCCTGAAATCAATTGCAAGGAGAAAAAGCGTGCAAGAATACTGCTTCGTGCTTATTCTGTCATGATCATCATCCCATATTTCTTCTTCTTCTTCTTTTTTTCTTTTATTGGGGGGTGGGAGTGTTAATTTGTGGCACTATAGGTATTCTAATTTGCATCACCATGAAAGACTGAAATTAAAGTTCATCCATGGTCTAGAAAAGATTTCAATGAAAGTTTGCCCATGGTTATATGACCTTGGATAGAGTTCAGATCTATTCCATTGTATCTTCTCATGAAAGTTCAGAATGTGTGTAATACTGTCGAAGTTCGTCCACTGTTCTACGATTTTAGAGAGAGTTCAGATCTTTCTCAGTGTTTCTATTCCACCATGTCCTGTTGTGAAAATTTTGAACTCCTCTGGAATACAATCAATGTTTGTCCATGGTCTTGTAAAATTTCAAACTCTGCAATTAGTGGACAACCAGCAGATAAAATTTAAATTAATTGAGAGAGTTAATGTTTGTCTTCATTCTAAAATCTGTTAAAACAAACCTTTTTTTTTGGATCTTTGCAGATGGGGAAATACTCCTCTTGATGAATGTCACATATGTGGCAACAAGAATTTGATCAAGCTTCTAGAAGATGCGAAAGGTGCTCAATTGTCTGTGCACTCCCAAGAAATCAGAGGTATTGTGGGCATAGTCTTTGACTTCTTACTTTTTAAAGAAGAACTTGACATTATGCGACAGAATATTCATATCCAGTAAAAGAAGTTGAACATATTTCTTGTCCAATGACTGTCATTTGCAATGGGATCTTGTGGCTTTATTTCTTGTAGAATTTATATAATGAAGGTGAAATATGTTTCTGAATTCCATTAGAACAAAAAAGAAAGAAACATAGAAGGCTGTCAGTGCTAACCCTAATAGAATTCTTGTATCCTTGTGCTTCATACAACAGTCTAAACTAGTACCACAGCATGTGATTTGTATTCTCTTTTAGAAAGATCTTACCACAACCAATGAGTGATAGTACTCTTTTAGCTACCATTGATTTGTTGCTCTTTCCTGATAATTGTTGTTGTTATTGTTATTTTTATTTCTATCATTATTCCTATCAAGTATAACAGCAACTGTCATCTGAAAATTACAGATAAAATGCACCCAAGGAAATGTACCATTTTCCCCTTCCACCCATGGGATCCAAAGGAGAAAAGAAGATCTGGAGTTGTTTTATGGATTCCACGCACGATCCAAGAGCTCATTGAAATGGCAGCAGAGCAGCTAAAGTACTCTGGTGCCTCCTGCATTTTGTCAGAAGAAGGGGGACAAATCTTGGATGTGGACATCATTTATGATGGACAGAAGCTCTATTTAAGTGGACCAAGCGACCAAACATGAATGTTTTGCAAGTTCTAAGAGGGCATTGGCAACTTCAGGTTTTCACGCATTGCAGAAGATTCCCATTCTTGTTGTACATAACTTGGTAAAGGTCCTACCACAATAGGTCATATCACAGCATGTTTTAGCAGATTACTGTTTGTTGACTATAGTTCTTCTTTCCGAATCTGGTAACTCTACCTTCGAGGATAGAGGATAACCCTCCCATGACACTCTGGCACCCTGCTACCATACATTAGCAGAGGTCCACCGTGCCAATGTTCAAAGGTCTGAATGTGTGGTGGAAGGGGTTCCAGGCGACAGTTATGCGAATCCCAATTCATTACTTACATGATTCGCAGCAGGTAATTTTGCAGCTGTGTCCAGTTCAGAGGAAGTCGCACAGCTAGTTGTCAAGTGGTTTTTTGTTTATTCCATTCCCTATAATCATGTACAGGTTGGCTTAAAGAGTCCCTGAATGTCATTACAGGTCTCTTGTTACTGTTCTCTCACACAATGAAAGATGCTCATTTCTAGTGAGAAAATATCTGACAGCAGAGAGAAATCATCTCTACTGGGGAAGAACAAATAAGAGATAGCACTTCCCCATTATGTAATATATTCACTTGATCGATCTCTGTAAATGCTTATGTCTGGTTCCGCAGTTTCTGCACCAATCCAAAGCCTTCTCCACAACAAGTCTACAGCTGATGGTCAAAATGACAGAAAACCCTCAGGCCTTGCTGTTGTTTTTCTTTTGTATCATGAGTGGTAGGTTAATCTGAATAGTCGAAACCCCTGCTAAATTGTAGATTGGATGGGAATCCAAATCTTAAACATGTATTATAGAGAGAGAGAGAGAGAGAGAATGAATCTACATCCGTGTCCCTCAGCTGAATTCAATTGGAACAATTATTTTGAGGAGCGTGGGTGGAGTAGAAAGTATTCTATGTCAAGGGATTTACATCTCCGCCCCCAACCCTGCGGGGTTTTTTTTTTGGTAAGTTAAAGACTTCATTCATAAACTCGAAAGAAAATACAGACATACAAAAGATAGTGAGTGGATCTACGTTTGTGTCCAACTTTTTTGAAAGCGTAGGTGGAGTAGTAGAAAGTATTATATATGTAAGGAATTTACATCTCTGATCCCAACCCTAGCGGAATGTGGTTACATGAGGGAAACGTTTGTCGCTATCAGTCTTCATACGGGACGGATAGTTTAAGCCACAGCTTTCCGTTTCTAAAGCTGCAAGGGAAATTTTAGTTTCTATTGCTTTTAGGGACAGAAAGCCCAGGCGGGCAAGGCCTTTACATTTCCGTCGCTAAAAAAACACTAAATCCGGCATCCAACAGCACGTTTTAGGGACGGAAAACTGTGTGGGAAATTGTTTGCCTATCCGTCGCTAAAACCCCAAAAAGTAAGCGTTGGAAGATGTCTTTCTAGGGACGGAAAAGAGCGTCACACATGCTTTGTTTGGGGACGGAAATAAGGACCCTCGCGAATCAGCGACAGTTTGTACCGTCGCTAAACAGCTTTCGTAACCGTCCCAATTGCTGTTTTCACCTGAACAGATGGATAATCACGGTCCCCAAAGAAAACAGGAACGATCCTCCTTTACATTAGGGACGGAAAATACAGCACAACACCGCGTAAAGGACGGCTATACGGTCCGTCGCAAGAAACTTCCGTTCCTCTATGGACGTTTCATTCTCCTGATGCTGCGGAAAGGTTACAGCGAACTAAGGTGCTATTAGTTTCAGTCCCAAAAAGTGAAGAAAAATCATTGAAATCCTTTTTCACCAAAACACGTATATAATTGGTTGAGGGTTTCTAAAGAAAATAGAAATGAAACCATATTTTCTTAAGTCTAATGCTTTTTTAATAATAAACTTATTATTATAATAAAAATAATCGAGGACTTTGTATAAGCAAAAAGCAACACAAATTAATTTTATACGGTCAAGTTGCTAAGCTCCCTCAAAGAATCCTCTCAACAAGTGGTGTTCCATATGATTATACTCTTCGTTCATAATGAGAAGCCCACATTATTGCTGGAATCCAACTCCCCTTCCCCGACTGCAAATCCATCCTCTCCATCCAACTGCATGTCCTCCCATCCCTCTACCCTCACACATAGATCTGCCAATGTACTATGGGCAGTCATGTATCAGACCCACTGTAACTGTGGGAGAAGAGTCAGGATCACCTGTTCGTGGGAGGAGTACGTGCTCCCCTGACACTTTTTTATCACAAAAATGACGTAAAACCCACATGGTCACTCCATAGACCCCCTATTATTTTTGTGATAAAAAAACATCATGAGAGCACATACTGCTCTTGCAATAAGAAGGTGATCCAAACTTGTGGGAGAATTGGTGGACAGCCCACATGGGTGGGGAGGATCTAGACTTCCCTTCCCCTCAATCTGTTGACATATTGATGTTCATGAAAATGCAAGTCCACCCCTGCCGTGGATGAAGGGAAACTCTGTCCTTTAAACTGCAAATTACCAGTCCAAAATTATGCTATTCATAATTGTAGATCTCATCCCCATATTGCATTCCCTTTCGGCGTTGATGGAGGGAAGACAGACGTGATTTAAGAAGGCAGGCTCAAGGGAACCCATGTTTAGTTGGTATATAATTTTTCGAACCTCAAACAATGGATTGGAATAGAGGATATAAAGTGGTTGCAAGTAATCGGAATTGAAGGGAATAATTATAGAACCTCAAACAATGGATTGCAATAGAGGATATAAAGTGGTTGCAAGTAATCGGAATTGAAGGGAACAATTATAGAACCTCAAACAATGGATTGCAATAGAGGATATAAAGTGGTTGCAAGCAATGGGAATTGAAGGAAAACAGAATTTGTACACTGAAATGAAAAGAAAAGAAAATTTCAGAAGGGAAGGTTTTCCTTCGCTCTTACCTTACAGGCATCAATGGTTTGAATGCCTCGATGCATAATTAATACAATGAAATGTGTCATATCATAAGCAATCCAAATGCTCCCAAATAAAGTAAAGAGAAGCAAGGGCCACATACAAGCTACTGGTGTTTAGCTTCCTCTTTCTTTTGGTCCAAGTACCTGCCACGAAGGAAATACTAGCAGTTTGAGTATGTTACACTTAAAAGTTTCCACATCATTGTAAGGGCAGTGTGTTGAGAATCAGTTACACTGCGAAGACCCAAATGAGGTTCCCAGTAATTGAGACTGGGAAACCCCACAAATGGGTGAAGATATCCAGTATTTGAGGGACAGGACTGAATAAAAAACTTCTTGGCCTAGCAAGTTAGAGAGACCCAGTTCCTTACCCCTGAGCCTTTGCCCAACGAGAAAACTGATAGAGCTGAACTGTCTCATTGGAGGCATGGCATGCCAAAAGCAAATAATTGCGGGGCTGGACCATCCAGGCGAACCTCATGAACAATGCTGAATAAATACACATTGCTGTGACAACAATTTATGGGAAATATTAGACGATAATAAAAATTGTCAGTGGAGCATGAAGAACTTGAAAATTAGCAGGAGATTTTTTTTTTTAACCTCCAGTCATATTGCCAGATATCATCTCTGGGGGCTTCTGTGTGTCAACCAATCCCTGTAAAAGCAACCACGTCCAATTTTATGACGAAATCAAGAGTCTTTGTAAAGCAGCATCTTAGCTACCTCAAGAATACATTTAAGGGATAAATACTGCATCTAAAAGCAACCCCAGATAAACATAAATAGTATCACATAACAGTTAGCTAAGAGTACAGAAGCATACAGCGATAACAAAGCCCCAGTTGGCAATAGGCCCCCAAAAATGTGTTGTTTTCGGACCCACTGGGCTGTTCCAGAAAGCTCGAAAGGCTGACATTTTTACGACTGATTGCGTCTTAGGCACCTGTATGTAAGCCAGATTACAAATAATTCTTCCAAGAAATGGAAAAAGAATAAGCAGGATTTCATAAAAACATAGAAAACATCAATAGCTACAAATTCTTAAGATAGTAAAAATGGGAACAATTAATGATGGATGATAATAACCATAGGAAAAACATGAAGATAAAGAAAAAATGAATGAAGATTTGAAATTTTGAAAAAGAGCAAAAGTTAATAGTAATGTCTGGAACTAAACAAGAAATAAGTCCTATCCAACAAAAATTACCACTGCTTTAGTAATTATAGGTGACAGTAGCTTTAGTATTCAAAGAGGCATAAAACTAATGAGTCACTATAAAATTATGGAGAGGTTTACTAAGGCCCATTAAGAAAAGAAACTAGCATCTCGGAGAACCATGATGGTAACCATTTACTTAGTTAGGAGGCTCTTGGAATGATTTAGAGCTTGCAAGACGGATCACTTTATGTTTTTCATTAACCTATAAATAGAAGAAGATAGAATCCATAAAGAGTTAATATGACATGTACCACAAGGAGAAGTGCATCGAGTAATTAACTAATTATAGAAATATAATTAAAGATATGCATAGGGGCATGGTTACCCATGTGAGATCTCATTAACCTATAAATAGAAGATGATATAATCCCTAAAGAGTTAATATGACATGTACCATGAGGAGAAGTGTGTCGAGTAATTAACTAATTATAGAAATATAATTAAGGATATGCATAGGGCATGGTTACCTATGTGAGATCAGTGGTAGGTCAAGACACTGATTCCCAATTCAAATTGGGCACATTAAGGATTGGTTCTAAGACCTCATTTCCTTACACTAATCATGTATGATTAATCAGGCACATATGGATTCCCAATTACAATTGGGTTACTCAGGGTGGGGTGGTCATTCTTTCCCTCCCCCCAACGTGTCTCAGCCAGTGGTGCACTCACCATTAGAAAACTTTGACAAAGTACTTAAAACAGCTAAAAGGATCCTTTCTCCCCCTACATGTCTAAGTAGTACACTCACCATTAGAAAACTTTTCCCGAGTACTTAAAGGATCCTTTCACCCCCCTACATGCCTAGGTCAGTGGTCAAGACTTCCATTAAAAAAAAAAAAAAAAAAGGTCTTGACCACTGACCTAGAAATGTAGGGGGAGAAAGCATCCTGTTTTTTCAAGTTATCAATCATTTGTTCTTATTGACTGTCACTGACACCAAAAAATCACTTCCCTCCCAGTTGGACCCTGTTGTTTCAAATTTATAAATCATTTGTCATTATTAACTGTTATCCTTCAAATACTTCCAGGATACCTCAGTTCAAATCTTCTCTTAGTGTAGACCTTCAACAGACCCAAATCTACCAAGAATTGAACACTGTCTAGTTAGCCTCTTAATCCAAATATATAAAGTAATCCAAACACACAATTTTTCTTCTACACTTCTTGCCAATGCAACTGATCTCTTGACTATTTCTCGCCCCCCCAAACCCCAAACCCCAAAAAAAAAAAAAAAAGAATATAATCTGAGAAGTAGGAAAAAGAAAACCATTTGTGGAGGCACATGACAATAAACACAAGAGCCTGTGCCCATGTGTGAAAGTGGTACCAAAGCTTCCATACATAAATATTTATCAGAAAAGTAGATGAAGCATGATGATCCATCATATTTTATGTGATGGAAGACTATAGGTTCATATGGAATAAAAAATTAAGAAAAAAACCCAAAACATCATAGGTATCTCCCCACATATACTTCTCTCTTAAGGGTTTACCTTAAAGCACATAGAGTGAACAGAACAATTTCCTGAACAGCTACAACCAACACTGTCCGCTTTGTGAGATTCTAAAAGGAGGTGATGTAGAACCTGAGCGGAACCAAACCAGCTTCAATTGGACCGACTGGATCAGATCTAATCAACCCAGCTGGTCTTTTACAAGGGCCAGAAAGAGGCCAACACACTGTTCCATGTATCTGTTGCTTCCCCACTCCCATTCCCCCAAACCCCAAAAGAAGTGCCAAGGAGAAATACTAATGGGAATACAATAATCCAATTAAGAGTTTATCAGTTGAAGCAGCCAGAGGTTATTGGACTGAAGTAACAAAATGAGAAGTAATAAAGAGGACGGACTTGGAAGACAAAAGGACAAAAAGAAAAACTCAAAAACACAACAATTAATTCACTAACGGCATACTTATTGATTCAGAATGACAAAATATTGACTAGGTATACTGAAGGTAGCACAAAATAGTTAGAACCCACTAGGAATAAAAGATTACCTCGAAAAACCCAAAATCTTTGAACCAGAAATAATATACTAAAACGGCATGTGAAAAAAAAAAACCAAGAACCATATTTTTAGAAAGGGAAAAAGGTAATCCAAGCCAAAGTGGTGGGATGGAGTCTCCTATGTGTGCCTCACCTCTCACACCCCCCCCCCCAAAAAAAAAAAAAAAAAAAAAAAAAAAACTCCCCTCTAAAATGGTACGACCTTATTCACCATCAGATAACCTTATCTGAAGATGTTTGCTGCACTCCACTCTATTGACGCTGCAATGTAAGGCAGCATTTCCCCCCTCTTTAGTTATTTTCTCCACTATGTATTTCCTTTCAACCTGCTCTTGCCCCAAGTTTTTTTGCTAAAGATCTATTGTCATTCGTGGAGGAACTAATCTATAGCAATTCAGTAACCATAGATGAGTAGCAAAACTACGAATGACAAAGTAAGGAATTATCATTAAAGCTAGTTTGAAAGTAGCTCAAATAAATGATAAGCTACAAGAAAGCCAGTGAAGGTTGCATGACCATGTTTAAAGGACTTTAGATGCCCATATAGGAATGATTTAACCCTGACTTAAGGAACTAATACAGCTAGGGCCGACTAAAATAACCTTAGAAGAGATGGTGAGAGAATATGCGTGGCTTAGAGCCTCTAGCCTTGTATCTAGTATGGCCTCAAATAGAGTTGATTGGGAGGTGAGAATCCATGTAGCCAATCCCATTTAGTTGGGATAAGGCTTGTTGTTGTTCATCCACTTCGTCTTCCATCATTCCATTCAATGTTGTTACACAGTACAAGGATTTTTGTTGTTTTTGTTGAGAGGGGGGACTGATTTAGGTAGTTGGGATAAACTTGCATTCCTCTTCTTCATCTGTTAAGGTCCTCGATATACTGAAGTTGAAGAGTCTTAGCACCAAGAAATTCTGGTTCCGATTGAGACAGGAAAGGAATTGATGTGAGTGAGGTTTCGTAAATATTAAAATCAAGGGGTGCCGATTGATACGAGTTATTTTCTATCTTCATTAGTTTTCAGGTTCTTTCCTGTTTCTAGGTCGTTCTTCTGGCATATTCTCCCGTTTCTCCAAATCTTCCAAGGTTCTCGCCTCCAATGATAATAGATCAGCAAACAAAAGTTACAGAAGCAGCAAATAAAAATCCAATTTTTCTTTCTAAAAGCATAAACTTCCTGGCCCCTTCTCATGAATATCAATGTTTCAGACTGATTGACGCATACAGAAGGTTGCTTGAATTAGATCAACAGGCGCATCGTAATATGGTAACTATAATCCACTACTACGAATATCCACTCCGAAACGATGATCGTGCTTTACAATTCATCAACTTAATGCCAACAAGATGCAAAAGAAGAAAATGGGAAGAAAAAGCAGAACAAAACTCCTGAGAAATGATCTTTTTGTTCCTTTCCAAATCGCAAAGAGAAGGAAAACAATAAAATACGAAAACGAAATACCTGTAAAGACAATTAAAGGCTGAGAAGGAAGTGGTAGGTGGATACCTGGGGAGGATTTCGCAGAGACTTGAGGAAAATTCAGGAACTGCTGGAATCTCAGTCCTCTTATCCTCCGTTCTCCACTAAACTCTGCTTCTGATCTTCTCCGTTACTTGTCTCCCTTTGGTAGCTAAAAAAAACCCTCTGACACGAATGAATGGGAGCAAGACCCCTACCAGCTCAAACGATGTTTGGGTAAAAATAAAATATTCCTTCATGTGTCGTTGGTCGACATGTGACCATCTATCTCCCTTGACCTCCTACAGTCCTACTCCCACACTACCTTTCAATACCTTAAAAAGGAATCTTGCGGCTCCAATGCACTCCTACACTATCTTTCGATACCTTAAAAAGGAATCTTGCGGTTCCACTGCACCCGTAGACCGATTTAACCTGGCTTGGCGTAATGAGTCTGGATCACATCCAGTTGTCAAAGCACACAATGTGCTGCTTACGGTTAAGATTAAAAGTTGTCGTCGAAACAAAATCTCGATCACTCGTTTTGCTTTGTTTCGCATAAATGATTTTTTGGGTTCAAAGTTTAACTGTGAAACAAGTAGTCTAAATTTTACCTCGACCACAAGTTTCGATTTGAATTGTGAACTATATAGTGTTGTACATTAATTACACAGTACCCAAGTAAAGCTCAGGCTCATATGGGATCCATTGAAAAATCATCTCTAAATTATTTTGTTAGTACTTAAACGTGAACCCCACACGGCCACACTTACTGTGTGTTGAAAAAATGTGAGGAAAATACTATGTGCTTCCTCTAGGGGGTGATCAAGACTCGCCTAAGGCCTTATCTAGGCTATAGCAAGCCCAAGGTGGCAAGGTTACGATTTCAAGGCCTTAGTTATAGCTTGTAGTGTTTTATTTTTTTATTTTTTACATGTTAGGGTGTGGGGTTCGAGGTGGGATGACGGGGTGGCGGCATAGTTTTTTTTAATTTTTTTGGGTTGTAAGGTCTATTATGCATAACTTGATTATATCCTTAAATAATATTTGTATATATAATTTAAATATATAATGAAATTTTATTTAAATTAAAAAATAAATATTCAAAAAATCAAAGAAATTCAAAATTTTGACGTCATTTTATGAGGCATTGATCAACTAAACCTACCCCTTGAAATTAGGTGACATAATATTTTACAAAGAACAAAATAAACAGATTAGGTTCCAGACCCTTTTTATATTATTTTTATTTTCTGATAATGTCTCACTTTGACTTCCTCATTCCCTTCATGAAGCTGCTTCCAGCATTAAACCAGGCTTGGAACCTTTCTATGATTCAATCGTGATTATTCAAGTTTGTCACTTTTCAATATTAATCGCCTAAACTGAGAAACAGAATGTATGATGGACATGTTTCCTTTGCCATTAATGAGAAACCCAATCTTATGCTAATTTCACCCAAATCCAGATCGGGGATTTACATCATAAGGATAGTGCCTACCCACGGTGGAGGTTAACCAAAACTGTCTTCTACTAAAATTGCATGGTTGCTGCACAATTAATGCGCAGCATTTGCAACTGGTATCTCAACCTGGACCGCAATTTTGATTTCGACCGTCTATCTCCAAATAGTGATTTTCACACTTTTTGAAAAACGGACGGACAAGATCGAAATCTCAACCGTTTACAGCACAGTAAGTCGAGCTCAACCACTTGTTCGGAGAACTTCCTCCCCTAACAACATCAGATCGGCCTGGGCTCGAGCCCAAAACCAAAGTAGATGGGCCACAAGCCCAGACCCACAGGGCGAATCCCACATTCACGCCAGCTAACCTGTTAACATCCCTCAAGAGTCAAAACACAAATACACACGAGCAGGAAGAAAAGAAGAGGTAATAAACATAATAAGCAATAAGAAGAGCTGCTCAGAATGACGAAAAAAGAAGAAGAAGAAGAAGAAGAAGAACATACAGGAAGGCTGCAACAATTACTGTAAAGGCAACGATATCTCTTTTCTTTTTCTTAGGAAGAGCTAAGAATAAAAATCAATCCTCACCTAATTGCAATTTTCCAACCCTCTGTAGTAAATCAGAAACTCACTGAGATGAACCAACCCAAATGATCCAATAATCACAGTTTGGTACCCAATTTAGTTAAATTCTAACCATGGAATCCTTCATAAGCCTATCTATTTTTATTACCTATGGAGGTAGCATCTAGCCTGACATTTTGGAGTGACACATTAGTAAATTTGAATTCCCTATCCATCAAAGCCATTGGTTAATCAAAGTTGGAAAGCTGCACACAAATCTCAAGCAGAAACCCGCCAGCTTGCAATTTCCTGACCTACAAAAAATAAAAAACAACATTAAGGTCAATTTTTCTCGCATTGCTAATTCTAACCTGTAACACCAAAATTGATTTCATGGTCGACAAATAGATGAGTGAAGTCCAATTGAATTATGAGCTGTTAGTGAGAAGATGGAAGAACAAGTGTTCAGTGAACTATCATATCGGTATTTATTTATTTATTTATTTTTAAGTTATTGCTCTTTGGGGAGTTCACAAAAGAGTATTCTTACTACGTTTTGGTTACCACTCCCTAGATTGTTGATCAAGACCATTGAAAACAAAGGCTAAAGTGTACAGCTCTTTGAGAAGCAAGAATATAACAGTTGCAAATTGCTAGAATACCTTTAGTTCAAAACTATGGGTTTGAGGAGTTTTCTTTTTCGCCTTCTCCTTGCTCTCCTCAAAATCTGATCTGTTTCTTTCTGTGTTTGTTCGGTTGAATAGTTTTGTATTCCTTCACCAAGAATAAAGATCAGTTCAGTATAAGGTTATTGATAAAGCTTTAAACACTACCATTATATACTTTCTTATGTCACTAGATTTATATATCTCAAAATGTGTCAAAATAACTGAATATCCATTGTCTTATGCTTTATATAACAGTTAAAATTCTTACTGAAAAAAAATTACTTAAGATTCATCATGGGATTGTCATAGAGTCATATAATGTATGTTTTCAAGCATGTAAAAAGAAAAAACTAATTGACAGGATTGATCAGACTTCAAGAAACTGGGGGAGAGTCATGTTTACTGATTAACTCTCCATTTAAGGAGATGGACAGAAATACAGGACACCAGGGTGATATAATATGATTAGGAACCAGTTAGTTGGTTGATGACTAATCTATTGCCTAACATACATTTATCAATTCTACCTCAAACTGGCATATGAAACCTTAGCTTAGTTGAGTTGATAAGCAGCAAACTATGCTCCCTTTCTTAAGGATCTAAAGTTGAATTGGCATCTGGAAAATGGGCCAATCAACTGTCTAGTTCTTAAAGAAATTCAAAAATCATTATCTTGATGGTTTCTGATGAACAAGAGATTACTCATAAGATCTGGAAGCCAACCTTGGTTTACTTACCCGTATTCTTTTCTTCAAGTAAGAAGGAGAAGCCACCATCATTATCTTCATCGGACTCAATGATTGTTTTATATTCTTTTTCCTGAGTTAATCAAGCTCAAGTCAGTTCATGTCAAATGGATCTCCCACATAATATAATGGTAAACATCTAGGAAGTAGAATGAAGTCGCAATAGAAGTTTTCTTTATTACTTAGCAGTCTTCAGGCCCATAAGGTGGGACAATGATCTTCATTGGGCATTCTAAAATAACAACATCGAAAAAAAAACTATAAACTTCGGATCATAGATACCACCATTCGTCCATGAGTATGTCATGGCCAAATGACAAGGTAACGCATTAGCAACTTTCCAAAGCTTGGAGAAGTTCTAGTCAACTTCATTCTAAATACTAGAATTTATATTCATCCAAGAAATCTAAAAATTCATTAAAAAAAAAATTACTCTCAGAAGTGCAATTGATTACGAAAATATATAAACAATCAACATTTCTTATTTGCTGCAACTTTTGTTTCACAATTGGAAATGTAGTTCACCACTTCTTTGCTTACTGATACCTTCGGTGCCTACCTGTAGCTTTCTAAAAATGTAATTAAAGGTTTTTTGTAATGAAAATAGGAAATTGGCCATACTAACGCATATATTTTCCCCGGTTACCAAGTTACTGATATTTTATGCCAAAGAAATAGAGCCCCATGGTAAGGGAAGAATTATTATGACAATATGTAAAGGATCTGAGACATAAATTTACTACTGAAAGCAAGTTATCCATTTGGATCAAAATTTTATTTCTCAGCATTCCATGATATGCTGTACCGGCCATCCATATGAAGACCATCCAGAGATTCAAAATTTTGCCTTATATATTCCAAGTAGAGCTCCCGCAAAGAAAAATCAGGCCCAAATTCCTCTCTAGCTTCTTCATAGAAGCCATAAACTGCAGCAGCTCATGTACAATCCACTTTGAGGTTTTATATTTTTACATAAGAAGCATTTGAATTGAAAATCAAAGGGAGAAGTTACAACAAGCCAGAGGGAAAAGGCAAAACTAGTGAGAGCACCCAACCTATCGTTTTCCTTGCAGATGAATGCTATCAACATGACTTAACCCAGGGCTTTACAACTCGTAGGCAGATTCATTGTCAGCTCCTTATGTCTCCTAGGATTCCACTCAAAGATACACAATCTATTCTACTTAGATGCAAGCTGCTTAATTAATCAAATGAAATGAGAAATCTCAAGGCTCCTCTTAAATCTAAAATGTCAAGACATTCAAGTAATAAAATTGTTTAAAATGTCCTACCGTGATTACCTTATCATAAATTCTCCAGGTCAGAAGTTCCTGATAATTTTAAAGAGACCATCTCCATGCAAATACAATCCTCCGCCCCAATAGGACCTGATTACGTCCAAACAAACTGAACCATGATGCAGTCTAATAGAGCCATCATCCAGGACTGACCCACTACCATAGTTTCTAGAGACCATCCACCGATTCCCCATGATACATGTTTCTTTTGTTTTATCTATCTTCTTCTTCTTCTTTTTTCCTCCTCCCTTTGTATCCTAGTACTCTTTTATGGCATTAGAAAGTTTTGGATTGCTTCTCATTCACAACACACTAGTCTTCTCCATATCATTCATGAAAGAATAATGTAAAGGATATTATCCAGCCAACTTTAGTGTTATTCTAATTTATAAACTCTTGATAGATTATTATAAAGGATATAAATGTACACCCCCACCGACCAATAAATTGTTAGTAAGAACTAAGATTACCTGTTCTGTGAGGTGATTTTCCTCCATCCTTTGCTCTGCATTTTCCTCTTTAACAGTAGAAGTAGCTTTTTGTGATTTAACAGACAACCATCTTCCTATTTGTATCTCCGAGTTTATATTTTGTGGTGCTTTAACCTTTGGCGGCATCAATGGACTGACAAGAGAAATATTCTCTTGGGTGCTAAAAATAGGAAAGAAACATGTAAATGATACAATAAAGTACCAAATAAGCAAAAACATAACTACTATATATGATCCAACAATGCTATATATCATTTATAGATCATTAGATAGATCCATGAAGATGGACAAAATGAGAGTACATCTAACAGTTATTTCTAAAGTCAATAAGCTAATCATGTGTTTCCAGATGCAATTAGATCTACTTCTGCATGGTTTAATGAAATTAGACAAGATCAATATAGGCCCTCCGAAAATTCAATGGAACTCATCAGTTGGTATTGGATATTTCAAATATCCGTTGGCTATGCCACCTCTTTTATGAGATCTTACACATAGCTAGCATCTAGATGTCACGTGGCAAAAACAAGTAAAATGCAGGACGTTGAATGCATCATCCTCAACTCATCAAAAGATTAGCATTGTCTAGTGGTGCTCTAGTTCTCCATAAGGTGTCTTAAGATTCCTTATCTTTTTTGCATGCATGCATCTGTCAAACATTCAGTAACATTCAATTGTGAGGAGACCTATATTTTTTTTCTCCAAAAAGAAGAAAATGCAGGTGCACTTTTTCTATCCCAAATTATATCACAAAAATAAGTAAGCATCTGTAGTTAATAACAAAAATAAACTATATGATTATGTAGCACTAAATATTCCATGCTAGTTCTCTCTTATGAGATAAATATATATGATGATACAATAAAACTGAATAGCAAAACTATATCCAAACCAGCTATGAATTCTTCGTATAGTTTCTAAAAGGATTTTCTTAACACATGACAATTGTAAATGAAAAAAATCTAAATATTCCATGCTAGTTCTCTCTTATGAGGTAAAGATACATGATGATACAATAAAACTGAATAGCAAAGCTATATCCAAACTAACTATGAATTCTTTGCATACTTTTTGAAAGGAATTTCTCAACACATGAGATTTGTAACTAAAAAAAAACCCATTATCCAACCCTGAGAGAATTAAGTACCCCTTTACTGGGATTCTATTTATTTATTTATTATTATCTTTTTCGGGGTGGGGGGCACAGAGGGGAGGGTTGGTGGTAATGTAAGCAAATGACCTTCCCTTCCACTCGGTTGGATGAAAATCTAATCAGATGATTGCACAAACAACCAAGTTCAAAAAGGAAAATCTGAGCCTCAGAAACATACTCCATGATTGGTTGCTTTTTCTGAAGCTGAGCAGCTCGACGGCCTTTCCTCTGCTGATTATGAAGTGAAAAGCTTCTGAGGTGAAAGGAGTGCAGAATAGATGGGCAAAAGAGAAGAATCTATAAGAACATCATTCTATGAGTAAAAATAAAGTACCTTTGGTGGTTGACTGGTGGGCATCTGAAGACTCTGGTTTGGGGGTGTTATACTGCTAACCATTTTCTGTAAGAGAAAAGAGAAGCATTTCAATGAACAGGAATAAACAAAACAAGATTTTCCTTCAAAAGATCTATGGTCTCAATGAGGTACATTTATTTCCCAAAGAATGAATAAAAATGCTATAAATTCTGAAGCAGTTGACTTGTGATTTGAATCTTAATGAGAGTACCATACATACTTCCATTTCCTTACTGAAGGCTTCACTAAGCTCATGTTGTAACTTCAGCAATCGTGCTTCAATCTGGTTTGGCAAAGCAGAAAGCACAGAAATAGTCTCTTGTAACTTGTGTTGGTACATATCTTTTTTCAGTTGACCATGAATTGATTTCAAGCTCCCATCGATGCTGGATTTAAAGTCTTCCTGTCCCTTGAGCTGGTTGTCATCAATTCATCGGCATCTCATTTCAGTTGTAACATTCATGGATATATGAAAGATGTAAAGATTAAAGAGGTTAACAGATGGAATCTCCTTCTGTTACCATTATCTGTAGAGAACTATCATGAGCGATCAACTTCTGTTCTAGGCCTTCCACTGAAAGAGGAACCACAATGCAAAATTAATTTGTTCAGATGTGTGATTATTTTCATGATTCTATAATTCACTATATCGTATCCCTTGTTTGTTAAGAATATCTTAGAGAAGTGTAATCCAGTGGCGAAGATTCCTTAGAACAAGGCAAATGGTAACTCATCATGAAAATTTATTCACTTTTACTTAACGAATAAAACACCAAAATTCAAGCTACATGTGGAATTTCTTTTGCTACAAGAACATTTGGAATTTTTTTGGAGTTATGGAGGGTCTACTCATCCTTAAGATTCCCCACACCCACTTCGAAACCACAAAATTCAAGTCAACAACAAAATATATAAAATGATCAAGGACATTTTCAGTTTTCATTTTACTTATCCTCAGAAATGATGGTTTTATATTAAGTTACTTGGTGCTTAATATTGACCTTTGCAGTTAGGGAGTTCTTCATCAATGTTTCACTGCCCTAAGACGTGAACAGACAAATGTGGATTAATTGGCCATTATGGAGTTCTAATATTTTTTCTCCAGGCAGGTGGGATATACAATAGAGTTCTGATATTGGAATACCTTTCACAAAAATATAAGTTTCCCTATTCAACTCTGAAAATTACAGCTTCTTCCTTGTGTCATTTTTACCTAGATAAAGAAATTATGGACTAAATACAAGAGTACAATGACAGATTATTGAAAGAAGCTGAAACAAGACTGTTTTATACGCCACTAGTTGTTGGAAAGCACCAATTATCCATTGATACATTTTGCTCCAAATGAACCATGAACTTATAGAGATTTACAGACACACACTTGCAATGAATGACAGTGGCAACATACACTGTAGCCACTGAATACTATCTGTCTTTATAATAGCTAAACCATTGTCCCTTTGTCCCTTCCCATTTCCAGCAATTAAGAAACAAGGAAACTTACTTTCCACAGACACTTCTTTAATAGCATTCTTCACTTGCATGATTTCACCTTGAATAGAGTCGAGGACCTTTCCTGGCACTTCTTTAATTGATTTATTCACTTGCATGATATCACCTTGAACAGAATCCAGATCCCTCACAAGCCTTCTCAATGATGTTTCCATCAGTCCAATCCTATGCTCAAGTTCTTCAGTAACCTGACCTGTTCAGGGTACCAAAGTTAGAATCTTTGCAAAATGAACTTGTGCCTGCAATGATGCAAGCTGGAACTAAGAAATGAAATATAGTGTGGGATACTAGCACTATGACGGTATGCCCTGTGATTAAAGAGTCATAGCAAAGTGGCATTCACTAAAAACACAACATTGGTGCATTCTTCCTTCCTGAAGTGGAACTGGGCTTTAGTGTAAATAAACACCCCATCTATTGAGGGGAAAATTGTCACTGAAATCCTTTCACTGAGGTAGTCAACCCTGCACCCAATTTTCAATACTTTTGCATTTTAAATGTTTAATTCAAATTAATGACTGAAAACTTTCTGTCTCAAATTCACCTTAAGTTGTCCTTGCCAGCTTCTGATTCCCATCTAAACTAAGGGTTGGCCTTTGGTACAAGGCACAGGCCTGCCAAAAAGATTTTGATAAGTACAGTTTAGGCTTGGCACAATATTGGGCTCACTTTGATCCAGAGAACAGCAGGATCATAAATCAAAGCCTGCTCCCAAGTACTAAAGCCACAACTAACTTAGCAAACACTTCACTTTTCATAACGAAATTATAAATGTAATATACTAGGTGTTAAATATTATATATGTGAGAGGTGTACAAAAGAAGAAACAAAGGCAACAACAGCTTTCTCAGGCTCATTTAACCATGAAATTTAATCTAGTTATAGGGCTTCTATAACAGCCAACAAAACAAACTACATATTTGCTCCAGTCAGAGGACAGCTATTGACAACCTCACCTATTGGGTGAATTGTAAAAAAAACTAAATCATGAATATTCAGAACTTTATCATTGATTCATTTGGAATGTATTGGCTACATTACATCTCTGGTCTGAAATTGAAACTGAGCTCCACTTTCGTATAGGATTGTTGGAAGACATTGACACTGCCATCTGAGACTCATCTCGTGTATTTGCTATTGGTGGCAAGGAAGAAACCCTCTTCATGGTACTCTTCCGTTCTTGAGAGCAAATTTTCTGTGTAAGGAGGAAAATTAATAGAGAAGGACGTACATACAGATATATAGCATTAGCAATTAAGAAAAATAGGCATAGGGGAGGGGGGGTGTTGGAGTTCTGCAGATTCTTTCAAGCAATATCACTCTGACTACAATAAGATGAAAAATATTACATAGAGAATACAAAATTTTATCATTTGGCTTTCAGATCCATCCTAAAATCATTTAAAATCAGCCTACTGTTTCAGAGCGTGCAACACACATCAATAAAGAAATCCAAAACCAATAAATACCAGCACAAAATGTAATGAGTTTATGACAGAAAAGCAGGTCAATTCTACATTTGAAACACTTCACTCTTCATGTTAATTCCTCTGCAAAAGAAATTCAAGAATTATGAATAACAAGCAATGAATTATATACTTAAAACATAGCTAAGACAGTAGACAGCAATGAGTTAAACTTCGTCACATGGCTCCTCAGATACTGCATTGAGATGACTATACCGTTGGAAGGGTTCATACAGGTCCTCTGTAGTCGGGGTAGGTGAATATGGTATAAAAAAATGTGAAAGTGGCAAATAAAATACCATTTTCAATTCCATTCCTTTCTTTCAGGACCATAGGTAGCCAGAAGGAATAAGAAAGTAACTGGAAACAAAATTTTCAGAAATTTTGAAAAGAAAAAAAGAAGCAGAAGTCAGGAAGTTTTAACTGCACGACAGAGCATCCGAAAGTGTAAAATCTTCTAAATTTAATTCCTCAAACAAGGAAATCAAGTTTTAAGAGTTCCAGAACACGCACAGATACAGAGCAATGGCTATAAATAAAAGTGACACTAGAAAAAATAAGAAGAAGAAAAGAAAAGGAGTCGGAAATTTTATCGAGTGTCAGCAAACGAGGGATACCTTAGCTTCTAGGTTCGTCCAGAATTAGAAGTTGGTGGCTTTTATGAAATACTAAGAATTGTTATTCACAGTTTGTTTTCTCCAGTTTACGGAGACAGGAGAAAAAATAAAAGGAAACAAATAACTAGAATTCACACTTCCGAGAACTATCATACTGAGATACAGTAGTTTTTCATAGAAGAACGAATTATGGAAAATCAACATCTATTTAGGTCAGTATCAAAGTCCTCAAAAGCAAAATAGATAAAAATTTCATGTCACGATGCATTTTCTTCCTAAGAATCTTCTTACCTGTTCATTCGTCACAATCTCATCAAGAGAGTTCTGAGAGAGCTGAGACGACATTCCAAGCTGCGTTGAAGGTTGCGAGAACGACTGCTGAGATTGTTGCGATCGAAGCTGATAGCCTTGGGATCTGCCAAAGGCCAAATCCGCTGAAGAAGGTATTGGATTTGCATTTCCTCTCCTGCGAAAATAAACTCAAAATGATAAACAAAACGCTAAGAAAGGTATTGAATAAGCAACGACAACACTCAAGAAGAAGCAGATCCACCACTTTTATCAGATCGGACCTGCAATGAGGAGGAAAAACTGAAATCGAACTCAAATCGCACGCTTTATTGATCTTTAACTTCATTCAAACTAAACCGTAAAAGAAATCGAGATCAGAGTAAGTGCCAGGATAGTTGCCGAAGATTGAAAAGGCGATGATTCTGAAAGTTTCGCGCAACTTTCTCCAAAACAATTTGCAAAGCTTGTTGCGAGTGTTACAGTACCGATTGAAATTTGAGGAACCAATTTGAAGTTTGATTGTGTAGAATAACCACCTTCGCTAGTTGGCTTTTATACTCGGCTCCCAGTGATCGTGAACCCATTTATACTCTTCTAGCGCTAAATTCAATTTGAGTGGACGGTTGGACCGTTTCATTTAGGAGACACCCGGCCTGCCCTCCACCTATCCACCCATCCTTAATAGAAAGCACAAAGTGTTTATTTTATTTTGAGAAAATTGCACTGGCACCCTAAAATGGAGGCCTTAAAACACTGACACCCCACTTTATGTTTAAAAAACACTAACACCCCAGTTCATTAAACACGTTAGTCCATTCTATTAGTGAAACAGTTAATCCACCGTTTATTTTTCTTTAATTCCAAAAATACCCTTACCAATATCTCACGAGAAAAAAAAAATCCCAAGGTCACACATAGGCTTTAGCTCTGGAGTTTTACGACCGAACCTACGGTCGTGAAGCACAGAGGAGGAGAAAGAGAGCTTAGAGAAAGTAGATAAGGGAATCTGCTCGAGCATGGTCCATTCGAGTTGGATATCAACGGAAGACTTGAAGATCGCAGACCAACGAGCACATTCCTTTCGGCCTCACGCTTTTGATGGCGCCACTTGGGTCCAAACCTCAGGCGCGGCGGCGGTTTGCCATCGACAAGGCGGAAATTAGAATCGTCTGAAATAAAAAAAATTTAGGCGGCAAGAGTAGCAAAGGAATCATCCAAGGTGAAAGAAAAAACAGCGTCAGAGGGGTTTTTGTTGCCACGAGAAGGATTATTGTAGTGCGAGTCCAATCTGCAATGCGCCCTAGCTTCTTAAAACGGGAGAATGGAGCAAAGGGAACCTTTGATGGGTGGTTGGCGACGAGTGTATTTGGTGTCTCCAACGGCCCCCAGAAGAGGAGATTTCAGGTTCAGAGACATGAGAAAGAGAGCTTAGAGAAAGTAAGCAAGGCTGTGACGCACAGAGGGAGTCGTGGTGGCATTATCATCGTTGCAGATGACTGGTTTTCCAACCCAGGCACCAGTCTCCTCTAGATCTTAAACACTTGCATGTCTTGCACTTTGATTTTATCCATCACCGAATGGTTTTCTGATATGGATCAACAGGATCTCTTATTCTGACCCCAATGCAACAGAACCTTACATTCCAAATTGCAGCAACTTGGTGCTCTGTTGTTTTCTTTAACATCATCTTCCTTGCTTGCATGTTCTTAGGCTGGATTCTGATCTCTAATAAATCCTAATTGCAGAAAATTCCTAATTTTAGGAGATGGAATACCAGCAAAAAATCCTAATTTCAGGTTGGATCCGAATGCCAATTTCTGAAAATTTTGAATTTCTAATAAATCATGGAATTGTAGCACCTAAAAGAAAAGAAAAGAGTCAGAAGATGGAACGCCTTCAATGACCACCCCGGTGAGAATTGGCGTTGCCGGAGCCAAAGAAGAAGAGGCAAAGGAACGGAGAGTTTGAGGAGAGACAATATGTTGGAGGGACGAAGGGTATAATGGTCTTTCCAATTACATAACTAACCATCCTAACAAAATTGGACCCGGACACTTTTTAAACATAAAGTGGGGTGTCAGTGCTTTAAGGCCTCCATTTTGGGGTGCCAGTGCAATTTGCTCTTTTTTCTCTTCTTTAGATTCTTGGCTTGTGAAGCAAAAATGTTTTTATTATTAGACCAAAAAAAACATTTGTTTCTAATGGTTTACTAAAAAAAAAAGCATTAACTTCTAATGAACTTCAAAACCATAATTAGGCCACTCTTTAATTAAGAGCTAGAAAGGGTTTGCTGGGAAGGAATGGAATTTATGGGAGGTGGTAGCTTAGGAATTTAAAAAACTGCATTAGGTGTTAAATCATCACTCTAATCCCATAATTTTTGACAGTAAGGGTGCATTTGATTTATTATTTTAAGTATAATGAGTGTAAACGTAATATAATAAAATTTGAAGTAAAACGAGTGTAAACGTAATATAATAAAATTTAAGAGGTGTAAATGAAATAGTTTAGAAAATTCTAGTCTCCATATGGAGAAGTTGAACTTTTCAAAACTTGTTTTGTGGAGATCTAAAAATATTTGTGAAAAACTAAGGTGGTATTGATAAATTTTTTTTTAATTATATTTTAATAACATGGTTTTCAAACCTTCAGCCCAATTATCCCCACAGGACCCCATAACTTGATGAACCAAGTTATACCTAGGTTGGGTGTGAACTATTCAACTTCCATTGAAAACAATGAACAACACTAAACACTGCTATATGAGTGGCTCTACAAATATAAATATTTGGGGAAGTAACTCTCATATTCACTTCTCTAGAATGAATATGATTTAACCCATTCAAAGACCTTAACCCCACTTATGGTAATGGCCATGAATGGTCATGAAGTTGAAATGAGAAATGAATGTCAAGAGTAAGAATTTCAAGACTTTTAAGACCCATGACCAATGTCAAGAAGAATCTCATAACCAAGGTCATGAAGTGCCTCTTTTACACATGGTGCCTCATTACCACCTTACCTCATGGGTCCCACCACAAACAAAACAATTAAATAAAAGAAATGCAAAAACTAATTTTGAAACTTAATATATAGATAATATAGATTTTAATAAAAAACCTAACAGCTACTCTGCTTTTCATGTCTTCCAAACGATGAAAACAAAATGAAATATTTATGAATAATCATTTGAAAACAACTTTTCATGAAACTAACATTGCCATGCATGGAACTGTAATTGGCGTGAACTAACTTGTAGAGAAAAACGCAAAACACACAATTGACAAGAAGACTAGAACCTATGTCCAAATGCATGAATGAATGCTATTTAAGATGTGCTCGTCCTCAACAAACAACAACCTCCCACTTCCTTCTCTCTAGCTCGAACTCTCTATGCTGCTGTAAGATGGGAAATAAACCTTATCCAAATGAGCTATTTAACATGCCACCGGGGGTGGAATTGCCACTACCAAAAGTTCAATGGGTTTGCTACGGCGGGGGCAGCTTAACTAAATAGCCTTTCTTCATGATGGAAAAGACGGTTCAAATAGGCGAATTAGCGCGTCTGAGGATCATTGGAGAACATAGAAGCCAAAACGTGTATACATTGATTAATGATTCACTCGGACGGCATGATCGTATACCCGTAACTGTATATGCGTGCAATAGGGCTGGAGCAATTGCTACATTTAACTGTTTAATCACTTGTGATGGTAACATGGACCCTCACCTTTCTCTATTCAGGCCTGATCGGCTATTCCTAGGAATAGCCGAAGGGGAAACGGGATTGATTCACATGTGGGGTTAACGTATTCCGCACCCTGACCCGGATAACCCTAAACGGGTAGATTCTTACCTTGCGATCCAAGCGGTACCGGAGCAGCCAGCGATGCCACCACCGGTGCAGCCAGCTATGCCGCCAGCTATGCCATAGGTGCTTTTCATTATTAGGTGTTTTTCAGTTTTAAGTGTTATTCAGCTTTAGTTAATATATTAGGCGTTCTTCAGAGTTTAATTTACGTGTTTTTCAGTTTTAAAAATCAATGATAGAAATCTAATTATCTTTTTATTTAATATATCTAGGTAATTTGTCTGATCCAGACTAGCTAGTTTTTATCTCTATTTTGTGTCAACTTCTGGTGTGTAAGGGTAATATCTATGTCTATACAATAAACAGTCAACTTTGGTAATGTGCTCTTTCTTTCAGTGTTAATCTTCCAATTCACAAGATATACAGGTAAGCTAACAATTTAATCGATCATAGATTAAGAGGAAAGAAATAATTGAGAGGGTACTGTCATTGACATGGAAGAACAATATAAAGGATGACTTGATGATAGTTAATTTTTTTCAAACCCAAAGCATTATATCTTGGCTATGAATGAATCATTGCCACCTAAACCACAATTGAAGTATTAGAGCTGTTTTTCATCCAGTAGTACTGTCAGATTGATTAGTTAGAAAAGATTAGAATTTTGAATATATTTCATGCATAAACATATATTACCTGTACCAATTAATCCATTAAATCGTTAATTAATTACCCTTAATTAATCCATGCACATTAATTACTTGATAGAAGATGTTTCTTCCATGCATCATGCATGTAATGTATTCAAGAAGCTAGATATATAAAGGGAAAATGGAAACAAATTAAAGGACTCTTGCAGCTGCTGGGCTAGCTGAGTCGGCTTACTAATTAACCTTAATTTCCCATGAAACATGCCACCATGCAGGTAGGTTTGACTCTCCGGTCTTTATTTTTGGGTTAAAGTTTGATGACTTTCTGGTCATGACTGCGCGCCAAAATCACACTATTCAAACTCAAACTACTTACTGAAGAATCAGAGGTTGAAGTAGAAGTTGTTATAAAGTAGAAGGATGGAAGGGTTGATTTGAAGAAAATAACTCTCTTCATATTTTAGTTTCTTCACCCACTAGAATTAATACGTCAGTGTGCTGGTTTCATAAGGTGTCTACAAGGAAGGAAGCGAAGCCTAGCTATGAACTGTCCTATTCATAAGGTGGCTGACCTCACTACTGATCCTCTTATTAGACAATAGAAACTAGAGTTGTTGTTGGTGGAAGCAGCTCATTTGGAACAGCAAGCTTAGGCCATGCCCAAGGTCAAAACTTTCTTATGCATGGGCATGGCAATCAAGTGCACAAGCTTTAGCGACAGGGTTTTGAAACTTTGTTAGCAAGATATCGATACGGATGACTGAGTACTATATATATATAGTTGTGTCCGGTGTGGCTTAATTTTCTATCGAAACAATAGACCACATTTTATTGGGATGTAGGTTTGCAAAGCTGGTGTGGTTCGGCAGCCAGCTCAATTTCATCACTCCGGAGGACGATAATGTAACACTAATTTCATGTTAATTTGGTTGGAGAAATGGGGCCGGGTTGATCAATTTTGATAGCAAACAACATATATATATAGTAGGGGAGTTCTCAGCAGATGTGCCTATTTTATGTTGAGATATTTGTGGCTAGCAACAAATGAGTTGGTGCATAAGAATGTGGTTTGGAGTCCCCACGAAGAGATCAATAAGGCACAAACTGCATTTTCTGAATCTTGGTCTTTAGCAGGTTATAATATTGCCAAAGATAGGGAATCTGCAGGTGGAAATGAAAGAGTTAGGCAAGAAAGATGAAGAGAATTCAATGCGATGCATCCTTTATTGACGAAGATCTCAGAGGTGGGTTGGGCCTGGCAGCATGGGAGAATGAGAAGTAACTTTGCAGGCTAGCTAGTCTCTATTACTTCCTTACTTCTATAGGCACAAGAAGGAGAAGCTGAGGCGATTTGGAGGTAACAGACCCATGCATGCATCAGAGAAAACGACTGAGATATTTGGAGGTGGCCCAGTCGTTTTCTCCATAGCTCTGTTACTGAGACTTCCTTCGTTTGTTAGCCGTTCTTCTTGTTTCACAAGGCTATTTCGATTGTGGATCGACGTGCATTTTCTGAGGATAACTGGAAGTCGAAGACACACTCTCATAGAGGAGACCGGTTACAGTCTATGCGGGATCCGTGATTGTGAAACGTTTTAGTTCTGCATTTTTTTTTGATACTTAATGATAAGTTGATTTCATGCATATTATTTTATATGATTAATTTACTATATTTCCATGTATTTACAATTGTTTTATATCAATTTACCCTAATATAATATGAAAATGAATACGTTGCACCATTTCCTTTAATTTCTATAATTTTGGTGATTTTATATATTTTCTAACAAATTCTAATCAAGATTTATTACTTTTACGTGTAGAAAATTATCAATCAAATCTGGGTATTATTGCAAGAGTCCTACCTCAAGTCAAAAACATAGAGAGAATGAGTCATTGCATGCTTCTATGTTTTATTTCCTATTTAGGATTTGATCAAAGAAGGGAAAAGAGGAAAAAGAATCCAATTCAAATAAGAAAGATAGAAGAATCCCGTTTTTGAGTGTCTCTGTCCAGTTTTGATCAAGATCTTCATCGGATGGTCATATGGTGTCCGATGGAGCCGATTTTTGGAGGAGAGCTTCACGATGTCTTGTTCTTCAAATCCAACGGTGGGATTATGCATTGGAGATCTCTAAGTTAGTCCGATTTATACATCAAAACACTCCTTGGTTAAGTCAGATAAGAACTCTGAGTTTGATTCAAACTCTGAGTTTAATTAATCTATAAAAGTATAGCAAAGCCAAGGAAGAGAAAAAAGGACGTTTTTGGGAGCTTTGGAACACCAGGGAGAACCTTCTTAGAGCTTTGGATAAGCGGAGAGATCGAACCAGGAGACGTTGGTTGGCTTTGGAGATCTGAAGCTTGGGAATAAGTTTTTCTTCATCTTCTTTCAATGTTCTTGAACTCCTCTGTAATGTTTTTAATTTTGAGTATTAACTAATTTAATTTTACTAGGGATCAGATGTAGCCTATCTTTGAATTCCTACTCTTGACTTCATCAATATAATTTTGAATATTGTTTTCTTTGATTGAGTTTTTACTTCTATTCTTCATACTTTTGATTAATTGGCCACTAATCAATTGATTTGTTAATCATAATGAACTGAGAGGGGATTTATGTGTTTAGTTCATTGGAGTAAAAGCCATGAATTTCATCAATATAATTTTGAATATTGTTTTCTTTGATTGAGTTTTTACTTCTATTCTTCATACTTTTGATTAATTGGCCACTAATCAATTGATTTGTTAATCATAATGAACTGAGAGGGGATTTATGTGTTTAGTTCATTGGAGTAAAAGCCATGAATTACATGTAGGATAGATATATATATTTATATGGTTTGTGTAGTTGTTACATGGGAATCTACAGAATTTAATGATTTCTCAGTTGTTGTAACCCACATAGAAATATAGTGGGTTAGCAATTGAGGGAATTTCTATTAGTACTCGAGAGAGACTAGTAGATAGGGAAGGGAATCTCGACTATCAATCAAGAAAATATTTCTCAAATTATAAAGAGGGAGAAAAGGGTGGGAACGCTTAGTTATGGTGAAATCTGACCCCTAGGTCTTTAGCAATTAATAATCTCAATTTAACTTTCAATTTGCAATATAGTCTAGAATAATTTTCTTCCTTATTATTTGTTCAAATGAAATTGGTATAATTAATTTGGTACTTAATCTATAGTCTTCGAGGGTTCGATCTTTTATCATTATATTACTTGTTACGACAGCGTTCACTTGCATTGTACTTTTTCACAACACTTAACAAAACTTAGTATTACTTAATATAGCAAGTACACAGATTAGTAGCATCTATTACATCTAGTTTCTCCTGATACTCTATGGAGGATATATATGCGATATAAGTGAGCCATTGCTATAGTGTGATCTGAGTACATTGTTTAAGGTTAGGGTCCTTACTATTACATATTATATTTACCAAAATTGGGAGATAAGCTATTGGCTACTTGTGGTTTTGTGATGAGAGTAGATTAAGCAGTTCCTTTTCATTGCACCATATCTCATCTATTTGGATATTGTACGCTTGTGCTTTTCTATTCCATCCTTCATCTCACTTAAGAGAGCCTCCATGATCTTTCCTTTCTTTAGTCCTCCTGCACTGAAATACTTTAGCTGCCCTTTCCAAAAAAGTCCCACACTCCATCCAATACTATCCAATGCTGCATTATGTACCCCTGCACACATCAACATTGATAATTGACTTAAGTTAGTCATGCTTTTGCATAAACAAATATTTGGTTTAGAAATCATTATATATGTCCTCCTATGTGTGATCCCTAAAGAATCATGTGTGTTGAGGTTTATATCTTGGATCCAATTTGAAGTATTAAATAACACTCTTTTTGGATTGGGTTTAAGCTTCTTAAAGGTTTTGTTGTTTCGTTCTTTCCAAACAAAATAGCAAGTGATAATAAAGACAAAGACCACCCATTTTTTAATTGATTTATCCTGCCCAAGTTCAGAAATGAAAGACTTGCACGGACCATTGATTGATGTACTTGTCAATCTTTCTGTTTTGATGCCTAAGGGACCCGCCACCCAAATTCTTTTTGTCCAGTCATATGATACAAAAACATGCCAAAGGGATTCGACACAATTTCCACACAGCTCACACATTGGAGACATTAATGTCCATTGGGTGAGTGTTTCCTTAACAGATAATCCTACATTAATAAGACACTAGAAGAACGTTTTGAATTTTGGGTGTAGGGGTAGTTTCTAAGGGCCTGTTTGGTTACATGAGTCTGGAGATTTCAAATCTATGGAGTCATAATTTATAAAATTAACTGTTTGGTTAACTGATTATGTAGAATGAAATCTGTGGATTCATCAGTGATTTTTGTAAATGCACAAATGTTTAGCGTTTTTATAATAGGGATGAAATCTCTGGATTTCACCTCATACCCATAAATCTACAGATTCACGTTTTTAGTGTAAAAAGATGAATCTCTAGATTTCATGAATCTAGAGATTTTCACAACCAAACGGGTATAAATCTCGCATTCATGAATCCAGAGATTTCAAATCTCTGGATTCATGTAACCAAACAGGCCCTAAAAGAATTCCACCATGTGGTGAGTGAATTGGTTTGAGATATCATTCTTATTTGTTCTGTTTATCTTCGGTTGCTCTTTTCTTTCTTTCTTTCTTTTTCTTCTTCTTCTTCTCTCTCTTTTTATTTTTATTTTTATTTAAATCTTAGTTTTTCCCTAAATATTAGCAGACTCTCATAGAGGAGACTGGTTATGGTCTATGCGGCATGGGATCCGTATTTGATGATTGAGTTTTTTAGAGAAACGTTTTAGTTCTGCTTATCTTCGGTTGCTCCTTTTCTTTTATTTTTTTCCTATAATTTAAATCTCAATTTCCCTAAATGTTAGCAGATTCTCATAGAGGAGAACGGTTAAGGTCTATGCAGCATGGGATCATCTACCATGGGATCTGTATTTGATGGTTGTTTCTACCATGTCTATCGACCTCCTGCTGCAAGTTTACTTTAGATTCCCCCTAGGCGAGCATATAAACTTCTTTTCGCAGCTTCAATGTTCCCGAAAGTTTGTTTGTTCCAAGTAGACAATTCTTCTTGCAAATGATGTAAGATAGCAGGCAAAGGATGGTTTGTTTTTCAGCTCTGTCGCACAGTATCAACAAAATCTACATGGGTGAACCACATAGCTTATAATCTGAACGGTCTCTTTTTGTTGGGACTTCTAACCGAGTTTGTCTCAACCAATAAAGGATGATGATCGGATTTGAGTCTGGGCAGCACTCTAACTATAGCATCTGATCACAAGATACGCCACCCACCTGAATAGAGTGCACGGTTCAGCCTTCTATAGATTCTTTGATAACCATTCCACTTGGGTCCTCTCCAAGTAAATTTTGGACCCACAAATCCCAAGTCTATAAGATTGCATAGATTTAATTTATTCTAAACTTTGTACATTTTCTGATCGACACCGGACTTCCACCTCTTACTTCAGATTGATCAAGTACATCATTTAGGTCTCCCACTGCTAAATATGGATAATGATAAAAATTCAATATAGTAGCCAAATCCTCCCACCCTTCATGCCGATTGGATTCAATGGGGCTGGCATACATAGCCACAAGACCCCACTTATTATTATTGACTGTATCCAAAATTTCAATAAAAAGAAATTGGGTATGTGTATGAATAAGAGATACCTGATAACTTGTATTGAATAAAATGAACCATATGCCTCCTGATAGCCCAACTGCATCGCTTTTAAAATGACGCACACCCTTAATTTTAGTAATGACACGCTCTACCTTCTCTCCACTTATTCGAGGTTCCATAATGATAACACAATCAGGATTATGATTTTGTCTATAATGCTTAAGAATAGGGCAAATGCTTTATTGCCTGCTCCCCTTGAATTCCATGCAAAAACCTTCATAAAGAAACTTGATATGGGTTTTGGTTACCGTCATTCATCACCACATCATTCCCAAGGGAATGGTTTTGTCCTTCATTGAGCATCGGTGTTTCGACCACAATTTCATCCATATCGTCAACTTCATCAGGAGGTTTACCTTGTTCAGGTAAGAGAGCAAGAGAGCAAATTGAGTGGTTATTTTTTTCAAAGCAATTTCCACTTCTTCCAACCATTAGATTAGGATCAAAATTCTCCACATCCTCTTTTTCTCCTATTTGGTCCTGCATCTGAAGTTCCTTCTCATTTACAACTTCTTTAGTCAAATTTGCTATCATATTACTCGCCTTCTGTAACTCCACAGGTAAAGAGTAGTTAATCACATGTTGGTCACTTGACGGAAGCCTTGAACTTTTTGAATTCTCTTCATTCTCCTGTCTAGTCTCTAACACACCTCTTTGATTATGATTTCGAGGAGCCATCATGTTTCTACCCTCTCTTTGATGTGTGATACGCTGCCACGTGGCCGAAACACGAGTCGTGTTAGTTTCCATGTTGGATACTACTTCCTGATCTTCTTGGGAAACCATTGCAAGTGCTACAAATCTAGAGCCGGATCCCACTCCATTAACTTTATTTCCATCTTCCGTACCACTCTAGCCTCCTCTTTTTGATCTGCCATTTTTCTCTCCGGCATTATCAGTAGGGTTCCGGCGATTGTCTTTTTTGAATTTTGTATCTGCTGGTGCCCTTTTTGCCTCAGAATTTTTAATGGTTTCAATTGCCTTTTGTGCAAATTCTTCGGGTTCAAGCGTTGGTACATCTTCCTCTCCGCCATAGAAAATAGAGCATTGTTCTTTATGATGGCCATATCTTCCACAATCATAGCACAACAAATTCATTGACTCATAAAGAATTTAGTGAACACGACCTTTGCGTCTAAACTTGGACAGCAAGGGTTTGGATAAATCAATCTCGACATAGACCCGCGCATACTTACCGCGGATAGCTTGGGCTGTTGTTGAATCAATTTTAATTACCTTTCCTACTCGGTTACTCAGTCTGATAAAAAATCGAGTATCAAAATACTCTATGGATACTCCAGGGAAACGCACCAATATCGCCAATTTCTGCAGCACTTCTTCCTCATGATTGAAATTCGGTTGCCATCTCCTCACTGATAGATAGTGATCAGCAATTACCCAAAGACCATCAACTAGGGCTCTTTGAAAATCTTCTTTAAAAGCGAATTTTGCAATATAATAATCATTGCCAATGTCAATAAGGTCCAACGCTCCTGTAGGTTTCCATAGGGCTGATAATCTACCGGACAAAAACTTAAAACCCACCGTTTTTCCTACCAGTTTAACAATCAATGTCTGTTGCCATGGTTTCCGCAATCTTTCTTTTTCTTTTTTGGACAAGGTAATACTAGGGCAGCAGAAAGCATCGTCTTCCTTCTCACCATCATCCTCATTCTCATCGTCCATGTCCCATTCATAATCGGGTTGGTTCAAAAATCCATCATCATTGAGACCGTCGATCTCCTCAATCTCCATACCCTCTTCTTGGCTAGGGCTAGGATAATTTCTAGTCACCATCTTTGCATAAGATCATTGCACCTCCACCGGTGGAAGCTTTATATCTGCTCCATGACCTCGCTTAACTTTCTTATTGCTTCGTTGCATCTGGTCAATTTCCTCCTTTGATGCTCCATTCAAATTCATTTCAGCAAAAGCATCTCCCGCATCCAATCTTTCCATCTCTATCGTTGGAATCCTCTGTTTCAGGGAAACCCTTTTCCACCGGAACCCTCTTTCAGCTCTAGTTTTCTTTTATTGCAATGAAAAAAGAGAGAAAGGACGTTCATCATATTAGAAGTTGGAAGGAAGAAAAAAACAGAAAAAAGAGAGGATGAGGGTAAAAACAGAGAGAAGAGAAACTCCTTATATGAACCTCATATAAGTAGAAATTGGGAGGAAAATAATTTTAATTTTCAACCGAAAAATAGTAAGGGTGACTTCATCAATTGGTTATTAGAAATAACGGATTAATAATGAGAGAAAAATAAGAATTAGTTAATGAATGGTTAGGATTTTACTAACTAATTTTAAGGGTAAATATCACTCACCTCCCCTCTTAGTTGGACAAATAGCATTTACACCCCCCTCTTAGTTGGATAATATCACTTACCTCCCATTTTACCTAACAAATATATCAAACACCTCCCCTCGGTTAAATTTAATTTTTACTGTTAAGTATTTTTCTAAAACCCCAAACCACCCTATTTTTTATTTTAAACTCTAAATTATCATAATCACCCTAACAGATAAACTACTAAATTATCTTCAATTAAAATAATTATTAAAAACCAAAACACCATAGTTAAAACTTAAATTATCTTTAATTATTAAAAGCCCAAACATACCTTCTTTTTTTTTTTTAATTATCAAGCAATTAAAAAAACACTTACTATTGTCAAGTAAAATAAAAAAAGGCAATTAAAAAAAAGGGTATGTTGATAAAATTAAACACGTACTACTATTTTGGATTTTTTTAATTGTTTGATAATTAAAAAAAAAAAAAGGGTATATTGGGCTTTTAATTATTCAAGATAATTTGAGTGAGTTTTAACTATGGTGTTTTGGTTTTTAACAATTATTTTAATTAATGGTATTTTAGTATTTTAACTGCTAGGTGATTACGTTAATTTACGGTTTAAAAAAAAAATTTTAGCCAAGGATAGTTTGGGGTTTTTGAAAAATACTTAATAGTAAAAGTTAAATTTAACTAAGGGGAGGTGTTTGATATATTTGTTAGGTAAGAGGGGAGATAAGTGATATTTATCCATAATTTTAATGATAGATCTTTACGTTTAATTACGTTGTATTCTAACCACTGTCTAGTTATCTCTATCCCCAATTTTATTCATTATTTTTCAAAACTTTGAATTAACCCGGATAAATCGGCCCCAAAAGAGGTAATTAGTTTCTTTTCTCATTGCTGTCTTAACTTAATTTTTGTAAATTTCAATTTGTTCACAGTCTCAGCAGCGAGAAGAAAGAAATTCTTGTTCAAAACTTCCTTGTGTACGTTTATTTTTCTGATCGATGACGAACGTGGGAGATCATCCGAGCAGTCGGAGGAAGGTGATCAGAAGTGACGACAGCGATAATGAGAAAGAGAATGAGAAGGATCAATCAGATGATGTGGTGCTGTTTGAAGATTTGTTGATGAAAGTGTTCTCACGGCTTCCAGAGAAATCTCTCCTCAGGTTTAAGTGCCTAAGTAAAAGATGGAATCACATCATATCCAGTGATCATTATTTCATCGATCTCTACTCCAAGTCCAACCCATTTCTTCTCGCTTTTTCTTCCATTATATACCCAGAGGTAAAAGAAGAAAACTCTGAAATAACCCTAAATTGTGATGAGTGGTCTCTTTGTCTCCAATCTTCCATAGACATGGAAGGGAATTATTCGTCAAACAGCAAATTCAACATCGATAGAAGAACCATGGGAGATCCATCATATCCGACGATGCTTCCTACCCGCTTGGATCTGGTATGTTGCCAATGTGATGATAAAATCTATGTCTGCAATCCAACTACACATGAGTCCATAACATTGCCAGCCTTTGGTCCCCGTAGGGATTTTGTTGACAATCTGGGATTTGGATATGTTAGATCTACCAACGAGTATAAACTAGTTGATTTGTCTGCTGCATTCTACGATTCAGACATGGAGGAATATGATGATTCCATCCTCAACCTTCCTACAGAATGCAGAGTTTTCACATTGGCTATGCAAGCTGACTCTCCATCTTCTTATGCTTCTCCTTGGGATTGGAAAAAAATACAAAATTCCCCTTACAATGTCGAGTTAGGTCATTGTCCAGCTTTAGTTGATGGAGTTGTTCACTGGTTGATCAACCGCAAGCGCCATCCAGAGTTTCTGATCGACGTCAATCCATCCATCTTGGCTTTCAGCTTGGAGACTGAAGAGTTTCGAATACTCCCACGTCCCAGTGAGTGTCGTGATCTGACAAACACCACAGCCGAGAATGTCCAATTGGTGGAATTGAGAGGACTACTCTGCTTCTCATGTGTCCAAAACGATGAAACCAAAATGGGCATATGGATGCTCAGAAGAGATTATGATCATCATCATCATCATAATTTTATGTGGGCGAAAGAATACACTATTGATTTAACTACCTTGACCTTGTTGGATCCTATTTGTAGGTTTTTCAGATCTGATCAACCTCAATATGTCCCACATCGATATCGTTTCTATTGTGTTCCCAGGTATATACTGGAAGAAGAGAATAAGATCCTTTTCGAAGGCGTAGGGGGCAGAATTCCTATACGCTCGTTTTATTACGATATTCAAACAGCTGGGTTTACTAAATTTTTAAGTAAAGATGGTTGCCGATCATTCTTCAGTTTCTATAGAGAGAGTCTTCGGTCACTAAGCTACGTATTGCAGCAGGTACGTACCTACAAGTGTACGACTAATCTAGCAATTTTTTGTAATTCCTTAAATAGTAATTAGCATTCATTCATTCATTCATCAATGACTAATTTTTTGAACGTGTATGCATGCAGAAAAGCAGCTTGATCAAGCTCGATCAAGTGATCGGAGTTACTCCCTCCCAATCTCTGCAATTGGCAAACATGGATCCACCAATCTTTATTATACGGATTTTCACGGTTTTTCGCCTTCGTTATTGGGGTTATGGGGGATATCTAACAAATCTTAAAGGTGGATTTGTTGCAATTGAAGGAAAGCAAATAGTTGCAGGAGATGCAATTGAAACACAAGTAAAAGCCATTCTACGTGGGCTGCAATTTGCTCGTGAGCAAGGTGTACAGTGCATTGCATTGGTTACAGCTGGATCAAAGAAGATAGTTGATGTAATCAATAATAATCCTCCTGATCAAGAGAAAAAAACTTTTCAATGGCTTGAAAGGTTTTTTGACAAGATTACTCAGCTTCTTTCTGAATTTATTTGGGCTCAAGTATTCCATGATCACGGACTATCTACTCAAGTGTCTGCCCAAATTGCTTTCTGCGCCCCATGGAACAATGACTTTTGTTTAAATGAACCCCCTAAATGGTTTGTAGATGGTTAACCAAATTTTGTGGCTTCAATTCAAGTCCAGCTAAAAGTTTACAGCACTACTTCTCTTATGATTTCTTTTATTTTTTTTCTGCTTTTGTATGAGATTTCCAATCTGATGCCTCCACAGAAAATAACGATTAGCAGGTTTTAGTAGTTGATCACTGCTTATATATGATTGGTTATTTTTTTATTTGACTTTGGAGAAAATTGGTGAGATTCAGAATCGTATGGAAAACCAATTAATTTTTGAATTCAACATTGGTGAAGTTCAGAATCATATGTATGTTAGAAAAATACGGGTTTGAAATAGCACAAGTGAAGATGGAGATTAGATGTTGATGCTTTCAGGCACGTTACTACGTTGCTTTCCTTGAGATTTTATTCGCTCCCTACCACTGTGCAAGAGGGTACAGCGAATAGTCTTCCAAGATACAAGAAAGCCCCAATAAAAGTTGTTCTTCAAATTGGACTAATGATGGCTTTAGTTTTAATGAACCACCTGACTAGTTCGTAGATGGATGACCTAATTTTGTGGCTTCAAAATCATTCTAGGTGTTCATACATCTTGTTACTTATTAGTGATCTACACTAGAATTCATCAGTAGTTTAGCGTTATCTCCCTATAAAATATTTTCAAATGTCTACTTGAGAAAAATAAAACAGCATTTTGTGTCTACTTTTTTTTTTGGAAGGTGAAACGAAGTGTAATAACTGAACGTGTTCTAATTTTCCATCGGATTATTGACTAAACGAATCGCAACAAGTGTAAATCTATTAAGGGGTTCTAAATTTCTACCATCAGATCTATTGACTAAATCTGAATCGTCCAACAAAATTCTTACTTTTTGTCCCTTTTTTGTGGGTTAGTTAAGATAACTTTCAAAAAAAAAAAAAAAAAGAAAGAAGAAAACAACACTCTAACAGTTAGAATAACATCTCTTTCCTCTTTCTCTATTTCTTGTTTTGTTCCCTCTCCATCGCTTCACTAAAAACTCTTTCATCTGCGTTCATCAAGTTCGGACCCTTTGAAAATATTTTTTTTTGTCTTCCTTGAGATCTCGTAGATTATTTTCTTGTTTTTAATTCCATCTCAAATGATACAAACAAGAGACTTCTACATATTTCTATGCAGTGAATCTCCCACAAAAACCAGCCTTTTTCTTCGAAGTCTCTCAAAAAAATTAGTTGTGTTGAACCTATAGAAGAACTATATTAGAGAAGGAACAGAGGAAGAAGAACGAGATGATAGAAAAAATAAGAATTTTATTGGACGATTCTGACGGTGAATATTTAGAGCCGTTCAGCTAACCTATTCCCACATCCGATCAACTACACTTTAGCCTTTTTGGTAGATCATATTTTCTTTATTTTAACATCCGTGTCTTTTACATGAATGAATCCTTAGCTCAAATGGAAAAATTCCGGTAATTATCTAATATATGATAGTTCGACCCCATCAGCATTGAATCCTTAGCTCTGATGTGTTGTTTTTTGGTTTCTATTCCTCTCAATAATACGTTTTCTTTTAACATGTAAAATGAAAATTATAAAGGAGCTTATTTTTCTTTTGTAAGTTCAATTTCAATACGAACTTTTGAGATAAACTCAATTATCTTGTTTCCCTGAGTTTATTTGTTCTGTTAGCTCTATTTTATTATTCCTTGGATGAGTCTCTTTTCGTGCGTAGGTGCCAGGGTCTCCATGGGCTGATTTCAAGTTGATTAGTTGGATACTCAAGATGTATAGTAGGAGCTCCTCTAACTATAAAGTTTCTGAAAAATCTGATGTTGATGAAAGAAAATCCTTACCGTCTATTTCTAATGGATACAAAGAATACACAACAAAAAATGGAGAAGTTAAGGGATGCATTGAAAATGGATTAATTCCTTTCATGTTCCTCAAAGAAGCGTTTGCAAATATTCAACATAATTATTGGGAGATTAACATTACAACTAGAAAAAGAGCAAAGACAGCCCAAGGGGATATTTTCTCAAGGAAAAGTAAACTTGTTTGCAGATTTATTGGCAAAGAAGAATAATCCGAGATTTCAAAAAACTTGAGAATTACTAGGTTGACATGAAAATGAGAATCAAATAAATTTTTAGCTTGCATGCTACTTTCATTCCACAAGGAGACAACCCACCAAGATCTTAGAAATCCATAGATTTGAAGCAAAATGATGCTTGACAACAAACCATATTGAAATAGCTACTCACTCATGTAAGCATTTGATGGCAGGATTGCACTTCAAAACCAATTGATCCATTCATGACCCTAAAATTACATCCTTTTGGAACCATCACTTCAACATAATTATTGGGAGATTAACACTCTTGACAAGCTAGTAAAGGAGGAGATTAGAGAGTCTCATTGCCCAAGGGGATATTTTCTCAAGGGGAAAAGTAAACTTGTTCCCATATTTTCTTTCAAAAAATGGGGTCTTATATTTGAACTGATCTAATTAATTTTGTTAATGAAGTGTTTCCGATAGGCTACATGGCTCCTTCCCTAAATGTTTCATATACTTTGTCTTACTTCCAATGTTACTTTCCCGGATGCCTAAGGGAGTTACATGAACCCACCAAGATCTTGAAATTAAAGAAGCAAAATGGTGCCCGGACAACAAACCATATTGAAATAGCTACTCACTGAGCATTTGATGGAGACTTTTACTTCTAAACCAATTGACCATTCAACCCTAAAATTACATCCTTTTGGAACCATCACTCCTTTTGTATCAATGGAAATGAACACTCTTGACAGAAAAGCTAGTAGAGGAGGAGATTAGAGTAGTCTCATTCCACAGCCAAGCCCTTAATTCCAGGGAATGATGGACTTTCCATAGATTTAAAGTCTTTCAAAAAATGGGGTCTTATATTTGAACTGATCTAATTAATTTTGTTAATGAATTGTTTTCGATAGGATACATGGCTCCTTCTCTAAATGTTTCATATATTTGTCTTATTTCCAAAGTTCCTTTCCCAGATGCTCTAAATAAGTTTTAGTGGGGCTTTCTTGTATCCTTGGAGACTATTCGTTATAATCCTTTTGTATGTTGGTAAGAGCAAATCTTTACCAAAAAAAAAAAAAAAAAAAAATTGGTAAGAGCGAATAAAGTCTTAAGAAAAGCGTAGTAAGCGCCTAAAAGCATCAACATCTAATCTCCATCTTCACTTGTGCTATTTCTGACCAATGTTGAATTCAAAAATTGAATTGGTTTTGGTTTTCCATATGATTCTCTATCTCTCCAATATTCTCCAAAGTAAAATAAAAAAAACAAAAAAAAAAAAAACCAATCAATGTATATATTTGAACCCTTATTTAACCAGAGCATAAGCAGTGATCAACTACTAAAACCTGCTATTATTTTATGTGGAGACATCAGATTGGAAATCTCATACAAAAACAGAAAAACCAAAAGAAATCATAAGAGAAGTAGTGCTGTAAAATTCTAGCTGGACTTGAATTGAAGCCACAAAATTTGGTTATCCATCCACAAACCACTTAGGGGGTTCATTTAAACAAAAGTCCTTGTTCTTGCAAGGATGAAAGCAATTTGGGCAGACACTTGAGTAGATAGTCCGTGATCATGGAATACTTGAGCCCAAATAAATTAAGAAAGAAGCTGAGTAATCTTGTCAAAAAACCTTTCAAGCCGTTGAAAAGTTTTTTTTCTCAATGCATATAGATTGGTGGATCCATGTTTGCTAATTGCAGAGATTGGGAGGGAGTAACTCCGATCACTTGATCAAGCATGATCAGGCTGCTTTTCTGCATAAATACATTCAAAAAATTAGTCATTGATGAATGAATGAATGCTAATTATTATTTAAAATAAAAAATTTGCTGGATTAGTTAGTTGTACACTTGTAGATACGTACCTGCTGCCTGTTGCAATACGTAGCTTAGTGACCGAAAACTCTCTCTATAGAAACTGAAGAATGATCGGCAATCATCTTTACTTAAAAATTTAGTAAACCCAGCTGTTTGAATATCGTAATAAAACGAGCGTACAGGAATTGTGTCCCCTACGCCTTCGAGTAGGATCTTATTCTCTTCTTCCAGTATATACCTGGGAACTAAATAGAAATAACATCGAGGATGACGAGGAGGGATTTTTCGAGGAGGTGGATCGGATCTGAAAAAATAACTAGTACAAAAAGGATCCAACAAGGTCAAGGTAGTGAAATCAATAGTGTATTCTTTCACCCAGATAAAATTATGATTATGATGATGATGATCATCATAATCTCTTCTGAGCATCCATATGCCCATTTTGGTTTCATCGGTTTGGACACAAGAGAAGGCAGAGCAGTCCTCTCAATTCCACCAATTGGACATTCACGGCTATGGTGTTTCTCAGATCACGACACTCACTGGGACGTGGGAGTGTTCGAAACTCTTCAGTCTCCAAGCTGAAAGCCAAGATGGATGGATTGACATCGATCAGAAACTCTGGATGACGCTTGCGATTGATCAACCAGTGAACAACTCCATCAACTAAAGCTGGACAATGTCGACCTAACTCGACATTGTAAGGGGAATTTTGTATTTTTTTCCAATCCCAAGGAGAAGCATAGGAAGATGGAGAGTCCTCTTGCATAGCCAATGTGAAAACTCTGCATTCTGTAGGGAGGTCGAGGGTGGAATCATCATATTCCTCCATGTCTGAATCGTATAATGCAGCAGACAAATCAACTATTTTATACTCGTTGGTAGATCCAACATATCCAAATCCCAGACTGCGAACTTCATCACTGGGGAGACCAAAGGCTGGCAATGTTATGGACTCATGTGTAGTTGGATTGCAGACATAGATTTTATCATCACATTGGCAACATACCAGATCCAAGCGAGTAGGAAGCATCGTCGGATATGATAGATCTTCCATGGTTCTTCTACCGATCTTGAATTTGCCGTTTGACGAATAATTCCCTTCCATGTCTATGGAAGATTGGAGAAAAACAGTGGGTTTGATTTTAAGGTTTTTAAAGGATGAGAAAGCAAGAAGAAATGGTTTGGATTTGGATTCTTTGGAGTAGAGATCGATGAAATGATGATCACTGGATATGATGTGATTCCATCTTTTACTTAAGCACTTCAACCTGAGGAGAGATTTCACTGGAAGCCGTGAGAACACTTTTATCAACAAATCTTCAAGCAGCACCACATCATCTGATCGATCCTTCTTCTCATTCTCATTATCTCTGTCGTCACTTCTGATCACCTTCCTCCGACTGCTTGGATGATCTCCCACGTTCGTCATCGATCAGAAAAATAGAATTTCTTTCTTTTCGCTGCTGAGACTGTGAACGAATTGAAATTTACAAAAATAAGTTAAAGAGAGCAATGAGAAAATAAACTAATTACCTATTATATGGCTGATTACCCGTAGAGGGGTAAATTCAAAGTTTGAACACCTTCTTTAACCCGTATTTTGCTCCGCCTTGGTGGAATAATATAGATTTTTTTTAAAAACAAAAAAACATAGTTAAATCCAATAACTCATTAGAATGTGCGAAAGCCACTGCAACTGTGAAGATCCGAACTTCGTTTACTCTCTTTAGCAATAATTTTTTAAATGGTGTTTTATATTAATTTAATAGGAACAAGGGGTTAGAGAGCTTCCCTCTGTAGCAATACTATTATTTGGTCCCTTTCCAAAAATTAAAAATAAAAATTTAAGATATAAATGATGGGTATAAATGTCATTCTTAATCATAATCTAATTGTTATCATTAAACCCCCTAGTTTTAAGGAATAAAAATTTAAATTCTAATTAAAAATAACTCACGTTTCATAAATTTCTCCCTATATTCTCTCTTATATTTTCATTTTTATTTATTCTCTCATGAATCTCCTCTTTATTATTCTTATTTTTTCTCTCTTTTTTTTTTTCTCAATCGTCTCACAAAATAGTGGAGTAGTTAGCATACATTGGAATTTTTTCGAAATATTCTCCACAGTTATCAGTATTCACTCTCTTTCTCAAATTATTCCTCTCTTTCACTCACTCACAATTTTTCTAGTATTCATTTCATAAAGTATAATTTTTTTTTATTTAGTTGTTCTTTCTTTCTTCTAAAATTTAATTACACTAATAGCAATTTAAATCTCATTAGAATTCACCCATTGATTTTATCAAATCTAATCATAATAATTTTTTTTTTTAATCCTTAAAACTTTTTCCTAAAATTTCATTTCTATTAATGGAAATTCAAATCTCACTTAAAATTTCAGCTTAATTTACCTAAATTTTTAATGTAGGCCCCACACGTCTAAATATAATAAAATATGAGAAGGTGGTAGCTGAACGGACATGTGAAAAGGTTAGCTGAACAGTTCTACCATTAGATTTGTTTACTAAATCTGAATCGTTCATTAAAATTTCTATTTTCCTTCCTATTATTTATAGGTTAATTAATTAACCTTCTATTGCCGGTTAAAGGTTCAAAAAAAAAGAAACTAAGTACCAACGGGGTTGGTCCAAGTGGTAAGCAGCTTGGTTCGCTTAAGCAAGGTTCCGGTATGAAAATGCAGTTTGTGCCTTATTGATCACTTCTTGAGGACTCCAAACCACATTCTTATGCACCAATTCATTTCTTGCTAGCCACAAATATCAACATAAATAGGCACATCTGCTGAGAACTCCCCTACTATATATGTTGTTTGCTATCAAAATTGATCAACCCCCATTTCTCCAACCAAACATGAAATGTTACATTATCGTCCTCCGGAGTGATGAAATTGAGCTGGCTGCCGAACCACACCAGCTTTGCAAACCTACATCCCAATAAAATGTGGTCTATTGTTTCGATAGAAAAGTAAGCCACACCGGACACAACTATATATAGTCAGTCATCCGTATCGATATCTTGCTAACAAAGTCTCAAAACCCTGTCGCTAAAGCTTGTGCACATGATTGCCATCATAAGAAAGTTTTGACCTTGGGCATGGCCTAACTTGCTGTTCCAAATGAGCTTCCACTATCCCTTAGGCTTCACCTTGTCCCAAATGTGTAATCTTCGAAGTTGATGCCGCGGACCTATTGTTCCTGTCCCTGCTTTTTTTTTTTGGTAGAAGATGATAAGCTGATTTAGTAGTAAAATAACCATTTTTACTTGCCCTCCAAAAAAAAAACCTGCTTATCTTGCCTTGGGAATATGCTGATTTTCATACGTTGGTTGGACAACCTGTCTATCTTCCACATTAAAGTATTGTTCCAACAACTCTAGTTTCTATTGTCTAATAAGAGGATCAATGAGGTCAGCCACCTTATGAATAGGACAGTTCATAGCTAGGCTTCCTTCCTTGTAGACACCTTATGAAACCCGAGTGTTCTTAAAATACCAGCACACTGACTTATTAATTCTAGTAGGTCAAGAAACTAAAATATGAACAGAGTTATTTTCTTCAAATCAACCCTTCCATCCTTCTACTTTATAACTTCCACTCCAACCTCTGATTCTTCAGTTTGAGTTTGAATAGTGTGATTTTGGCAGTCATGACCAGAAAGTCATCAAACTTTAACCAAAAAATAAAGACCGGAGAGTCAAACCTACCTGGCATGTTTCATGGGAAAGGTTAATTAGTAAGCCGACTCAGCCAGCCCAGCAGCTGCAAAAGTCCTTTTGTTTCCATTTTCCCTTTATCTAGCTTCTTGAATACATTACATGGAAGAAACATCTTCTATCAAGTAATTAATGTGGATTAAGGGTAATTAACGATTTAATGGATTAATTGGTACAGGTAATATATGTTTATGAAATTCAAAATTCTAATCTTTTCTAACCAATCAATCTGACAGTACTACTGGATGAAAAACAGCTCTAATACTTCAATTGTGGTTTAGGTGGCAATGATTCATAACCAAGATATAATGCTTTGGGTTTGAAAAAAATTAACTATCATCAAGTCATCCTTTATATTGTTCTTCCATGTCAATGACAGTACCCTCTCAATTATTTCTTTCCTCTTAATCTATGATCGATTAAATTGTTAGCTTACCTGTATATCTTGTGAATGGGAAGATTAACACTGAAAGAAAGAGTACATCACCAAAGTTGACTGTGTATTGTATAGACATAGACATTACCCTTACATATATACGATAAGTTGACACAAACTAGAGATAAAAACTAGATAAAATAGAAGTGAAAATCAATATACATGTATATGCTTTTAAACACTGTGACATAGATAAATATCAGACACAAGTACAAATTCAGTCAAATTTGAAGATCAACAAATTTAAGGTCTCTATCTACATACACATTTTACCCAACCCCCACCCAAAAAAAGAAAAGAAATCTACGTACACATTGGGTACTCTAAAGTATAAAACCATATCCAACTTTCCATTTGGAGGGGGAGGCGGTTGGCAACCAAAACCAACCCCCCAGAGAAAAAAAAAAAAAAAAAAAAAAAAAAAAAAAAAAAAAAAAAAAATTTAAAATACATTCACTAAATTTACTGGAGGATAATACATTCAAATTCAAACTGGAAATACATTCATTGATGAACTGAGGTAAAAGAAACGACCTAATACCATGGTCATAACGACACAAACACCTAAAACTGAAAAACAGGCTATAAAAACACCTAATGCATTCAAAATGTAACAACATAAACAACGGAACTAAAACATGGCATGAAGAAAAACCATCTGAAAACCACCAGTACCCTGCATCAACAAATTTTCCCCCCCGCTGCTTTCTCGCAAAAAAAAATCGACATTGAAGAAGAAAAAGAGCCCCCAAAAAAAAAAAAAGGGGGTTTTGGAAAAAAAAATCACAATGTAACGGAAATACCGTTCCGGTTCAGTCTATACATCGCTCTTCTCGACTCCCAATGCTTGAAATTTCGTGTAAAGGATGCTTTCATGGAAATAATTATTGAGAATGCTACTGCCTGTCAAGATACATCGTTTATTAAGTACTCGATTCTGACTCCGACGAGCAATTCAAGATTAGCCATGAGAACACACTGATCCGATCGCCCATTTTTCTTGACTCGATCAGATGACATTCCGAAACCCTAAGTACGCAACGAAGAAAGAGAATCCTCTCCTATCTCTGACTCCCCCCCCCCCCATCTCTCACTTAGGGCCCAGCCCAATATTCATTTTAGACTCGGTTCGAATTCTAGATCGCTCCAGCCCAGCCCAGCCCAGCCCAGCGGTCACTTTGACCTAAGCCAATAAGTTTTTCAATTAAAATAAATTAAATTCAGCCCATGTTAACATAGATTTTGTGGTGCTCTGATTTAAACAATCTACTAAAAACAGCTATTACACATTCATCAAACTGAAATACATTCACTAAAACTGAGTAATACATTCATTCAAACTGAAATACATTCATTAAACTGAGTAAAAACACCTAATACATTCATAACAACACAAACACCTAAAACTGAAAAACATATAAAAACACCTAATACATTCATAACAACATAAACACCTAAAACTGTGAAAAACATCTGAAAACACCTACTGCATCAACAAATCCGGTGGCACAATGAACAAAGGGGGGGGGGGGGGGGGGGGGGGGCACCCCCTTGTTTGTTTGCCCCGGGCGCGGTCCTTCCCCGAAGAACCTGAAGTCACGTAGGTAAGGATCTATATTTGAATCATATTTCACTTTGCACCTAAAGTTCTGAATTGCTCCGGCGACAGTGCGGGCACGTACATTTACCCATCGACTTTTACCAGCGTGCATTGATTTTCCAAGCAACGTATCCATGTTTCGGCTCCTGTGATCTCCAATGATTCTCGGACGAGTTAAAACGCTGCTGGAACTAGTTTTCTCATAATAAAGAAAGGCTGTTGAGTGTTTCCGCGGCGCAACCAGGAAATCCATGGAAGAACTGGAGGTGGCCAAGCCACCCCCTGTGGCCTGGGAAAGTCCAAATCTGGATAATCTGGATTTGGATTTGGATCTGCCATCTTACAGAGATAGAAGAGAGCTCGAGCTTGAGAAGGAAGTGGGAGGACGACTCTCGCTGTAGTGTCTACAAACATTTATAATCAGAATTGGCGAGATAAGAGAGAGAGGAGAGCTGCGGAGGAGCTGCGGAGGGCTGCGAGAGGTACCGTTTTCAGCAGAGGAGATTTCATAGAAGGGGAAGGGAGCAGGTCTTGGGGCAGGGGAGAAGGGCATCGTAGCAAGGAGAATATTATTCCGGTAATATTGTGGTCCTCTTCACTTCACTAGAAGACATGAATTGCTGCATCCATTAAAGCTCCTGAATTGCTGCATTGTTTGGCATATCTCTGCAACAGAACCCGTCTTTTGCAAGTCATCCCACCAAGACAAACTTTAGTATGAATTAAGTCGATCATCACTTACTTTTTAGTTTTTACTGCCTTCCCATACTCACAAACACGAATTCTGCAAAACCCCTGAAATTGCAACTGCCTTTATACACATTTTCCTCATCTCTCTGAGTTACTATTTCTGATCAAACTCTTCCACAGTCAACCCCTCAAATGTCCCCCACCAATACACCTTCTCCACCTATTCCTCCTACTCTGCAACCTACTCCACAACTCCCAAAACTCAAGACCGAGACAAGAACAGATGAGTGAAGAGGAACAGGAACAGGAACAGGAACAGGAACAAGAACAGGGGAGGTGTTGCAGAGCTTCCCAGGCGGAGCGACTTTTTCTCACTCAATACAGTTTGGCCTTACCAGACTCTCTTTGGGCCCATTTCACTAATTTTTTCAATCTAAATCATCCTATAAATCGCCACCCTCAACAATGTTGGTACTGTGTTCCCAGGTATATACTGGAAGAAGAGGTTTAAAATCCTTCTTGAAGTCGTAAGGGAGGAAACTTCCTAGACAATCATTTTATTACAATATTCAAACAGCATTCTATTTCTAAGGATAATTGCCGTTCATTCTTCAGTTTCTATATAGAGAGTCTGTGCTTATTAAGATAAGTATTGAATTAAGCAGGTTTGTATAATTAATCCAACAATTACTCAAATAATTAAACTAGCATCAATCGATGACTAGAAGCACAAGACTAATGTTTGTGAATTTTTGCAGAATAGCAGCTTGATCAAGTGAATGGATTTACTCCCTCCCAGTACCTGCTGCAATTGGCAATCATGGATCCACCAATCTATATTATATGCATTTTTGCAGATTTTTGCAGCAATATTGGAGGTAGGAGTTTTAATGGGGGATATCTAGCAAATCTTAGAGGTGGTTTGCTGCAATTGAAGGAAAATGAATAGCTGCAGGAGATGCAATTGAAACATAAGTAAAAGCTATTCTACATGGGCTGCATTCTTTCTTATGCATTGGTAAAATTTTCCCTCTTAAGTTACAACTTCTATTCCCAGTACTCAGCGAAAGGCGATTAGCCCTTAGATCTCTTAATTGAAACTCTAAGTACTCATAAGGTGGTGTAGGGGTGTCAATTTTCAACCCGAACCGTTAAAACCGGACCGAACCGGCCCTAATCGATCCTTAATGGGCCGTAATTGGGCTGAGGGTCCTCAGCCCGAACGGTTTCGGGCTGGCCCAGCCCAGCCCGTGTGCGAGCCCGTCAGCCCGTTAGTCTTTTACATAAATAAAATTAAAATATTAAATGTAATTAATTTTTTTTGTATTGTTTAAATGTAATTAATGATCCACGAATTTCTTTGAGACGTTGAGACTCGAGTTTGGGTAGTTGAGAGTTGAGTGTTAACACTTTCAACGGTTTAAGTTTTAACTTTTTAATTTTCAAATTTTATTTAGTTTTATTATTTTAAAATTTAAAAGTCTTAATTGATAACTCTTAACTCTTAAGTCTTAATCTTAATCGTTAACTTTTTAATTTTCAAATTTCATTTAGTTTTATTATTTTAAAATTTATAAGTCTTAATTGATAACTCTTAATCTTAATCGTTAACTCTGTTTCAGTTTCCAGTTTCAGACTTTCAGTCTTTCACATTTTCACTTTTGTGAAATCAAGCATCAAGATTTCAAATTTTTCGTTAACACCATCCTCTATCTTTTGTAGTTTTGTGTGTGAGAAACTAGGATTTGGAGTTGAGGAAAAAATAAAAATAAATTTCAATATTTGATTTTTAATTTAGTCCAAACCGTTTGCCAAACCGAATCCAAATCATTAGGCCAAACCGTTAATCAACCCGAACCCAAACCGCACCAAACCGCACCGCTCCGAAACCGTTATCTTTTAAATGGGCTGGTTTGGGTTGGGGGTTTTTCAGCCCGAAACCGCTCCAAACCACACCGTTGACACCCCTGGTGGTGTTTGCTTTTGGACAAAGAATGGGCTATCAGGATTCTCTTACTATTGAAGCACTAGCCATTAGGCGTAGACTTAGTCTTGCCTAAATTTCTAGATTCCCCATATCCTCGTGGAAAGTAATAACCATGCGCGGGTGCAGACGATTATACATCCAGCAACCTATTACAAATGGAAAATCTCCCATTTACTCAATGATATTCTCAACCTAGCGACAACCTTAACAAATTGTTCATTCACACATAAACATCGTGAAGCAAATTTCGCCACCGATGAGTTGGCCAAACCTACAGCGCTATCTCAAGATTGATTCGTGTACCACCATACCCCTTCCCCCCTTTTAACGTGGATCCTGCTCTATGATTCTCTGAGATGTAAGATCTCTCGTGGTTCACTCTTGAATAAATAAATCTATATTTTCTACAAACCAAAAAAAAAAAATTCCTTGAGTATTCCTGCAAAATTTCTCTTTGAGTTTGTAAAAGCTTGTTGATTGGCCATGGGAAAATGCTTGGTTGAGACTAAGAAAAGAAAGCTGCATGCCACCATGATTATTATATAATTAAGGTAACTTTTAAGCATTGGAACTTTAATTAGCAGAAAAAACTTACACAATTACCAACCAAATCATAGATAACAATCATTTTTCTCATCATCATAACAGTATGAAGCACACATAGGCACTTATCTATGGTCCACGAATACATTGAACTTGGCGAAAATGCTTCTGGACCGTAAGTTTTGGTTCTCGAGCAGATTCATCTTCTTTCTTTCTTGATCATCTCACCGGAATCAAGTTGATAATCTTTTCTGAGAGAGGTAAGAATCAAAAGAAGATCCATCAAACAACTCAACACCATCTTCTTCTCCATAGACTTCATTTTGACTAAGCTGTGGGGGTGCGAAGCTTGTGAATTATAAGCTTTTTCAGGGATGATGATGACTTGATAAGAAAATAAAGAAGGAAACGAAAAAAAATTTCCTCTCTTCTTTGACTCTAGCTGCAATGAATTTAAGTATGATATAAACACCTAATGATAGAGGTGATTAGTGTTGAAAAAGTAAATGGAAATTTAAAGTGATCACTCATCACCATAGATTGAGGAGATTAGGACACTAATCTAAATTTGACAAAATAAAAGCTTATTCCTTTGTGTATGTGAAGAATTTAGTCAAATGGTCTAACAGAGGAATCGAAATCTCCTTGAGTGCCAACCCATTTCTAGCTAACACATTGCCGCAAAGACTATCTAACTAGCCTGGTTGAGCTCAAATCACGTTTTATAGCGAAGGTTGTGAGCCACTTATTGAGAGGTTTGGTAATTTATACTTGATGGTGGATAAAAACATGTTCACTTTATTTGGACGGTGAGCTGGGTAAGATTGATATGCAAGGCTTATTTTGATCTGCTTTCGAAACATTGATAATGACAAACAAGCGAAGAGATCTCTCCCCGCTCCCATTTGGATCGGGAAGTGTTTCAGTGCAATATGATCCGAGGTTGGGCAGCAAGGGGGGAGTAGGCGCATGGAAAAGGAATTTCCTGTATTGTTCAATTTGTGTGGTGGGAAAGATATCGTACTTCACAAATAAGGGTGTCAACCGGTTGGATTCAAATGATTTTGATCTAATATTTTAATCATAATTTAAGTATTAGGCTAATATTGTTGAACAACCGTGTTCCATTTATAAATAATTATATCTATAGTTAGGTAATCATCATTAGGATTAGAAGAACCTTAAATAGGCTACTTAAATCATTTATCTCCAAATGGTTTATTAATTTGGATTTGGGTGAAGAAATCGAATGGTTTTTTTTATTTTTATCCTTTATATATTCATCTAGTGGTGGTTGAAGACGTACGACACCTTATGTCTATATTCTTCTCTTGCTCTATTGAATGTATTTTTAGATGGGCCAATGTATTGGTTGATACCCTAACCAAGAAGGCCCATTCGTTAGGTGTCCAATGGCGTGGCCTCTATGCCTTCACGTTTCTTTGTGCTCTTAACCTTAAAAATAATAAAAGAAGAAGAACTACTTCTCTTTTATGCCCAATCTTAGGGTTTAAATTGTCTTTTCAATTGGATAAAATTAATATGTGTATTGTTGTAATTCAAATGGAACGGAATCAACTTGCAAAGAGAATAAAAATTTCTTTATTGAAACTCAAGTATTCTGCAAAATTTCTCTTTGAGTTTATAAAAATTTGTTGTTTGGCCTTGGGAAAATGTAGTTTGAAAACCCAATCCAATAGGGTAAAGGTTAATAGCAATAAACATCGAGTCTTGTTGAGAATAAGAAAGAAAGAACTTAAACTAATTTTCTCATATTACTGGGATCTAAAGAAAACTAATCAAGATTATATAATTACTTATAAGTTATAACCAAATCATAGATAACCTAGTAGATCAGTTTTCTCATCATCATAACAGTTAGAAGCAAACACAGGCACTTATCTATGGTCCACGAATACATTGAACTTGGCGAAAATGCTTCTGGGCTGTAAGAATTACTTCTGGAGCAGATTCATCTTCTTCTTTCTTGATCATCTCACTGGAGTCAAGTTGAGAATCTGTTCTGAGAGAGGTAAGAAGCAAAAGAAGATCCATGAAACAACTCAACACCATCTTCATCTCCATAGCTAGCCTTCATTTTGAATAGGCTTTGGGGGTGTGAAGCTTGTGAATTATAAGCTTTCTAGTAGTGATGATGTGTGTGTCTTGGTGCCCAGAAAAGATAATCAGAAGCACGAACTTTTGAAAGTCAAATGAAATGCCTTGAAAATGGGATGGTAACACTGTTTCTAATTGGTTTTCCACGGTGGTTGTTTGGTTCAAGGATGATGATGACTTGACTGAAAAATAAAGAAGGAAAGGAAAAGAAAAAGTTCCCTCTTCTTAATTTGATTCTTCAATGAATTAAGTATGATATTAAACACCTATGATAGAGGTGATTTGTGTTGGAAAAGTAAATGGAGATATAAAGTGATCACTCATCACCATAGATTGAGGAGAGATAGCACATCAAAAGTTGACAAACTAAGTTCCTTCATTTGTGTATGTGGGTAGTGAGTCGATGACTTTTGGCTAATATAGTGGTGGTTTAAATTCAATGTTGCGCATTAAATGCACAACATTTAAATATCACTCATATAGAGAATCGTGGAGAATCATGGAGAAGGATTTGATGGGAAAGTATTTTGAAAATAAAGATTTTTTTTTAATTTTTTATAATATTATAAGCTAATAAGAAAAGCAAAAGTTATTTTTTACAAGAGGTCTGGTTGCGGGTGAAGGGTTGCTGATTAGGGGAATGAAATATTGAGGTATTTGAGTTATACTCGATTTATAGAGCCAAAGGGACATCAATCAAGGAAAATTCAAGCATGTCTGGGATTGGCTTGGTGGTCAAAGACTTGGAGATTCAAGGGGATTCTAAATTGGAGCTAATTGAACTAACGAACACTGATGTGGGGTTGGGAGGCATGGCTCATGGAAGGAATAATTCAAGGCTTTCAATGTCAATTCACATTGTAACAGTCTCAATTAGGTAAGTAGTCTCTTTACGTGTTCATCTAGTGGTGGTTGAAGACATACACTACCTCATGTCTATGTTCCCCTCTTGCTCTATTGAATGTATTTCTAGATAGGCCAATGTATTGGTTGATACCCTAACCAAAAAGGCCCATTCTGTTAGGCGTCCAATGGCGTGGTTCTATCCACTCATTGGCTTTAGGTTTCTTGTAATTCTATGGCTTTGTGCTCTTAACCTTATATGTACAAGGACATGGCTAGTTAGGGATAGACACATGAACAAGGACAATCCATCTCGACCTGGTTCAATCGAGGACAATGACTCAATGAGAGAAGACTTGGGCTTGACTTGGCCCATCAACAATCAATGACAATAATTTTAGGTCTTGAATCATGGTACAGTAGTAAATGGGCTTACCAAAGATCAAATTGAACATAAGCCCCAGCTTCTCCTCAAACCATTTCCTCACACTCATATGTGGTAGTGGACCCAAACTCACAAGGAAAAAATAGTCTGTTGCACACCTCTCCACTGTGCATAGCAGTGTAGCAATAGAGAATGACACTTAAAAAATGCTAAATATGTGGTTGAGATTAAAAGCCCTAGTGATACGGATCTAAACCCATTTTAATCTACCGGATCTATTTACCCCAAATAAGTAAACCCGAGTCTTTTTCTGGATCTTTGGAAAAACTAGTTCTCCAGTAAATTCACATTGAATGCGATTAAGGATGTTCTAGTAGGGGAAGTTTTCTCTCCAGTGCCAAGAGCTCATTCTCTATTTTTAGAACTAAAGCTTTAATATCTGCATGTATTCATTTCATCATCATCTTCAAAGCTTCTGTAATTTCTTCCCCTTGGTTTAGTTGAGAAACTAGATGAAAAGTTTACCTCAAATGGGCATAAGATGAAATGAATTCCTAGAAAGAAAACCATTTTGAAATTATATATCAATTGTGTAATGTCCTAGGTGAAAAGAAGAAAACAATGTAGGTAAACCATTCAACTCGCATTTTTCAGGTGTCATTCTCTTGTACTGCATTGCTATGTACAATAGGGAAATGTGCACAACAAATGATTATTTTTTTTGGAACAGACGCTCTTATAGATAGGGGGTGGGGATATCACATATGTGGTCGGCAAACGTTGAACCCACAACCTCTCCACTAAAAGATATCGATCTTATTAGACGATCACAGAGTCGGTCCTTATTAGACAGCTTTATATATATGTGAGTGTAAAATGATGGAATGACAAGTAGGACGGTGGAGATCCCATACATGCCTTTAAGGGAAAAAAACAGGAAAAAAAACAGGAAAAAAAAAAAAAAAAAGAGGGAAAATCGCATGGGAATCGTGGCCGAATTGAGTCGCTCAGCATGGCCGATTTACACTGAAAACCCAAGAACTTCATTGTTCGAGGATACGTGAGCGAATTATCCTAGGGTTCTTGAAGGCCGATTCTAGTCCCTTGACAAGTTCCTTTTGTTTTTTTAAGTTACAATTCTTTTTAATTAGGGAAATTTGTAATAATCAGTTCATGCCTTTCCTCTCTGCATTCATAGGTTCGTAAAACATTACTTGATTGAGTTGAGGGAAGATGACAAACAGAGATCACCGGAGTCGAATCAGGAGCGACGATGTTGTGTTACCTGAAGATGTATTGATCAAAGTTTTCTCATGGCTCCCCGTGAAGTCCCTTCTCAGAATCAAGTGCCTAAGCAAAAGATGGTTTGATATCGTATCAAATGATTATCATTTCTTTCAACTTCATCTTCAACAATCCAAGTCCAAGCCACTTGTTCTCTTCACCTTATCAGGTAGATCACCCAAGAGACATTGTGATCCATCTCGTCCAATGCTTACTCTTCTGCAATCTTCCAAGGACATGCAAGGAAATTTACTTAACAGATTCGAGATCAGTGATTGTAAATTCCCTCTCTGGCTGCCTACCCGTTTCGATCTGGTATGTTTCAAATCCAAAGACAAATTTTATGTCTGCAATCCCAGCACACTCGAGCTCATAACCTTGCCATCATTTCGGGGTTCTTATAGTTCTACCTTCGGTTTTGGGTATGTTCAATCAACGGATGAGTATAAAATAGTTCATTTCATTGAACCATACAATTCGTGTGGTCATTATGTTGAAGCTTACGACCCAGATAGTCCTGTGTTCCCTAGGGAATGCAGAATTTTCACCTTGGGAATGAGAAAGGACTCTCCTTCTTCTTATGCTTCTCCTTGGGCTTGGAGACATGCAGGAAATTCCCCATATAATCTCGAGCGAAACCGTTGTCCGGCTTTTGTGGATGGAGCTCTTCATTGGCTGATAAACCGCATGTACCACTCAGAAACAATCTTGGCATTCAACTTGGAGACTGAAGAATTTAGACTCGTCCAACCTCCCAGATGTTGTAGTGATCCAACACGAATTGATCCCTTGGAATTGCAGTTGGTAGAACTGATAGGGCTACTCTGTGTTTCATATGTTATAGATGGTAAAATGGACATATGGATGCTGAAAGATTACCATTATGAGACATGCACCTTTTCTTGGGCAAAAGAGTATTGTATTGATTTGAATCCAGTGGGGGATAATCTATCCTGTTATTACTTTCCTGAGTTATATGCTGCTAGGGACATACAGGATGATGGAAATAAAGTGCTTATTCAGACATCCGACGGGAGGCCATTCTATTTTGATAGTCAAACTGCAAGTTCTAGTGATTTTATTTGTGAACAGAGGTCATTCCTTAGCTTCTACATAGAGAGTTTGCGCTCACTAAGATATGTATTACGGGTACTACACCCAGCTACTCCATTTTTTTACAGATTTAAGATTGGAGGATCTATTCTTACTAATGTTTTAATATAAATTGATGCAGAAGAGTTTCATGTTCGATCAAATTACAGGAGCTACTCCTTCCCAATCACAGCAGTTGGAACTCATGGACCCGCCAATCTATATTATGCGTGTGTTTGCACTTTTTCACCACCCAGATCAATATGGTTATGGAGGCTATCTTACAAACTTTAGTGGTGGTTTTGTTGCAATCGAAGGGAAGAGACTAGATGCAGGAGATAGCATTGAAGCAGAAGCAAAAGTAATTCTTAATGGGTTACAATTTGCTCGCAGGCATGGTGTACGGCGCATTGCTTTGGTTTCTAAAGCAAAAGAGCTAATTGATGCTATTATTTCTGGAGAATGGAAAACTTTTCTTTGGCTGGAAAAGATCTTTATCAGGATTACTTTACTTCTTTCTGAATTTCAATGGGCTGAGATATTCCATGATCAAAGATTGTCTATTCAGGTGGTTTGCCAAATTGCTTGCAAGGGTATGCGGTGGCCGGATGGGTTATATTTTAATGAACCACCTGAGTGGTTCATAGATGGGTGAACAACCTAATTACTGACTTCTAGGATTTTACAGTAAGCACCTTTTCCTTGCAATTAATTCTTTCTACTTCTATAAGTTCCATTCAGATGCACATCATTCTACATTACTAAGGTAGAGGCGATCATAAAGGGAAGGAAAAGGAGGGAGAGACCTCACTTTTCTCTCGCTAGAAAGTTAAATCCAATCCAAATGCAAATATTAATGGAATTTAAATTGTTTATGCAATTGTGCTTCCATTGATGTATTAGAGAGGCTGATAGTGTTATTCTTACCATTGTATAAGTTATATTTTGTAACGGGATTGAATGTTCTACATAGAAGATCTGAGTCCAAAGAAAGGGAGGTGATGCATTAAGATTTCAATGAAATAATTTTATGACCAATTATTGGAACTTTATAGCACCATAGCTTTATAAACTGGATTAATTATAGGGACGGTGTTTTGATCATTCAACCCCCTATTGTCCTCATCCAACATTTATCCAATTGTGCATGATGCTACAGACATGAACTGCTTTATATATATTGCACTTCCCATGTG